>NC_090353.1:12233717-12907665 GCF_035084215.1 Heptranchias perlo | reverse complement strand
TAGAAAAGAGGGGAAGGGGGGGAGGAGAAAAGAGGGGAGGGGGAGGGAGGAGAAAAGAGGGAAGGGGGGGAGGAGAAAAGAGGGGAAGGTGGGGGGGGGGAGGAGAAAAGAGGGGAAGGGGGGGGAGGAGAAAAGAGGGGAAGGGGGGGAGGAGAAAAGAGGGGAAGGGGGGGAGGAGAAAAGAGGGGAAGGGGGGGGGGAGGAGAAAAGAGGGGAAGGGGGGGGAGGAGAAAAGAGGGGAAGGGGGGGAGGAGAAAAGAGGGGAAGGGGGGGGAGGAGAAAAGAGGGAAGGGGGGGGAGGAGAAAAGAGGGGAAGGGCGGGGGAGGAGAAAAGAGGGGAAGGGGGGGGAGGAGAAAAGAGGGGAAGGGGGGGAGGAGAAAAGAGGGGAAGGGGCGGGGGGAGGAGAAAAGAGGGGAAGGGGGGGGGAGGAGAAAAGAGGGGAGGGGGAGAGGGGAGGGGGGGGGGGAGGAGAAAAGAGGGGAAGGGGGGGGGGAGGAGAAAAGAGGGGAAGGGGGGGGGGAGGAGAAAAGAGGGGAAGGGGGGGGAGGAGAAAAGAGGGGAAGGGGGGGGAGGAGAAAAGAGGGGAAGGGGGGGGAGGAGAAAAGAGGGGAAGGGGGGGGGGGGAGGGGGAGGAGAAAAGAGGGGAAGGGGGGGGAGGAGAAAAGAGGGGAAGGGGGGGGGGAGGAGAAAGAGGGGAAGGGGGGGGGGAGGAGAAAAGAGGGGAAGGGGGGGGAGGAGAAAAGAGGGGAAGGGGGGGGGAGGAGAAAAGAGGGGAAGGGGCGGGGGGAGGAGAAAAGAGGGGAAGGGGGGGGGAGGAGAAAAGAGGGGAGGGGAGAGGGGAGGGGGGGGGGGAGGAGAAAAGAGGGAAGGGGGGGGGGAGGAGAAAGAGGGGAAGGGGGGGGGAGGAGAAAAGAGGGGAAGGGGGGGGGGAGGAGAAAAGAGGGGAAGGGGGGGGGGAGGAGAAAAGAGGGGAAGGGGGGGGGGGGAGGAGAAAAGAGGGGAAGGGGGGGAGGAGAAAAGAGGGGAAGGGGGGGGGGAGGAGAAAAGAGGGAAGGGGGGGGAGGAGAAAAGAGGGGAAGGGGGGGAAATGTGTATTAAATCTGGAGGACAAATTTGTTGAATGTTGCTGCTTGCATGCCACTTTGAATTGAGACAATAAAAGTGAGTTGGCTCAATTTTGAAATGGTGGTGGGTTGGCCGTGGGGGGGGGGGGGGGGGGGGGGGGGGGAGAGAAAGAGAGCTCGACATCATCCAGCGGTGGAATGGAAATCGGAAGGGTGGGGGAGGAGGGGGGGAGGCATTGGGGGAGAGGGGGAGATATCGGGGGCTGAGAGGGACACATTGGACATCGGAGCAGGGTGGAAAGGTAGGTTGATTTTGTGTTTCAACTTTGTACAATGGTTCTTTATTTAATTTATTATGTTTATTTTTGCCTGAACCGGCCCTTCATGCCTGGTTTCACCAGGCGTGAATCAGAAGCCGTGGGAAAGCCGCCCAGGTAAGTTAAAAACTACCTAATACGTCACAAGTGAAGTACCTTAAGTACTTCAATGAGGTACATTTGGTTCTTTAACTATCAACCCGCCAGCTTTAATTGCCGGCAGGTCTTCTGGATTCTGGATGCCCGCATGCACACAGGTGCGTCTGTGGGAACTCAGAAGTCAGCGGGTTGGAGCTGGCTTCAGAACCCGCTCTGCATTTTTGCAATTTTCGCAGCCCCCACGCCCCCAATGCATTTAAGTTTAAAATTGAGCACACTATGTCCAGATGAGTTCATTCATTTTAACAATAGCTGTAGTTTATAGGGACCTAGACATGGGCTTTACCACCGAGAAGGCCAGGAGCAGCAATACCACAGGAAGACCATAACCTTCAAATTCCCCTCCAAGTCACACACCATCTTGACTTGGACATATATCATCGCCATTCCTTCATCTTCACTGGACCAGTATCTTGGAATTCCCCACTTAACACCACAAGGACTGCAGCTGTTGAAGAAGGCAGCCCACCACCTCCACCTTCTCAGGGCAAGAAAAGGAGCCTGGTCAGTGTTGCCCACATCTCGGGAACAATTTAAACAAAAATGTGCTTATTTCACCCACACTCCTGTTCACATCTCTCCAATCAGGTTTCCGCCCCTACCACGACATTGAAACAGCCCGATCCAAAGTCACAAATGACACTCACCATGGTGCATTCCTCCCATCCTCTCTGCGGCTCAGTTGATCATATCATCCTCTTCCAATGTATCTCCTCTACCATTACCTCACTGATTCAGCTTCATCTTCTCTCCTATTCTTAACATTGGTGATCCTGCACTGTGGGCCTTGGGCTTTGGTCTAGATTTCTCAATTTAAAAAAATAATTACCATCAAATATTGGCCGTTCTTACTTCATACCCACGATGTGTAATTACACAGATGGCATTTTAGAGGGTGCCCTTGTCACACACACATACATATATAACCAGCAATGATTTATTATATACACACACACCCTTCAGTTCTGTCCCTATCCAGCTGCCTGAAAAGGATCAGGAAAAATAGGAAAAAACCTGTGGCCAATTTAAGGAAAAACTCTGGTAAATTCCAAGGCAATCAAACAAGTTTCAGAAGACCATGGATCCTCATGTTGCATCACCAGACATCAAATATACAACACCCTCCATTTCTCTGCCTCCCTGGGATGGCCATTCCACGTGTTTACCGTGTGAAGTTATACCTTAACAGTGTATTAAATGTCTCTGGTCAAGTTTGGATCTATGTCCCCTTGACCTAGAACTTAATATTGAACCCTTCTTTGGGATGCAGTCCATCTACTCCCTTGAAGATCTTAAATATTACATTAAGATTACCTCTAACACAAACTTTTTTCCCCCCAAAGTAAACATCCCTCATACCCATAGACTTTTGTCATAGCCCAGGTGCACAATACTTAGTGTGTAGACATATTAGTTACATATATTCTAATTATGAATATTCTAATTACATCAATTATATATATTCCAATTACATGCATAATTACACATTAATTACCAGCATCAATTATGTATATAAGTTGATCAATGACATTGCATAAAGTTGAGAATACGATCACTCTTTTACCTGTTTCTGATGTCTGTGTTTCTCAAAGTCTCTCCTCTTCTGTCTCTATTTCTCTTCTCTGCCCGTAACTCTTCTTTTTGCCTGTCTGTCCTCTTCTATTTTGTTTCCTTTTAGGTGGGCGGTATGGCATGGTGTGGCAGGGAAAGGAGCCAACAGCTGCAGGCTGCATTTAGGACGGATATTGATGAGCAAACGTGGCCCTCCGTGGCTGCCATCCCATCCCCCACTATCCTTTCTGTGAACTACTCACTAATCCCATATATTCTCCCCTCCACTTTGCTCCACTGAAACTCACATCATCCATAGCCCTCGATCAACCCCCCCAGGGTGGGTGCACCGCAACATCAAGTAGCTTCTCGCTTACCCTCCAATTTTATGTTCCCCTCAATGGGGCTTTGATTTTTTTTAAAATTCAATTTTGAAAGCAATCAATTATAACGAGGGGAACAGAACTGCCCGTTTGCCTCTCTCTCCCCCTCTTATAAAGAACTAGAAACTAGAATCTATCTCACATATATAAGCAATTAGGATCAACCTTTTTCTAACCATCAACACAGGTGAGACAATCAGTGGGCTTCACGTTCAAGTGGTGTTTGTTAGAAACTGAAGTAACCTTAATGAAGATATTCTACCCTCTCACCCCCCCTCCCCCCGACACTAATCTCTCTCTCAACCCTCGCCACACAGTGGCAAGCATCAACTCATATCGATCTTTAACACTGGCGAGTAGTTAGCCGGTTTCAACATTCAACTGTTTTTTTGAAAATTAAGCTAACGTTAACATGAAGACACTTTCTCTGTCCTTTCCCTCTCAACTTAACTCACTGAACACAAAAGCTACACAGGTATGTAATTGTGACTCACTTTTCTCAGTCACAGCATTTTTAAAAAAAAAACAATGCATTTTACCTGAAAGCTTTTGAAATTTGTCTTGTTTTACATAATTATTTGAAGAAAACTATTGAGTAGAAAGTACAGGAAGCTAAACAAAAATAATCCATCACTATATCTGACTGAATGGTGCTAATGCATCCTGGGAAATTAGGCATACTGCACATGCTCAGACTGCACAATCCAAATTCAGCTCACAAGAGTCACACCTCTGGGCAAAAATAAGTCCAAGCTCAGTCTTTTGGGAGAGGCTGAGGCTTTCAAGTAAAAAGGCATTATCGGTCACCGAGATAAAAATGGCAAATAAAAAAAAAATCAGAAAGCATTTTCAAAGATTTGTGGAACCTGGTGGCCAGATTGTGTAATTACAGGGTGATATACCCTTATTATAAAATACTGTATCTCACAATGTGACACCTTTAACATTGAAAAGGTCTATTACAACACTACCTTGAGGAGTAACAGGTACTTATAAATTTTCAATGAAGTGCGCACCCCATGTATTGGATTTAATAGATATTTCAATTATGTATATTACATATATTCTATTTACATGTTTATTACATATTTTACAGGTATTAGAATCAGGCATAATCATATCTATAAATACACAATATGAATTATAATTAAATATTAACTTTGTTAGTCACAAAAAACAGAAAAAATATTTTATTATAGATTTGTAGTAAAATACAGCACTTAATATACATAATTAAAACTTAATACAATACGTCAACAAAATATGCATATAGAGGGGGGAACACACAGTAGGGTTGAAATTCTGCTTTTTATGTAATGTGAGAGAATGGCTGTAGCCTGAATTCTACTATCATGGATTACCCATTAACAACACAGGGAGGGAGGAGTCTGCAGGCTTGAATTTAGGACTGATGTTAGAACGCTCTTCACATATTTTAACCAGGATAATTATATTCACATATAGTGACCTTCTGCATTAGGTCAGGGAAACAAAAAGCCAGGAATCATTTACTGTGACAGGGAGACAGTCGGGTCCTTCTGGATGGATGAGCTAAGATAGACAGGGGAATGGGATTAGAGTAGATAGCTTCAGTTGAAGAGCACAGATGTGATCAGATGAACGGTCTCAGTCGGTGCTGTAATTTTTGTAACGTGGGACAAATGGCCTCCCTCATCTGTATCCATGCTGAGATTGTGGAAACCTGCGATTTGATTAACTAACAGAAAAAAACAAGGTATTCTCTCATATTTTGTTAAATAGGAAATTTCAGTCCCAACTATGTGGAAAAGGAATCATCTGGGACCTTAGGAAAAGATTTGGATACAATTCCAATTTGGAAATCAACATAAGTAATTCCCCTCTCCCCGTAGCTATTTACAAGAGTAAAGAAAAAACACAATCAAGATATTAGTTAGAATTGTTCATCTCTTGAAACAGCTCTAATATCAGCTGAAACCACAGCAATGCTTAATCACTATTGCTTCCTTCACTGTCAGAGTACGCCCCCAGAAGGCTCAAGGAGGAATTGCAGGCTGATGCTTGCTTTACTCGCGAGCATGGAGCTGGCAACACGACTGAGACAGGCGACGCCACAGAATTCCGATCTCTGGCATCTAGAACACGAATACAGAAATTTAGTACAACTATTTAAAAGACAAAGATTTGTTAAATGACTTGTCTGAATAACTCAATTGGTGCACAAATTGTTCCTTGGTCTCTTGACGATACCAATAACTGATAAAGTGTGAACATTTTTGGCAGTTCCAGTAGTCACAGCTGGGCTAAGTGGCACACTCTCATCCATGATTCAGAAGTCCCATTCCAGCACTTGAGTACATAATCTAGGTTGGCACTTCAGTGCAATACCGAGGGAGTGCTGCACTGTTGGAGGTGCTGCTTTTCAGAAGTGATGTTAAACTGAGACCCCATATGTCAGTTTAGGTGGGCATTAAAGATCCCATGGCATTATACCAGAACCCAACATCCCTCCCTCAATCAACAACACTTTAAAAAAAAAATGAATTGGTCATTCATATTAGTGGGATCTTGCTATGCACACATTGGCTGACACCTTTAACCAATAACGCTGACTTCAAAAGTAATTTGTTAGATGTAAGCACTTTAGTATGACCCAAGGATGTGGTAAGCGAGGAAAAAAAACCCACATCCGATTCCCTTTACCTTGGACCCAATGCTCACCACTGCTCGTCGGGCAGTCCTTTTGGATTCTGGCTCCTTTCCCGAGGTTCGCTGAATCTGCTTTCTTGATCTGTGTTTTCTTCATCACCAACCCAGAGAGATAAGGTTTTCCGCTGAGCTTTCCCACACTCCTCTCCCAACTCTCCGGCTTCGGTTTCTTACTCTGATGGTCAGGATTCTGTCACAAAGAGACACAGAATTAAAAACCGCAACAAATAGAAGGACAATGTAAAATACCATATTAACCCACACATGGGCTGCAACTTCTCAAAGCATAATAAAAATGTTAGTGATGCGGCCTGTATGCACTTCAACACATCAAGTGCATTGGGGCTAACATGAGCAACATTCCTACCCTACTCATTCCTTGCTGGATTAATCAGGGATTTACAGGTTGGATAATTCACTCATATCCGCTCACCATTCCCCAATTCCTTCCTTTCTCTCTGCAAGGTGCTGATACATGCACACATACCATGATTCATGGTCACACATGCACCGGCAGCCTTCTGGTACCTTGCTCGTCTCCATTCTTCATGTGTGCACCTTGATGGTAAGTGTCGACAGGCTATTCTATCACAGCTCAATCCAACACAGCCCTTACCCACGTGTGCTCACTTCCAGTGGGATTTCTGGGTGGTGATCAAGAATGGGAACCTTGGCTTATTTTTCGTTCTCTAACCAAGGGGTGCTGAGGCCAATTGTGGCCCATCTACTTATGCCTTGGCTGAGATCAGTTATCTTAGTGCAAATAGGAGACTGTATCCGGGACCTTTCTGCTCTGTCTGGCTCAGATACCCACAGGAAAGTGAGCGTTATCTAATCATCCTCTGTGTTCAGAGAGCCACGACTGTCACAAGGTGCTGGGTAAATCAGAACACATCGGATTTTTTGTTTGTTACTTGAAACCAGTAACATTATTAATAGAAATTAAGCTCTGGAAGCAGTGCAGGGCCATGAGGCTGATCCCTGAAGTCAGAGAATCAAGTCATATGAGGAAAGACTGGAGAAGTGGGGATGTTCATCCTTAAAAGGTGGCAACTAAGAGAACACTTCCACTACAAATTAAGTGGTGACAACAGGACAAGAGGGCACAGGATCAAACTGGGGAAAGGGAAATTTAGGACTGATGTCAGGAAGTTCCTCACACACAGAGTGATCAACACATGGAATGGACTTCTGGGTTGGATAGTGAGGGCAAAGGTCCCTTTGCTAGATGTTCTGAGCCAAGATGGGCTGAATAGCCTTCCTGAAATGTATCTACCCTGTGACGATGAATGAAGTCCATTTCTTAGTTTTCAAGCACTTGAAAAGGAACCAGACTCCTACCTCATTGAGTATATCTGTGGGCTTGCGAGGGACTTGCGGTTTCTGCTTGCAAGATGGTTTAAGGGGCTCCTCATCTGAGTCCGAGTCTTCTAGAATTCTCTTTACGTGGGCACTTTCTAGCATGGACCTTACAGGATAGAAACGGGTGAGAAAAATCTCAACAGGGAAGTTCCCACTGCAACAGCAGGAACCTTCTAGACAAATACCAAAAAAATCTGTAAACACAAAATCCCAAGCTTGATCTAAATCCTGTCCTATTGTTTGTCAAATTTCAGCTTTGCTCAAATGCAAATTGTTCTGCTGGTGAATGGTTTCTAATTGCACTGTAGTGAAAGCAGGAACCTGAGCCACATTGTACACAGTGTAACTGCAGCACCTTCATTTTACTGAAACACACCAGTGAGTAATCTGCATTAAAGGTTGGAATATAGGAACCAGAACATGAGACACACACAAACCAGCAGCAGAGCTAACATTTTTTAGTGTTAACTCAGGGTATATTCACACTGCAACTAGGGTGAATGCAAAGCAAAACCTCATCACGCTGACGTTAAATGAGTTGTGCGAATGCATCCTGTTACTAATATAGATCTCTAGGTTAAAAAAGGTCATCTCTACAGGAGGTTATATTTTTTATTTTAAAGTAATGGGAGAAAAAGCAGACAAAGCGATTTCTTTGCAGGTGGGAAGAAAATAACGGTGGAGGTAATTTACTCTCCTCTCTCGCTGGGGTACCAGCCCACAGGTGTCGCCTCCCTTCCAGTACGTCGCGGAAATAGCCATTCCTCGTGTGCATCTAGACAGAGTGTCTCGGCGGGCTATTCCACTGTGAAGGGCATCACAGTCAAGCCCAGATCTTCTCCACATATTCTAAATGCCACCTGGATTGCGATTGGAGAGACAACCCTGATTTTTTTGCCTGAATCTCTGGCTCAGCCTCAGGACACTGGCCCCCAACTATAATGCTCCTACCACCACCCTGGCTCCGATCAGCTAACTCAGCAGGCAGGTTTCCTCAGAATCCATTATTTTGAGAGTGTCTTAACGCTTATGGCCATCAGTACTGGGAATGGAACCATTCTCCACTTTGAGAGTTTAACCTACTTCATCTCTCGCTCATCGTCCTCCTCCTGCTGTCGTTTCAGGTCCTCCTTGTGTTTCTGATACTCCTGTAACATGCTCTCGAAGTCCACATTGGCCTGCCGCTGGTTCAACTCCTTCAGTTCCTGCAGGTTTTCCAAGACCTCCATTTCCATCTTGGAGTCTTTTGTCCTGTTCTCTAGAATCTTTAAAAAGGATAAGCACACGGAAGACCATGAGAGCCGGGATCACTGAAATAGTGCGGCTACTGAATTCCACAGACCAGGAAGGACCCAGCTGCTCTGCCTCATCTCTCGTGGTGTAGGGATTGAACTGCTACAATTGGGAACTCAACATTTTAAAAAGAGAAAAAAGTCAATCAGGCTCCTCGCCCCTGATCACTACCCAATAACCTCTGCTGGATAGTGTGCACGTGATGTCGAATGAGGTCAGAATTGGCTCGCCAGCATTGCTCCCTCTATGTTGAACAGTCTTCCAGCACTTACTGTCTAAGCTCATACATGAAGAATGGCCCTTGGATGAGCTACCGGAAGATACCTGTGGATCCCCCGCAAGGGTCAACACCTTTAGGACAGGTAGAAAGTCTGTGCCGTTTGACAGAATTATACATTATTTATAGATTAGTAATCAGTGAAAAAATTGGGAGGACCTTGAATATGCAAGAACTCTAGGTGGTGCTATTGTACAAAAGAGACAACCGAGTTAACATATCTGGTTCAGGACATCCCAATGCTGTGTTTCGAACGCTGCTCATGAACCAGAAGCCTTCCTATTTCAGGCACAGACTCTTTTCAGATGTACGGGGCAAAAAGACTTTGTCCTGGACCACGAGTATTAGGGAGTGGTATATAAATGGGACATAGCTCTCAAATTGCTAGAATGCTTAAAGGTGGTCAGTCAGTATTCTAACCATGGACTACACCTTTTCTTTATCCCTTTCTCTCCACAAGGCACCGACTCATACTGGGGTCTAAATTCATGGGTGGTTCACAAGTCACCATTCTACATCCGTACGTTAGTCAGTGATTATTGGCACTCGTGGAACTGTGTGCGAGTAGGCATTTCCAGAAGAGGTGGGGATAAAACTGGGAGGAAGGGTGTGATTAGAAGGTAAATATGTGCCTGCTGGTAGTACTTTCATCACTGAGTCAGAGGGTTGTGGATTTGAGCCAGGGAATTCTCCTGGTGTCCTGGACAACAAATCTCCCTCAGCCAACACCACCAATTACGGATTAAGTGGCCATTTATTCATTGCTGTTTGTGGGACATTACCAATGTCAAATGCCTGACACACTTGAAAGAAAAAGGAAGGACTTGCATTTGTATAGTGCTTTTCATGACTTCAGGATGTTCCAAAGCGCTTTGCAGCCAATGAAGTACTTTTGAAGTGTAGTCACTGTTGTAATGTTATATTTGCCTACATAACAGTCAAGCTCTTCAAAAAGTAATTTGTTGTATGAAGTGTTATTTTAATATATTCACTATATAAATGCAAGCCTCTGTTTATGACACCCTCAAGGTCCCCCCTTCTCATAAAAAGTCAGTAATTCCGCATGGCCTAGAATTTCAGAGGGTTTTTCCTAGCAGCTCCTAATGTCTGTAAAGGCTTCGCTGGCACTCACTCATACTCTTGGACAGAACACAATAGACAGACAACCTCTCTCCATCACAACCTTTCTAATGCTCTCTACTCTATCAATACTACTAAAGCCATTTCTCCTCTCAACTTACTTCTCTTGTCTCCACTAAGCTCCAAATATACTATACTGCACCTTCCTTCTGTGTTGAAGTCAAAACTTACTGTACCGTCTCTTCTCATTCCCTCCCAGGACCT
This sequence comes from Heptranchias perlo, assembly GCF_035084215.1. Lineage (NCBI taxonomy): Eukaryota > Metazoa > Chordata > Chondrichthyes > Hexanchiformes > Hexanchidae > Heptranchias > Heptranchias perlo. The sequence goes on along the minus strand of NC_090353.1, from coordinate 12,897,226 downwards.
CAAAATGGGGAAACTCCTTATTTCCATCAGTATTCCCTTCCTAAAACCTGCAGACGTTAAAAGCCAAGCTTGGTGTCACCTAACTACTACTCCTTGATTCATCTCATCTCCTACTCTTTTTATACTTATTGGTATCTGTAATACATAGAAATACATACAAGTTACAACATTGAAACAGGCACTTTGGCCCAAGCAGTCCCTGTCAACGTTTACCCTCCACGCAAGCAAATAAAAGAAAGAAATTGCATTTCTATAGCGTCTTTCATGACCTCAGGACGTCTTAAAGCGCTTTACAACCAATGAAGTAGTTTTGATACGTAGTCACTGTTGTAATGTAGGAAAAGCGGCAGCAGGTTCCTGCAAACAGCAGCGTAATAATAACCAGATAATCTGCTTTAGTGATGGTAGTTGAAGGATAAATATTGGCACAGGACATCAAGGAGAATTCCCCATCTCTTCTTTGAAATAGTGCTGTGGGATCTTTTACAACCCTTTGAGTGGGTAGACGGGTCTCGGTTTAACGTCTCATCTGAAAGACAGCAACTCTGACAGTGCAGCACTCCTTCAGTTCTGCACTGAAGTGTCAGCCTAGACTTTGTGCTCAAGTCTCTGGAGTGGGACTTGAACCCACAACCTTCTGACTTAAAAGATAAGAGTGCTACCACTGAGCCACGGTTGGTACCAGTTCTAATCACATTTACCCCCCTGTTCTCCTATCCCTTCAACCCCTTTTGACCTTCATCCAGGTTTCTGAATAATAAAACCTTCATATGGTGACTGGATTGTTTCAAAATCGGCCTGAAAAATATGGTACCAAGTAAATACAATATCTTTTCCCTTCCAAATAGTCATCCGAAAGAAACTTTATTAACAGCAAAATTTTAATTAGGCTCTAAAACAGCAGATAGTCCCTCACTCCAACCTGCACACTGACCTGTGACAACCTACCTTCATCGGGTTGTTCAGCTCTTCATCCTCCCGCTCTTTCTGAATTTGTTTCTCCTGCTCCTCCAGCAGCTTCTCCGCTTGAAAGTTCCGTGTCGCTCCGTGTTCCATCACATAGTCTGTGTTCTCGGGATCGGTCTACAAGATTAGATAATGAATAAATTCATCCTGGATCCAAACAGGGAAGAGAATCCTGCAAAGAGCTTTTAAAAAATAAAAGCTTTCACTGAAGGCTTAGCTAGTAATGAGTGCATGTAAACTGTGGGCCAAAAAAAAAAATAGATGGTAAAAATCTCCACTCGCTGAGCCATACAGGCCAGAAAGATCCCAGGCTTGAACCCTGGGCTGTGCTGACTTAGTTGATTTCAGCCGGGATGGTGTTAATGTTGCTACAATTAGCCCCAGTGGAGGATCTGCCGGTGTTCCGACACATGATCAGTATCCTGCGACACCAGCTGGAAACTGTACATGTGCGGATACCAGGTGAGGACAGGATGCTGCCCGGCTCTGATGCCTCCACTGATCAAATAACAACATTTACCATCAAGGCTCACAACAGAAGAATGTCAACTTGGGTGAAGTAGTCTTTTTAAAAAATTAATTCTCGGATGGTGGGCATCTCTGGCTAAGGCTGGCATTTATTGCCCATCCCTTGTTGCCCTTCAGTGGCTTGCTAGGCCACTTCAGAGGGCAGTTAAGAGTCAACCATGTTGGTGTGGGACTGAGGTCACATATAGGACAGACCGGGTAAGGACAGCAGGTTTCCTTCCCTAAGGACATTGGTGAACCAGTTTGGTTTTTACTACAATTTCATAGTCACTTTTACTGGTAGCAGCCCTTTATTTCTAGATTTTTTAAAACTGAATTCAAATTCTCAAACTGCCATGGTGGGATTTGAACTCACATACTCTGCATTATTAGTCCAGGGCACTGGATTACTAATCCAGTTACATAACCACTACGCTACCATCTACTCCTCTTAATGAACTATCTGATTATTAATTTTCTTTAGAACTAAATTCCGACTTTGCTGTAATATTTACATTGCTTAATTCAAATTATTAGATGATTCAAATGTTTCTTGGTGCAAAAAAAATGACTGAATTATCAAGAGTAGACTGTGCCAGTCTCTCTGAAACCTCACCCTAGTAGGAGTCAGCACCTACAGGAGAGGAGTGTAGAAAATTGTTGGTGGGGGGTGGGGGGAAGAATTTCTTCAAGCTCTCCTTTTCTGGGGGCTTGTTGTGGTGGGGGGGGGGGGGGCACGGAGAGAGAAGTTCCGCTATTTTTAGGTTCCCTTTTCTTTTGTCTCTTGGGCATGACACCTCTGGAGCTGAGGGGTTGGTTCAAGGCTTGCTCCGAGCCCACAGACAATGTTCCCTGCAGCTGGCACTGTCAGAGCTTATGAACCATCCATGCGTGACCCACAAGTCCAATTTGGTGGTTCCCCCCCCCCCCCACGTTTGACATTCACACGTGATATTTAAACTTGTAGAAGGTGACACTGACATCCCCTGCGAGTGAATGGTGAGTTCTGGCAATGTAGCTCTCCGCCTGGATTCTCCCCTCTGTCCCCTACAGGACTCTGCAGCCTCTCGAAGGAGCTCAGCTCAAAGTCAAAGCTGCATGTATCCCTGTTCCGTGACACTGGGTGTTGCTATGGTAACACTCAGTACCAAACACTGGGCTGAAAAAATAGTTCGCCCCCCCCAAAAGTCACACCTTGCCTTGTACATTAGAAATCACTAAACAACTGCAGCTGGATCATAGAATTTTAATGTAAAGTCAATTAATTGCAATTAGCTTGAGAATCATCTAATTAACTGCCAGGTTAGACACATCGTACAAGCTGAAATCCAGCAGGATCGCCATGCCGTAATAACTGATCATTTCTGCTACGCAGAGATTTTAATGGGTTGTGCATAAGGAATTCACTTTCAGGGACAAAATATATGGGGATACAACATTTTTATTTTGATCCCAGGTGTCAGCATCAAGCACTCACAGTCCAGGTGAACTGCAAGCTAGATGCAGAGTAAGGCTCCCTCTATACTGCCTCATCAATCATTCCCAGTTTAGGTAAGGTACGGGTTAGATGCAGAGTAAAGCTCTTTCTAATCTGCTCCAACAATGTGCCTTAATCGCTATCTCAAAATTGCAACTCCTACTGCACTGGAGTAATATTTTCCACTTCCCACAATCAGCTATCCGTGTCTACCCACCCTGGGTAAATGCACCAACCAGTGTGGTACTGTGTCAAATCAGATGATCTCAGTCAGGGAACAGTTTGGATGCTGCAACTTGCCTTGACTTCCTGAGCTAGGGAATGAAAATTAGCCAAGGGTTTCTGTTCCTAATCATCCAACGACTCCTGCTGGCAAGTGCACGCGAGATCAGACTAACACAGGTTAGTACTGAATTAGACTTGGCTCTGATGTGCATCCCCAGTCAAATATCCTGCACACACTTGCTACCTAGGTTCACGTGAAGAACTGCCACTTGAGTGAGGCAGTTAAGCGGGCTGTGCCCATGGAGACACCCCAGCCAGAATCAGTGCCATCAGGAGAGGAGGGGAGGGGAGAACATTGGGGGGGGGAGGGGGGGGGGGGTTGAAGAGGCGTGATAATATGGTGCCACATTCACTGTAATCCTGGAGAAAGTTACATTCCCAACTGCTCTGGTTGAAGTAATTCAGTGTAAATCTAACCTGGGGGGAGGGAACTACACACAAATAAAGTGAAGAGATGTAGAGATACCTACCTTAAATGTGATTTCTGCCAGGCACCTGGTACACTTGATGTAGAAGCGGAAGATGGGCAGTCCCAGGTAGGCTTCATTCTGTACCGTTTCCTTACGTGCATTGAACTTCTTGCCTTTGTATATGTATTCTCCACACGTCTTACACCTGGCAGAACGCAGAACATGTGAAAATGACAGGACAAGAAAAGACTCACTGATCGATCCAGCCTGTCCCATACGGTTGTGATGCAGTGTGCATCACGATACAGACACTACCTACCCATCTGGATTAATCAACTGGGAAAAGCGAAAAAAACAAATTAAAAAAGCTAACGCCAATTAGGGAAATAAAATCTGGAAAATTCCTCTCCAACTCCTTTAGGCGATCAAAACTAGTCCAGGAGACCACTGGGGCCATGATTTACGTTACAGGATACCCAACCCTTGTATGAGGTGATCTCCACCCCAGCTAGAATCAGATCCAGCTCTCTCTCGAAGGAGTACAGCGAATCAGTGTTCGTTGTACGAGCCGGCAACCTGTTCCGCAGGTCCACTGTTCTCTGGGAAAAGAAGAACTGCCTAACATCCAACCTAGATCTGCCCTTATATAATTTCTAAGCGTGACCCCTGGTCCTCCTTAACCAATCCAGTTGAAATAATTGGTCCACATAAACATAATCTAGTCCCTTCATTATTTTAAAACTTCGATCAAATTGCCTCCCTGCTTTTAAAATTCAAACAGTTAAATTCCCTCTTGTTGTGAAAAGTAATTTTCCTGCATTTAATAGAAGAAACTATCAGCAGAAACATTCTTAACCCTTCAGACACCAAAGACGAGGTATCTCATTGCAGCACCACCTGTCACCGCGACTTGTTGAGAGGTTGTAGCGTTTGATATTGCGTTTGGAACACACCCTGAGTTTGACCCGGGCATTTCTATAACATGGGCAGGTCAAAGTATAATATACTGATCCTTGATTGCAGTCTGTTTTTAGCCAATCAGAAGCTAATGTTTGGCAGTGGGACCCCTGTTCCAGAAAAGGTAGTGGAAAACAGGTAGAATTATAAGTTACATTCAGAAATATAAATAAAATAATAGACACGAGCCAATAATAGTGGTATTTATATCATGTTACATTATGTTGGCTGTTGTATTGGCAGCCATCCCGCACCAGCAAGGTGCCACAAACAGTAAATGAGATGAATGACCAGTTAATCTATTTTTCTTTTGGTGGTGTTGTTTAAGGGAAGAATGTTGGCCAGGACACTGGGAGAGCTCCCTGCTCTGGTGTGAACAGTGCCGAGTTTGGGGAATAAATGCGACCACTGCTGGGGATTGCTTTGATTCACTTGGCGATGGCATGCCTGAGGTATGATGGTAGGAAGGTGTTTAGAGCCATGTTTTGCTTCATTAAAAACTCAGTTTGATGCACACTAAAAAGCACCAAGTCAAGAGGTAGTGGTTAGGTGATGGCAAACTTGGGCCTGAAAAGCTTGTTGATTGTCAAAGGAAAGAAAGACTGAGGGAGATGAAGAATTCCACAGCTTTGAAATAACAAGATAAAAACACTTATACATCATTTTGTCACATCTCTCTGAAACATCTCAAAGCATTGAATTACTTTGAAGTGCAGTGACTGTTACGTAGCTGAATGAATAAGAGCACCCAAAGCTAGAGCTTCCTGGATGACTAAAGATATAGAGATTAAAATGAAATAGAACAAGGAGGCTTATGATAAATGTCAGGTTCATAATTCATTATAGAACCAAGTTGAATACAAAGTACAGGGGAGAACTGAAAAAGGAAATAAGGGGGGGCAAAGAGAGTGTATGAGAATAGATTATCAGGTAACATAAAAGGAAACCCAAAAGTCTTTTATAAACATGTAAGTGGTAAAAGGGCAGCCAAAGGAAGAGAGCACAGCTGAGGTACTAAATGAGTACTTTGCGTCTGTCTTCACTAAAGAAGAGGATGGTGCCAGTATCACAGTAAAGGAGGAGGTAGTAAAGAAATTAGATAGGATAAAAATTTATAGAGGGGGTACTTAAAAGGTTGGCAGCACTCAAAGTAGAAAAGTCACCTGGTCCGGATGGGATGAATCCTAGGTTACTGAGGAAGTATGGATGGAAATTGCAGAGGCTCTGGCCACAATCTTCCAATCCTCCTTAGATATGGGAGTGGTGCCAGAGGACTGGAGCACTGCAAATGTTACACCCTTGTTCGAAAAAGGGGAGAGGGATAAACCCGGCAACTACAGGCCAGTCAATCTTAATGTCGGTGGTGAGGAAACTTTGAGACACAATAATCCGGGACAAAATTAATTGGCACTTAGAAAAATATGGGTAAATAAATGAAAGTTTGACTAACTTGATTGAGTTCTTTGATGAAGTAACGGAGAGGGCTGATGAGGGTAGTGCAGTTGATGTATATATGGACTTTCAAAAGGCGTTTGATAAAAGTGCCAAATAACCGAATTGTTAGCAAAATTAAAGCCCATGGGATTAAAGGCACATCAGCTGAGTGAATATGTAATTGGCTAAGAGACAGAAAGCAGAGAGTAATGGTGAGCGGTTGTTTTTCAGACTGGAGGTAAGTGTGCAGTGGTGTCCCCCAAAGGTCGATGTTGGGACCACTGCTCTTTTTGATATATATTAGTGACCTAGATTTGAGTATACAGGGCATAATTTCAAAGTCTGCAGATGACATGAAACTCAGAAATGTAGTAAACAGTGAGGAGGATAGTAACAGATTCCCGGAGGACAGACTGGTGAAATGGGCAGACAGATGACAAATGAAATTTAACACAGAAGTGTGAAGTGGCAATATAAACTAAATGGTACAATTTTAAAGGGGGTGCAGGAACAGAGAGACCTGGGGTTGTACGTACACAAGTCTTTGAAGGTGGCAGGACAAGTTGAGAAGGCTGTTAAAAAGGCATACAGGATCCTTGGCTTTATAAATAGAGACATGGAGTACAAAAGCAACAAAGTCATACTAAACCTTTATAAAACACTGGTTAGGCCCCAGCTGGAGTATTGTGGCCAATTCTAGGCACCACACTTTAGGAAGGATGTCAAGGCCTTAGAGAGATTGCAGAGGAGATTTAGTAGAATGGTAGCAGGGATGAAGGGTTTCAGTTATGTGGAGACACTGTAGAAACTAGGGTTGTTCTTGAGAGTAAAAAAGGTTAAGGGAAGATATGAGAAAGGTGTTCAAAATCATGAAGGATTTTGATAGAGTAAATAAGGAGAAATTGTGTCCAGTGGCAGAAGGTCGGTAACCAGAGGACACAGATTTAAGGTAATCGGCAAAAGAACCAGAGGTGACATGAGGAAAACATTTTTTAAGCAGCAAGTTGCTATGATCTGGAATGCACTGCCTGAAAGGGTGGTAGAAGCAGATTGAACAACAGCTTTCAAAAGGGAATTGGATAAATACTTGGAACGGAGAAAATTTGCCGGGCTATGGGGTAATAGCAGGGGAGTGGGACTAAATGAATAGCTCTTTCAAAGAGCTGGCACAGGCACGATGGGCCAAATGGCCTCCTTCTGCAAGGGGGTTGGAGTATAAGAGTAAGGAAGTCTTGCTGCAATTATACAAGGCTCTGGAGAGACCTCACCTGGAGTACTGTGTACAGTTTTGGTCTCTTTACCTAAGGAAGGATATACTTACCTTGGATGCGGTGCAACGTAAGTTCAACATAGGAACAGGAGTAGGCCATTCAGCCCCTCGAGCCTGCTCCGCCATTTGATAAGATCATGGCTGATCTGTGATCTAACTCCATATACCTGCCTTTGGCCCATATCCCTTAATATCTTTGGTTGCCAAAAAGCTATCTATCTCAGATTTAAAATTAGGAATTGAGCTAGTATCAATTGCCGCTTGTGGAAGAGAGTTCCAAACTTCTACCACCCTTTGTGTGTAGAAATGTTTTCTAATCTCACTCTTGAAAGGTCTGGCTCTAATTTTTAGATTGTGCCCCCTAGTCCTGGAATCCCCAACCAGCGGAAAAAGTTTCTCTCTGTCGACCCTATCTGTTCCCCTTAATATCTTATAAACTTCGATCAGATCACCCCCAAACCTTCTAAACTCCAGAGAATACAACCCCAATTTGTGTAATCTCTCCTCGTAACTTAACCCTTGAAGTCCGGGTATCATTCTAGTAAACCTACGCTGCACTTCCTCCAAGGCCAATATGTCCTTCCGAAGGTGCGGTGCCCAGAACTGCTCACAGCACTCCAGGTGCGGTCTAACCAGGGTTTTGTATAGCTGCAGCATAACTTCTGCCCCCTTGTACTCTAGTCCTCTAGGTATAAAGGCCAGCATTCCATTAGCCTTATTGCTTATTTTCTGCACCTGTTCGTGACACTTCAATGATCTATGTACCTGAACCCCTAAGTCCCTTTGGACAGCCACTGTTTTTAAACTTTTTACCATTTAGAAAGTATCGTGTTCTATCCTTTTTTGGTCCAAAGTGGATGACCTCACATTTGTCTACATTGAATTCCATTTGCCACAGTTTTGCCCATTCACCTAATCTATCAATATCCCTTTGTAATTTTATGTTTTCATCTACACTGCTTACAATGCCATCAATCTTTGTGTCATCGGCAAACTTAGATATGAGACTTTCTATGCCTTCATCTAAGTCGTTAATAAATATTGTGAATAATTGAGGCCCTAAGACAGCTCCCTGCAGGACTCCACTAGTCACATCCTGCCAATGTGAGTACCTACCCATTATCCCTACTCTCTGTCGCCTTTTGCTCAGCCAACTTCCTAACCAAGTCCGTACTTTTCCCTTGATTCCATGGGCTTCTATCTTAGCTAACAGTCTCTTATGTGGGACTTTATCAAATGCCTTCTGGAAGTCCATATAAATAACATCCATTGACATTCCCCTGTCCACTATTTTAGTCACCTCTTCAAAAAATTCAATCAGGTTTGTCAGGCACGACGTACCTTTCAAAAATCCATGCTGGCTCTCTCTGATTAACTGAAAATATTCAAGGTGTTCAGTCACCCTATCCTTAATTATAGACTCCAGCATTTTCCCCACAACAGATGTTAGGCTAACTGGTCTATAATTCCCTGGTTTCCCTCTCTCTTCTTTCTTAAAAAGCGGAGTAACATGCGCAATTTTCCAATCTAGAGGGACGTTTCCTGAATCTAGAGAACTTTGAAATATTATAGTTACAGCATCTGCAATGCGCTCACCTACTTTCTTTAAAACACTGGGATGGAAACCACGTGGTCCTGGGGATTTGTCACTCTGTTGTTGTACTGTTGTTTTACTTAATGTTAATTTTATTGAGTCCCTGTCCCCGATTCAATATTAGTTTTCTTGGGAGTTCCGGCATGCAATCCTCTTTCTACTGTAAATACTGACGCAAAGTAATTATTCAACATCTCCGCCATTTCCCCATTGTCAATGACAATATCCCCACTTTCAGTTTTTAAGGGGCCAAAACTGCTCATGACCACCCTCTTTTTCCTAATATAACTATAAAAGTTCTTTGTATTGGTTTTGATATCCCTTGCAAGTTTCTTTTCATACTCTCTTTTTGTGGCTCTGTTTTGTGACCCTTTGTTGATCTTTGTATCTTTCCCATTCACCAGAATCTGTGCCATTTTTTGCCTTTTTGTATGCCCTTTCCTTATGTCTTATTCTGTCCCTTACCTCTTTAGTTGTTCATGGCAGTTTTTTTTGGCAAGTATAGTTCTTGCCCCTCAGGGGATAAACCGGTTCTGTATCACGTTAAATGTTTCTTTAAATATTTCCCACTGATTGATTCCTAGATTTCACTAGATTGTTTCCTGGAACGAGAGGGTTGTCCTGAGGAGAGATTGAGTAGAATGGACCTATATTCTCTTGAGTTTCGGAGAAAGAGAGGTGATCACATTGAAACATATAAAACTCTTAGAGGGCTTGACATTATAGGTGCTGAGAGTCTCGAACTAGTGATCATAGTCTCAGGATAAGGGGTCAGCCATTTAAGACTGAGATGAGGAAAAATTTCTTCACTCAGAGAGTTATGAATCTTTGGAATTCTCTACCCGCAGGCTGTAGATCTCAGTGTTGAGTATATTCAAGACTGAGATCGAAAGATTTTTGGACTCTAAGGGAATTAAGGAATATGGGGATTGGGCAGGAAAGTGGAGTTGAGGCAGAAGATCAGCCATAATCTTATTGAATGGTGAAGCAGGCCCGAGGGGCTGTATGGCCTACTCCTGCTCCTCTTTCTTATGTTCTTCTGTGCTGTATCATTCTATGATTCTAACTTGGTTAAAGAGCTGTGAAATTGACAGGAAAGGGAGGGGCAGGGTGGAGGAAGAGATCAGGCACCCGACTAAAGAATTAGAAGTGGAGGGAATAAAAATGTGAGTCTGGAACCACCTCAGGATACTGGGACAGATTGTGGGACACAGTATTTGTGAGGTGGTGGAGTCTTTACATCAGGCAATCAACACAAATTGCTAACCATATACTTAATTTTCTGTTATTAAAGTCTGTAATAAAGTGATTACATTAATGTAGTTGCAAATGTTTATTTGGCAGTACAAAAATAGTTAAAAACTGGTTATCAGTTGATGTTGATGAGCTGCTTGTACCTACCTCATGTTGAAAGGAGCCATTAATCGGACCACATACTGTCGATCTTTGGGAAGTTTGAGTTTCGGGATCTTTGACGGATCAAAGTCCGGTGGGTAGTATTTCTGAAGGGGAGAGAAGCACAATAAACGGTTAATTTTTCAGGCATAAACTGTTTTCTAATTTTTTTTGTATGCTCATCAAGGTGACAGCATCAAGCATTCCTAGGTCAGGTATAGCAGCCAGATGCAAACTGACTCCCTTCACTCTGTCCCAAGTGTAGAACAGCACCCCAGCAGTGTTCCATCCTTAGGCCTGTCTGAATGGCTCTGCCAATTAGTGCCAAATTAACAGCAGTTTTGTGCAGTAGTTCAATATATATTAGGAACTGGAATGAGACTGCCTAAACCCATTTCACATAGAACCCTTACAGCCAGCAGATGTTTTTCCCATCAGTTTGGACTGGATTTGAACTCAGATTCCAGAGATGAAAGGCCAGTGTCCAACCCACTGCATCACCTAGTTGGCCTGGATGTGAACTTTGACCCATGGCTATTTACTGTCAAGTACAATAACTAGATTGGTGAAACTCATTTCAGCGGTAAAATTCAATCAGAAGTGCAGATTACATGTTAAAATGAGCAGAAATAGATCCTGTCATTAGTCTGAAATGGTTTCTCAGGGACATCCCCGATGGATGAGCCAAACAGACCAAAAGGTCCCAGTTTCGATCGCTAGTCTGTGCTGAATTATCAACTGGGTCTGCAGCATGGTGCCTCAGTGGCCTTTCCTGGGAGTGTAGATGTGTAGAGTCAGAACAATGCCCATGGCCCCACTGGGCAAACACTTTACTGATTTCTCCATAACTATTGAACATTGGAAATCTTCACCATTTTGTATCAGCCTTTTCCTCATCTGAGTGCAATGCCTGCACTTCCAGAACAACCACACACACAAATGCAAACCCATAAGTGAATGCAAGTGTCTGCGATTAGAAAGAACATGCACATATAGTGCCTAACATGCCTAATGCAGTACTTTTAAAATGTTGTCACTGCTGTTACATAGGGAATTAGCCCACACGAAAGTTCACCAGATTGAATCCTGGGATGAGAGGGTTGTTCTATGAATCATAGAATCATATTATCCAGCTCTTGGTCCATAGCCTTGTAGATGGCACTTCAAGTGCACATCCAAGCACCTTTTAAATGCAATGAGGGTTTTGGCCTCTACCACCCTTCCAGGCAGTGAGTTTGAGACCTCTACCACCCTCCGGGTGAAAAATATTTCCTCAGCTCCCCTCTAATCCTTCTACCAATTACTTTAAATCTATGCCCCCTGGTTATTAACCTCCCTGCTAAGGAAAATAGGTCTTTCCTATCCATTCTATCTAGGCCCCTCATAATTTTATACACTTCAATTAAATCTCCCCTCAGCCTCCTCTGTTCCAAAGAAAATAACCCCAGCCTATCCAATCTTTCCTCACAGCTAAAATTCTCCAGTCCTGGCAATATCCTCACAAATCTCCTCTGTACCCTCTCTAATACAATCACATCTTTCCTGTAATGTGGTGACCAGAACTGTACACAGTACTCAAGTTGTGGCCTAACTAATGTTTTATACAGTTCTAGCATAACCTCCCTGCTCTTATATTCTATGCCTCAGCTAATAAAGGAAAGTATCCTGTATGCCTTCTTAACCACTGTATCTACCTGTCCTGCTGCTTTCAGGGATTTGTGGATATGCACTCCAAGGTCCCTCTGTTCCTCCTCACCTCTCAGTATCCTCCCATTTATTGTGTACTCCCTTGCTCTGTTTGCCCTCCCCAAATGTATTACCTCACACTTCTCCAGACTGAATTCCATTTGCCACTTTTCTGCCCACCTGACCAGTCCACTGATATCTTCCTGCAGTCTACAGCTTTCCTCCTCACTATCAACCACATGGCCAATTTTTGTATCATCTGCAAACTTCTTAATCATGCCCCCTACATTTAAGTCTAAATCATTGTTATGTATACCACAAAAAGCAAGGGACCCAGTACTGAACCCTGCGGAACCCCACTGGAAACAGCCTTCCAGTCACAAAAACACCCGTCAACCATTACCCTTTGCTTCATGCCACTGAACCAATTTTGGATCCAACTTGCCACTTTCCCTTGGATCCCACGGACTTTTACTTTTCTGACCAGTCTGCCATGTGGGAGCTTATCAAAAGCCTTGCTAAAAATCATGAAGACTACATCAAATGCGCTACCCACATCGGCCCACCTTGTTACCCCCTCAAAAAATTCAATCAAGTTAGTCAGACACGACCTTGTTAACAAATCCATGCTGACAGTCTGTGATTAATCTGTGCCTTTCTAAATGACAATTAATACTGTCCCTCAGAATTGTTTCCAATAATTTGCCCACCACTGAGGTTAGGCTGACTGGCCTGTCATTGCTCAGTCTATCCCTTTCTCCCTTTTTAAACAACATTTGCTGTTTAATGAGGAGAGATTGAGTAGAATGGGCTTATACTCTCTGGAGTTTAGAAGAATGAAAGGTGATCTCATTGAAACATAAAAGATTCTAAGAGGGCTTGACAGGATAGATGCTGAGAGGTTGTTTCCCCTAGCTGGAGAGTCTAGAACTAGGGGGGCATAGTCTCAGGATAAGGGGTCAGGCATTTAGGACTGAGATGAGGAGGAATTTCTTCACTCAGAGGGTCGTGAATGTTTGGAATTCTCTACCCCAGAGGGCTGTGGATGCTCCGTCGTTGAGTATATTCAAGACTGAGATTGAGACGGCACGGACTTGATGGGCTGAATGGCCTCCTTCCGTGCCGTAACGATTCTATGATAGATTTTTGGACTCTAGGGGAATCAAGGGATATGGGGATCAGGCAGGAAAGTGAAGTTGAGGTCGAAGATCAGCTACCATCTTATTGAACGGCGGAACAGGCTCAAGGGGCCCTACGGCCCACTCTCATGTTCTTAAGGTCCACAAACAGCAAATGAGACGAATGACCATTTATTCTGTTATGGCAGTAATGGTTCAGGAAGAAACAGTGGTCAGGACACCAGGGGAACTCCCTGCACTTCTTCGAGAAATACCAACTGGAGCTTTAACATCCACCTGAAGGGGCTTCAACTGGAAGACAGTGCCTCCAACAACGCAGCACTCCCTCAGTACTGGATTACCGGCCAAGATTATATGTTTAAGTCCTGGAGTGAGACTGGAAATCAGAACCTTCACACACTGAGGCCAAGTGTGCTACCAACTGAGCCAAACTGACATTACAACCAAGGTGACCCTTGTATTGTTCAGAAGGGGGGGGGGGGGGGTGATGGAGTGAGCCACATTTGGCGCGGGGGGCAGGCTGTGGAAGAGCTGCCGGTTGTGGAGGATGGAGCTCGGTCACCAGCGGCGCCAAACATGGAAACACGGGGCAAAGGGGTGACACCCAAGATTGGGGTTTCCGCGTCTGGGGGGGGGGGCGGGATGAAGCACTAATTTAGTGCCCGGAGGTTCAGGCCTATCGCCCGCGCTGATTCTAATCGCCGTCTGTCCCGATCTGGAGCGGTAATTTAAAAAAACCCTTCGCAATCTGCACTTACATTCAACACCTTCCGCTCCGACATCTTTCAGCAGCACAGAGCCGCCGCGCTCCGCTCCAACCAAACCTCAGCTCCAAACCCCGCCTCCGCTCCGCGCCCATTGGCCTATGGCAGGTTCCTGCCCATTTCTTGGCATTCTATTGGTTGAAATTTCCGTCAATCAAACGCACCGCCCGCCTTCCCAATCAGGCTAGGCTGCGCACAGAGGCCGCCGTTACTATGTCCGACTGGACAACGGGAGTCCGATTTTCAGTTCCTGCCTCTAATGCTTAAGACCAATGTTGCTCAGAGGCGGGAACATTGTCCTCAATATTAACCCCCCCCCCCACAACGGGCGGGAGATGGGGGTGGGGGTGGGGGTCGGGGGTGAAAATGTAAAAGCTGTAAAATTTGTGGAACCTGACCCCAACCTGCTGCCATTTTCACGGTGGTGGCTGAGTGTCCCACCGTAGGGAGGCGGGACACTTATTAACATATTTAAATCAGGCTCTTATAATGCAATTGGGAGCCCGAGTTAAAATTAACTGGTGCAGCACAGGTTTCCCGAGGGTCAGAAAAGTGGCCAGGGAAATGGAGGCGAGATTGCTCGGCACTTTATCCTGGCAGTTAAAGGTCAGGAGGCTCGATGTCAATTAAGGTTCAGCACTCACAGGTCCTTTCTCAGTTCCCTGTGTGACACTGTTTGGTGAGAGAGAGCTATTTGGAGAGTTTGGAGGTGTTCGCACAGAGAAGCTCACGATGGGTGGTGCCATGGCTGCTCTCGATTGGACTGAGGAAGAGGAGGAGAATGAATATCAACAGCAGCAAGGGCTTGCTGTGGAAGGAGCTGTAGGTAGCCAGCAGAGAAGAGAGCAAGAGGGAATGAGCTTACAGAAGGCCCTATCCATCTAACGGGGTCTACAGACAGAGGCTTAGCTTCCTTGACCTGTCGGAGCAGTGCTTCTGAAGGCTGAGATTGTCACGTCAGGTGGGTCGCAGACATCTGTAGCCTTCTAGCGAGGATCTCGCAATTGGTTGCACATAAATGCATAAGACATGTGACAGATGTATTGTTTGCCAGGGCTGGGAGTTATATAAACTTCCCCTGTGATGACAATAGCCAGAATGAGTGCGCACTGGGATTTGTGTCTCTGTTTGGCTTCCCACAGGTGCTATCGACTACACACACGTAGCAATCCCAGCACCCCTTGACCAACCAGGAGCATTCGTTATCCGCAAGGGATTTCATTCCATCAACATGCAGCTGGTGTGCAAGCACAAGAAAAAGTCCATGCAGGTCTGCGCCAGATTCCCTGGGAGCTGCCATGATGCTTTCGTACTGCGGCAGTCTAACATCCCCGACGTGTTAAGACCTGGAACGATCCTTAAAGGGTGGCTGCTAGGCGACAAGGTCACGATAACATATTCCCGAGAGCCTCCCCTCTCACGCAAGCTGCATTCATCCACTGGTTCCACGTCCACCAATTGGTGACACATTCATCTGTCAACCTTCAGTACCAAATAAATTAAAAGCAGATTGGGCCCTTGCCATTCAATATTGGGACATACGGAAAAGTGGTGTGAATTAATACATTTAATGTGATACAACAAACGAATTTCAAGAACAAATATCAAAAAAGCATCCATGTGCTTACCCTTGGTGAACGATAAAGCTTTTCTTTTCCTACCTCTGGCACTTCTACTTGATGCAATTCCTGTGGCTTCAGCAGAGGTAGAAGCAGGCTACTCTGATCCTTGCTCTGTCTTTTGAGATGCTCACGGCCGGCAACCTCTGGGTTTTGGAGCCCATGAGGGCCCCGCCAAAGACTGCTCCACCCACACTTGTGCAGGGGCAGACTGGGCCAGTGGAAGAGGAGGCAGCATTTCGGGTACTGGTTGAAGGGGGAGCCGCTTTGAGAAGGGTGCGCACTTTCATCTCCCTTATCACCATCCTCCCTCTCCTGCCTCTCAACAGGAGAGCAGCTTGGTGGAGATTAGTAACGTCTTGGAAGCCCACGTCTAATCTATTTGCCAGTATGTGGAAGCCGGTAGACGTGTTGGCAGTCAGAGTCCCTGAAGGCCACTGTTTGGTCCTGCAGGAACTCATTGTGCACTGTGATACAACTTCCATAGAGTAGACCAGACTCTCAATGGAAGATTGAATCTTCGAAAGGCCCTGCGATATCACCCCACAAATGTTCGAGCTGGACTCCTCCATCCTCTATGCCATTGTGGAGAGTGTGCCCGGTAGGACTGCTAGTACCTCGCACAGTCGCTGCTGAGACTCTAGCATTCTCTTTTTCATTGATAGCCCCCGGGGTTCAGCATCTCTGTCCAGTTGAGCAGAGCTTGGAGAAGATGGCGTCCTTTGACACAAACTCTCCACAGCTGTCCCTTACACCATGCTCTGCTTGTGCTCAATTGTCATGTGTGATTCTCCCGGTGAGAACCCACCTAACTGTCTAAGGTGACCCACCAATGTGCGAGTATCTGCACTGGTGCCTCCAACGCATGCGTCCTGTGACGGTGCACCCTCGGCAGGAATGAGCTCCTCTGAGGAATCCTCGTCATCTGAAGGTAGGGGCTCATTTTCTTTGTCTGATGGCCTTGGAGGAGAGTAGAATTACATATAATGTACAGCACAGAAATAGGCCATTCGGCCCAACAGGCCCATGATGGTGTTTATGCTCCACATTAGCCTCCTCCCACCCATCTTAATCTAACCCTATCAGCATACCCTTCTATTCCTTTCTCCCTCATGTGTTTATCTAGCTTCCCCTTAAATGCATCTATGCTATTTGCCTCAACTACTCCTTGTGGTAGCAAGTTCTACACTCTAATCACTCTTTGGGTAAAGAAGTTTCTCCTGAATTCCCTATTGGATTTACTAGTTACTATCTTATATTTATGGCCTCTAGTTCTGGTCTCCCCATCAAATGGAAACATCTTCTCTACGTCTACCCTATCAAAACCTTTCATAATCTTAAAGACCTCAATCAGATAACCCTCAGTATGCTCTTTTCTAGAGAAAACAGCCCCAGCCTGTTCAATCTTTTCTGATAGGTATAACATCTTAAGTTCTGGTATCATCCTAGTAAATCTTTTTTGCACCTTCTCCAGTGCCTCTATATCCGTTTCATAATTTGGAGACCAGAACTGTTCACAGTACTCCAAGTGTGGTCTAACCAAGGTTCTATGCAAGTTTTACATAACTTCTCTACTTTTCAGTCCTATCCATCCAGAAATGAACCCCAGAGTTTGGTTTGCCTTTTTTATGGCCTTAATAACCTGCATCGCTACTTTTAGTGATTTGTGTGTCTGTACCCCCAGATCCCTCTGCTCCTCCACCCCATTTAGACTCTTATTATCCAAGCAGTATGTGGCCCCATTATTCTTCCCACCAAAATGTAATACCTCACTCTTATCTACATTGAAATATTGAAAACAGACAGATAAGATTTAGACATGGAACTTTACAAATGGTGAAAAACACATGATTAAAGTGATCATATTTAGTAAAGTGCTGGTCAACTCAAGATGACTTTGTTTTGTAGGAGATGTGGGTCTGAGAGATTACTGCTGTCACCCTGCTCCAATGCACCACCAATCTCGCTATCTCCAATGCTAAGGGAGCAGATATGCCGCTAATCTCCAAAGCCGCCTCCTCTGGCGGGTAAAGCACCACGATCTGTGGGATCTGCCTCCAGACCTTGCCCTCTCCCTGGCATTCTGTGCCGTTGTCTCCTGCAAGGGTGGCACCTATGGCTGGTTCTGAGGCATATGTGCATCCAATGGATACAGTGTATTCATAATCGTGCCTTTTACACTTTAAATTGTGTAAGATTTGGCACAATTTAATACATGAATTATCCACTTCTGTTTGCACCTGGAAGAAGGCCATACATTTAAAATGGAAAGAATTAAAGGGGAGGTTAAAAATATGCTGAGATGGTTTTATTGTAAACAATTTTACAACAGCAAGTTATAGTCCAACAAATTTATTTTAAATTCCACAAGCTTTCGGAGGCTTCCTCCTTCCTCATTTCCACACCACCTGAGGAAGGAGGAAGCCTCTGAAAGCTTGTGGAATTTAAAATAAATTTGTTGGACTATAACTTGGTGTTGTAAAATTGTTTACAATTGTCAACCCCAGTCCATCACCGGCATCTCCACGAGATGGTTTTAGACAGCGTGTTGAAGACCAGTAGTTTACTTCATGCAGCACTGCCAACACTCACCATTTATCCACACTTCTGACAATGTAAGTTGATTCAAAACGTTGTGTTTATGATTTCACTGGAAATGCTGACCACAAGGAATCACAAACCCATTTACAATGAAGAACATTTCGCTGCTTTACTCCCGTTGGCTATTAATAGTGACAGAAGTTAGGGGTGTAAATGGGCTGGCTCTGTGGGCCCTTTAAATCCACACGTGTCAGTGGAAATCCTGAAGCTTCAAGCACACATCCATTTATTGTAAATGGACAATTATTTTCGCTGAGATGGTCCTTTTGCCTTTGTTTCATAATTCCTTCCAAACCAGTTGAAATTAATACGTGTGTGATGAATTCTGAAATCTGCACTTGGTTTAGTGCTAGGGGTTTTTTCTTAAAAGAGTACAATGAACACAATGGGGTAAATTTTAATGGGGAGCTGGGAAGAGAGCGGGTGGGGGGGGAGTTTCCTGACTGGAAACCCGGAAGTATGGGTTTCCTGGACGTCTTTACGATTTTGACGTCTATCAATTTTTTTCAGTAGGTTTCCCGCCCGACAGCCAGCCAGATTGACAGGATGGCTGTCAGTCAGACGGGAGAGCAGCGAGGAAGCAGATACCAGCAGGTAAGTCGTAGATCCGGGGGGTAGGGGGTTGGTCATTGGAAGGGGGGTCGTCGGGGTCAGCAGTCATCGCGGGGGTCGGTCATCAGGGGCTCAGTCATGGGGAGGGGGGTCGGACATTGGGAGGGGTCGGAGCTCGTGAGGGGGGTTGGAGATCTTGGGGGGGGGGACGGAGATCGTGTTGGGGAGGTCGGCTGATCACATTGTGTGGGATTGCAGCAGGTAGACTTGTTGGGACTGGAGGGTACACTCCTGCTCCTCTTGGCCCACAAGCAGTGCAATAAAGGCACTTACCTGCTGATCTGGCTCTTCTCGCCTCCTCTTTCGTGGTGTGAAGCAGAAGGCCCGGGAATCCTGGCCCCCAAGAGTTAAAAATAAAAACGCTGTTAAAATTGTGGCCCGCAGCCTCCTTAAAAGATTTCACTGACCGACTGGCCTCCTGAGAGCGGGTTGGTCGCCCGCCCCTCGACCCATCTCCGGAAAAAAAACCGGAAGTGGGCGGGTTGGAGTCGGGTTTTAGTTTTTTTTACAATTTTTACCTTCCCACCCGTCCCCAAGCCACCCCTTCGTGGGGTTAAAATTTACCCCACTGTTTCCATACCTGTGTACAGTGGAACTCCATCACCCGCCATGATGAAAGTGATCATCTTTGGTGGATTATGGAAACTGTTGGATAACGAAGAGCTCCCAAATATTGATTTTGTACATATGGTATTACGGCATACGGGAACACCATTATCTCCAAGTTCCCCATCAAGTCACACACCGTCCTGCCTTGGGAGTATATCGCCGTTCCTTCATTGTCGCTGGGTCAAAATCTTGGAACTCCCTACCTAACAGCACTGTGGGAGCATCTTCACCACATGGACTGCAGTGGTTCAAGTAGAAGGCCAACCACCATCTTCTCAAGGGCAACTAGGGATGGGCAATAAACACTGGCCTTGCTGGTAGGGATGCCAACCCTTCAGGATTGACCTGGAGTCTCTAGGAATTGAAGATTAATCTCCAGGACACTGCTGCATGCAACCTGGGGAGAAAAAAGTTATGTTTATTTTTCATTTACTTTAAACACTTTCACTTATTAGTTATAAAAATTTTGAAGATGGGGAGAAAAGGCTGTTTGACTGAGAGTAACGAAGAATCTTCATTTCCCAATTGATGGGGGAGGCGGTGCGTCATGAGGAGAGACATGTTGGGCGACCAATGATGGGAGCGTGGGGGCGGGGCGGTTTGAGCCGGGAAGTCATGTGATGAACCCTCCATGAATGCGTCCAGCCAGAGTTGGCAACCCTACTTGTTAGCTACGCTCACATCCCAAGAATGAATTTAAAAAATACCCTTGGTGTGTGTATGAACACGGGTAAAATACAAATAATAAAAGATTAGTAGTTTTATCATTGAGGAGAGAAACATTTATGGGTTTGACACCTTGCTTACTGCTTTATCCTGCAAACAACCTGCTGGGTGAACAAAATGATGGACAATCAAAATCTTGCATAATCAAAATGGTGGATAATGGAGGTTCCACAATATAGTTTTGACACAGAATGAATACAGAAATAAATAAAATAAGCAGTAAATCTCAAAGGTTTCTGAGTGACGATTATCCATCAATTTTCCCCTAACATGGAGCAATGCTGCCACTCAGTGGCCATCTCTCAGATAGAAAACTCACTGATAAGCAGGGATGATTTTTCTTAATTTAAACGATAAGGAGGCACAGGGTTGCCCCAGTTTCATCAAACAAAAACAAACGAAAGTGCCCCCTTTTAAAAGCGGCACAACTAATAGAAAATTAAATCATAAAACAAAGGAAATTTATAACTTAAATAATAATATTATTGCTTCTGTCCACCAAACACGCCAGTCCCTGCGATGCCCACCGGTCTCGGAAGGCCTCATCCGTACCGGCGAACACCACATGCTCCTTCTCCAGGGTTACCCAGGTGGGACAAGACTGCGGAAGAGAGGCAGGCAGCCAGAGCAACCGCCCCCACGGGCCGTGTCCAACCTGGACCTGTAGGTGGCCACCTTGCCAGCCCCCTCCTCCACAATGAGTGGCCAAACCTCAGGAGCGTGGGACTGAAGTGCTGCCAGAAGTTGAGGAGCAGCCCCTTCAAATAGTGAAACTGGGGCCGGAACCTCTCGCACTCCGTGTAAATGTGATAGACGGACTCATCCAGGCCGCAAAAGGTACATGCGGCCTGGGAGACAGTGAAGTGGCTTAAAAACGGTACTGCTCCGTGCGACGCACTCCACCCCAGATCTCCAATGGTGCAGGGGAGGACTCCCACGTAGACGGCCCTCCATTGGGGCCCCCGATAAACAGGCGGGAGCTTGATGGCGCAGCGGAAGAAGGGCCGATGAAATTCACCCCCAGGGAATCATCATATTCCCTGGCGGTTCTTTCTTTCTGACACACCTCCAATATGTTTCTGTTTGACACCAGCACCTGTTTTTGAATGGTGTGACCTGGCAGCACCTAGTTATACTGCTGGCTCCACATCATTCTCTTGTAAGGTAAAATGGTGCTGTGTGCAAGCGTTACAAAATGGATGCTGATTACATGGCGTTAGATCCTACCTGAGGCACAGAATCAGCTCCACAATATCCCACCTGCCAATTATTGTAGAACAGATAGGTTTTGTGGCAGGTACATTTCACAGTACCCCGGATCCATTTGCCGATGATTCCAAACTAGGAGAGGCAGTGGAATTGGAAGAGGCGGCTCAGAATTTATCAAATGAGTTGGGTAAAATATGTAAGGCAGAACAAAGGCAGATTAAATTTATTGCAGACAAATGTAAGATGCTGCACATCAGAAGGGAAAACAAGTGACACATGCTCCTTGAATGGCTTTGAATTAGCTAAGAGCGAAGCTAAATGAGACCTAAGAGTCCTCCTAGGCCTGACGCTAAACATGTCCAACCTGTATAGGCATCAATCAAGAAAGCCAAAACGATGTTGAACTATATTGCCAAGTCAAACAGAATACAAGCCAGGGGAGGGAGTGATCAAACTTTACAGTGTTCTGGTCAGACTGCTCCTAGAAAACGTCCAGTTCTGGTTGCCAAGAAACAAGAGAAACATTCAAGCATTGGAAGCAGTGTAAAGAAGAGGCTCATCCCTAATGTTCGGGGTTTGAGTTATGAGGAAAGACTGGAGAGACTTGGGCTCTTGGCCTGGAAAGGAGGCCTCTGAGAGTTGGTTTTGTAGAGGTAAATAAAATTGTTAAGCCAATGGAAAAAGTAAACCCAGAATATAACTTTAAAGTAAATTGTGGGAGTCGAACAAGGGGACACAAGTTCAAACTGGTAAAAGGTAAATTTGGGATGGTTTTAAGGAAACTCTTCTTCACACAGAGAGTGATAGAGTAGTTGGGCCCGATTTTAGCACCCGGTCTCGGGTGCGTTCTCGGCGGGGGGGCCTCTAAAATCCCGAAATCGAGGGGCGGGACCGGATCGCGCCTCGATCCCGCCCACTTCCGGGTTCCGCGCTGACGTGCGGGGGTGCGTGCGTAGCCCCCGCTGGTGGGAATCCCGCAGGCAATTAAAGCCAGCGGGGTTCCACTTGAGTGTATTTATCTTGGTATTTCAGGTCATTAAATGACCTGATTGAGCTGTTTATTTAACAGGTGTGGGATTTTACAGTGAAATGAGACTGTTTCCCACACTGGGGGAAACACTCACACTCCCAACGGACGTGTTGCAGCCAGCAGCCCGTGGCAGCTGCCAAGGTGCATTCCACAGGTGGGGGGGGGGGAGAGCCTTCACCAACGCAGGAGGACACTCCGTAACATTGGGCAACGCCTGCCCTCCACCACCCTCCTCCAAGCAAGAAGATTCACCGGCGTGGAAGGGCAACCCCTGTGCGAGGACACACTTTTCTACCGTGCACAACCCCGCAAACCTACACCTGCCAGATGGGTGCTGCGTTGACATCCTCGGAGGACAAACAGCATGACCAGCCTCAGCAGCCTCGCAGTCCACGCCGTGCGCCTCAGAGACGTGCATCCCCACAACACGGTGCTGTGGCACATCCACCTGCACAACAGGATGGAGGGCAACCGCAGAGAGAGATGCGTCGCAGGAGGCACTGCCCTCCGCACAGGGTGTACAGACCGAGGCTCAGCTTCATGGACCTCTCTGAGCAGCAGTGCATACGTAGGCTCAGAGTCACTCGCCAGGTAGTTGCCGACATCTGCAGCCTCCTCAATGACGAGCTGCTCCCGGATGGACCAAGCAGCATCTTCTTACCCGTCGCCGTCAAAGTCACCACTGCCCTCAACTTCTTCGCCTCCGGATCCTTCCAGGGTGCCACGGGGGACATCACCGGGGTCTGTCAGTCGTCTGCACACAAGTGCATAAGGCAGGTCACTGATGGGTTGTTCCACAGGGCCTCGACCTACATCAACTTCGCCATGGATGAGCGCAGCCAGACTGGCTTCCCACGGGTGCAGGGTGTAATCGATTGCACCCACATAGCAATACGGGCACCTCCACATGAGCCAGGGCTGTTCATCAACAGGAAAGGGTATCACTCCATGAACGCCCAGCTCATTTGTGACCACCGCCAGAGATTCCTACACGTGTGCGCCAGATACCCTGGCAGCTGCCATGATGCCTTTGTCCTCAGGGAGTCCACCGTCCCGCCCCTCTTCCACGCACCCAACACCGGCAACTGCTGGCTCCTCGGCGACAAGGGATATCCCCTGCACACGTGGCTTATGACACCTCTGAGGAACCCCATCACCGAGCCGCAGCGTCGATATAATGACAGCCACACTGCTACCAGGTCTACAATTGAGCAGGCCATAGGGCTGCTCAAGATGCACTTCAGGTGCCTTGATCGTTCCGGGGGAGCGCTCCAATACACGCCATTCAGAGTGGGACGAATTATAGTTGTCTGCTGTGCCCTGCACAATATGGCACTACAGAGAGGGGTGCCCCTGGAGGAGGCCCCATGCACACCCGCCACCCACATTGAGGACGACAATGAGGAGGAGGAGGAGGAGGAGTATGAGCGAGAGGAGGAGGAACGACCCATGGCCCGAACACCGGCTCACCTGCGTGCTCGTCAGGCCAGGGAGGCACTCATATGCCAACGGTTCTCCTAACATCACACTGTGTGAGGCGTTCACATGTCATAACGTGCACAGACGAGGGTCCATACAGGCTCCCTCCACAGAAGAGTGGTGCCTGTACACTTGCACCCACTGTATTATGCCCAACGGGTGGGACGGGGTGGTCGTCGTCATGATGAGGCGCACGGAATGGACATATTGCACAAGCCGCAGAATTATGGACAAGAGGTGGCAGCATTGGTGAGAAAAAGTGACTTTATTTCGTGTTGCCATTCAAAGACTGGAAATAAAAAGATAACAAATAGACAAACACCCTGGTGCAATCCCTTGTGCTCACGGAACTTTGGGTTTTCGTTTCCTGCTACCCCTACGTGGTGCTACCCCTGTGGCTCCAGCAGAAGTGGTGGCAGGTTGCTCCTGTTCATGCCCTGACCTGGTAGATGCTTTGGGCCGACGCCCCCTGGGTTTCGGTGCCCGTGAGGGCACCTCCACAGCCTTCCAGGCTGCAACCGGGGACATCCCCGGTGTCTCTCAGTCATCTGCGCAGATGAGCCCTGCAAATACATCTACACCCACTCTGCAGTGACACACTGGGTGGCATCAGTGGTGGGTCCTCATAGTGATACCCAGGAGTGGGCATTGTTGCACAAACCGGACAGGATTCGCGAAGACATGGCACTAGTGGAGCCAATATAATGTGTGATGTGAGTTGTTCTGAAATTCAATAGAAGTAAGAACCATGACAAACCCTCAAACACCCTTGTGCATCCCCTTCATGCTCACGACACGTTTGCCTTACGCTGCCTACTGCACATATGTGATGCATGCCCTGTGGCTGCAGCACAGGTGGTGGCAGGTTGAGTGAGGCTGGCCATGAGAGAGATGCATGAGAGGGTGAGTATGGGATAGAGCCATGAGATTGTATGAGGATTGGGTTGAGTGGTAGTGGCGGGGTGAGTACTCGCGAGGTGAGTAGGTGCAGGTAAGATGAGGATGAGGTTTGAGTGGGTATGAAGGGTGATGTGACAGAGTAGTGTTGGCAGTGCCGAAGGAGATGTGGGGTGGGGGCAGTGTTGTGGCAGGCGGAGTGTAGGGGAAAGACTACGTGTTCTCACTGTGGCTGACCTCATGAGGTCATTGGTGCGCCTCCTGCACTGTATGCAGGTGGGCGATATGTTGGTGGCGCAGCTGACCCCCTCTGCCACCTCGAGCCAGGCCTTCTTGGTGGCAGAGGCAGGCCGCTTCCTCCCGGCCGCCGGGGGGAAGATCTCTGGAAGATCTCTGTCCTCCCCCTCCTCCTCACCCCATCTAATGATACCTGGGGTGAGGCATCATTAAACTGGGAGCAGCCTTCCCCCTGGGCTGCTCCATGCTGTAATTTGTTCTGTTTGTGGCAGCATCTGTCAGTGGAGGACTGCCCCTTTAAATAGAGCGCCTCCAGCTGACAGATCTTACTGCGCATGCGCAGCCCGCCCGACGCGCAGATCAGCAGCGGGGAACCCGGAGGAGCAGGTAAGTGGTTCCAATTAGTGTGTTGCCTGCTGCGATCGCGCGAGCAACCCACTAATTTCACCCGCTGGCCTACCCGCCGGGAACCCGCACCCCTGGTAAAATCGGGCCCCTTGAGTCAAAAACCCTGGAATTGTTTAAGAAACAATTGGATGCTGCAATGGGTGGAGTTTGGGATCTTGCTGGATAGGTAATTGAAGATGGACTGAATGGCCTTCCTCCTCTGTAACTATCTTGCAATCTTGTGACCTCCAACAGTGCAGCACTCTTTCAGAACTGCAGTGAAGTATCAGCCTAGATTCTGTGCTCAGGTTTTGGAGTGGGGTTTGAACCCATATCTTTCTAATTCAGAGGTGAGAGTGCTACCAACTGAGCTAAGCTGACAATGATTGCAAATAAAAATAATATTCACTAACGATTTATGAATATGGTGATTTTTTTTTATTGTGCCTACACCTCGTTTTGCAATAATATTAGTGAATCTTTCAAATGTGGCCTCATCTTTGATCTCCACAAGGTTCAAACGACTTATGTTGATTTATTGTCAATTATGATAAGAAATATTCCAGTATTTGACTGAACCATTTCAGTTTTTTAGTGCTATAAGTAAACTTTCCTTGACAGCTATATAGGTACCTGGTTAAATAAATGTTAGAAATACTAAACACTTAGAATGACTTCTTTTGGTTCTTTCTTCATTTTTGTGCTTATCAAGGTGAGGAATGTTAGCGCTAAGGTATGGAACATTTTCTCTTAGTAAAGCGCTCCCGTATTGACCATAAGACCATAAGAGATAGGAGCAGGAGTAGGCCATTCGGCCCCTCGAGCCTGCTGCACCATTCAATGAGATCATGGCTGATCTGATTTTTACCTCAACTCCACTTTCCCGCCTTTTCCCCAATTGCACCAATGCGACCCCTTCTCTTCTCCCACACAAACCATTTTGTGGCTTTTCTGAGTGAGATTGACACGTTCCCATTTTGGCACCCAGTGCCAGCATCACAGTAAAGCTCCATCTACAGTGGCCCATCAAGCAGTCCCAGGGCAGGTACAGCATGGATTGAATGCAGATACAAGCTCCATCTACATTGTCTCATCAAGCAACCTGAAGTCAGGTACAGCCTGGATTAGATGCAGAGTAAATATCTGCACGGTCCCATCATTACTTGCTGCTCAGGTACAGCAGAGGTTCAGTGCAGAGTAAACGTCCCTCTATTGTGCCCCGAAAAAGGTGTGCCAGCCCCAACTTAAGAATAGCACCCTCTGGGGGAAAGATTGGATAAGGGTCCGTTCCGGGTGATGTTTTGCGCTAACACCCCACGCCCGACGGACCCTGGGCAGGCCTTGCACGTGGAATCGATGCAATTTGCACTTTCCACCACCGGAGGGAGCGCCATCTCTTAAAGGGAGAATTTTTCTTAGAAATTCCTTAAAGGTAGCTTGTACCTGTGATTTGCTGAAAATAACAGTCTGCTGTCTGCATGGAGTCTGAACAGAGATCAGACATTGCACACGTAAAACACAGATGCAGGTCCCATCCCTATGTTTACACACTGATGAGTTATGTTAAAACATTGAATAAAGGTTACGCACTACTAAATCCCACATCCTCCAATCTGCACGCCAGACCTCACCAATCTGCCGATCTGAGTTGGTACCAGGCCTGCAAGAGTGTGTGCATCAAGGTTCTCTGCTGATGCACTAGAGACCTTGGGTGCAAGAGGTGGACAGAAGAAGAGACATCCTATATCCGCAGGGGGGCAAGAGGCCCTCCAGACATATACTCAAAAGGCAGTGGGAGGCAGCAGGGGACAAAGTCAATGCCAGGCACAGGGCATCATGAACATGGATGCAGTGCAGGAAGAAGTTCAATGCTTTGACATGAGTGGTCAAGATGAGTGAGGTTAACTGTTAAGTGGCATCTCCTACCAACTGCACCACGCAGTGCAACCCCATCACCCACATACCAACAAACTCTTTCCATCAGTACTGAACTCTTCCAATCAGACGCTTCCTCTCACCCTTACACATTACCACTGTTTCAAGCCGCCCACCCACAACTCATAGGCCACATACAGTGGCAGCTATTCAACCATGACAGGCACATCACCCAGACACACGTCCCGCTTTCTTGCAGGAGAAGGTGGCGCATATCAAGAGGCAGCAAATGGCCATGGCGTTTAGCCCCTCGAGCCTGTTCCACCATTCAATGAGATCATGGTGGACTTGTGACCTAACTCCATATACTCGTCTTAGCCCCATATCCCTTAATACCCTTGGTTCACAGAAATCTATCAATCTCAGATTTAACGTTCACAAGTGAGCTAGCATCAACTGCCGTCTGCAGAAGAGCATTCCAAATGTCTCCCACCCTTTGTGTGAAGCATTTCCTAACTTCACTCCTGCACGTCCTGGCTCTAAATGTTAGGCTATGTCCCCGCGTCCTAGTATTCAAGTCTAGGAAACCTCCAAAAACAGTTATAAGTGTCTCGGCAGCCAGAAGCAATAATCCAGCCACTAACCTGTAAATCCTGCATGGTCCCTTTAAATAGCACTGGTGGGGGGTCCTCCAGGCATTCTAAGACACGTTCAGATGGTTGGGGTTAAGACTGTGCATTGAGTTGAGCGTTAAGTCCCAAAATGGTGTCTATCACTTTAAATCAGCGTTGCACACTGATTGAAGCCATTTTCTCCCTACTTTACATAATTCCAGCATTCGTTATCTGCACCTGCGCAAACCCCTATAACAAGATGGCGTCTGGCGCATGTCACGCAGGAAATGTGTGTGCGCATCCAAGACGCCATCTTGGATGTTGGAGAGGCCGTGTAGCGCTGAAACAACAGGCGCTACACGGCCCAATTTGGCGCCCTCTATTTCTGAGCGAGATTGTCGGTTTTCCTGCTGTTTTGTGCAGTGTCTGTGCTCTGATACCTTTGTAAAGTGCCGTGGGATATTTTGTTATATGAAAGGCATTATATAAATAACTGTAAGTCTTGCTGCATATAAATAACCACATGCAAACATCAAAGAGAGGTGTGTGACATCAACACCTGCAGTAGTAGTTCTTATATATGATGCTGAGCATTTTCATGTCAAATGGACGACGACGACGACGACGACAACAACAACAACAGCAGCAGCAACAACAACTTGCAAGCTTCTTGCGCATCCGCGATTTTCATCACTCCACCATCAGCGAACGTGTCTGAAGCTGCCTAGGCCCTAACCTCTGGAATTCCCTCCCTAAACCTCTCCGCCACTCTACCTCTCTCTCCTCCTTTAAGATGCGC
The DNA here is from genome assembly GCF_035084215.1 of Heptranchias perlo. NCBI lineage: Eukaryota > Metazoa > Chordata > Chondrichthyes > Hexanchiformes > Hexanchidae > Heptranchias > Heptranchias perlo. Next base: position 12,868,648 of record NC_090353.1, on the reverse strand, counting down.
CTTAAAACCTACCTCTTTGATCAAGCTTTTGGTCACCTGTCCTAATATCCCATAATGTGGTTCGCTGTCAAATTTTGTTTGATAACGTTTCAATGAAGCGCCTTGGGGCGTTTTACTACGTTTAAGGCGCTATATAAATGCAAGTTATTGTTGTAGTAAAACATAAGTTTTAAGGTGCATCTTAAAGGAGGAGAGAGAGGTGGAGAGGCAGAGAGGTTTAGGGAGGGAATTCCTAAGCTTAGGGCCTAGGCAGCTGAAAGCATGGCCCCCAATGGTGGGGCGAAGGAAATCAGGAATAGGCAAGAGGCCAGAATTGGAGGAATGCAGAGATCTCGGAGGGTTGTAGACTGAAGGAAGTTACAGATATAGGGAGGGGTGAGGTCATGGAGGGATTGAACACGAGGAAGAGAATTTTAAATTCAAGGTGTTGCTGGATCAGGACCCATGACATCACATTTGGAAGCCCCGTGCACATGGGAGCTTGAAGTTGGCACTAAACCATGCAGACCCGAAGGTGCCAGGTTTGATTCCCAGTCTGTGGTGGCTGTAGGGCAGTAGTAGAGGCCCTTCAATTGGCCCGAACACCCTTGGGCCTCAAACACCAGACAGAGTTCCCCTTCCCGACTGCGATTGAGTGAGCTCCATCGGAACAGTGAGTATGTGTGTGTGTGTGTGTGTGGACATGGGGTAAGGACAGGATTGCCCGCGATGCTTTCCAGGATTGAATACACTGCTGGAGCTCACTGTCTCAACTTACCCAAGAAGAATGGCCACTTGGGAAAGGTACCAGAGGCCTTTCCATGAGCCAAACCCCGGCCAAAGTCAGCACCGTCAAGAGAAAAAAGAAAGCCTTTGAACTCAGACACATAAATAGCATAAGGTTAAAAAGAAGAACTCTTGACAAGGACACTGTAACCGGACTGGCCTAATTGTCAAGCAATGGCTATTTAAGTGACAAATAAGGGTTATTAAATCCTAAAGCAGGATATGTAAATTGCCAGTAGCTTCTGGTATAATATGTAGCCTAATTAAGGCCAAATATTTAAAATATAGAAATGGAACTAAGACTAGTAAGGATAATTAAGGGGCTATTTCTGTTCTCACATTTAAGATGGCTTCACAGCTTCAGCCATGGCTTAGTGGTAGTGCTCTTGCCTCTGGGTCAGAAGGTCATGGGTTCAAGACGCACTCCAGTGACTTGAGCACATACTCTAGCCTGACACTTCGGTATAGTACTGAGGAAATGCTGCATTGTCAGGGGTGCTGTCTTCCAGCTGAGACGTTAAACTGAGGCCATATCTGCCTTCTCAGGTTGATGTAAACGATCCCATGGCACTATTCAAAGAAGAGTAGGGTAGTTCTCCTGGTGTCCTGACCAACATTTATCCCTTAACCATCACCTAAAACAGATTATCTGGTCATTATCGTAATGATGTTTGTGGGTCCATGCTGTCTGGAAATTGGCTGCCGTGTTTCTACGTTACAACAGTGAATACATTTCAATAGTAGTTAATTGGCAGTACTTTCTTTCTTTTCCATCAATTACCTGAGAATCATAGAATCATAGAAAATTTACGGCACAGAAGGAGGCCATTCAGCCCATCGTGTCCGTGCTGGAAGGAAGGAAGGAGATTTTATATCCCTGCAGTGCCAATTGATTCCTTATGTGCAGGATTCACACAGTGAATAGTACCAGCAAATATCAACTCATGGACCTCCATTCAGTTGAAGGCAGCAGAGGCTCAGTTTTTCATGGTCTCTCGACCTGTTGCCAGAACAATGGACTTGTCCTCTGACCACCTAAACAGGCTGATGCTTTCGGCACGGTACAAAGTAGTGTCATCACAGGAGCAACTTGGCTTCAATTTCTTTAAATAGAATGTCTTGGGTTGGGAGTGGAGTGAATTGAGCTTGGCCCACTGAAGAAGCGAAAATTTTATGCAGATTCAAATAATGCCGACCTGTCTCTCCACTGTTCTTAGGTCTGTTGGATGGTCATATCTAGGAGACAGAATCTCCATTTTCCATATGGGCATCCAACTGATCTGCAGGAGATCAAACGCACAGGACAGCATTCATTTTACATTCGTTCTAGGAACTGCTGGCAAGGCCGTTATTTATTGCCCATCCCTAGTTGCCTTGAGAAGGTGGTGGTGGCCCATCTTCTAACTGAGTGGCTTGCTAGGCCACCTCAGAGGGCAGTTAAGAGTTAATCAAGTTGGTGTGGGACTGGAGTCACATATAGGCCAGACAGGTTTTCTTCCCTAAAGGTCATTAGTGAACCAGTTGGGGTTTTATGACACTTTTACTGATACCAACTTTTTAAAATTCCAGATTTTTAAAAAACTGAATCCAAATTCTCGAACTTCCATGTGATTTAATTTCTTATTCTCTGGATTACTAATGTAGTAACATTTTTTAAGATTCGTTCCTAGGATGTGGGCATCGCTGGCAAGGCCAGCATTTATTGCCCATCCCTAATTGCCCTTCTTGAACCGCTGCAGTCCGTGTGGTGAAGGTTCTCCCACAGTGCTGTTAGGTAGGGAGTTCCAGGACTTTGACCCAGTGACGATGAAAGAACGGCGATATATTTCCAAGTCAGGATGGTGTGTGACTTGGAGGGGAATGTGCATTTGATGTTGTTCCCATGTACCTGCTGCCCTTGTCCTTCTAGGTGGTAGAGGTCGCGGGTTTGGGAGGTGCTGTCGAAGAAACCTTAACGAGTTGCTGCAGTGCATCCTGTAGATGGTACGCACTGCAGCCATGGTGCACCAGTGGTGAAGGGAGTGAATGTTCAGGGTGGTGGATGGGATGCCAATCAAGCGGGTTGCTTTGTCCTGGATGGTGTCGAGCTTCTTGAACGTTGTTGGAGTTGCACTTATCCAGGCAAATGGAGAGTATTCCATCACACTCCTGGCTCGTGCCTTTTTTTTTATTCGTTCATGGGATGTGGGCGTCGCTGGCGAGGCCAGCATTTATTGCCCATCGCTAATTGCCCTGGAGAAGGTGGTGGTGAGCCGCCTTCTTGAACTGCTGCAGTCCGTGTGGTGAAGGTTCTCCCACAGTGCTGTTAGGAAGGGAGTTCCAGGATTTTGACCCAGCAACGATGAAGGAACAGCGATATAGTTCCAAGTCGGGATGGTGTGTGACTTGGAGGGGAACATGCAGGTGGTGTTGTTCCCATGTACCTGCTGATCTTGTCCTTCTAAGTGGTAGAGGTCGCAGGTTTGGGAGGTGCTGTTGAAGAAGCCTTGGCGAGTTGCTGCAGTGCATCCTGTGGATGGTACACACTGCAGCCACTGTGCGCCGGTGGTGAAGGGAGTGAATGTTTAGGGTGGTGGATGGGGTGCCAATCAAGCGGGCTGCTTTGTCCTGGATGGAGTTGAGCTTCTTGAGTGTTGTTGGAGCTGCACTCATCCAAGCGAGTGGAGAGTATTCCATCACACTCCTGACTTGTGCCTTGTAGATGGTGGTAAGGCTTTGAGGAGTCAGGAGGTGAGTCACTCGCCATAGAATACCCAGCCTCTGACCTGTTCTTGTAGCCACAGTATTTATATGGCTGGCCCAGTTAAGTTTCTGGTTAATGGTGACGCCAAGATGTTGATGGTGGAGGATTTGGCGACGGTAATGCCGTTGAATGTTAAGGGGCGGTGGTTAGACTCTCTCTTGCTGGAGGTGGCCATTGCCTGGCACTTGTCAGGCCCTACTCTACTGTTCCTGGTACCCATTATAAGCATGAGAGAGTGGCCCATGGAGGTACATTTGCAGTCAGTCTCCAAATAGCCAGTCTTGAAGTGTAAATTCCCCGACCCCGTGCTCCCAGTCGGGAGCTACACTGAAAGAGTATGGGTTCTGAGATAAAGTTACAACACTGTAGTGGAAATCCTCCCTTTCTGGAGATGTAGGATTTATTCTTTAATGTACAAGCATCTTTAAAATAGTTTGGCATGGCATGGAACAGATTGGCACGGAACAGATTGGCATGGAACAGATCGAAAATATTACTGCACAGCCAACTTGGTTTTTCCACTTTGTGTGATTGTAGCAACAGAAAACGGTCAGTGAAGTTAACCCCACCATGACAAACTACCTCAGGTTCCAGGGCATTTGAGTCATTTTTACAGCCTGGAGCTCTATTCTCAGATGAAAAACTATATTGACATTATTATTAATATTGAGCACCATGTTTATATTCTATTATGCCTTGTGGTAATTGGTTTGCCATAAAAGAATTGCCTTTGAAAATGTCTCGTTCAGTTTTGTTGTTCCATCCTTTATATTCAGATCAGGGAGCAACACCTTGAACTATTGATACCTGTGGCCCTACCATTAGTTCAGAAAAACACAAATTCTATTTACACAAAGGTGAAAGCTACAGGCGAGTAACTTCAAACAAGGCAGATAGATGGGTGAATAAAACTAAATGAAGAACAATTCAATAAAATTGTAAAAGCGAATCAGTTCACCTGCACAGGAAGCAGGATAAAGAAATGAAAATGTGAATTGCAGAAATTATTACAATGAGCTGTAAACCAATTAAAGGATTAAACTCACAGGGCAGAAATATTTAATTGCAGACATCTTCCTGGGGATAAGGACAGGATAATCCAACCCCAGGCTTGGTGTGCAAAGATTTAGATGGTTCCCATGCCCAGGAATGAAGGGGCATGCATTATATTATTGCTGCAAGTTCCTCATAGAAGATGCTATCAACTGCTAAGTTAGAATTCACAAAACACACTTTGTTACTGTCAGTCCTGCCTGCCTGGAACCCTTTGATCCCTATTAATGGATAAACACTGTAATTAGATGTCAAAATTGGTTTCGTTATGAATGCCTGAGATATTTTAACCAAAGGCATCAATCGCACCCTTTTGTAAGCACGTAGCACAGCTTATATACAGCTTAAGAAGATTAGAGATAAACTAACAAAGTGTCTCAACCTGCAATGTTAACTTACCTCTTCTTCCCCAGACTGTTGGAACTGCCGTGTACTTCCAGCATTTTCTGTTTTTACCTAGAGAGATTAGAGTACAGTTAAATGAGGTTCAGAGTCGCTAACACAATTAAAACATGAAATAACTTGTGTCATGGCCATTTACACTGAGGTGGGGTTGATATCCAAGATGGTGAAGGGACTTGTAGAGATGGAAGAGACAAAAGGGATCCTAGAGATGGGCATAGATGGGGAAAATCCCGAATACACAGAGAGGTCTGGGAAGCTTTGGAATTGTAGAGATTCTTGGAGACACAGAGAGATAGGGACTTGATAAGATGCAGGAACAGCAGGGATCATCTTGGAGACACAGGACCAGAGAGGAGGGTGGATTGTGAGGACACAAGGGAGAAGACTCTTAAAGACACAAAGTGAATAGAAGAAGGATGCTGGAGGTACAGAGCAGATGGGAGGGTATGTTGGAGTGGGCAGGAAGAGGAAAATTGAGATGTTCACTTCAGACAAAGACAAAATAACTAGTCCTGTCATTGGATTTTGTACTTCACTCTGTCCATTTCTGTATGAGAAAGCATAAAAATCACAGCAACTACAGAAGAAAACATGGAATGAGAAAACATGTACTATAGTTCAGTACATCAAGCTCACTGCTTCCGTAAACAAGGTGCAATCTATCCTGTGATTGATATAATCTGTTCTTACCATTTACCAGTAGATGTCCTGCACAGATAACCCACTCTGGCCTAAACAGCACAGGAACCATTGTGTCATGTCCTGTGGAGTATTTGATCATCTCAGTCAAAATGTACCCTCCTAACCCGGAGTCCCCTTCCCAATTAAATACTTACTCATGGGGCAGCAATTGCCTTTGCTGTGAGTCTGCTTCATATCATTACTTGGTGAGGGAAAAAAATCCTGCACAGGCCAGCTAACCTGCTTACACCCAACTATCAGTGCTCATCTTTACAAGTTTGGCTCTGTGCATCTCTCATAGCTTGGAGCCCCCTTCTCTTTCTCTCTCTTTGCATGTGACTATTCCATACTTTGTGTACTGGTCGAAAGGGGAAAAATACACTGTGGGTTCCCTTAAAATCTTCCCCAACTGGGTGAACAAAAACTAATTTACATGTAATCTGTGTCCCCTACACTAGCTTTGCTGCAGAGCAAATTGATCAACTTATGATACTCTCAGTGTGATGGTCGAGGAATGGAAACATTTTCTCATTGTGTGTACTGGATACTATCATCTTGCACTTACAGCAACATGCATTTTTCTATCTTTTCTGAAGGTGGAGTGAAAAGCCCTCTTGAGACAATTATGAACCAACAAATTGGCTTATTTTAAATGAAATATATGTATGAAACATAGAAACATAGAAAATAGGAGCAGGAGTAGGCCATTCGGCCCTTCGGGCCTGTTCCGCCATTCAAAATGATCATGGCTGATCGTCTAACTCAGTACCCTGCTCCCGCTTTTTCCCCATATCCCTTGATCCCTTTAGCATTAAGAAATATATCTATCATCTTCTTGAATACATCTAATGACTTGGCCTCCACTGCCTTCTGTGGTAGAGAATTCCACAGGTTCAGCACCCTCTGAGTGAAGAAATTTCTCCTCATCTCGGTTCTAAATGGCATACCCCGTATCCTGAGACTGTGACACCTGGTTCTGGACTCCCCAGCCATCGGGAACATCCTCCCTGCATCTAGTCTGTCTAGTCCTGTTAGAATTTTATATGTTTCGATGAGATCACCTCTTATTCTTCTAAACTCTAGTGAATATAGGCTTAGTCGACCCAATCTCTCCTCATACGTCAGTCCTGCCTTCCCAGGAATCAGTCTGGTAAACCTTCATTGCACTCTCTCCTTGGCAAGGACATCCTTGAACAGAATACTGTTTCACAGTGAGATTCATCTATTTTCTATCTCTGCTCATAACATAAAATAACAAAATATGTGACCCTGCTCCTATTACAGGCGAAACTCATTAGCAAGTTAGCAGTCCCTGAACTAACTGGCACTAATCTTTTCTCTTACAGGTCATTTGTGTTCATATCTCACCTTGGAGTCTCTCAGCCTTCCTCTGAATGACTAGAAATTGAGATCTCTCTCTATGTCTCTCACTGTTCCAGTGTCAGACCGTCCTCTCTAGAGAGAGGTCGAGTGACAAAGGTTGACCTCTGGCCCCTTTGTCAGCTCCATGTGTTGTGGATTGGCTTGCTGCCAATCAAAGTTATCACCTTGAATTAGACCCCCCCCCCCCCTTTTGGGGTGAGAGCTCATGGCAACTACATTGTCTGATCAGCCATCCCTCCTCTCCCTGGGCATTTGAATGAAGACCCATTCTAATCCCAGGGTGCAAGCTGCTGAATGGCTTTGCATTGTCTCAAACCTAATGTTATGTCCAGCCCCAGCCCTTGAGTTTGCATCATTCCACTGAAGTGGAAAATCTCCTTTATATTCTACGACCTCTCATCCACCGATATATCTCCCATATCAGCTTTGCGTACTTGATAATTACAGTAAACTTAGAGTAATCGTTCCAGTTAACTAATGGTTATTAAACACATCAGATTATCTGAAAGCTTCTAGTCAATTTTCCATATTCTAAAACTTGACCCAGTTTGGATTCTCTGGCTGTGATTGACACGCTGAGGTGATGAATCTTTGACTCTGCAAAAGTGAAAACTCAAATGTCAGGAACAAATTCCAACTGGATTTGAGAACTTGATTTAAGGCATTCAGTGAAGGTCAAACTGGGGTTAGTAATATGAATTCAGATATCTGAGTCTGCCACAGAGGATCAACTTTACTTTGCTAGACTTGGACTTAACTTGACTCCAAAGAGACCCCATTCACAAAGAAAAGCTTTGATGGAAGTACTGCACCAATTGTTACCGTAGACCTGGGAAAATTGATGCACTGCCTGCCGACTGGAAACGTGACATTAATTTCAGGATTCGGAAGAGAAAAGGGATAACCTTTTATCAAGGATGAATTATAAATTATTATAAAATATGTTATCAACTCATTTGATAACTTACTTCAAGAGGAAGAAATCAGCCCCAGACAGGGTAGATCTTACATGACCCAAGACTTTGTTCTCAGAATTGCCATTAAGCAGCACATTGAGTGGCACAATCCTCTCCTCTTTCATTTAATTGTCTTTGATAAAGCCTTTGACTTAAGAAACGGATCCTCACTTTGGGAAATGCTACATTGCCATGGGATACTTGTGAAGGGTAATCATCGATGGAAAAGTGCTTCACAAAGGCACAAAGAACTCCATGGCCTCATTCTCCCTATCTCTGTGACCTCCTCCAGCCCTACAACCCTCCAGGATCTCTGCGCTCTTCCAATTCTGGCCTTTTGCGCATCTCCGATTTTCATCTCTCCACAATTGGCGGCCGTGCCTTCAGCTGCCTAGACTCTAAGTTCTGGAATTCCCTCCCTAAATCTCTTCGCTTCTCTACCTCTCACTCTTCCTGTCAGAAGCTCCTTAAAACCTACTTCTTTGATCAAGCTTTTGGTCACCTGTCCTAATGTCTCCTTATGTGGCTTGGTGTCAAATTTTGTTTGATAATGCTCCTGTGAAGCACCTTGGGACGTTTTACTACATTAAAGGCACTGTATAAATACAAGTTATTGTTGTTTGAAGATCAATGGTGTCCTTACTGAATGCTTGCCAATTACAACTGGGTTATACTGAGGAGCTGCACTTTCCCTTGCCAGTAACCAGATTATGCAAAAGAGTATAGAATATAAGAGCCAAGAGATAATGATGAGCTTATATAAAACCTTAAGACCTCAGTTGGAGTAATGGGCTCCACACTATAGGAAGGATATTGAGGTTTTAGAGAAAGTACAACGTAGATTCACTAGAATGTAGATATGAGGAAATACAAATACAAAGAAAGACTTGAAAACTTGGGTCTTTTTTCAATATGACAATATAGATTATGGGGCGATATGATAGAAGTGTTTAAAATTAAGAAAAGATGGAACAGGATAGATAGAAACAGATTGTTTCCAGTAGGTGAGGGGTCAAGAACAAAGGGCCGCAGATACAAGATTAAATATAAGAGATTTAGAACAGAGGGCAGGAGAAACTTCTTTACACAGAGAGGTGTGAGGCTGTGGAATTTCCTTCCAGGGTTACTGGTTAAGACAGAAACTATGACAGGGAACTTCCTTAGAGCTGCTCCTGCTTCTCCTCTGTAACTTCCCTGGATGTGCGGCAGAAACCATGTTTACTTGAACAGTGCAGCTACGCAAATAAGCCCTAAGTCGTTTTGATGGGTGTAAAATTTGCACTGTTAAAAAGATCGAGGAAATTTAGCGCAATAATGGTGTAAATGTACCCAAATGTGCTAAAACACAAATTTCCTTAATTTTTTCAGCCCAATAACAGCATAGCTAAGGCATACATGCTGAAGACAATGAGGAAATTCAGGGCCAATGGGTAATTTTAAGAATTGAATTAAATAATATAAAAAGTACTTCATTGGTTTTAACTTTGGGACGTCCTGAGGTCGTGAAAGGCGCTATATGAATGCAAGTTCTTTCTTTCTATAAGTGGTGAAGACAATGAGGAAATTCACAGCCTATGGGTAATTTTACAAAGTACCCCTGCCAGATGTGAGCACAGATTGGACTTTACAAAGTACCCCTGCCAGATGTTAACACAGATTGGACTTTAACATCTATATCCTCAATTTTTCGACCCACGTTTATCAATAGCGAGGCTCCAAGCCAGCAGAGCAAGCTGGTAAAATTAACCCTATTGTGTCTCATTGCTGTTCATTGACAAGAATGAGAGGTACTTGAGGTCAATGTGCCACCCCTCTTCATCTAACCCTATCAAATAGCGTACTTATAAGGGCAAAGGTCTTCCTCCCTAACTGAGATCTTAATTTATGGATATACATTTTAAAAAAATTCATTCTCAGGATGTGGGCGTTGCTTGCAAGTCCAGCATTTATTGCCCATCTCTAGTTGCTCTTGAGAAGGTGGTGGTGGGCCTTCTTCTTGAACCGCTGCAGTCCATGTGGTAAAGGTACACCTACAGTAGAGAGTTCCAGGATTTTGACCAAGTGACGATGAAGTAACAGCGATATAATCGAATCATAAAATGATACAGCACAAAAGGAGGCCATTCGGCCCATCGTGCCTATGTTGGCTCTTTGAAAGAGCTATCCAATTAGTCCCACTCCCCTGCTCTTTCCCTATAGCCCTGCAAATTTTTCCCCTTCAAGTATTTATCCAATTGCCTTTTGCTAGTTACTTTGAATCAGCTTCCACCACCCTTTCAGGCAGTGCATTCCAGAACATAACAACTCACTGCATAAATATTTTTCTCCTCATGTCTCCTCTGGTTCTTTTGCCAATTACCTTAAATCTGTGTCATCTGGTTGCCGACCCTTCTGCCACTGGAAACAGTTTCTCCTTATTTAATCTATCAAAACCCTTCATGATCTTGAACACCTCTATCAAATCTCCCCTTAACCTTCTCTGCTCTAAGGAGAACAGCTTCTCCAGTCTCTCCACATAACTGAAGTCCCTCATCCTTGGTACCATTCTAGTAAATCTCTACTGAATCCTCTAAGGATTTGACATGCTTCCTAAAGTGTGGTGCCCAGAATTGGCCACAATACACTAGCTGGGGCCTAATCATTCTTTTATAAAGGTTTAACATAACTTCCTTACTTTTGTACTCTATTCATAAAGCCAAGGATCCCATATGCCTTTTTAATAGCCTTTTCAACTGGTCCTGCCACCTTCAAAGACTTGTGTACATACATCCCCAGGTCTCTGTTCCTGCACCCTCTTTAAAATTGTACCATTTAGTTTATATTGCCTGTCCTCATTCTTCCTACAAAAATGAATCACTTCACACTTACATAGAGTTATGTGGAGTCTATAGCACAGAAACAGGCCATTCCACCCAACTTGCCTATGCCGAGGTTTATGCTACGTACGAACATCCCCTCTTCATCTAACCTTATCAACATATCGTTCCATTCCTTTCTCCCTTGTGTGTTTATCTAGCTTTCCCTTAAATGCATCTATGCTATTTGCCTCAACTACTTATTGTGGTAGCGAGTTCCACATTCTTACCACTCTTCGGGTAAAGAAGTTTCTCCTGAATTCCCTATTGAATTTATTAGTGCCTATCTTAGATTTATGACCTTTAGTTTTGGACACCCCCACAAGTGGAAACATTTTATCTACGTCTACCCTATCAAACCCTTTCCTTATCTTAAAGATCTCTATCAGGTCACTCCTCAGCCTTTTCTAGAGAAAAGAGCCGCAACCTGTTCAGCCTTTCCTGATAAGTATATCCTCCCAGTTCTGGTATCATCCTTGTGAATCTTTTTTGCACCTTCTCCATTGCTTTTATATCCTTTATATAATATGGAGACCAGAACTGTTCAGAGTACTCCAAGTGTGGTCTAACCAAGGTTCTATACAAGTTTAACATAACTTCTGCGCTTTTCAATTCTACCCCTCTAGAAATGAACCCCAATGCTTGGTTTGCCTTTTTTATGGGCTTATTAATCTGCATTGCTACTTTTATTGATTTGTGTATCAGTACCCTGAGATCCCTTTGCTCCTTAGACTCTTATTCAAGCAGTATGCTTCCTACCAAAATGCACCACCTCACGCTTACCTATATTGAAATTCATTTGCCGTTTACATACCCATTCTACAGGTTTATTAATGTCTGAGTTAAATTTCATCTGCCAGTGTCTGCCCATTTCACCAGTCTGTCTACATCCTCCTGAAGTCTGGTACTATCCTCCTCCATATTTATTACATTTCCAAGTTTCGTGTCATCTGCAAACTTTGGAATTATGCCCTGTAAACCCATGTCCAGGTCATTAATATAAATCAAAAAGAGCAGTGGTCCCAACACTGACCCTTGGAGGACACCACTGCACACTTCCCTCCAGCCTCAAAAACAACTGTTCACCACCACTCTCTACTTTCTGTGCCTTAGCCAATTTCATATTCATGCAGCCACTGTCCCTTTAATCCCATGGGCTTCAACATTGCTAACAAGTCTATCATGTGGTATTTTATCAAACCGCTTTTGAAAGTCCATATACAACATCAACCACACTACCCTCATCAACCCTCTCCGTTACCATAGTAGGTAAAGCCCAGGAGGAAGCCATTCGGCCCATCATGCCTGTGCCAGCTCTTTGAAAGAGCTATCCAATTAGTCCCATTCCCCTGCTCTTTCCCCATAGCCCTGTAATTTTTTTCCCCTTCAAGTATTTATCTAATTCCCTTTTGAAAGTTACTATTGAATCTGCTTCCACCACCCTTTCAGGCAGTGCATTCCAAATCAGTACAACTTGCTGTGTAAAAAAATGTTTCCTCCTGTTGCCTCTGGTTCTTTTGCTGGTCATGTTAAATCTGTGCCCTTTGGTTACCGACCCTTCTGCCACTGGAAACAGTTTCTCCTTATTTATTCTATCAAAACCGTTCACGACCTTGAACACCTCTATCAAATCTCCCCTTAACCTTCTCTGTTTGAAGGAGAACAACTCCAGCTTCTCCAGTCTCTCCACATAACTGAAGTCCCTCATCCTTGGTAACATTCTAGTAAATCTCTTCTGCACCCTCTCGAAGGCCTTGACATCCTTCCTAAAGTGTGGTACCCAGAACTGAACACAATACTTCAACTGAGGCCTAACCAAAGTTTTATAAAGGTTTAGCATAGCTTCCTTGTTTTTGTACTCTATGCCTCTGTTAATAAAGCCCAGGATCCCATATGCTTTTTTAACAGTCGTCTCAACTTCAAAGATTTGTGTATGTGTACCCCCAGGTCTCTCTGTTCCTCTTCCCCCTTCAAAATTGTACCATTTAGTTTATATTGCCTCTCTTCATTCTTCCTACCAAAATGTATCAATTCACACTTCTCTGCGTTAAATTTCAGCTGCCATGTGTCTGCCTATTTCATCAGTCTGTTTATGTCCTCCTGACGTCTGTTACTATCCTCCACATTGTTTACTACATTTCTGAGTTTTGTGTCATCTGCAAACTTTGAAATTATACTCTCTATACCTAAGTCCAGGTTATTAATATATATCAAAAAAAGCAGTGGTCCTAATACTGACCCCTGGGGAAACACCACTGTATACTTCTTCCAGTCTGATAAACAATTATTCACCACTACTCTCTGCTTTCTGTCCCCGAGCCAATTTTGTATCCATGCTGCCACTATCCCTTTAATCCCATAGCGTTTGAAAATATACGCCACATTCAGTTTTAAAACTTATTACAGCAATTAAAGAACTCAATCAAGTTAGTCAAACACGATTTGCCTTTAATAAATCCATGCTGGCTTTCATTTATTAACTCATATTTTTCCAAGTACCAGTTAATTTTGTCCCGGATTATTGTCTCTAAAAGTTTCCCCACCACCGATGTTAGGCTGACTGGCCTGTAGTTGCTGGGTTTATCATGCAGGGTGTAACATGTACAATCCTCCAGTCCTCTGGCACCGCTCCCATGTCCATGGGAGATTGGAAGATTGTGGCTAGAGCCTCCGCAATTTCCACCGTTGCTTGCCTCAGCAACCGAGGATACAGCCCATCCGGACCAGGTGACTTTTCTACTTTAAGCGCTGCCAACCTTTTAAGTAAATATGTCCATGTCGGGATGGTGTGTGACTTGGAGGGGAACTTGGAGGTGATGGTGTTCCAATGCACCTGCTGCCTGGGTTCTCCTAGGTGATGGAGGTCGTGACAATTGAGGTGCTGCAATTGGTTGCGGGGTTGGAGAAGGCAAATATCAGGCCAAGATTCATGTTACTGATGGCTATCCAGTGACCTCTGCTGGAAAGTGTGTGCGAGTGGATGCTGATGAGGGCAGGATTAGATTTAGATGTGATGCTCTCTATGCTTGAAAGGGCAGTTGCTACTTACACTTGAAGAATGGCCACATGGGCGAGGTACTGGATGGGCCTCTGGCACTTGCAGAACCAGACCACACTGCCCTCCAGGGAGAAAGTTGAGGTGATGGACAGACAGTCAGAGCTATAGCATCACAAGACACTGACTTTCCACTCAGTCACTTTGGTTAAGGAACCAGTGTCACTATGGCACAAAAGATGGAATTATGCCACATGATGCATTCCCATCATCTGTGTATCATTACATTACCCCCACCCATATTTGGGCAGGTGTATTGCACACCTGACATCACTGGTGGGAGATTGTGGAAGTGACACTGGATGGCGGGGAGTTGGTGCATTGGCTCCCTGCTTGTCTTTAGTCTCTCGTTTGTCCCACATCCGCCCAAAATCGGGCGGAATGGGAAAGGAAAATCTGGCCCCGGCTTTATGATTTGACTGGAAATCAGAGGAAATCTTCCTACTGTTTTTACATTGTACCAAACCCACACCGAGAGGAAGAAAGAATAAGGATCTAATTTAAGTAGGGAGTGACGCAAATGATTGAGGAAATTCGTGTGTGGTAATGTCTCGCCGTAAAACCAGCCTAACTCAGCTACGTGCAAATTTCCTTGGGAAAAAATGGTGTGGCTCCGTCCTTATGCTGTAGTTACATCTAAAGATTCCAGAAGATTCCAGGGCAATCTTTTTTTGCCTTCAGCAGGCACCAGTGTGTGGGGATTTGAGATCACTAGCAGTGGAAGAAACACCTTACTTACAACAAAGAGTAGGAACATAGGAATATAGGAACAGGAGTAGGCCATTCAGCCCCTTGAGCCTGCTCCACCATTTGATAAGATCATGGCTGATCTGTGATCTAACTCCATATACCCGCCTTTGGCACATACCCCTTAATACCTTTGGTTGCCAAAAAGCTATCTATCTCAGATTTAAATTTAGCAATTGAGCTAGCAGTGGGTGAAAGAGAACTAGATGTTGCTATGTGAAGGTGCACCATAGTCACAGGCCCTGCTCTGTTGCTTTGTGATACCGACCTCATTGGACCACCAATAAAGCAGAGGACCCTCCACATACATGAACAAAGTGCGTCCAGGGAATAAAGACACTTTGTCCCCCTTCGAGCAGGGCACCTTGGAAATCATTGGCAGGGAGTGGGAGACAGAGAAGTTAGAGGATGTCCCCAAGTTCATGGCTACTCCACTACTGCTCACCTTGTGTAACACTGCAAGAAAGAAAGAAAGACTTGCATTTATATAACACCTTTAGCAGCCTCAGGACGTCCCAAAGCGCTTTACAATCAATGAAGTACTTTTGAAATGTACACCGTTGTGATGCAAGAAACATGGCAGCCAATTTGTGCACAGAAAGACCCCACAAATAGCAATGTGATAATGATTTAGGTGTTGGTTGAGGGATAAATATTGGCCAGGACACTGGGGAGAACTCCCCTGCTCTTCTTCAAAATAGTGCCATGGGATCTTTTACATCCTCCTGAGAGGGTGGATGCGGCCTCAATTTAATATCCCATCTGAAAGCCAGCACCTCCGACAGTATAGCACTCCCTCAGTAGCGTACTGGAAGTGTCGACTAAGATTTTGTGCTCAAGTCTCTGAAGTGGGACTTGAACCCACAACCCTTCACAACATCCCCCTCGAGGAAGCCTGCGGCCTCCTCCCCCCACCCCGATCGTCGACCTCACTTCCCCCACCGCCTCCACCATCGTGGCCCCTCACCCTCTAAGCCACAATCGCAGACCTTGCCCCTTTGCCGATTGCTGGGGATCGCCCCAGGAGTCCCCGGCTGCAGCCTCCTGCTGCTGGTTTTTTCTCCCGGCAGCTGGCCAGGCTGTCAATTTGTCCAGCTGCTGGGCTGGAAACGAATCAAAAAAATGATAGACGTCCTGCTGTTGAGTTTTGACAGGACCTCCGCGTCTCCAGCCTTGCTGGGTTTTTTGGACGTTTTCAGCCACAACCACACCCTTAGCGCCTCCCTGTAAATATCGGGGCCGTGCACACAGTCAACTTGAGCACTGCCAGAGGGACACCATGCAATGACACGGTTTCTGTTTCACTGAGCCCACATCCTAACTCTTTTCTCTTTTCACAGAAGGGGAGGATCCCAATGGTAAGCCTGTATTCAGCTGCTGTCTGTGGGATGTGCGGAGTTGTCATCAGCCATGTCCACGTTGGAGGGGGGCACCCACGGTCTCGCAGCAGCAAGCCTTCGAACATTCTTCTCTGTCAAACAAAGGTGGCACTGTGGACTGCCTCAAAATGAAGTATTGCCTGAGTTCCCTCAAGACTTACCCTCAAGATTCTCTTCTGATGGTTCCTTACCAGGTGCATACATATTGAGTTCAATTCCTTGTGATTCATGAACCCTAGACAGATTCAGCACTATAACACTGAGCAGCCACTTCGTGCATGAGTAATTTGTGACGCACGATAAAGACAAGCTAATTCGGAGATGCTTGGATCTCCTGAAACTCCTTGCCTGTAATGCACCAATAGTGTGTGCATTGAAAGAAATGCCCAGAATGATTTTCAGGCTCACACATTCGAGGGTCTCTATAACCCACTGGTCAGGTATCTTTTTGGGATAAGGATTGGAGATAGAGGATTGGAATTTCCTCCGTGGGTGCAACCCAGAACTTGGACCCGAAAATGCGCCCATTCCTGCGTCCATTCCGCCATTATGCTCAAACTTCCTGCCAATCTCATTAGATTACGCCCGAACGTAAAATCAGGCATAAATTAGCGTAAACAATCAGGGCCCAAGGCAAGTGCCGAACTCACACCATATTTTTTCCTTCTTCAAGTAGTAAAATTAAAGTTTCAACTCACTGAACCATCATTCATACACATCAGGCACAGCCTGCAATCGGGGATGCTTTTCAATTTTTGATGTGACTTATGCCACAAAAATGCATTGAAACAAATAGAAAATACAGAGCAGGTCTCAATGAGGATACATTTTTTAAAAAAATCGCTCAAAAAATTGCAATAAAACACCAGCAAAATGACTTTGTTTCCTGCTGTGGCTGAAAATCTGGTTGTAATTTGCAGTGAGCTTCTGAGCAAGTGCAATTGCGGGAAACTCGCTCATATGAGGCTCTGTAACTTGGGGGCAGGGCCATTATTATGGGCAGAGATGCATTCAGGCAGAGGGACCGATAGAGGATCATAAAAGATCGAGGAGATTTGGGGGTATTGTTCTGATGTGCGTAACTCACCCACAAAATTCCTCAATCTTTTAGGACGCATATTTTGATTTGTGCCCCAAATACTCGTGTCTCTGGGTGCAACAAAGCATTGAATTCCAGGCCTAGAAAGTTCCTGAATTCTACATAACCCTGAGCTGAGAATTGTCCTGTATGCTACAGCGACAGTGTAAATGGGTTGGCGAGGATTTCGTCTATCAAAATGAGAAACCTGTTGCAAAAGAACATTTTTATCACTAGAAATGAATAGATTTGGGTATCCATGGCGGTGGTACACACACACGGGGCTGACAATGCAGTCCTGGTGTGGAGGTGCTCTGGGTGCCTGTTGTCGCATTTTTGGCCCAATTGATTGGAGAAATCCATCTGCACCTGTTAGCTGAAAGATCTCACACGCTGAAGGCAGTGGAAATTGGATAATTGCCATGGAAACGGCTCCCGGGGCATGAAGGCACCATGACAAAAACGCATAGCTGGCGATCCTCAAAAGCAAATAGGATTTTCCACCGAGAAAACAGCAACCTGCATCATGAAAATAAGATTTGCATCACCTCATTATCTTTTAAGACTAGGTTATTAACACATCATGGAGCATATTTGTATGATTTGGGTGGTGTTTGATGGTCGAAGCCTTAGAACAAACAGGTGGCAGATTATTTTAGATCAAAAGGAACAAAGATGATGCTAGGCCTTAAGGCCCAGTGAACTAATTGATGGAATTAAGGAGGCAATTAGTTTATTTTGCATCTTCCAAGGGTATATAAACCCCAACCCAAACTCCAGTACAACACAACTTGGTCTCGAGTGGTTTGCTTGGCTTAAGAAACAGGTGAGTCCAATATAGTTTTTCTTACATCTACTGTAATCTAGTGACTGGTCTGATATTAATGTACAAATAATAGTCTGAAGTAACACCACGGCCTAGCACTTTAACACAGTAGAGAAAATCTGTCTGATTGGATGGAATGTCTGTACCATAACATTGCACAGTGTAATTAAATACTATGTAGGAAAGAAAACTAGATTAAAAACTGTTAAACATTAGAGTGGAGAAATTACTGTAAAATAAAGGGGTTAACATCTCCATTTAAATAGCAGACTGAGGAATGTCATACAAACACATTAAGTGTTTTCCTGCTAATATTACTAACCATATCTTTCAAACTCGGATTTACGGTCAGGACAAATTCAGTGGGATTCACAGATTCCTGGGGTCAAAGAATTACTGATTGGGAACTTTGAGTAAGTCAAATCTGAAGCTACAAGCAGGTCTGTCTCACTCTGAGCCTATCTTCAGGTTCCACACAGCCAAGGAACTTTACAATCCCTGTAACTGTGTCTCCAGGACAATTTAAATTGTTGGGAATGGAGAAATTAAGCACTTTTGTGTACGTAAGTGAAGAGGCATTGAAAGTTTTATGAACTGTTTTTCTCCGCATCTGAATGAATAACAATTGGTGTCAAATTTTCTTTTTACATTTATTAGTTGAAACAATTTAAGGCTAAATCTGACAGGTTTGTCCCACTCTGGTATTATTCCCCTGCAGACGGAGTAGGTAGCTGGTCTCATCTCAGCTCTTCTACCTTTTTACTCTGTGATTACCACTAGGGGATGTACAGAGTGGGGCTGTGTCCATTCACCCTGCCGTTCTCCCCCGTCCCTAAACAGAGAAGCAGCTCACGGCTATACAGCTCCTCCTTGATGGGACAGCAGGGATTGAGACCCTGCCCTGTGGGGAGCTGTAATGAAACAATGTGTAGAACCTGCAGAATGCGGCAGTCAGGTGCTGGTAAATAGGCTGAAATGCAGACGAAACAGTGACAAGGTCGCACGGACTGGTGGAGTTTGGATTTTCAAAGAGTATTGGTTTGTTGACAGGGAATGTTAATAATGAGGGTAGGAATGTAAGATTATGGACTTGCAACATCTCTCCATGTTTTTCTCATTTTATTGCCTACAGCTTTTCACAAAGACATCGACCCTGTGTTACATTTGAGCTGTTAGATACTTCACCATGGAGCTTTCCCTCTTTGTGATGTGCATCCTGACTGTTGTCTCCATGGCCTTGACTAACCCAATCATAGACGAGGAATGGGAAATCTGGAAGGAGACTTATGGGAAGAGTTACCCTAGTGTGGTAAGAAATGGGGGAAAAAGTCCAGACAAAAGTTTTATTGCAAATGGTTTCTGATTTTGCTCCAAAGCTCCAAACTAGGACTTGAGCACATGATCTCGGCTGACAATCTAGTGGAACACTGAGAGATTATTGCAGGGAGTGGGAGGGGGGTTATCTAAACTATGGCCCCATCTGCCTGTTAATGTTGTTCAGTTGGACGTAAAGTATCCCACACTACTATTCGAAGAGCAGGGTTTTCCTAAAAATATCCTTCCATGGTGATTTAGATATTTAACGCCAACCAATAACATGGTGGCTGTTGGCCATTTCTTCCAGTCAAATTTGTAAAACACAAATAATGGTAATGGCAGAGAAGCAGCCAATCACGATTCACTAGAATTAGGCTGCTTTCTCTCTTCCCGAGAACCTAAATTTGTACTTCACCAGGAAACCTAATGAAAATAGGGCTGCAAATCTGCAACAGGGTGTGTGGGGGGTGGGGGGTGGGGGGGGGGAGGAGGCCTGGGATCTCCATCATTTATATTGCTGAAGTTGTAGGATCAGGGGGAGCTCCTTTAATTAGTATGTGAATGGTAGGTGCCCGCACCACGAGGGGTGCATGTAGAGTGCCTATTTATCCAACTCTTGTCTAGCATACCATGATCTACTTTAGCCAGGAGTCTATTCTGTATGTTTACTGTTCTGTGGGAAAGAACTATTGTGTAATCTCAAGCCTTGCTTCATATTTGTGAAGCTGTATTCATCGCCTAGTTTCTGTGCTCATAGTTTAAATCTTATTGTTATTCATACTTTATCGAAATGAGGCATCACCTGCTGTCTTGCTACCCCTATGGTTCTTTCTAATTCTTGCCAAAGCCCTCTCTTGAAACTTCTTTGATTCCTCCTTTCCTTTCTTTGCTCCTGATGGTTATATTGCTAACTCTCTCCTAAAGAGAAGTCTGATCCTTTGGTTCACTTTTCTCCTCCAAATCTAATTTTGATGATCTTGGCAAAGAATCTCCTTCCATTGCTCCAATCTGTTCTACTACTATGGCTGACATCAAATGTTGTTACCCTCTACTTGGATATTCCGTTATCTACACTCATGGACCAAACATGCCGTACAACATATTGGCCTACAGTATCTTCTTTTTACTTGAAGCCAATAACATAGGATGGTGGGTGCTGGTGACAATATATTATAGTAACTTAATCTTCTTCGTTTAGGAAGAAGATCAGGCCAGAAGAGCAATATGGCTGCAAAACCTGGAGAAGATTGCAGCTCACAATGCTCAGTATAGTGAAGGAAATTCTACATATGAACTGGCCATAAATCATTTTGGAGACTTGGTAAGTGATGCAAGTGCTATAGAGTCAGATTTGCTGGTTTGGTACTGGGCATGATGGAGACCGACTTTAGACCTGTTGGTCTGTGGCTCCTGGGACAAGAATATCTCAGCTGGAGTCATTACTATGTCCTTTGGTCCAGTTGTCAGCCTCAACTATGCAACTAACTTAATGTGAGCAAAACACTCCCATGAACCATATCACCACAAGGACCTCAATGGTTAAAGAAGAAAGCCCCCCACCACATTCTCAGGGTAACTAGAGTGGGCAATAAATGTAGCCTTGCCAGCAATGCCCACATCCTGTGAACAAATAAAAAAATTGGACATGAATTTAAAAATTTGAGGTTAGAATCAGATCAGCCATGATCTTATTGAATGGCGGAGCAGGCTCGAGGGGCCGATTGGCCTACTCCTGCTCCTATTTCTTATGTTCTTATGTAAAACAAACATGGAAATCTGGGAGCATATAGAACCAGAAAAGACTCTATAGTCCATCTGGCAGGTCCCAAAATCAAATGTATCTCAATCACCCACTTCCTCAAACATCTATCCAATTCTCTCAAACTTTTCTACACTATCTGCCTTCACTGCCTTGGTGGGCAGTCTATTCCACACATTCAACTCCTCTGTGTAAAGTAATTAAATTTAAACATTCTGTGCACCTCTTTTCTAAGCTTGAGTCCGGGTCTCCTGGTTCTACAATCATTGACAATCTCAAACATATTATTAGGTTCAATTTATCTATTCCCTTCTGGATCTTCAATACTTGAATAACATCTCCCCTGAGATTTCTCTGCCCCAAAGTAAAGAATCCCAGGCTTTTCAACCTCTCCTTATAACTTCAATTTTTCAACCTAGGTATCAATTTGTTTTCTCTGTTCTGCACTCTTCCAGTGCCTGAATATCCTTGCTGTATTATTGCACCCAGAATTATACACATCAACACAGCTCCATTCACAACCATTCTTTATGTTCTCTGGTTTAGCCAATTGTCAATCCGCTTCAGAAGCCTGCCTCCTATTCCATGCGTCCGTGTCTTGTGGACTAGTTGTTTGTGTGGCCCGGTATCAAAAACCTTGCTTGAAATCAAAATATATCACCTCCGTAGAATTTCTACGATCTGTTCCCTCAAAGAACTCCTGCAAACTTGATAAGCAAGACCTTCCTGCCATAAGTTCCCATTGACCCACCTCTTATCAGGTGTTTCATTATCCCCTCTGTCAGAATGCATTTTAATAGTTTATCCAAAACAGATGTTAGGCTCATGGGCTGGTGGTTTCCTGGGTCATCCCTATGTCACTTTTGTAAAGATTGGTGTTGTGTTAGCAACTTTCCAGGTCCTCAGGAACGACTCCCATTTCTAATGATTCCTTAACGATATAGAACAGTACATCACAGGTTTCGCTCTTGACTTCTTTATGAAGTTCATCCAGCCTGGTGCCTTGTCTTCCTTTAATGTCCCCAGTCT
Organism: Heptranchias perlo; assembly: GCF_035084215.1. Taxonomy (NCBI): domain Eukaryota; kingdom Metazoa; phylum Chordata; class Chondrichthyes; order Hexanchiformes; family Hexanchidae; genus Heptranchias; species Heptranchias perlo. The sequence continues at coordinate 12,846,617 of NC_090353.1, read as the reverse complement.
ATCAGTGACTGCCTTATCTAAGATTTCCACTTAATTTTAGTAGAGAAAGGAAGAATTAATTTAGTTAATTTGCTGTCCCTTGTTCACTTGATATTGTGCCACAGTTGAGATCTTTCAAAGCTCTACAGTTTCCCTTTTCACCTGCTTGCTGCAAATATATTTGTAGAAATGGTTGACATTTATTGTAATATTCCCTGCCATCCTAACCCCATTTCCTATTTTCGCTATACTGACCAATTTCCTAATCTCCTTTATTTTTTTAACGTGTGCCTCAGTCTATCGCGTTGCCCATAGCTTTATACTTTTACGAACAATCTTTTGTCCATATTCTCCACAATACTTCCTGCATCAGTCTTTCCCTCTGTCGCCCTCCTTCCCTATTGGTACGTATCTCCTGTGCATGGTATTTCTAAGCACGATCCACTTCCATGTATTCTCCATTTAACAGCGCTGTCCAATCCAGTTTCCATGGTCCACTCCTCGTCCCTTCAAAGACTGCCTTTCCAAGGATAAATGTTTCTATTGCACTCAGTCTGCTTTTCATCCTAAGCCTATCCTAAAAGTACACCATAGTACAGTCACTTTTGCCAAGGTGTTCTCTAACACTGACCTGCTGTAGCTGGATATTCCTATTTAATATCCAGTCCAACAGTGCCTCTGCTCACAGGGATGTATTGATCAATTGTTCCATGTAACAATCCAATATTGTGTCCAGGATCATATTTTCGCTCCTGTAGCATCCTTTAATGATTCCCCGATATATTCCTGATAAGAAACATGAGAAATAGGAGCAGGAGTAGGCCATATGGCCCCTCGAGCCTCCTCCACCATTCAATAAGATCATGGCTGATTTTGTATCTCAACTCCACTTTCCTTTAGTGTCCAAAAATCTATTGATCTAAGTCTTGAATATACTCAATGACTGAGCATCCACAGTCCTCTGGGATAGAGAATTCCAAAGATTCACAACCCACTGGGTGAAGAAATTTTTCCTTATCTTGGGCCTAAATGACCCCTTACCTTGGGACTATGACCCCTAGTTCTAGTCTCTCCAGCCAGGGGAAACAGCCTCTCAGCATCTGCCCTGTCAAGCCCTCTAAGAATTTTATACATTTCAATGAGATCACCTCTCATTCTTCTAAACTCCAGAGAATATAGGCCCATTCTACTCAATCCCTCATAGGGCAACCCTCTCATCCCAGGAATCAATCTAGTGAATCTTTGTTACACCCCCTCTAAGGCAAGTATATCCTTCCTTAGGTAAGGAGACCAAAATTGTACACAGTACTCCATGTGTGGTCTCACCAGAGCCCTATATTATTGCAACAAGACCTCCTTATTCTTATACTCCAACCCCCTTGCAATAAAGGCTAACGTACCATTTGCCTTCCTAATTGCTTGCTGTAGCTGTATGTTAACTTTCTGCGATCCGTGTACAAGGATACCCAAATCCTTCTGAATGCCAACATTTCTTAGTCTCTCAACTTTTAAAAAATATTCTGCTTTTCTATTCTTCCTACCAAATTGGATAATTTCACACTTCCCCACATTATTCTCCATCTGCCATTGAAGTTATTCATAACAATTGCATCTGTTCCTGTACATGTTTCTCTTACTTGACTTCAAACTTCTTGGTCCAATTCCTCCTCTTGACCTGGTGATCTACTGCAAGACTCCCAGAGCTAGTTTCTTTCCCCTCATGCCTCTTGTCCCTATCCACACGGTTTCCATCTTTTGGGCTCCTAGGCCAGAAAGATCCATCTCTGTTATAATCAAATTCTCTTTCATATAAAATGTGGCTACGATTTACAAACTTAACAGAATGATGTGGAGCTACAATTGCACGAACAAATAGATTTTGGCTTTGCATACTTTGTAGAAATAGCCTTGTAGCAGGTATTATGCATTTCTTCCAGACGTCTGCGGAATTCGTTCAATTGTACACTGATGTAAATATGTATGAAATGGCAAATCACACGGATGAGGCATTATCGGATGTTGAACTGGAGGAACTGGAAGAAGTTGAAAATCTTCCCAGAAAGTTGGACTGGCGTGTAAAGGGCTATGTTACCAAAGTAAAGAACCAGGTACCTACTTTTTCACAATGTCTGTTCAATGCCTCTGTGCAGAGCTGCTGATATGCTTGAGTTTGTTGGGCTGCAGAATGATTCTTGTTTAATATTTTGACCCTGAAGATTGTTCATTTCTGTAGGCACTAATAACCCTTGGATGTGTCTAACTTTTAACATTTCCAACCACCTTGTATTTGACAGAAGTTATCGCTGTGGCAAATTTACATCAGGAGGAAAGTTCCAAGGCTGTAGTTCCTCTAACAGCCAGTAGGTAGTGATACTGAGAACAGCAGCAGGCAATCGGGTTATAAGTGCGAGATTCAAATTGAATACATAGAAATATATTTTCATCTTACATTTAAAAAAAAATATATGTATAGAAATTCAGGGTCTTCAGAACTTTCCAGAGTCCATGTTCTGATCTAACACTTTAGTTACCCGGCAGATACTCAAAGGTCCAGATTAAAAAATAAAATAATCTAAGCTGATTTATAAGTGGGCTTTTAAGTTATGGAATCACATGATTCAAAAAAATAATGAAAAAGAGCTGCAGTGCTGTTGTGTGAAGTGTGTAACCTCGACCAGCTGGAGTTGGGACTTGGGGGTTAGGAGAACAAGGGGAATTGAGGACTGGGGGTTCCGTTGAACAGAAACATAATGTGGTTTGCCTAATTTCACTACATTGCTGCGCTTGAGAATGTACAGGGGAGGCATCGATGGAAGCCATGCAGCCATCAATCCTCCTCAGCCATCACCACTTGCCCCTCCTCAGCTGCATACTGTAACTCACTCGGTTCTTGCTTCTCAAGCTCATTGAATGCATCCTCTAAGATATGTGTAGTTGTGCTGCCACTCACAAATGATGGTGAGAGGGACTGGAGTGCTGTGTGGTGCCACCTTGGCAGATATGGGCCATGCATTGTAGTTTGGACACTCCAAAATTAATAATTATACAGGTAAGGGCAGTAGTCTGGAATTAAATATTTTGCAGAACAGATCATAAGTGCTTTCTGTGTCCACAGGACTGATTCTTGGCATTCATAGTTGAGGCAAAAGGGTAATCAATATCCTGTACTTGAACACTATGGGGGGAAAATTGGATAAGGATCTGTTTTGGGCGGGGGTAGCGCGATGCGCTAGCACCCCGCGCCTGACGGACCCTACACAGGCAGCTCGTGAACTTCGTGCTGCTTGCTACTTCCCACGATATCTCCGTGCAGCAAGCACAGCCCTCGCTGCTGAGAGGCTGCACGGAGAATGAAGAAGTTGGAAATGGGGTGTGCACAGCGCATGCCATCAGCAGCCTGCACTTCTTAAAGGTGCAGGTACACAACTTACCTGCAGGAGGGAATGATGGCCACGAGAATAGCTGGACCGGCACGAGAAAGGGCTCCACGCTTCTCGGATTATGCTCTGGAGGCTCTGGTGGAAGGCGTGGACGAAAGGAGGCCAACATGTACTCGCAGGGTGGACAGAGACCCTCTAGACTACAGCTCTGCAGACATTGGCAGGCTGTGGTGCAATAAGTAAACTCCAGGAGCATTGCACCATGCACGTGGGTGCAGTGCCGGAAGAAGTTCAATGATTTGGCACGAGTGGTCAAGGTGAGTGAATGCAATTGTCACGTGGCATATCCTGCCAACTGCACCACTGCTCCACGCATCACACTCCCTGTCTCCCACCCACCAACAAACATTGCCCATCCATACGCAATGCTGCACTCGGCATGCTGCATCTCACCTGCACATAGTACGACACTTGCAAGCCACACAACCACCACTCACAAGTCACACAAACTGGCAGCTATTCGACCATGACAGGCACATCACCCACACACATTGCAGGATACTCACTGACACACTGTCCTTTGTCTTGCAGGAGAAGGTGGCGCATAACAGCTGGTAGCAGGAGGGACCTGAGGGTGGACGGGCATGTTTACATGTCCTCACCCCCCGAGAGGAGACTGTGCTTAGTATCATTGGGCGGGCTGTCGCTGCAGCCGTGACCACATGCCGTTCTGGAGGTCCTGATGAAGGGGGTCTCTGCATACCTAATGCTCCTTCTCCTTTTCCACATCTCTCACCTCCCATAATCTTTTCTGACTCACGTGCTGCACATGCTGTCAGCACACACCTCCCTCTTGCTCCTCTCCCCATTCCACAAATCAACCTGTTTCCCTTTGTCATTGCAGATACCCAAGAACACGTGGCAGCACCGTCCGAGGAGGAGGGGGACACTGAAGCCACACCGTCACTTGATCTGACACTTGCTTCCACCAGCTCAGAGACTGACACTGCATGTCCTTTAGAGGTTAGGTTAGAGGAGGGATCTGCACATGGTGAGACACCGAGCACAAGTGCACAGGAGCCAGGGTGGGGGGGACGGATACCACAGGTGCCAGCTCGCCGGAGGGCGAGGTCGCTCACAGTTCTGCTGCAGAGGAGTCAGATGAGGACATCGATGGGCCAGGCTACAGAAGGCGGCTGATGGGCGTACACCAACAAATGCTTGGGGCACTGGAAAACCTGCCAGAAAGCCTGCGCACAATGAGAAGAGGCATGGAGGAGTCCAGCTCCAACTTGGCACAGGGCTTTGCGCAGAGCTTGGAGCCCATCCTTTCCAACATGGAACGGGTGGTCACCTCCATCAGCACACCTGTGGAACCCACCATGATGCAGCGTCTGATGACCGATGTCACAGCATCCATTGCAGCACAAACATCTGCCATCCAAGGTCTGTATGTTTCATTTGCAGCTCAGATTGCTGCCTTGGAAGCTCAGACTGCTGCTATTGTGGCTCTGGGGACCACTGTGGAAAGGGGCTTCCAAGGGCATCACAGCAGTCCAGCAATCTATTCTCCAGCTGATCACCAGGATTGCTGAGGCGCTGCCCTGGGAGAATGGCAGTGGTGTCATGGCAGTCGGACCTGCTGTCCTCTCTCAGGTTGACAGCCTTCCTGCTCCCACCCCTGCCACTCCTGTTGTTGCCTATCGGCCAGCCAAGTCAGACTGCTGCAGCCCATGCTGAGATGGCGCAGTCTGAAACCGGGCCCTCCCGGCCCAGAGCTGCTCGAGGTCATCCTCCAAGGCCATCTGTGCGCTCCTTCATTGAAGGCCAGCAGCCTCCCAACACCCATGCTCCAGCCACTGGGGAAGCACCTCGTAGGAGCACTAGGATAGGTAAAGGCACACGAACAAAAGGCACTAAGGGAATGCACAAGGGTGAATAGTTCTGTTATGTTGCATAGTTTCATTTATTCATTGATAAATGAGACTTTGATTTTGCATTTGGTGGTGGTTTTTATTTATGCAATGAGCTGAGAGGGACACCAATGTGTAATCAGATGGAGAGCGATTTGATTGTCTTGTGTGAGCGGAAAGGTGGGGAGTGTAGGACTGTTGGTGAGTTGGGGGATGTAGTTCAAATTATTGATAGAGGGCACAGATCAGGCGAGCACACAGAGCCCTTGCAGACGAGAAGTGTGGTTCCTGTTGCACCCTTGCTTCTGTCTCCACTTCCTCTTCTGGCTCCACCCCCTCCTCCTCCTCTTCCTGCTCCTCTGCCTCTTCCTCCTCCTCCACCTCTGGCTCAGGGTCTTCTGCAATCATTGGTGGCAAAGGTTGGTCCCTCATGATGGTGAGGTTGTGCAGCATGCAGCGTACCACCACAAATCTGTCCACCCACTCAAGGGAGTACTGCAGGGCTCCTCCAGACCGGTCTAGGCAGCAGAAGCGTTGTTTGAGGAGGCCCATGGTGTGCTCCACGATGTTGCGTGTGGCAGCATGGCTCTCATTATAGGCCTGCTGTGCACGTGTGCGTGGGTTCCTGACCGGTGTCATGAGCCACGGCGTGAGGGGATAGCCCTTGTCACCCAGTAACCAGGCTTTGACTTGCCAAACAGGGTGAAAGATAGCTGGCACGTTGGACTGCCACATAACGAAGGCGTCATGACTCCTCCCAGGGTAGCAGACACTGACATCCACCAGCTGCACGTTGAGGGACTGGAAGTCCTTTCGGTTGACGAAGACGGCTGAGTTGATGTGCGGGGCAATATGTGTGCAGTCAATGGCACTCTGCACCATGGGGAAGCTAGCAATGCGGGCAAATCCCCATGCTCGCTCGTTCTGCTTGTCTCTGTGGAGAGGGAAGGTGATGAACCTGTTCCTCATGTGGTACAGTGCGTCTGTGACCTCCCTTATGCAGCAGTGCACTGCATACTGCAAGATTTTGTACATGTCGCCAGCAGAGGCCTGAAATGCTCCTGAGCCATAGAAATTCAGTGCCACGGTGACCTTCACAGCCACAAGCAATGCTGTCCTTGACCTGCTCTGAGGCTGCAGTTGTGGCCACGCCAGTTGACAGATCTGGGTCACGACTTCCTTGGTGAACCGCAGGTGCCGGATGCAATCCTCCTCGGTCATGTTGAGGTAAGAGAATTGATCCCTGAAGGCCCTCATTGGATAGGGTCTCCTGCTCAGTGCCCCGCGTCTCCTCGCAGCTTGACCTGCTATGCGTGGCCTCCCTGCATGCTCCCAGTCATGCTCAATGCCCAGTGGGAGCCCTAGCAGACTGCCCATGGTTGGCAGGAATGTTTTTCAACCACGGTTGTAACTTTCTGACCTGTAAGGCAGTATCTGCCAAACCACTCTCAAAAGTAGTCTAGGAACTCTCAGTAAGAATAGGGAGCTTCAAAAAACACTTCCTACTCCTCCAGCAGCCAGAAGCAATAATCCAGCAACTAACCTGCAACACCTGCATGGCCTCTTTAAATCGGGCTGGAGGGAGGTCCTTCAGGCACTGTAAGACACGTTTAGATGGTCGGGGATAAGACTGTGCATTGAGTTGAGTGTTAAGGTCCAAAATGGTGTCTATCACTTTAAATCAACTTTGCACACTGCACGCATTTTCTCCCTACTTTACATGCTTCCACGTTCGGTATTTGTGCATGCGCTAACTCCTATACGAAGATGGCGTCTGGCGCACATCACGCAGGAAATGCGCGTGCGCATCCAAGACGCCATCTTGGATGTTGGAGAGGCTGTGTAGCGCCGAAACAATGGGCGCTACATGGCCCAATTTAGCGCCTTGTTAGTTTTCAAAGGTGAAGACTCTGAAGAAAAGGTTTTAACATTTTGGTGATTGGCAACTTATCTGCTTTCCCATCAGGGCCAGTGTAGTTCATGCTGGGCGTTCTCTGCAGCTGGAGCTTTGGAAGGACAATTGGCCAAGAGAAGGAACCAACACTTGGAACTAAGTGAACAAAACCTCATTGACTGTTCACGTCGATATAAAAATCGTGGGTGCAGGGGAGGCTTGCCGTTTCATGCCTTCCAATACATTCGTGACAATGGAATTGAATCTGGTCAATCGTACCCCTACAAAGCAAAGGTACACGTACTGCCTCACACAGTTGAACGTGGCTGTCTGTTATCAGTTCTGAAAGCTAGTCTGGTTTAAGGCACAGCCTTCATTTAACTTTAACAAACTGTGTTTAGAGAAGCTGCCTCATGTATAGTGCCAAGCAAATGAAATTCTGAAAATCAGCAGTAGGGACGTCCTTTATTCCTAAAGTGACTAATGGAGTGACTTTTCTATTGTCCTTCTCCAACAGACCTGCTCTCTCCCTCAGTGGTCATTTCTGAATTATCTCACATTTCAATAATAATCACTCATTGATCATATGTGGGGAAAACACAATCCTGCTTCATTTATAATCTCCACTTCTCCACTTATGGATCAAATGGCTGTAAAGACTTAACTAGGAAGACCTAACTTGCTAAAAGAGCCATTCTTCATATGTGAAGACTTGATGCCAGTGGCCTTTAAACCATCACAGTTCAGTTTGCCTTTTCCTCACTCAATGCCAATGGACAAGGTCTTCCAGTAGGGATTGTGGATAATGGTTAGGAGTGGGAACCCTGACTGAATTTATCCTGCTTCATTCTGATTTGGAGCCTGAAATTTACAAGCAGTTACAATTGCCCTCTAATTGATCTCCCGAGCTTACAAGCAGCTAGTACTGCCCCAGCTACATCAATTAACTCCGCACAGGGTGGAAATTAAACTGAGACCTTTTTGCCCTGTACTGCTTAGTTAGTCAGTGAATAAGCATACTGAGCCATTGAGGAAGCACCCGCTTTTTTTCTCTTGTGCAATTTTCCATAGTATCAGACAACTTAGTAAATAAATAATAATGAGCACCCCTCCCATGGCATTGCTCATTGGCCCTCTGGTGATCAGGAAGTATAGTTTGGATGTTTATCTTCTAAGATGGAACTGCAATTAACCTGCCTGGCAATGCCTTTTAGGCCTTTGCTCAAGAACTCCCTTTAAGGAAAATAGGTACATCCAGGTGATATTTAGCTGATGGTAGCTCAGGAGATCAATTAGAGGACAATTGTAACTGCTTGTAAATTTCAGGCTTCAGATCAGAAGAATGCAACATTAATTGACTGGCTGTATGTTTCTTTTTTTAACATGATTTTGCATCTGTTAACAAAATGTGACACTTTGAAGTGTGATACCAGGAGTATAGTGGACGTGTGCTAGATGCAAGACTTTATTTAAATATATTCCAATGTATAATAACATCAGAAGCAAGTACATAATAATTATATACTTTTAATGTAACAAATGTCTGAAGGTACTTCACAGTTGGGAGTCAGATCTAAGCAAGAGCTGGAGGGAGATTAGAGGAAGTGGCCAGATGCTCCGTTGAAGAGATATATCTTAAGGAGGCTTTTGAAGTGGGGAGGGATGTAACAAGACGAAGGGGTTTAGACAGAGAGCCAGAGGGTGAGGGAGTGGGGCCAGGTGGGTCTGCCACTGATAGTAGAGTGGAGGGGACAGGGGAATGCATAGGAGCCAAGAGTTGGAGGGTGTGATTAGGAATGTTAAGCCTAGAGGAGTTTGCATAGATTGGGATGTGCAAAGCTGTGGAGAGATTTGAAGAGGAGGGTGAGGATTTTGACATTGTTGCACTGAGAAATAAGGGGCAGTGGAGGACAGCAAGGGCTGGGGTGATAAGTGAGTGGGATTTTGTGTGTGTGATAGGATGTTGAAGTTTATGGAAATTATTATCCTGCCAATTTGCTAAACAGACTTTCACTTTTTTTAATAACAGGAAAACAAAGCTTGTTTATTCAAAAGCTCTAGGAGTGTCACCAAAATTAGAGCATTCAAAAGGATTAAGAACTATAGTGACAAACAATTAACTCAAATGGTGGCAAATGTTGGACCAATTTCTGTACTCATTCATTCGTTGCATGATTCCTGGAAGTTTTACAAGTCAGGTAAAGAATATTCTAATCTTTTAGTCATTCATCATGATTCAGATCCTATCTCACGATCTCAAAGTACAAGACATCAATGTAAGAGAAACAATGGGGTTTCACTCCATCTTCAGAGCTGGAGTCTGCAGCCACTATATCTTTGCACTCTGGAATTATCTCCCTTAACATCTTCACCTTGCTACCTCCCTTTTCTTCTTCAAAATTCTTCATTGAAATTTATCTCTTTGACTATGCCTTCAGTTACCTTCCTTAACAGTTTCTTGCTGGGTGTCCCTGGAAGAATTTGCTTTGTGAAAGATGCTATAAATGCAAAATGTTGTTGCTCTGACCTTCACAATCTTATATAATGTTATTTGAGATGTGAGTTTGGAATGGTTTGTGTCTATAATACTATCCTCCATTTTACAGGTATCTTTGATGATGTTACCTGCAATAACAATCGTGTTGACCATGCAGTGCTCTTGGTAGGGTATGTGGATCATCATTCAAAAGGCTACTGGATCATTAAAAACAGGTAAATGATATCTACAAGTAAAGAACAGTCAGGCAGGATGGAAAGCTGTTGATCCCTAGAGATTATACAGAGATAATGCTGGCAAAGATTGCCTGAGATTCAATTATCCAATGATGAGGGAGGATTAAGGAACAGAGACTTGAGTTGGCTTACTGGAAGTTTTCAAAATGATGAAGGGGATTGACAAAATTAGCCCAAGCAAGAGGGACTGGAGTGCTGTGTGGTGCCATAACCATAGAGGGGTAAACTCATGGACAAGTTAGCAGTCCCTGAACTAACTGGCACTCACCTTTACTCTTACAGGCTGTATATGTATGTTTCTCCACCTGGAGTCTCTCAGTCTCAATTTGGCTGAGTAGGAAGTGAGATATCTCTGTCTCTCTGGCTGCCTCAGATTAACTTCTCCAAGGAGAGGGGAAAAAGGAGGGAGAAAAAAGTTGATCTTTGACCCTTCCTTCAACTCTATGTGCTGAGGATTGTTCTGCCCAGCTGCCAATCAAAATTGCCATCTTGAGTGATCCCCCCCCCCCCACCCTTCACATGGTGTGGAAGCTCACAACAACAAAACAGTCTGATTAGCTAAGTCCTCTGCTGTGCACATTGAATGGCAACCGTCCTTGCATTAACAGTGCAAATTGCCATGGGATGTGCTCAATAACTCCTCATTGTCTCAAAACTAATGTGATATGCAACAATACACAATTGTATTGGCTGTTTCATCTGGTATTCCACCAAATTATCCTAAACAACTTTCTAGATGGATTTGTGCATCTCCTGAATTAAACCCTTTGTAAATTGAACCTGATGTTCTGTCGGTAACATAATCTAATTTAAACCAAAATCCATTCAAGCCAAATCAAAAAGTTGCAAATGTTACAGAAGCAAAGTTACAAGGACCCTTGCTGTATTCACTTTGGATGGTCTTGGATATTCACAAATATTCTTGCTTTTCTAGCTGGGGAGCATACTGGGGTGAGAATGGCTACATGCGCATCATTAAGGGCAAGAACATGTGTAGGATTAACTATTGTGCTTCGTATCCTGTAATCTGAAGACTCGCGACTTCAACAACAACACCAATCACTCTGAAGAAATTGTTTTAGATGGCTTAAAGTATTTAGTAACTGTTTTGAGTACATTGTATTGTAACTGAGATGCCAGCTTCTTGACCAAATCTGTAATAAAGACTTATTTGACTCTAGATGCAGCATGAAACTGAACCCACTAGATTCAACCTCCCTTGTCTTCATGTTCATTTTTCAAATCTTGTTCACGTTGTGAAGAGTACTTTGTTACTGTACTTCTTGTAATAAATAAAAGAACGTTTCAAAGAATCTGACTGTCATTTTCTACTTCTAGTGAGGGAATGAGATAGTTGTTTGAATAAGAGAAATATTAAAGAGTACAGGGAACGATCAGGAGAGGGGGAGGAAACTAGATGGCGCAAGTGGAGAAAACCACTGGCACATATCTCAATGGACCAATTGGCCTGTTTTCGTGCTGCAACATTTGATGATTCTGCAACATCTTCCAAAACCTCTGGAGATGCTTTGCTCCAGCTTTCCTTTATAAATTTGTTCCCAGGATGTGGACAGTGCTGGCAAGGCCATATTTATTGTCCATCCCTAGTTGCCATGAGAACGTAATGGTGGGCCTTCTTCTCTACAACACTTGCAGTGATGATGCTCCCATGATGGTGTTCGGTGGTGAACTCTAGCAGTTTGACCCAGTAATGATGAAGGCATGGCACTATATTTCCATGTCAGGATGGTGTGCGACTTGGAGGTGATGGTGCTCGCATGATGTTGATGCTTCGGTGGTAGAGGTTGCGGGGCCGGAAGGTGCCACTGAAGTCATCAATGTTGGCAAGCAATGTGATAAATGAGAGACAGTGGAGGGGTCGAGAGAGGTGGTGGTGTGGTAGAGCTGGGTGTCGTCAGCGTACTTGTCTAACGTGTTTTCAGATGGTGTCGCCGAGGGACAGCATATAGAGGAGAAATAGGAGGGGGCCAAGGATAGATCCTTGGGGGACTCCAGAGGTAACCGTGCGGGAATGGGAATAGAATCCATTGCAGGTGATTCTCTGGCTATGACTGGATAGATAAGAATGGAACCAGGTGAGTGCAGACCCACCCAGCTGGATAACGGAGGAGAGGCGTTGGAGGAGGATGGTGTGGTCAACCATGTCAAAGGCTGAAGACAGGTTGAGAAGGATGAGGAGGGATAGTTTACCACAGTCACATAGGATGTCATTTGTGACTTTGATAAGTTGGCTGGGGCAGAAACCTGATTGGAGGGATTCAAACATGGAGTTGCGGGAAAGATGTGCACGGATTTGGGAGGTGACAACACGTTTAAGGACTTTGGAGAGGAAAGGAAGGTTGGAGATGTGGCAGTAGTTTGCAAGGGCAGAGGGCCAAGGGTGAGTTACTATCATTTTGCAGAGAATTTATTGCGGATACAATGAAAAGCTTCATAGAGGTACAAGTCCATAGTGTTTTATAAAATTTTACAACTCAAATGGGGGCCATTTGGCCCAGTGCGCCTGTGCCGGCTCTCTGAAAGAGCTATCCTTTTTAAAAATTAAGATCAATATGAGAGGAAATGATATAGAAGGGACATGTGAAAAAATACACCTTGCAAATTTTGTTTTAAGTTTGCAAAAATGAGCGGAGTTTTGATACGGTAATTGAAGAAAACTATTTCCAATGAGTCAGTGACGAGTGGGCATAAATTTAAGATCGACACCTAAAGAACAAAGGTAGAGATAATTAATATCTATTTGTTTGTTTATTTATTATTTTTGTGCAGTGGATTGTTAGGACATGAAATGCCCTGCCAGAACTAGTGGTGGAAGCAGAATACATGATAATTTTTAAAAAGGATAGCTCTTTCAGAGAGCCAGCACAGGCGCACTGGGCCAAATGGCCTCCATCTGAGTTGTAAAATTTTATAGAACGCTATGGACTCGTAGATGTATGAAGCCTTTCATTGTAAAACAACCGTACTCTAACACTAAATTGATCTGGTTCCACATAATGTGTACAGAAACATCAAGTTATATAGCTGCTTTATTCATTTTTATTGCTTTTCCTTTTACATGTTATATAATGGAATAGAATGACACCAAAAGTAAAAGTATAAGAGGCCATTTCCCAATGGTGATTGGCAACACAGTAAATACTTTGATCATTGGCTCTTCCTGCAAACTTGTTTGCACTTGAGAATCCTAATGAAATGTAATATTCATGAGATGTAGTCACCAGCTACAGGAAAGAGTTAGCCCACACCCCCAATCAAGCAATGCACACAAAGCAGTTAAGAGTTGGAATTCTGCAGAATCTGTTTCTCCAGAGTGTTGGTTTTATCTTTTGAAACCACATGTCCTTAGACTATTGGGTAGTAGACGAGGTAGTTCATGTTACACATGTTCTTGTTCATAATCATCTTCATGTAGCCCTGGTCACCCCAGCTTGTTCCCCAGCTAGAAAAGCGAGAATATTTGTTAATACCCAAAATAGGGCGTGTCACATTCAAAGTAAAGATAGTAAGGGTCGCTGCACGATTGCTTCTTTATAACAATGACACCTGCACATCCTAAAATTGGTGGAAATCAAATCCCTCATGGACTTGACCCACCTATACACTCCCCTCCACTTCACATCCCACCTCACACTCTTTGTTTATCTGGCTCTGGCCTCCCAGGCATCATGCCCTCCAATCTATTCATTGACAGAGCCACCAGTTCTCTTGTCCTACACTTTGGAAATCTCTCCCTGAACCTCTCTGCCTTGATTTTCCTCTTCCCACTTCCGACACTATGGTACTATAAATTTAAAAGGCTATGGGGAAAGAACAAGGGAATGGAACTAATTGGATAGCTCTTTCATAGAGCCGGCACAGGCATGATGGGCCGAATGGCCTCCTCTTATGATACTATGATACTTCTCTCTTCAACCACACTTTCAGTCACCTCTTCTAACCCTTCTACTACAGCTTGGCATCCATCTGGGGGATGTTTCCTATATTAAGGCACTATGTAAATGCAAGTTTCCTCTTTTCAAAAGAAAACAAGCCCAACTTCCTTAGCTTTCCCTCATGACCAGATAAATAAACCTTGAGTGTCCTTTATGGGTTCCGTCTCTAAAATCCCAAGCGTTCCCCACCTCTTTGACTCTTATGTTGCAGTCCATATCACTTACCTGTTTTTAATGATCCAATACTTTTCTGAAGGCTTATTCACATAACCCACCACCACTACAGCATGGTTAGGTTTCTTGTTGCACTTAGGATCATTAAAGATACCTGTAAAGGACCTCAGTGTGAGGACATCATTTCAAGCCCAAATTTCAGAGTATAAAGGGATGATTTAAAAAGTCAGACAAATGACATTGGGTTAAATTGTCAGGTAACGCACAATTTCACTGAAGTGCTTCCAAAAGGTGCTTTCATTCAATTTTAAATTTGTCAACTAGTAAAATTATTTTTAAGTTTAGTATTTAATTTTCCATTTGAAAAAAGTGCTATTTACATATTAATAATATTTAATCTTTTCCTTACCTGGACAGTGTAGAGGGAGTTTTACTCTACATCTAGCATGCTGTACCTTACCTAGATGTGTCTGATGGGACAGCGTAGTGGGAGCTTTACTCTACAACTTGCAAATGCATAGACTAATGTGTTAAAAGGAACACCTCAGTGAGATTACCGTCACCACAGTTTGTATCAAATGATTTGTTCAGTCCGAATAGGACTGTTAAAATGGATGCCCAGTGCAGTAGATTGCATGATCTGAACCACAGAGACTGAAGAGCAGAGTAAAGATTCCTTTACCTGTGCCTCTAAAGTTCAGGAACTTTTCTGACATAAAAACATAGATGGAAACTGGTCCATGTTTCGCCACTATTTTCATTATTTCTGCCTCGTTAGTTCCTCTAAGTCTCTTGAAATCAGTAAGTGTGCCAATAGAGTCCGACAAATTGAATGAGCAAGTCCCCTTCTGCAGATTGGAGAGGAAAAAGCGCATTTTAAAAAATAAATTAGCAGGTAAATGATTCCCAGAATTTTACTTATGAATTATTTATTTACTAACTTTTCCAAAATGATATGAAATGAGAAAAGGGAATCTTTCCTGAGCGTGTCCGCACATTTAGCCAGGAAGGAGCTGAGCCATGAAGCCCAGGGAGGCCCCAACCACTATCCCTGATCTGTGATCAAGTTAGTTGATCTCAACTGGAGCAGCTATAGGAACTCTACAATTGGCCTCAGTACCCCTGGGTTAGGGAGGGGAAAGATCAGTCAGGGTTCGTACTCCTGATATCACTATCGAGCTTGGCTGTGTTGACCTCCAATATCAAAGAGCCTACCAGCACTCAGGGTCAAGGCTTCAAAAATAAAGAAAGGCCAGTTGAGCAAGTAAAGACTTTCCAGTTGTACCTTAATGAGTGAAGCGAGCCTTTGGCTTAGTGGTAGGATTCCTACCTCCGAGCCAGGCAGGCCTAGTGAGAGAAGACTGGAGCTCGGCTCTGAATTCTGCGTTGACATTCAGTGGGATACTTGCATTTGGTGGGTAGGTGTGGGTAACCCCACCATCTCCCCCCCCAACATTGTGGGAGTCCATAAATCCTCCCCTCCATACAGGACTAACCACCCCATCAGCTGGTGTAAAGATGTTTTCAGCCATGGAAGGAGTGTTCATGCCGTGGCCTATCAGACTGTTAACCAACCTATGAATCCCTCCACTATTCTCCAAGGGAACAGTGTGAAGAAGTGACAACAATCAATGAGTGAGTGTTATTGAAATGTATTATAATTCAGAAATGACCACTGAAGGAGAGGGTCTGTTGGGGAAGAACCATAGAAAATACACTTTACGAATAAGGAAATGTCTCAACTGCTCCTTTTTAGAATTTCATTTATGTGGCACTATACATCAGGATATTCAGATCCAGGCAGCTTCTGTAAACACAGTTTGTTAAAATTAAACCAGAATTTCTTTCAGAACTGATAAGGGATATCCACATTCAACTGTGTGAAATGTGAACATTCAGGCAGTAAGTGTACCTTTCCTTTGTAGGGGTACGAATGACTAGGTTCAATTCCTTCGTCACGCATATAAATAAATGCTCGCTTCACCGATCCTCCATCGCATCCGTTATCTTTTGCGCAGTCCACGAGGTTTTGCTCGCTGAGTTGGATGAGATGACCTGTGCTATTGTACCATTGTCCTTCCATTGTCCCGGTTGCAGTAAAGGACCAGCAGGAAGCGCATTGGCCCTGATAAGCAAATACATTGAAAATACCAACATAAGAACATAAGAAATCGGAGCAGGAGTAGGCCAAGCGGCCCCTCGAGTCTGCTCCACCATTCAATAAGATCATGGCTGATATTCTACCTCAACTCCACTTTCCTGCCCTATCCCCATGTCCCTTGAATCCCTTAGTGCCCAAAAAATCTATCGATCTCAGTTCTGAATATACTCAAACGACTGAGCATCCACAGCCCTCAAGGGTAGAGAATTCCAAAGATTCATAACACTCTGAGTGAAGAATTTTTTCCTCAGCTCAGTCTTAAATGGCTGACCCCTTATCTTGAGACTATGACCCCTAGTTCTAGACTCTCCAGCCATGGGAAACAGCCTCTCAGCATCTACCCTGTCAAGCTCTCTAAGAATTTTATACATTTCAACGAGATCACCTCTCATTCTTCTAAACTCCAGAGACCATAGGCCCATTCCACTCAATCTCTCCTCATAGGACAACCGTCTCATCCGAGGAATCAATCTAGTGAACCTTCGTTGCACCCCCTCTAAGGCAAGTATATCCTTCCTTAGGTAAGGAGACCAAAATTGTACACAGTACTCCATGTGTGGTCTCACCAGAGCCCTGTATAATTGCAGCAAGTCTTCATTGCTCTTATACTCCAGCCCAATTGCAATAAAGGCTAACATACCATTTGCCTTCCTAATTGCTTGCTGTACCTGCATGTTAACCTTCTGCAATTCGTGTACAAGGACACCCAAATCCCTCTGACTGCCAACATTTCTTAAAAAATATTCTGCTTTTATATTCTTCCTACCAAAGTGGATAATTTCACATTTCCCCACATTCTTGCCCACTCACTTAACCTGTCTATATCCTTTGCAGCCTCTTTGTGTCCTCCTCACAGCTTACTTTCCCACCTAGTTTTGTATCATCAGCAAACTTGGATACATTACACTTGGTCCCCTCATCTAAGTCATTGATATATATTGTAAACAGCTGAGGCCCAAACATATTGAAACTCTTTATCTCGAACCTTTATCACTTAAAGTGACAACTAATAGT
Organism: Heptranchias perlo; assembly: GCF_035084215.1. Classification (NCBI taxonomy): domain Eukaryota; kingdom Metazoa; phylum Chordata; class Chondrichthyes; order Hexanchiformes; family Hexanchidae; genus Heptranchias; species Heptranchias perlo. The sequence continues at coordinate 12,829,413 of NC_090353.1, read as the reverse complement.
TTCAAAGTATAGAATATCGATTGCCTATATGTGAATTTAATTATTCAGATATCTGAATGTCAAGAACCAGTCCTGTAGGCACAGAAAGCGCATGCAGCCTGTTTCTCAAAATACCTAATTCTGGGCTATTCCCTTTACCTGTGTATCTATAATATATTAAAAGTATTGCATATAGGTGTGCACTTTCTATAAGTGTCACATGTACTTCCTGTAACAATTTTCCCATCACACATTTTTGATAATATCAATATTATTATAGAACAACGAATATCTTTTGTTATTTTTTATGGGTAAAGGTGACAAGGCGGCATTTATTGACCATCTCCATTTGCCTTGAGAAGGTGGTGGGCCGCCTTCTTGGTCTGGTGCAGTCCTTGTGGTGAAGGTGCAGTCCTTGTGGTGATGGTGCTCCCCTAATGGTGTTAGGTAGGGAATTCCAGGATATTGACCCAATGATGAGGAAGGAATGGCGACATATGTCTACCTGTCGGGATGGTGTGCGATTTGGAGGGGAACTAGGATATGATGGGGTTTCCATGGTGTTCCCATGATATTGGCGCTCTTGCCCTTCTCGCGAGACTGGGAGGGGCTGTCAAAGTAACTTTGATGAGTTGCTGCAATGCAAGCTGTAGGTAGTCCATACTACAGCTGACTCACTGTGAGAAAAGTTGCAGGACTTCTGCCGGTGTTTATTAAATATTCAGCTTCCCAGTGGCTCAGTGGTCAAATGCAATGTCAGGTTATGCACTTGACCATACAGATCAGGAAGGTCTCACACCTCTTGGCTGTGCTGAGTTGACCAGCGCAGGAACAGGGAGCAGTGCAGGGGGGGAAATGTCAGCCAGGTTCTCACTCAGTGTGCGCACAGACTTCTGCAGATGACAGGATCAGATTTAGCTGCAATACCTCGGCAATCAAGTAACTTTGTAACATCAGCTATGTGACTTCACATGCAATGACTGACTACTTGTGTATGAGGTACTGGAGGGCTGCTCTGGAGAGAGGGAAGAGAAAAAAATGGGCAAAGAATTGACATCTGTTTCTCTTCTCAACAATGAAAATCACTTCCAACTGGATTGTGTCAGCAGCCTGGCACAGTTCTATTGAACAGACATTGTGAAAAATGATGGTCACCTGGTTCTTTATGGCACTAACGTAACCATCCTTACGCCAGTCCTTTTCATCTGGAATAGAATTCAGCTCTTCCTCAGCAACATCTGATAGAACCTGGTCCATATATTTTGGCGCTTCCGCTACAATCTCCTCATTCAACAATTGACGGAGATCCTGGATTATCTGAGGGAAAAGTGATGTACAATCAAGTAATGTATTTTTCTACAAAGTAAAAACAAATCTGTCTAAAGAGTCAACCTCCATTCTACTAAACTGGTCTCATTACTGATGGGAATCATTTTGCTCACATTAAACAAGTTGAGGTTCACAACCCAGGCCCAAGGACAAAGCAATGACCACAACTGACCCAGGTGCCATAGACAGGGTTGCTTAACCAACCTAGTCTTAAACCAGGAAAATACATCCAGTTGTATTCTCTCACTCAGCCGCAAATTGATCAAAGGCCAGTTTAAATGTACATTTTCCTTCTTTATCCTAGGCAGCAATTAGTCTCTTGTTCTACATCCATATTTATTTAGAGTATTTTCTAGAAGGTAGAATTGATGCCAACTTGTACATCTTGGAGGAGGGAAGGTGCTCATTGGCTCTTTTGCCCCTTAAAATCGAAAAGGACTTTTTAAAATGTTGCTGAAATCTCCACCCTAATCACAGAATCATGGGGCGCTAAATTGGGCCGTGTAGCGCCCATTGTTTCGGCATTACATGGCCTCTCTGACATCCAAGATGGCGTCTTGGATGCGCACGCACGTTTCCAGCGTGACGTGCACCGGACGCCATGTTGGTATAGGAGTTAGCGCAGGCGCAGATAACGAATGTTGGAATCATGTAAAGAAGGGAGAAAGTGGCTTCAATCAGTGTGCAACGCTGATTTAAAGTGATAGACACCATTTTGGGACTTAATGCTCAACTCAACACACAGTTCTACCCCGACCATCTGAACGTGTCTTAGAGTACCTGGAGGACCCCCCCACCCCCCCCCACAATGAACGTTATTTAAAGGTGCAGGTTTTCCAGATTAGTGGCTGGATTATTACTTCTGGCTGCCGAGACATTTGTAACTGTTTTTGGAGGTCTCCTATACTTGAATACTAGGACCCGGGGACATAGCCTAATATTTAGAGCCAGGACATGCAGGAGTGAAGTTAGGAAATGCTTCTACTCGCAAAGGGTGGGAGACATTTGAAACGCTCTTCTGCAAACAGCAGTTGGTGCTAGCTCACTTGTGAATGTTAAATCTGAGACTGATAGATTTCTGTGAACCGATGTTATTAAGGGATATGGGGCTAAGGTGGGTATATGGAGTTAGGTAACAGGTCTACCATGATCTCATTGAATGGGGGAACAGGCTCGAGGGACTAAATGCCACTGCCACTTGCTGCCTCCTGATGTGCGCCACCTTCTCCTGCAAGAAAGATGGACGGGTGTCTGGGTGATGTGCCTGTCATTGTTGAATAGCTGCCAGTGTGTGTGGCCTGTGAGTTGTGGGTGGGCATCTTGGAGCACTGATAATGTATAAGGGTGAGAGGAAGCATCTTCGGGTGGAAGAATTGAGTACTGATGGAAAGAGTTTGTTAGTATGTGGGTGATGGGGGTGTAGTGCATGGTGCAGTTGGTAGGAGACGCCACTTAACAGTTGACCTCACTCACTTTGACCACTCATGTCAAAGCATTGAATTTCTTCCTGCACTGCATTCACGTCATGATGCTGTGCGCCTGGCATTACTTCGTCCCCCGCTGCCTCCTACTGCCTTTTGGATATATGTCTGGAGGGCCTCCTGCGTTCCCCCCTCAGCCCCGTTCCCCCCGCAGATATAGGATGTCCCTCCTCCTGTCCACCTCTTGCACCAAGGTCTCTACTGCATCAGCAGAGAACCTTGGTGCACGCACTCTTGCAGGCCTGGTACCAACTCAGATCGGCAGATTGGTGAGGTCGGCATGCAGATTGGAGGATGTGGGATTTAGTAGTGCGCAACCTTTATACAATGTTTTAACATAACTCATCAGTGTGTAAACATAGGGATGGGACCTGCATCTGTGTTTTACATGTGTGATGTCTGATTCCGTTCAGACTCCGTGCAGACAGTAGACTATTATTTTCAGCAAACAATAGGTATCAGCTACCTTTAAGAGATTTCTAAGAAACATTCTCCCTTTAAGAGATTGAGCTCCCCCTGGTGGTGGAAAGTGTGAATTGCATTGATTCCACATGCAAGGCCCGGAATGGAATGCTAATTGCAGGTGAGTCCTCAGGCCGGCCGGAACTTGTGTCCTGCCTACGCAGGGGTCATTGGGCACGGGGTAATAGCGCATCACGCTACCCGCGCCCAAAAATAGCCCTTATCCAATTTTCCCCCCATAGAATCTTACAGCACAGAAGGAGACCATTCAGCCCATCATGCCTGTGATGGCACTTTGAAAGAGCTATCCAATTAGTCCCACTCCCCTGCTTTTTCCCCATAGTAATGCAAATTTTTCCTTCTCAAGTATATATACAATTCCCTTTTGAAAGTTACTATTGAATCTGCTTCCACCAGCCTTTCAGGCAGTGCATTCCAGATCATAATAACGAGCTGTGTAAAAATAATTCTCTTCATTTTCCCTCTGGTTCTTTTAGAATGTTTCAGTGAACATTCTAAATTGTTAGATCTACCATGAAGCCTGATATGTACGGGCTCCACTCAACATGCCTCCAGACTGGAGCAGATCAACTCAAATACCCTCTGGTATCAAGCTCCAGAACTGCTAACTTTGTTTGGAACAGAATAAGAATTTCCTTCTGTACGGATTCTCTCTGGACCTGGATTTCTTACCTCATGAAAGTTCTCCTCATATCTGACCGGATTAGCCGAGGCCATGGAGATAACAGTCAGGATGCACATCACAAAGTGGGAAAGCTCCATGGTGAAGTATCTAACAGCTCAAATGTGTCACAGGGTCGATGTCTTTGTGAAAAGCTGTGGGCAATAAAATGAGAAAAACATGGAGAGATGTTCCAAGTCCAAAATCTCACGTTCCTACCCTCATTATTAACATTCCCTGTCAACAAACCAATGTTCTTTGAAAACCCAAACTCCACCAGTCCATGTGACCTTGTCCATGCTTTCCTCTGCGTTTCAGCCATTTTACCAGCATCCGACTGCAGGCATTCTGCAGGCTTTCCACGTTGTTTTGTGACAGCTCCCCAGAAGGGCGGAGTCCCAATCCTTGCCGTCCCATCGAGGAAGAGCTGTATGGCTGTGAGCTGCTTCTCTGCTTAGGGACAGGGGAGATCTGCAGGGTGAATGGACACAGCCCCACTTTGTACATCTCCTTGGTAATCACAGTTGAAAGGCTACCTGCCCCTCTTTAGGGAAATAATAAAGTAACAGGGAAAAGAACAAGAAAATTAGCTAAAGAAAAATTATGGGCCTGATGTAACAGCAACAATAAAGACCAGTGGGCCTTGGGTTGAATTTGCAGTCTGTGATGATCTAGCTGATTACAGTTGGGCTGCTAAAAATTGCTAGGAAAGGGAAAATAAGACTTCAATGGAAATAAAAATCAGGAAAGATGTAAAACGGGCTGCTGATTCGCTATCGCTCGTTTTATACTATCGCACAAAGTCAAGATTTACACCAATGAATGTACGAAGGGGGATGTTCCCATTTCATGCTGACACTTTAAAGCAGTTTATTCGACTGCTCGGTCCAAGTATTTCCCCAATTACAGAATACAGATGCTGGACTCTAAGAGGGCCCATTGGGAGATTGACTATTACAGGCACTGTGCCTTGTGATTGGGGAGTGAATTTAAGGGAGATGGAGATCATCTGACGATTGCTTTTCCTTAATATGCAATCACTGTAATAACTCTGAAAGGGTTCCCACCTTACGAAAACAAAGGACTGGAAAAGACCAGCTGGTCCATCAAGGTTGTCCCACACTATCATGGTGTAACTTAAACACACCATGACCCCTATCCATCCCTCCCCCGCCCAACGGCCACGCAATCTCCTAGGAGAGGCAAAACAACAGAGAATAAACTTTAGGCCAATTTATGAAATTCCTCTCTAACCCCTGCGGTTCCAGGAGGACAGTAAATGGGATATGCATCCTCCAATATGGACCGATCTTCTGTATGTAGTTATATTGTCCAAATTCAGGATATCGTCCAGCTCCATTTTGAATGTTTACAGTGATGATTTCGCACTCACTGCATGAGCTGGCAACTCGTTCCATAGATCAACAACTCTCTGTGAAAAGAAGTACCTCCCTGACATCTAACCTAGTTCTGTGCTTATATAACTTATACTCATGTCCCCTGATCCTCCTTAACCTATCTAACTCAAATAGCCTATCCACATTGACTGACTCCAATCCTTTCATTGTTTTAAAGGGATAGCTTTTACGAATTCTTGAAATCTAGTACAATTGTTTTGCTGATACATTTGCAGGGACTGAAAAGTTCCCTGGCCATGTGAAACCTGAAGGTTTCAGAGTGACATAGTCTGTAACTTCAGATCTGAGTTATTCTGAGTTCAGTTCCCAAATCAGTGATACACAGCTACAGGAATCAGAAGCAAACTATGACTTCTACTGAATTTGTACTGACAGTATTGTAGTTTTCACTCCAACTTTTCTATATTAAAGTTTTATTGCAACATACAAACCCTTATCGAGTTCATGTCAAATTATTTTGTCCGTTATTTTAAAGGAAACATTACCATAAATGGTTATTTAAATTTGTTATGGATGTGTTAGCATTCGTACAGAAATATCACACAGAGTAACTTTAGACTATTTTTTCGATATTAATATCAGACCACACAATGGACTTTTGCTATCTTCCAATGAAGAAAATTGAGCTCACCTTGTGAAGATGTTGCTTGCACGACCAACCAAGTCACTCGAGACTGAGTTGTTCTGTGACGGAGCTGCAGTTTGGGGTCGAGTTATATGCCCTTGGAAGATACAAAAAAACCTCCCTAATTATGGCCTAAATTGTGTCAATTTCAGGATAGGTTTTTAAGCCCCACCATTATCTTCTTCTGCATCCACCCATTGATCAAATTTGTCTTATGGGCTGTGCCATCAATCAACACCAGTGACCTAAAATCACAACAAAAGTGCCTCAACTTATGTTAGTAATCCGTTCTTTAAACATAATGGACTGGTGTGTAATGTTACTTTAATTGGACAGTAGTTGATTGTGTGTTTGCTTGGTGGAAGTCTTTTGTGGAGAGTTGGTTATATTTTTGAGGTGGTCATTCATGCTCAACATAGCACGGTATTTGAGGCACATTCATGGGAAGCATCCACCTTCTGCTGCTTTCAGCATGGGAAGTTTATCGGCAAACAGGGTTGTGAAAATGCCGATTTTTGTCTCCTGTCATTCTCCTTATTTGGAACAGATGCATGGTAGATAAGTTGTACAAATCGTTAAATGTATAATCTATATCCATGCTCTGGAATCAACTTCAGTGTGATGGAATGGTGGCAATATTTTAATTCTGCACTCCGATAGACTGTAGTTTGGATTGGTTTTATTTATTGAATCGTACCTCTCTACAAGCCTCTCAGGTGATGGTTGTAAAACCAATCTTATGACTTGAGTTTTTCCCAGTACCATCTTTTCTGTCAATGGCTTCACATCAATGATGTTCTGCCTCCTGTAATCTGGAAGCTATACATGATCAAGATCTGCCCTTGCAGGGGCTACATGTCCTTGGTCAAACGGTTACCCCAGTTTTAATAATCTACACACTGTCAGTTATTTCGACTTGTATTATGTTTTCAGTCACCTGGTGGAATATCAAAAAACAGATCTAAAATAATTAAGTTTGCTTTTTACAAATCAAAGAATACAAACAAGCATCAGAATTAGACAATCCAATCCAATAATAAATCATAAATGTCCAATATATTCTCCTGCCAGTCTCTGTACGGGAAGTGTGCATTTGTACAATTTACATTCCTGTCTCCAAAGCTTTGCATAAATTAACACTTCAAACCATTAACCTGATTTAATCATAAGATTCTTCTCCCTGTTAAGTAGACCTCTTAAATTCAGTTCTCCCACTGTCCTTCCTTTACTCAGCCATGATCTAATTGAAGGGCGGAACAGGCTCGAGGGGCTGAATGGCCTACTCCTGTTCCTATGTTCCTATGAGGGCCCCACTACAAATGTTAATTGTTGTGCTGGAAATTGAAAAGTATTTTTATTTTAAGCTAATTAATGGACAATTTCCATCCTTCACTTGGCTAATTGTTATTGCGGGGGGTGTGGTCTGACGTATTGTGGGACCACCCGACTAATTCATCTCAGACCATTCCCATATGGAGGATAGGATTCCAACCTGGGGAGGGGGAGATAGGCCATTTAAACAGATATCAAATCAAACTGATTGGTTTTGTTTTTGATGGAAATAAATGGGAATGAGCACTAAATTTGTTCACATTCCATCCCTTAAGCAGCCTTTGATTACTCACAGCATTAATATTACTGCACTATCTTTCTTGATTGTTACTGGCGTGATCGGAAAAGTCGAACAGCAAACTGCCCTGAAGGCTCAGTTGAGAGGTGCCCTGTGGAATGGCGCTGTACAGATAGGCGCCAAGTTCAATGTTTGACCTTTGGTGAGTCAGCAATCTCAGCTAGGCAGCAGCAAGTGTGCTGCAATTGGACTCAGGTCTAGCAAGGGGAAGAATCAGCCTGGGCTGCTGTTATCCATTGACTCTTGCTGGGAAGTGTGGGCACGTGCATGTCAGGTCAGAAAAGAATTGGCTTAGCTGTGACGCATCTCCATGGTTGAATAGCTGCTGACACTCAGGGGGTAATTTTAACCTAATTCGCCGGACGGGAAACCCATGGGATTGGGTGGAATGTTGGTTTTACAATATTACTCTCCGTTGACTTGAATGGTGAGTAAATCGCGTGTGGTGTGAAACTAGCATTGCATCCAATCCTGTCAGTTCCGCGATGGGTGGAGTAGGTTAAAATTGCCCCCTCAGCATCTGGGCTCAGGTAGGTGCTGGTGAGTAGCTGTCGCCTGTGTAACATAGCGTGAGTCAGCACCTTCTGGAGAGCGGGGGAGGAATTGGATGGAAATTAAGCAAGAACCTCGCTGTGCAGAGAACAATCCAGAGCATCAATTTTACTTGCGATAGGAACTGGTGCTCCCGGCAGGGGGTAGCACCTGCAAGGAGCGAGTCCTGGGATATCGTGGAACCGCAGCCCATGATTGCTGGGCTTTTAATCTTAATATAGAAAATTAGAAGCAGCTTGCCTGCCATTTCCTAAAATGTGCTGCCTGCGATTGTGAAGTGGTTTTCAATCAAGTCAATGAACAGCAAATATACCTAGAAGTGACTGTAGGCAGCAATAACGGAAGAATGTTTAACCCAATCTTAAGACATTTCTCTGCTACTTTGACGGAGCAGATAACCCCTTTCAAATAAACAGATTAATGCCTCCATTAAAATGGCTGACAGAGGCAAACTACACAAACGTGTGAAGCTTTTTCCCCATTGTTATCGTCAACAGTCGTTTCCTGCCTCAGATATATTCAAACCACAGGTTCTTTTACAGGAAGATTTATCCCACGAGCTTCTCCATCAGCTGCAGCACTTTCATCCAAAGCAAATAAAATAACTCCCTGCAGTCATATCATTTGTCCCTGAGTGGGCAATATTCAAGGGAATCATTTTGGAATCTTCATGTAGGAATTTAAATTGAACTTAATGTCAGCTCGAGTTGCATGTAATAAACAGTTATTCCTCACTTCTCTTCCTTTGATGTTTTCTTGTTGACTAATAGTTTATGTCTCTAAAATTTTTCACCTTCTTAAATTATGTGGATAAGAAACAGACAAAAGAACCAGGGAGGAGATGAGAATCTTTTCTATGCAGCGAGTTGTTATGATCTGGAATGCACTGCCTGAAAGGGTGGTGGAAGCAGATTCAATAATAACTTTCAAAGGGGAATTGTATATATACTTAGAAAGGAAAAATTTGTAGGGCTATGTGGAACGAGCAAGGGAGTGGGACTAATTGGATAGCACTTTCAAAGAGCCGGCATAGGCACAATGGCCTAAATGGCCTCCTTCTGTGCTGTAAGATTCTATGGCCGCTAAATTGGGCTGTGTAGCGCCCACATTTCCAGCATGATGTGCGCCGGACGCCATCTTGGTATAGGAGTTAGCGCATGCGCAAATACCGAACACCAGAAGCATGTAAAGTAAGGAGAAAATGGATACAGTCAGTGTGCAACGCCGATTTAAAGTGATAGACACCATTTTGGCACTTAATGCTCAACTCAACGCACAATCTTAACCACTACCATCTGAACGTGTCTTAGAGTGCCTGGAGGACCCCCACCAGTGCTATTTAAAAGGACCATGCAGGATTTAGAGGTTAGTGGCAGGATTATTGCTTCCGGCTGCCGATACATTTGTGCCTGTTTTTGGAGGTCTCCTATACTTGAATACTAGGACAAGGGGACATAGCCTAACATTTAGAGCCAGGATGTGCAGGAGTGAAGTTAGGAAACACTTCTACACGTAAAGAGTAGGAGAAGTTTGGAATGCTCTTCTGCAAACGGCAGTTGATGCTAGCTCAATTGTAAATTCTAAATCTGAAATTAATAGATTTCTGTGAACCAGGGGTATTAAGACGGGTAAATGGAGTTAGATCACAGGTCCAGCATGATCTCATTGAATGGTGAAACAGGCTCGAGGGATAAATGCCACTGCCACTTGCTGCCTCCTGTTATGCGCCAACTCCTTCTGTAAGAAAGCCGGACATGTGTCTGGGTGATGTGCCTGTCATGGTTGAATAGCTGCCAGTGCGTGTGGCCTGTGAGTTGTGGGTGGGCGACTTGCAACAGTGGTAATGTGTAAGGGTGAGAGGAAGCATCTGATTGGAAGAATTGCATACTGATGGAAAGAGTTTGTTGGCATGTGGGTGATGGGGGGTGTAGTGTGTGGAGCAGTGGATGCGGCTAGTGCTGTAGTTGGTAGGAGATGCCACTTGACAGTTGACCTCACTCACCTTGACCACTCGTGTCAAAGCATTGAACTCCTTCCTGCACTACATCCATGTTCGTGGTGCTGTGCATCTGGCATTGGCTTTGTCCCCCGCTGCCTCTCACTGTCCTTTGGGCATATGTCTGCAGGGCCTCTTGTCCATGCAACTCCCCCACCCCTGCAGATATAGGACGCCCCTCCTTCTGTCCACCTCTTGCATCAAGGCCTGTAGTGCATCAGCAGAGAACCTTGGTGCACGTACTCTCGCAGGCCTGGTACCAACTCAGTTTGGCAGATTGGTGAGGTCTGACATGTAGATTGGAGGATGTGGGATTTAATAGTGCGCAACCTTTATTCAATGTTTTGCCATAACTCATCAATGTGTAAACATAGGGATGCGACTTGCATCTGTGTTTTACATGTGCGATGTCTGATCTCTGTTCAGATTCCGTGCAGACAGCAGACTGTTACTTTTAGCAAATAACAGGTACCGGCTACCTTTAAGAGATTTGAAGAGCCATCCTCACTTTAAGAGATTGGAGCTCCCACTGCAGGTGGAAAGTGTGAATTGCATTGAATCAACGTGTAAGGCCTGGATTTCAATGCAGATTGACGGTGAGTACTGAGGCCGGACGAAGTTCTCGCCCTGCCTGCACAGGGGCCATTGCGCACGGGTTAATAGCGGATCACACTACCTACGCCCAATAATAGGCCCTATAGAATATTTTTCGCTATGATTCTATGATATAATAACCAAAACTGTGTGATGCTGCAGTCTATTGCAAACCCAAGATGTGCTTGATTAAAAGCTTTAACAAAAGTTGGTGTGTTTAACAAATATTAGATAACTGGATAAATCATAAGTCTGTAATCACTGCAATTTTACAGTAATTTCTGGGTGTACAAAAACTGACTGGCGAGAGGTGCCAATGGACCTTACAACCTTTGCCCAGTGCTTCCGGCCAGAAAATGTGCCCATTGGGTGAAGTCAGGATTGGGCTTGACTTTGATTCTCCCCATAGTCACAAGGCCTATTGACTGGCTGGAGTAGATTTTCCTTCTCAGAGCCGGGGTCTAAGAGTTCGCTGGGGCAAAGCCCTTATTGAAAAATCGGGCAGGAGGCGTTCACAATCTTTCCGTCATTTCATTTTTAATGGAGTGAAAATCGCAAGCAGCTTGTGCCCAATTTTGCCATAAAAGCTTCCACCTCATCCCACCAAACTCTTATGTCCTGGTACCGAATGGGAATATCTACTCCCCACCCCCCCCAAACCCCACCACTGTCTGGGTTTACACATGGTGAATGGGTCAGGTACAGACTGTCACTCATGAAACCGTGCGCTCATACCAGGCTTCCTTTTTTGAGCCCTGCACCAACTGAAGTAAGAGCTTCTCAGTAATGTGAAATCATCATTCTGACTGCTTTCAAATTCATTGTTAAATTATGTGGTGAATAATTGAAGCCTTTCAATCCAGGTTAAATAATCTCAATGATAAAGAGGATTGTTGTCTATTTAGCATCATCCGTTGTGTGCATCCTCTGAGGAGCTGCATGTTTTATTATTCCTCTCCTCTCTTGAAGGCTGTGACGCCTGCTGGATGCAGTTCCCTGATTACTGCTAAGGGGCTAAGGCCTCATTACTGTATGAATGCCCCCGGAGTATTGAGGGTTGCTGCTGCTAACTCACCCTGTACATCGATTGCCCTGTACCCTTGACCATCACTCGTTAACCAACTTACTCTGAAACCAAATTGGTGACCAAAGAGGAGATGTTGGATTCACTTCCGTTGACTGCAGTTAATGTGAGTGACAGCTGGGAGATCTGTCTGCAGGGAGATTTGTCTGCAGGGAGATCTGTCTACAGGGAGATCTGTCTGCAGGGAGATTTGTCTGCTGGGAGATCTGTCTGCAGGGAGATTTGTCTGCTGGGAGATTTGTCTGCAGGGAGATCTGTCTGCAGGGAAATTTGTCTGCAGGGAAATTTGTCTGCTGGGAGATTTTCAGCAGTTCTGAGGGTTTGGCTTTCCTCCTGCCTTGTGGATGGCCAGCACTGGCTGAAAGGGACAGGTGAAACAGAAGCACTGAGAGGGCAGCTAGAGTCTCAGCTAACCTGAATCTGTGTCATTGGAGTGAATGTCTTTTTCAGGATTGAGCTCTTGAAGGAGAAGTCTAACTTCCTGTGGTTGGTGTTGGGTTTTTAAGGAAGATTTGGCATCTGACCTTGAATTTTGAATGACTTATTGGAAAACCCTTCACTGTTCCTCTAACCTTCTTACTCTCCAATGCTGACCCAGGCTTTTAATTCCTTCTTGGTTAAGCCCACAGCTTTCCTCCGTGCCTCTCTCAGCATTATCTGAAGGGCCCCTAAAGGCACTCATTGCTGCCTCCTTATGAGCAGCAACCCCAACTGTCCAATCCCCCTCTTGCCAACCTTCCCACCCAGTGCACCCGCGTACCCAGCGCTGAACCCTTGGACTCTGCCAGCGGATCAACAATCAAAGCCCCTCTCCGCATCTCCCTCCAAAATGTCCGTTCACTTGTGAACGAGGCCCTTGCCATCTAAGATCTTATTGCGGATGATTGCATTGACATCATGGCCTTGACAGATACCTGGCTCACGTGTGATGATACCTTGCCCCTTACTGAAGCCTCCCCACCTGGCTATACCTTCCACTACTTGCCCTGCCTAAACTGCCATGGTGGTGGTATGACCCTTATCACCAAATCTCACCTTCGTCTCTCCCCCTACACCTCTGGCACCTTCTTCTCTTTTGAGCACCTTGTTCCACGATACTTCTGCAGCTATCGATCTGCTCAATCACTCCCTCACCTCCGCCTTTGATGCCCTTACCTCCTGTAAAACTCTTACTCTCTCCCACCCTGGTCCTTCCCACGGTACAGCCTATCTATGCTCCCTTAAGTCGTAGGAATGCAGATTTGAACATTTATGGTGCACAACTGGTTTAGCCATTCATCGCCAGATCTGGCTGGTCCACATCAAGCACTATCTCCTCTGCCAAAACCGCTCACTTATCATCCCTGAATGCAAAGTTAACCTTGGCTTCCTTTCTCCACTACCGATCATCTCCTTAAACGCCTCTTCCCTGCTCCCTCCACCCTCATCTCCAAAAACAAATGCGAGGAGCTCATGGACATCTTTGTCACTAGGATTGAGACCATCCGTTCAGCTGCCTCTGCCACATCCCTCCATTCCCCTTGCCCACCAAGCCAAGGTTCCCCTCTGCCCTAGCCCTGAACCCACATCTTTCTCTAGTTTCTCTCATCTCCCCAAATCCTTCTCCGAGCTCAGTTTGTTCATGAGACCCACCTCCTGCTCTCTTGATCCTATTCCCGCTAAACTGCTGATCACCCAACTTTCCTTCCTGAACCCCCTGCTAGCTGAAATTGTAAACAATTCCCTCTCCTCAGGTGCTGTCCTCCCCCTTTCAAATCTGCCATCATCACCCTCTGCCTGAGAAAACTCACCCTTGCCCCCTCTACCTTTGCAGGCTATTGCCTCATCTCCAACCTCCCTTTCCTCTCCACAGTCCATGAACATGTTGTCGCCTCCCAAATTCGTGCCCACTTTTCCCATAAAGCCATGTTCGAACCCCTCCGATCAGGTTTCCGCCCTGCCACAGCACTGAAATGGCCCTAATCAAAGTTACAAATCATATCCCTTGTGACTGTGACCGTGGTGCACTATCCCTCCCCCTCCACATCCTTCTCAAACTCACTGCAGCTTTTTACATGGTTGCTCATGCCATCCTCCTCCACGTTTCTCATTTGTTGTCCGACTGAGTGGGGCTGCCCTCGCCTGGTTCCACTCATCTATCCAGCCTTGGCCAGAGACTGTCCTGCCACAGCTTCTCTTTCCACCCCCACAGCGTTACCTCTGGAATCCCCCAAGAATCTATCCTTGGCCCCCCTCCCATTTCTCATCAACGTGCTGCCCCACGACGACTTCATCCGAAGACATGACATCAGGTTCCACATGTACGCTGATGTCACCCAGCTCTACCACATCACCACCTCTCTCAACCCATCCACTGCCTCTGTGTTGTCAGCCTGCTTGACCGACATGAGCTGCAATTACCTCCAATTATACTTTGGGAAGATCGTAGACATTGTCTTCGGCCCCCACCACAAACTCCGTTCCCTCGCCACCGATTCCATCCCCCTCCCTGGCCACCGACTGAGACTGAACCAGACTGTTCGCAACCTCGATGTCCGATTTGATCCTAAGTTGAGCTTTCAGCCCCATATCCTCTCCATCACAGAGACCGTCTACATCCACCTCTGTAACATCACCCGTTTGTTGATACCCTCATCCATGTTTCTGTCACTTCCTGGCCGGCCTCCCATCTTCCACCCTCCATCAACCTGAGCTCATCCAAAACTCTGTTGCCGGTTTGCTAACGTGCACAGAGTCCCGCTCACCCATCATCCCTGTGCTCGTTGACATACATAGGCTCCAGGTCCATCAGTGCATCAATTTTAAAATTCTAATCCTCGTGTTCAAATCCATCCACGGCCTCGTCCCTCCCTATCTCTGTACCCTCCTCCAACACTACAACCCTCCAAGAACTCTGCATACCTCCAACTTGGTCTCTTATGCATCCCCCACTCTATTCACCCCACCATTGGTGGCTGTGCCTTCAGCCGTCTAGGAGCTAAGCTCTGGAATTCCCTCCCTAAACCTCTCCTTCTCTCCACATTTCTGTCTTCCTTTAAGACCCTCCTTAAAACCAAACATTTGGTCTCACCGCCTAATATCTCCTTTGACTCAGTACCAATTTTTATCTGATTATGTTCCTATGAAGCACCTTGGGACATTTATAAATACAAATTGTTGTTGTTGAAATATGGCATTCAACCCCTCTATCTTATTCATAGAAGTGCAACAAGTAATTCCGTCTCTCTCAAGGATAATATTGGCCAAATATTGCAAACAATGTTAACTGCTCTTAGAGCCTGTCTTGGGATCTGTTTAGCATGGATTCTGAGACTCGTTTTAGGATCTCTGCATCTTTAAGACCATTCATTGCTTTTAGGATCTTCTCAAACACTCTGCGACTCCAGAATTATACCTGCCCCTCCAGCTCTGCAAGATCCCACCACCATCTCTGATATCCACTAGGCTTAATGCCATGATACAAATTGCTTTCTTGTGTATTCATGTTAGAGCTTTTGAGCCACATTTAGCTGAACTTTAATCTTCCTAAACGGTACATAGGCTGTGCTATGTGCTTGCAAAAGCAATAACCATTGACACTAGGATGGGATTGATGCCATGGGTTAAAATACCTCAGGCATCCATAACTAAACCGAAATGAACTTCTAATTACATTGTTTATCCATTAATAGGGATCACGGGATTCCAGGCGGGGCTGTGGTAAAGAGGGGTGGGTGTCTCATCAGCTCTAACTAGGCAGTCAATAGCACCTCATAGTCTTGTGAAAAACTCGTAGCAATAATTTAATGCAAGTTCTTCCAATCCTGGGCATGGAAATCATCTGATTCTTTGCACGCCAAGCCTGGGGTTGGATTATCCTGTCCTGATCCCCGGGAAGATGTCAACAGTTGACTATCCCTGGCCTGTGAGTTAATCCTTTAATCTGTTGACATCTCATTGGGATCATTTCTGCAATTCTCATTTTCACTTCCTTATGCCGTCTCCAGTACAAATGATCTGATTCTCTTTTATAATTTTACTTCATCGCTTTCCTTTTCACTTTAGGAACAAAAGAAAAGTCAAGGATGACACTGGACCTTTCGGCCCATCGAAGCTCATGTCTCTAGTACTCCAACTCACCCAGCCTAGCATCCAACTGCGCCTTGATCTCCCCTAATATCGTCGATTTATCTACTTTACTGGCAGTTTTTGCCAAGTTCTTATCACCCTTTGGGTAAAAATGTTCTCCTAAGATTGGTGGATCACCTGTGGCATTGCTCGGAGGTTATGCTGAGGTTCTGTGGCGCAGGAGTGGGGGAAGGGTGCAATGGCTGCCAAAAAGATTTAGAAAGAAGATTTAGAAATTATTAGATACATTCTACATAAACAAACATAGGCAGTTATTTGAGGAAGTGTTTCAATGTGGCTTATCTACACTTTTGTTTGCAGTGCTGTGATTATTCAGGGTGAATCCTTCTGTAGGTACCTTTAATTGTTTGATATCCCAGTATCATACTGTACAAGTGACATAGCTTAAATTGCTGCATCCATTACCAGGCAGTACAAGCTTTGCTCAATAGCCCGTCTCACCACTGACCTGAGAAGCTTTTAAAATTTCTCCCCTGGAACGTTTGCCGGGGATCCTCCGGGGTAAGATCAGCAGGACGCCAGGAAAAACCGGCCTAAACCGCTAAAAGCAGAAGTTTCTCCAGGGTTTCCCGCCAGTATTCCCCACCCCCGTCATTTTTAAATCTTTCTGGCAAGACAGTCGGCTAAATATGTGCAATGAAAATCGAAAATAGCGTTGCTGTGTTTCACAAGGTCGGCCCTCAAAATGGACCAGGCCTCCCACCAGGGACATCGGGTGGCTGACCTACGAGCTCTGCTGGCCAACCGTCTGAACACCTCTTGGGGGAAAGAATCTACCCCACCCTGTTTGGTTAAGTTCCTTGGCCCTGAAACCTCACAGCTGTTGCAATGTACTTCCACCATAAGCTTGGTAAGATCTACTGGAATGGCTGGAAACTAGGCCGGGGCCCAGCTACCCAAAGTCCCGGTCTTTCCCTAGAGTTTCCTCTATGGGCTGTGGGTGGTGAGGGTTGGGGGGTGTGCGGGTGGGGTGCAGAGCCTCCATCTGACAACCCCAGGGAATCATAGCTTGGAATTTAGCCACCCTGCTGGGCATAGAGACCAGAACCTTTAGAAACGGTGAGAGCACAGCGAGAGCAGCTGGGATATAAAGCGCAGTGGCCCGAGGCCTGGGTATAAAGAAGCAGCGGAGAAAGCACAGTGAGAATGGCGGGGATATAAAGCCCGGGGCCCGGTATAAAGGAGCAGCGGGGATATAAAAGCCTGGCGGGGATATAAGGCCCGGAGACCCGGGACCCGGGTATAAGGGAATAACGAGAATATAAAAGCCTGGCAGGGATATAAAGCCCGGCGGGGATATAAAGCTGGGAGACCCGGGGCCCGGGTATAAAGGAGAAGTGGGGAGAGACAGCAAAAAATAGTCAAGGAGTGACGTCAAAGGACGGCAGGTGGATGACTGGTTGGTGAGTATTACTGTTTTTTTGCTTTCTAAGCTAGGAATCTGGTTTAAACTAAGAGCTGGTAAACTATAACTATTACTTTATTAAACTAAAAACTTAAACTAGATAAACTAATTAGTTAAGAAAACTAAAAATATTGAGTGAATAAAAACTTTAACTAATTAAATATATAAAACAAGGTTAGGTTGGGATGGCAGGGCAGGTGGTGCTGTAACTGCAGCATGTGGGAGTTGGTGGAGAGCAGTGAGATCCCGAGCAACTACATGTTTGGTAAGTGTCTGCAACTCCAGGAACTTCGGCACAGAGTTGTTGAGCTGTAGACATCGTGATGCATCAGGGAGGGGGAGAGTTATCTGGACACTTTGATCCAGGAGGCAGCCACACTCCTTAGGTTAGATTTGGTCAGAGGTCAGGGACAGGAGGATGTGACTGCGAGTCAGGCAGGTATGGGGATCCAGGATGCAGTGATGGAGGAGCCTCAACCTTTGACCTTGTCCAACGAGGACACGGTCTATACAGGGAGCAAGTACGAGGTACTTGCTACCTGTATGGATGAGAAAAAAGACTGCAGGGAGGATGGGCAAACTGACCACGGCACCGTGGTACAGGAGGCCATTCACGTGGCGGGAGTAAAAAGCAATGTGGTAGTGTTAGGGGATAGTATAGTCAGGGGGATAGATACTGTTCTCTGCAGCCGCGAGCGGGAGTCCTGAACGCTGTGTTGCCTGCCCGGTGCTCGGGTTAAGGATATCGCCTCGGGGCTGGCAAAGAACTTGGAACATGAGGGGGAGGATCCAGTTGTCGTGGTCCACATAGGGACCAATGACATAGGTAGAACTAGGAATGAGGTTCAGCTGAGGGAGCTTGAGGAGCTAGGGTCCAAATTAATAAGCAGAACCTCAAAGGTAATGATTCATGGGGTATTGACACCAGTACTGGGAAAAGAGGGAGTTGTCCCGTTGGGATGGGCTCCACTTAAACCAGGGTGGGACCAGTGTCCTGGCGAATCGAAAAACTAGGGCTGAGATAGGGCTCTAAACTAAAAAGGAGGTGGGGGGGTGGGTTCAGGTAAGGGTAAATTTATAAATCTAAAGAAAGAAGTCAAGGTCACAGAGCAGTATAGAAATTTGGGTAAAGTTAAGCAGAGTGTGTCAGGAAGGGACAGAAAGTTTAACTGTAATAGTGCATCAGTGAACAAGGTCAAATCAGGCAAAAATCATAAAAAGTTAAAATTAAAGGCGTTTTATCTGAATGCAAGAAGCATTCCTAACAAGATAGACGAATTAATGGCACAAATAGAGATAAATGGGTTTGATCTAGTAGCCATTACTGAGACGTGGTTGCAAGGTGACCAAGGTTGGGAATTAAGTATACCAGGGTACTTGACTTTTAGAAAAGACAGACAAAATGGAAAATGGGGGTGGGGGTAGTCCTGATAATAAAGGATGACATAAAGACAATAGTGAGAAAGGATCTTGGTTCAGAAGATCAGGAAATAAAATCAGTATGGGTGGAGATAAGAAATGACAAGGGGAAGATAACACTGATGGGAGTTGTTAAAAGGTCCCCTAACAGTAGTTATGCTGTTGGACAGAACATTAATCAAGAAATATGAGGAGCTTGTAACAAAGGTAATACAATAATCGTGGGGGACTTTAATCTTCATATAGACAGGGCAAATCAAATTGGCGAAAGTAGTTTGGAGGACAAGTTCATGGAATGTATTGGAGTCAGTTTCCTAGAACAATATGTCGTGGAATCAACCAGGGAACAGGCTATTTTAGATCTTCTCTTGTGTAATGAGACAGGGTTAATTAGTAATCTTATAGTAAGGGATCCTTTGGGGCACAGTGATCATAATATGATAGAATTTCACATTGAGTTCGCGAGTGACGTACTTTAATCTGAAACTAGAGTCTTAAACTTAAACAAAGCCAATTACATAGGTTTGAGGGGTGAGTTGGCTAAGGTTGATTGGGAAATTAGATTAAAAGATATAATGGTAGATAAGCAACGGCGAACATTTAAAGAAATATTTCATAATTCTCAACGAATATACATTCCATTGAGAAATAAAAACTCCACAGGAAAAGTGATCCAACCGTGGCTAACTAGAGAAAGATAGTATTAGATTAAAAGAAGAGGCTTATAAGGTTGCAAAGAATAGTAGTAAGCCTGAGGATTGGGAGAGTTTTGGAAACCAGCAAAGGATGAGCAAAAAATTGATAAAGAAGGAGAAAATAGAATGAGAATAAACCTGCAAGAAATATAAAAACAGATTGTAAGAGCTTCTACAAGTATGTGAAAAGGAAGAGATTAGCAAAAGTAAACGTGGGTCCCTTAGTGGCTGAGACAGAAGAAATTATAATGGGGAACAATGAAATGGCAGAGAAGTTAAACAAATATTTTGTATCTGTCTTCACTGTAGAAGACACAAAAACATACCAGAAATAATGGGGAACCAAGGGTCTAATGAGAATGAGAAACTTAAAGTAATTAGTAATTAAAGATAAGTAAAGATAAGTAATTAAAGATAAAGTACTGGAGAAATTAATGGGACTAAAAGCCAACAAATCCCCCGGACCTGATGGCCTACATCCTAGGGTTCTATAAGAGGTGGCTGCAGAGAAAGTGGATGTATTGGTTGTGATCTTCCAAAATTCCCTAGATTCTAGAATGGTCCCTGTGGATTGGAAGGTAGCAAATGTAATACTGCCATTCAAGAAAGGAGGGAGAGAGAAAACAGGGAACTATAGGCCAGTTAGCCAGAAGTCGGTCATCAGGAAAATGCTGGGAATCCATTATTAAGGAAGTGGTAACAGGGCACTTAGAACATCATAATATGATTAGGCAGAGTCAACATGGTTTTATGAAAGGGAAATTGTGTTTGACAAATTTATTAGAGTTTTTGAGGATGTAACTAGCAGGGTAGATAAATGGGAACCAGTGGATGTAGTGTATTTGGATTTTCAAAAGGCATTCGATAAGGTGCCACATAAAAGGTTGTTATACAAGATAAGGGTTCATGGGGTTGGGAGTAACATATTAGCATGGACAGAGGATTAGTTAACAAACAGAAAACAGAGAGTAGGGATAAACGGGTCATTTTCAGGTTGGCAGGCTGTAACTAGTGGGGTGCCACAAGGATCGGTGCTTGGGCCTCAGCTATTTACAATCTATATTAATGACTTAGATGAAGGGACCGAGTGTAATGTATCCAAGTTTGCTGATGATACAAAACTAGGTGGGAAAGTAAGGTGTGAGGAGGACACAAAGTGTCTGCAAAGGGTTATAGACAGGTTAAGTGAGTGGGCAAGAAGGTGGCAGATGGAGTATAATGTGGGGAAATGTGAAGTTATTCACTTTGATAGGAAGAATAGAAAAACAGAATTTTTTCTAAATGGTGAGAAACTATTAAATGTTGGTGTTCAGAGAGACTTGGGTGTCCTCGTACAAGCAACACAGAAAGTTAGCATGCAGGTACAGCAAGCAATTAGGAAAGCAAATGGCATGTTGGCTTTTATTGCAAGGGGGTTGGAAGTCTTACTACAATTATACAGGGCTTTGGTGAGACCTCACCTGGAGTGCTGCGTACAGTTTTGTTCTCCCTATCTAAGGAAGGATATACTTGCATTAGGGGTAGTGCAACGAAGGTTCATTGAATTAATTCCTGGGATGAGAGGTTGAATAGAATGGGCCTATACTCTCAGGAGTTTAGAAGAATGAGAGGTGATCTCATTGAAACATATAAGATCCTGAGGGGGCTTGGCAGGGTAGATGCTGAGAGGTTGTTTCCCCTGGCTGGAGAGTCTAGAACTAGGGGGCATAGTCGCAGGATAAAGGGTCGGCCATTTAGGACTGAGATGAGGAGGAATTTCTTCACTCAGAGGGTTGTGAATCTTTAGAATTCTCTACCCCATAGGGCTGTGGATGCTGAGTTGTTGAGTATATTCAAGACTGAGATAGATAGATTTTTGGACTCTAGGGGAATCAAGGAATATGGGGATCGGGCAGGAAAGTGGAGTTGAGGTCGATGATCAGCCATGATCTGATTGAATGGCGGAGCAGGATCGAGGGGCAGTATGGCCTACTCCTGCCCCTCTTATGTTTTTATGTTCTTATGGGGTTGGGGGTAATATATTAGCATGGATAGAGGATTGGTTAACTGACTGAAAATAGAGAGTAGGAATAAACGGGTCATTTTCAGGTTGGCAGGCTGTAACTAGTGGGGTGCCACAAGGATCAGTGCTGGGGCCTCAGCTATTTACAATCTATATTAATGACTTAGATGAAGAGACCGAGTGTAATGTATCCAAGTTTTCTGATGATACAAAGCTAGATGGGAAAGTATACTGTGAGGAGGACACAAAGAGTCTGCAAATGGATATAGACAGGTTAAGTGAGTGGGCAAGAAGGTGGCAGGTGGAGTATAATGTGGAGAAATGTGAGGTTATTCACTTTGGTAGCAAGAAAAAAAACAGAATATTTTTTAAATAGTGAGAAACTATTAAATGTTGGTGTTCAGAGGGGTTTGGGTGTCCTTGTACACGAAACACAGAAAGTTAGCATGCAGATACAGCAAGCAATTAGGAAGGCAAATGGTATGTTGACCTTTATTGCAAGGGGGTTGGAGTTCAAGAGTAAGGAAGTCTTGCCGCAATTGTACAGGGCTTTGGTGAGACCACACCTGGAGTACGTGTACAGTTTTGGTCTCCTTACCTAGGGAAGGATTATCTTGCCTTGGAGGCAGTGCAACGAATCATAGAATCATTAAATGGTTACGGCACAGAAGGAGGCCATTTGGCCCATCAAGCCTGCGCTGGCTCTCTGCAAGACCAACCCAGCTCGTCCCACTCCCCCACTTTTTCCCCGTAGCCCTGCAAATTTTTCTCCTTCAGGTAGTTATCTAATTCTTTTTTGAAAGCCACAATTGACCCTGCTTCCACCACCCTTTCAGGCTGTGCATTCCAGATCCTAACCACTTGCTGTGTCAATTTCTTTTCCTCATGTCGCCTTTGGCTCTTTTGCCAACCACCTTAAAGGTTCCTGGGATGAGAGGTTTGTCCTATGAGGAGAGATTGAGTAGACTGGGCCTCTCGGGAGTTTAGCAGAATGAGAGGTGATCTCATTGAAACATATAAGATTCTAAGAGGGCTTGACAAGGTCGATGCTAAGAGACTGTTTCCCCTAGCTGGAGAGTCTAGAACTAGGGGGGATAGTCTTAGGATAAGGGGTCATCCATTTTGGACTGAGCTGAGGAGAAATTTCTTCACTCAGAGGGCTGTGAATCTTTGGAGTTCTCTACCCCAGAGGGCTGTGGATGCTCAGTCGTTGGGTATATTCAAGGCTGAGATTGATAAATTTTTTGATTCCACGGGAATCAAGGGATATGGGGATCGGGCAGGAAAGTGGAGTTGAGGTCAGATCAGCCTTGATCTTATTGAATCTCGGAGCAGGCTCGAGGGGCCATATGGCCTACTCCTGCTCCTACTTCTCATGTTTCTTATGTTTCTTAACCTCCAAAAAACAAACATCCCAAACAACCTGCCCATCACAAACTCCCAGAAAAAAAGTATCAGAGATATAGAAATGCCTCAGAAAGAAACCCTTGACATTCTGAAAATCTTGTTAGACCTATAAGCCCTCTGCCCAATATGGTGCAATGGACATCTCCCAAAGGCATTTAGCAAGGCTGGATTCCAGACTTGGCATAAGAAGGCATCACCAGGCTAGGCCAAATTATCTCCTTCCAACAGCTGGCACACAAATCCCACCTCTTCTCAACACAAGCATTAAATGAAACATTTTCCCCCACTGCTGGAAAAGCTCCAATAAGAGCCGCCCACCTCCCACCTCCCCCCCCCCCCCCACCCCCGGGCCTCTCCCTCCATTCCCAAACAGGCACCCGCAAACACATCACTACGCTTTCCCCCAAGTCCAAAAGGCAACACAAAGCCTGAAGGGGGAGCTTGGGAATGAGGCTTAGGCCATGAAATAGCACTGGAGGGATGGAGACCGGTATGGAAGCAAACGCTCACAACTACCGCCCGCAGCAGAGTGCAAGTGGCTCGGCTTAAGATAATACGTTGAGTATACCGCACCCCACAAATCTTCCACAGATCCCACCCATCCCTGGGGGGTAAAGTGCTGGAGGAACTCCAGCGAGAAGAACAGATTCTCTTTAACGTCAACTCAGAGATGTAAGGCATCCCAGAAAGTGTTGGTTGCTCATGTATGTGGAATAAGGAGAAGTACAATCCTTCACCGTCATTCTGTTTGGTACTTTGCGGCATACTTAGAATCTCACATTGGCTGAACTTACCTATAACAAACAAGAGCTTTCTAAACCCATTAATCACACAACTGCAAAATGGCCATCTTCGAGGAACAGGTCATCTGAGTTTTTAATTTCATGTCATTTGTAGTCTGAATGAGCTTTGATTTATAAAAATTTATTGCAAGATGGCGCCTTATTGAGGTTTATAAGTTGAGAAGAAAAGAAAGAAGTTCACATACAGTTCCGATGATTGTTATTATGCAGTCAAACAGGGTGGCCGTTTTGCACGCATCTCACTGAGGTGAATGACCTACTAATCTGCTTTTCACGACAGAGGAATTTTGAGCTGCATACCTTGCTGCTATAAGTAGTGCCATGGGATCTTTAATGGCCATTGGAGCCAGGCCTCACTCCTCTGATGTCACCTCTGACAATCGGGTAGATCTTGACTTTGTGCGATAGTGTAAAACGGGTGATAGCGATCGGCAGCCCGTTTTACATCTCTCCCCATTCTCATTTCCATTGACTTCTGCTTATAGTTTGCTTCCAGGAAAATTTCTTCTGCATTATAATATATCCTGTAAGTGATTAATCTGATTGTATTTCAATGTGATATCTATTTTAGTTAAACTCTGATACATTTACAGATGTGTAACACTTCAAATCAATACCGTACTGTTACATATTGAGACGCTGGTGGACAATATTTGTGTTTTGGCTTGAAATACCTAAGCCCAAACATCTCAGTGTGAGTTGCTTGTTTCATTTAATGAAAGATCAGACTATGTCTTTTGATCGAAAGATTAAACTGTATTGTTTCATTGATTTAATTCATGGAAGATTCCTGCCACTGAAAGATCTGCTATTCCTTTGTGGAAGAGCTTGATCCACATACTAGCACACCTATTGGTGTGGGAAAATGTGAATTGTGTTTGTATCTCAGCTGACATTTTTTCTGTTGTATGGTGTGAATTCTATATAGTTCCATGTTTGTATTTAAATATATTTATAGATGATGCGTGGTTAAATTTGTCTGGCAATCCCTTACTTCAAAAGAGCCAAAATAAGTATTGGGCTTGTTACCTCAATGGGAAATTGAAACCAGGTTAGAGGGTCTTCCAAGTTGTGGAACTGAGCAGACAAAAAATCTCTGTTTCACTCCCTACCAGAGTGATACATTACGATTTATTGCCCTGTTTCAGCAAGTTTCATGAGAAGACAAAACTGAGTGAATTCACTATATCAAAAATCAGGACTAGCTTTATAGAATCTAAGACACCTTTATATTCCATGCAAAAATGCCCTTATGAAGGGTAGTTAACCCATTAAAGACTTTCTCATTGTACATACTTTTAGATAGTATGTCTCGTGCTTTTAATATTAGCAACATTTATGTTCTTCCTAATATTGTTTATTTGTTAATAAATATAGATGCTTTTGTCTACAAACCACTGGTCTGTGTGGTTTCTGTATTTTTCATATCTTCATACTCTTCCCCTGGAGAATGGTGTGAAGTAGTGGAAGAATTTAGAGGCCGATTAACAGTCTGACAGGTCACAACGTAAAAGCTGCTATCATGGCCAAAACCATCTTTACACCAGTCGATAGGGTGGCTAGGCATGTACAGCAGAAAGGTTTTATGGGCTGAGGAATCCCACTAGATGTCAACACAGAATTCAGAGCCAATGCTCCAGCCTCCACTTAACAGGACTGTTTGGAGTGGGGTTCAAACCCTACACTTTCTCAATCAGAGGCAGGAATGCTACCACTAAGCCAAATGAACGGTCACCATAGAATATAGTTCAACGAGTAACGTAGCTGCTCTGTGGTTCAGGAGATGGAACACTGACCTTCCAAACCAGCAGTTATGAGTTCAAATTGCAGTGTGGTCCTTAACGATTTAGGATCAACGAGGGATAAGTCAATGTTAAAATAAATATAGATGGACTCTATCTGGAACCGATTCAATGACCTTTTCTTAGTCTGAGGTTCTTAAGGAGATTGCTACACTTAGCAAATTTCCTACACTCTTGCTGAGCAAATCTTTTTCTCAGCACTGCAGGATGTCTCTTGCATTCCCACAATTGCATTGAGGATTCGTATGATCGAAGAATCTGTGTTTGGTTTCCTCAATGCAGCGGCGCCACTAGGTGTTGGAAATGGTGGAAGATGATCTGGGGAATGCAGGGACTGGTGGGATGGAAGGTGAGGACAAAGGGGACACTGTTGTTGATGTGAGAGGAGAGGGAACATAAGACATAAGAACATAAGAAATAGGAGCAGGAATAGGCCATATGGCCCCTCGAGCCTGCTCCGCCATTCAATAAGATCATGGCTGATCTTCGACCTCAATTCCACTTTCCTGCCCGATTCCCATATCCCTTGATTCTCCTTGAGTCCTAAAATCCTGGGGAGCAGAGGCCAGGGAAATGGAGCAGACATGGTCGAGGGTCCTTTGACCACTGGGGAGGAGAAAACCTTGGCTGAAGAAAGAGGAGGAGATTTCAGAAGCTCTGGCATAGAAAGTGGAGTCCTCGGTACGGAGGTGGAGAAATGGGAAGGAAAGGATGGAGCCCTTACAGGGGTGACCCTTTTGGGAGTTTTGTGCAGCCAGAAGTGAAATCAGTATAAGGACAGGAAACAGGCACATGAGCCATTCAAGAAACAGTAAAGTAAATAAATATGGTAAGTCTGAAATAGGGACCAAAAGGCTGAAAGTGAAAACAAGAAGAAAGAAAAAAAGGAACCAGGTCAGCCAAGAGCACACTGGACTCGTTTAAGAAACAGCTGGAAGCTGTAATGGGGAGACAATTGGGTTGGCATTCTGGGAGAATGACAGGTTTCCTTCATCCATCTTGGGATCTTGTGCTTTGAAATTTATATAAAGAAAGAAGTAGAGAAAATAAATACACTTTAACGATTCTTCATTTCCACTTACCAGTTAGACAGTTATGAGAGGGCAGAAATTAAAGATAATCACAGAAGAAATTAATGGGGAAATTTTCCCTTACACAGAGGATGGTTAGAATGTGGAATTGTCTGCCATAAACCACTATTGAAGCAGAACGCGTAACTTCTTTTAAAAGTGAATTAGATAGGTGCCTGAAAAAGCACTTTACAACCAATAGATCACTTTTGAAGTTGTTATGTCGGCAAACACGGCAACTAATTTACATATAGCAATGCCTCACAAATAAATGGCTAGAATTCTTTTGTGGTGCTGATTGTGGGAGAAATGTTAACCAGGACACCAGAAGAACTGCTTGTATATCTTTGAAAGGAGCCATGGGATCTTTTACATTCACTTGAGCGGGCAGATGTGACCTCTATCTAACATTTCCTCCGACAATGCCGCTCCCTCTCCAGTACTGTACTGAAGTGTCAACTGAAATCTGTAGTGGCGTTAAAGAGTACAGGGAGTGTGCTGCAAAATGGAATTAACTAGGTAGGCCAAAGGGCTGTAACATCCAATGACTGTATGACTATGAGATCCAATTCTCCAACTCTGAATTGCTCAAATGCAACTTTTGAATGAATAAAATTATAAAGGTTCGTAATACAATTGGTGGGAACTTAACCT
Source organism: Heptranchias perlo (assembly GCF_035084215.1). Classification (NCBI taxonomy): domain Eukaryota; kingdom Metazoa; phylum Chordata; class Chondrichthyes; order Hexanchiformes; family Hexanchidae; genus Heptranchias; species Heptranchias perlo. The sequence goes on along the minus strand of NC_090353.1, from coordinate 12,802,196 downwards.
CGGTCAACTGATGGAAAGCAGTAACACTCAAACAGAAGTAGCTATTGATGTGAATCATTGGAACTAGAAAATCCAGTACAGATTTTGTTTTTCTTTAAACTTAATTCTCTCTAATCTTCTTATTTACCAAAGGCACCCTTTAACAGTGATCAGATCCAATTGCTAAAGTTCAGATCCAATTGCTAAAGTTAATTTGAAAACAGGTACTTTCTGTTGCTAAAAAGCAGCTAATGAGATGACCAGGGATTAAACCGGTCACCTGCTTTGGAAGGCAATGTTAAGTCCCACTGTGTTGCATTGATGGATCCTCTGTGGTAATTCAAACAGAAAACTCTGATCCAGATTTTCTTTCCTACCATAATGTTTCCCATTCTTGTTTAATCAGAGGAGAAGACAGAAGAATGTATATCAGATGTTCAGTTGATCCCGGAGACCCTCTCACACTTTCTGTTGCAGTTCATTTGGAGCGGATGCAATCAATTTCACAATCCTGTAGTCTGGCTTGTGGCATTCCTCAATTATACTGGCGTTGGGAACTGACTGGTTGTCAGCTCTATTTTTCAAATCGTGTCTATGTTCAGCCAGCTATGTCAGTGAGGATGGTTAGTCGCACTAGTTAGACTTTGCCCCACAAGAGATACCAGCCTTTCTACTACTACCTTTTGGAAGCCCCCGGGTGCTACGCATCTTCTGAGTAGTTGGAAAGAAGTATTTTATCTTCATTCCCTTCAAAATCCTGGCAAGGAATTTCAACACTTCATCATCGTTGGGTCAAAATCCTGGAACTCCCTGCTTATCATCACTGTGGGAGTGCCTTCACCACACCGACTGCAAGAAGAAGGCTCACCACCACCTTCTCAAGCAATTGGCAATAAACTCCAGCCTTGCCAGCGACGCACAGATCCCCAGAATGAATTAAAAAAAACTCCACAGATGTAAGGAGTGACCATGGTGGTCATAGGTCTAACTTCTTTCAAAGCAGGACTAGGGTGCCCACCACTGGCTCCCCTCCCCGCCCCGCCCCCACTCCTGGCATCATTACCCATTAAACATTAGGGATAGAAAGAAAACGTGCACTGGAATTTGGATAGCTATACCAATGTATTTATGGCAGTGCAATGGTGCATGTAGCATCTTTTAAGTAGCTTAGCTACGTTTGATTCCTGGTCATTACATCAGGACAATTTAGTTACTATTTCAGAAAAAAAGTTGCATTTAGCGCTTTGAAAATTTGATCTGAGAACCATTGAGAATAATTATACTTCAGAAAACTATTTCACTTTCTCACCTCTATGAATGTATTTTATGGTCGAGGCCACGTCTGCCCGCTCAAGTGGTTATAAAAGATCCCATGGTACTATTTTAAGGAGAGTAGGGGAGTTCTCCTGGTGTCCTGGACAATATTTATCACACGAACAGTCTGCCTAATGCCCTCAGAACTGATTGTGGGAATACTCAGTTTTACGGAAAGCAGCCTTATATACTGTTTACAAAGAGGTATACATTGGAACGCAGTGAATAAGACATTTATCAAGTGACAACCCCAATCAAATAATAAATGGAAATTTTTTAGGTATTGTAACTTTAGGTCTGTCTGCTGGATAAATATTGTGGTTGTGTTAATGGGGAATGGATGTCTATTACTAAAGATATTTGTTGCTCTTTTTTTATAGATATGAAGTCTTTACCTCCAATGGGCAGCTGCCAGTTCGTGTTCCCTAGGCGTTACGCTTCAATGACGCTGAGGAGTCTCATGATCTAATCTGTGTTTGGCTCCCCCAATGTAGAGGAGACCACACAGTGAATGCAGTATTGGAGCAAGTACATGTAAATTGCAGTCTCTCATGGAAGGAGCATTTGGGACCCTGGATAATGATGTGGGAGGGAGCAAATGGATAGATTTTACATCTCCTGCAGTTACATGGGAAGGTGCCAAAGGGAAGGGCAGCTGGAAGTAGGGGTGGTGGAAGAATGGACAAGGGTAACATGCAAGGATCCGACCCCCTGAAAGGTAGAGAGGGAAGGGGAAGGAAAATATTCTTGATTGTGGGATTGTTCTGTAGGTGGTGGAAATGTTGGAAGATGATCTGGGGAATGCAGAGACTGGTGGGGTGGAAGGTAAGGACAAGGGGAAGACTGTGAGAGGAGGAGGAGGGGAGCAGAGGCCCAGGAAATGGAGTGAATATGGTCGAGGGTCCTTTGTCCACTGGGGAGGGGAAAACCTTGGCTGAGGAAAAAGGAGGAAGCTCTGGCATGGAAAGTGGAGTCCTCAGAGCAAATGTGAGACAGGTGAAAAAAACTGGAAGGAAGGGGTGGAGTCCTTAGAGGGGGCAGAATGGGTAGAAAAAAGAACTTGCTTTTATATAAGCCTCATTACATCCTCAGAACATCCCAAAATGCTTCACAACCAATGAATTACCTTTAAACTAATTTGGCAGGGGGATGGGCACCAGGATGTAGCACTGGAAAAGAGAAGCAAGGTGCACAAAAGATTGGGAGAGACAGATAGCACTAGAGTAAGAAATAGTACAGTATTAGGTGAGATCAGGCCAAGAATGAATACGAGAAGGTCGAAGATAGGTTTACAGTGCATGTGTGTAAACACACGAAGTGTAGTAAATAAGGTTTGGTGAGTTGCAGGCACAAATAGCCACATGGGAATATGATGTAGTGGTGATAACGGAGACCTGACTCAAAAAAGGGCTGGACTGGGTACTAAATATTCCTGGATACAAGGTGATCGGGAAAGATATGGGAGGAAAAATGGAGTGGGGGGGTGGTGGCAGTATTGATCAAGGAGAATATTGTAGTGCTGGAGAGAGAGGATGTCCTTTAAGGGTCAAGGACAGAATCTATTTAGTTAGAGTTAAGAAACAATCATTTTACTGCTGGATGTATTCTGTAGGCCACCAAGAAGTGGGAAGGAAGCCAGAGCTCCCTGGATGACGGAAGAGATAGAGAGTAAGATGAAGCAGAAAAAGGGGGCGTATGACAGATGTCAGGTTGATAATACAAGTGAGAATATAAAAAGTTCAGAGGGGAAGTTGAAAAGGAAATAAGAGGGGCAAAGAGAGAGTATGAGAATAGACTGGCGGCTAACATAAAAGGGAATCCAAAAGTCTTCTATAAGCATATAAATTGTAAACGTGTAGTAAGAAGAGGGGTGGGGCTGATTAGGGACCAAAAAAGAGATCTATGCATAGAGGCAGAAAGCATGGCCGAGGTATTAAAGAATTCTTTGCACCTGTCTTTACCAAGGAAAAGATGCTGCCAAAGTCACAGTAAAAGGGGAGGTAGTTGAAATACTGGATGGGATGAAAATTGATAAAGATGAGGTACTAGAAAGGCTGGTTATGCTTAAAGTAGATAAGTCACCCAGTCCGGATGGGATGCAGCCTAGGTTGCTGAGGGAAGTAAGGGTGGAAATTGCAGAGGTGCTGGTCATAATCTTCCTTAGATACGGGGGTGGTGCCAAAGGACTGGAGAATTGCAAATGTTCAAAAAGGGTGTAAGGATAAACCCAGCAACTACAGGTCAATCAGTTTAACCTCGGTGGTGAGGAAGCTTTTAGAAACGATAATCCGGGACAATATTAATAGTCACTTGGACAAGTGTGGATTAATAAAGGAAAGCCAGTGCGGATTTGGTAAAGGCAAATCATGTTTAACTAACCTGATTGAGTTTTTTGATGAGGTAACAGAGAGCATTGATGACGACAATGCGATTGATGTTGTGTAAATGGACTTTCAAAAGGCGTTTGATAAGGTGCCACATAATAGGCTTGCCAGCAAAATTGAAGTCCATGGAATAAAAGGGGCAGTGGCAGCATGGATACAAAATTGGCTCAGTGACAGGAAACAGTGAGTAGTGGTGAACGGTTGTTTTTCAGACTGGAGGAAAGTATACAGTGGTGTTCCCCAGGGGTCGGTACTAGGACCACTGCTTTTTTATATATATATTAATGACTTGGACTTGGGTGTACAGGGCACAATTTCAAAATTTGCAGATGACTCAAAACTTGGAAGCGTAGTAAACAGTGAGGAGGATAGTAATAAACTTCAGGAGGACATAGGCAGGCTGATGGAATGGGCGGAAACAAGGCAGATGAAATTTAATGCAGAGAAATACGAAGCGATATATTTTGGCAGGAAGAATGAGGAGAGGCAATATAAACTAACTGGTACAATTCTAAAGGGGGTGCAGGAACAGAGAGACCTGGGGGCATATATGCACAAACCTGGTGGGGGCAGGGCAGTTTGAGAATGCGGTTGAAAAAGCACATGGGATCCTGGGCTTTATAAATAGAGACTTAGATTGCATAAGCAAGGAAGTTATGTTGAACCTTTATAAAACACTGGTTCAGCCACAACTGGAGTATTGTGTCCAATTCTGGACACCGCACTTTAGGAAGGATGTGAAGGCCTTAGAAAGGGTGCAGAAAAGATTCACTAGAATGATTCCAGGGATGAGGGACTTCAGTTATGTGGATAGACTGGAGAAGCTGTGGTTGTTCTCCTTAGAGCAGAGAAGGTTGAGAGGAGATTTGATAGAGGTGTTCAAAATCATGACAGGTTTAGATAAAGTAAATAAAGAGAAACTGTTCCCATTGGCCAAAGGGTCGAGAACCAGAGGACACGGATTTAAGGTGATTGGCAAAAAAAAACAAAGGCGACATGAGGAATAAACTTTTTATGCAATGAGTAAGTTATGATCTGGAATGCACTGCCTGAAAGGGTGGTGGATGCAGATTCAATCGTGGTTTTTAAAAAGGACCTGGATAAATATTTGAAGGGAAAAAATTTGCAGGGCTATGGGGAAAGAGCAGGGGATTGGGACTAATTTGATAGCTTTAACAAAGAGCCGGCACAGGCTTGGTGGACCAAATGGCCTCCTTCTGTGCTGGAACAATTGTATGATACTATGATTCTGTAGGCAAACGCAACTGCCAATTTGCTCAGAGTAAGGTTCTACCAGCAACAAATGATTAAATAACAACACAAAATGCCACAGGATCTTTTACGTCCTCTTGAACAGGCAGACAGGGCCGTAGTTTAATGTCTCATCCAAAACACAGCAATTCCAAAGGTACTCGGCACTGCACTGAAGTGTCAGCATGATTATGTACTCATGCCCATAGTAGGACTTGAAACCCACAACCTTCTAACTCAAGGGCAAGAGTGCTACCAAACGAGCCAAGCTGACATTTATCCTGTTTGCTTTTCTTGCTTTTTCTATTAGCAGTTAATTCAAAGTTGGACTGCAAGTCATGTGACAGTGTAATTAGAAAGGAAGATTGTTTTGTCAGTGTAATTACATTTTTTGATTTGATGAAGTAATTTTACGTGGGCTGGTTGTGCATAAAGGAAAGGTCCATTTAATTTGCAAACTGCATTTTACATCAGTGTGATAGAAAGTACACAAAGTTAATTGTATTCATGCAAAACACAAATGCAATAAAGAATGACCATTTAAATAAAGATAGATCGCATTTTGTAAGCACAAACATTTTGGATCCTTTTGCTGGCATCTGCCGACATGAACAATTCACCAAGGCAGAGGGACGTGGAGCTTATAATAAAGGGAGTTGTTATTTGAAACAGGCCACTGTCAACATATACGTGCCATCGTAACTGGGTATCGTGAGGTAAATTTTAGGGGGTGGGGCACCTGGTGCAGAGCTTCTTGCAATTGGAGCACATATCTGTCAATCAGGCACAGAGGTCATCACGCCTGATTTACTACCCACGTAGGGTTGCCAACCCTCCAGGATTGCCCTGGGGTCTCCAGGGATGGGAGATTAATCTCCAGGACACTGCTGCGAGCAACATGGGAGAAAAATCATAGGGGCGTTAAAAAAATTGTGTTTCTAAAAAAATTTCTTTGACCACTTTTGTTTATTAGATATAAAAATATCAGACATGGGGAAAAAAGGGCTGTTTGACTGACAGTCAAGAATCATCCAATCGGGTAATAAAGAGTCTATTCGCTTTCTGATTGGTGTAGGAAGGCGGTGCACCGGAGGATGGACATTTTGGGGCGGGGCAATTGGAGGCAGGAGGTCATGAGATGAGACCTCTAGGAATATGTCCAACCAGAGTTGGCAACCCTATACCCACACCATTTTCTGAATAGAATTTTCAGGCTGCATTTACACTGTAATTGCTGTGTCAGTACATGTGAGCTCTTGCTGCTGACATTACATACAGTTGTAATGTGAATGTGCCCTTTGAAATCGTTGAGAACCACTAGACAAGGCCTCAGTTCAACATCTCTTCATTTCCAATAACGTAGTATTCCCTCAGTACTGCTTGGAAGTGTGAACCTAGGTTTTGTACTTAAGTCCCAGAGTGGGGCTTAGAAAGCACGACCCTCTGACTCAGAGCGAGAGTTCTACCAACCGAGCTAAGTTGATGCTTAAATTAACAAAACCACTGGGAGTCAGTGCAGCAACAATGGATTGGTGATTGACTGGGGTCAACAGACTGGACGCCTCTGCTACTAGGCCCCCAAAACCACAATGCACTCCGTTTCGTACCTAACGATCTGCACAGGCTATAATTCATTGGATTCATATTATTTTACTTGTGCGTGACACATTTATATGAGGATCTCTTGACATGAATTACTGTTCAGAATTGATCGGACTCTGAGGTATCGGAGACAAAGTCAGCAGGCATCTAGGCTTTATTTTTTCGTGACATCAGCATACTTTAAATAGCCTGTTACATTCTTTATCGACTCATTTTATTATTTTCCAAGGATTTATAATGCCAGCAAATAGATCGTCTATGATTTAGTGTCTTTTGGAGAAACAGGGAAGGCATATTGATGACCTTGTCTTCAATGATTAGGCAACACTAGTCAACATATCATAAGAATCAGGTCATGGAGATCAGTCACCACAGTAGAGGTTTCTCAGTGGTGTGGAACCAGCTGATGATGATGTACAGCACCATTGGTTTAAGGTGACTGAATAAAGTCAAATTCCTTCTTTTATTACCAGGGATGCTGAGATTTTTGACAATGGTTTGGGGGATTGCATTCTGTGATTCAATCCATTTTCTTGTGAAAACTGCACATTAATAGCCTCAAAGATATACCTAGGTCTCAGCTGTGGCTCAGTCTTAGCACTCTCACCTCTGAGGCAGAAGGCTGTGGGTTCATAGTCTCACTCCAGAGACTTGAGCATAAAATCTAGGCTGACACTTCAGCACAGTACCAAGGGAGTGCTGCACTGTCAGAGGTGCTGTCATTTGGATGAGATATTAAACCGAGGCCCTGTCTGCCCTCTCAGGTGGATGTAAAAGATCCTATTCAAAGAAGAGCAAGGGGATTTTTTGCCAGTATCCTGGCCAATATTTATCCCTCAACCAACATCATTAAAACAGATTATCTGGTTATTATCACATTGCTGTTTGTGGGACCTCACTGTGTGCACATTGGCCGCCGCGATTCCTAAATAAGGTCATTAAATCTTTCTTCCTTTCTTTCTCTCCATGTCAGGCAGCAGAATTTAACCTGACCTGTTCATTCTGGAGTTAGGGCTTCATTCCAAAGCACAAGTTGTTTGAGGAGCTCCTTCTTTTGGATCGGCCTCTCAACGTGCCCCCTACTTCTACATGGAGGCACACCAGCCACCCCACAGCTGCTGAACTGCCACTGTCCACGTTCTATGACTTTATGCGTTCATCACGTGATTTGCAAGGGAATGGAACACTTTCCTATTCCAGGCACCCAGTCTCAGCGTATTAAAATGCTCACTTTGAATTTGTTTTAGAGTTCTTTGTAATGCAGGACTGAATGAATAACTTGATTATGGCTTTTAAAACATTATATACATTAGCAGTTCACTCTTTAGAATCATAGAATCAGAAAATTTACGGCACTTGAGGCCATTCGGCCCATCGTGTCCGCGCCGGCCGAAAATGAGCCACCCAGCCTAATCCCACTTTCCAGCACTTGGTCCATAGCCCTGTAGGTCACAGCACTTCAGGTGCACATCCAGGTACTTTTTGAATGAGTTGAGGGTTTCTGCCTCTACCACCCTTTCAGGCAGTGAGTTCCAGACCCCACCACCCTCTGGGTGAAAGATCTTTTCCTCGTCTCCCCTCTAATCCTTCTACCAAACACTTTAAATTTATGCCCCCTGGTTATTGACCTCTGCTATGGGAAATAGGTCCTTCCTATCCACTCTATCTGGGCCTCTCATAATTTTATACACCTCAATTAAATCACCCCTCAGCCTCCTCTGTTCCAAAGAAAACAACCCTAGCCTATCCAATCTTTCCTCATCGCTAAAATTCTCCAGTCCTGGCAACATCTTCGTAAATCTCCTCTGTACCCTCTCTAGTGCAATTACATTCTTCCTGTAATGTGGTGACCAGAACTGTACGCAGTACTCAAGCTGTGGCCTAACCAGTGTTTTATACAGTTCTAGCATAACCTTCCTGCTCTTATACTCTATGCCTTGGCTAATAAAGGAAAGTATTCGATATGCTTTCTTAACCACCTTATCTATCTGTCCTGCTACCTTCAGGGATCTGTGGACATACACTCCAAAGTCCCTCACTTCCTCTACACCTTTCAGTATCCTCCCATTTATTGTTTACTCCCTTGCCCTGCTTGCCTTCCCCAAATGCATTACCTCACACTTTTCCGGAATGAATTCCATTTGCCACTTTTCTGCCCACCTGAAAAGTCCATTGATATCTTCCTGCAGTCTACATCTTTCCTCCTCACTATCAACCACGCGGCCAATTTTTGTATCATCTGCAAACTTCTTAATCATGCCCCCTACATTTAAGTCCAAATCATTAATATATCATAAAAAGCAAGAGACCTAGTACTGAGCCCTGCGGAACCCCACTGGAAACAGCCTTCTAGTCACAAAAACACCCTTTGCTTCCTGCCACTGAGCCAATTTTGGATCCAACTTGCCACTCTCCCTTGGACCCCCATGGCTTGTACTTTTTTGACCAATCTGCCATGTGGGACCTTGTCAAAAGCCTTGCTAAAATCCATGTAAACTACATCAAATTCACTACCCTCATCGACCTTCCTTGTTACCTCCTCAAAAAATTCAATCAAGTTAGTCAGACACGACCTTCCCTTAACAAATCCATGCTGACTGTCCTTGATTAGTCCGTGCCTTCCAGTGACGGTTTATCCTGTCCCTCAGAATTGATTCCAATAATTTTCCCACCACCGAGGTTAGACTGACTGGCCTGTAAGTACTCAGTCTATCCCTTTTTCCCTTTTTAAACAATGGTACAATGTTAGCTGTCCTCCAATCCTCCGGCACCACACCTGTATCCAGGGAAGATTGGAAAACGATGGTCAGAGCCTCCGCTATTTCCTCCCTTGCTTCTTTTAACAGCCTGGGATACATTTCAACCGGCCCTGGTGATTTATCTACTTTCAAAGATGCTATTCCCCTTAATACTTCCTCTCTTATTAAGTTTATCCCATCCAATATTTCACACTCCTCCTCCTTAACTACAATGTCTGCATCGTCTTTCTCTTTTGTGAACTCAGACGCAAAGTATTCATTAAGAACCATACCCACATCTTCCGCCTCCACACAAAGGTTACCTTTTTGGTCTCTAATAGGCCCTACTCTTTCCTTTGTGATCCTCTTGCTCTTCATGTATTTATAAAACATCTTGGGGTTTTCCTTGATTTTACTTGCCAATATCTTTTCGTGTCCTCTCTTTGCTTTCCTAATTTCCTTTTTAATTTCACCCCTGCACTATTTATACTTCTCTAGGCTTTCTGTAGTATTGAGTTCTTGGTGTCTGACATAAGCTTTTCTTTTCTGCCTTATCTTACCCTGTATGCTCCTTGACATCCAGCATCCATCCAAGATTTGGCAGTCCCACCCTTTTTCTTTGTGAGAACATGTTTACTCTGCACCCGTTTAATCTTCCCCTTGAATGCCTCCCACTGCTCTGACATTGATTTACCTTCAAGTAGCTGATTCCAGTCCACTTTTGCTGAATCACTTCTTAGCTTAGTAAAATTGGCCTTTCCCCAATTGAGAACTTTGTTCTATCTTTGTCCTTTTCCATAGCTATGCTAAAACTAACTGAATTATGATCACTATCACCAAAATGCTCTCCCACTGATACTCCTTCCACCTGCCCAGCCTCATTTCCTAAAACTAAGCCCAGAACTGCCCCCTCTCTTGTTGGGCTTGCTATGTCCTGGCTAAAAAAGTTCTCCTGAATGCAATTTAAGAATTTCACGCCGTCTATACCCTTCACACTGTTTGTGTCCCAGTTAATATTAGGGTAGTTGAAATTCCCCACTATTACTGTCCTACTGTTTTTGCACTTCTCAGAAATTTGCCGACATATTTGCTCTTCTATCTCCATCTGACTGTTTGGGGGTCTATAGTACTCCCAGTAGTACGACTGCCCCTTTTTTGTTCCTTAGCTCAACCCATATGGCCTCATTTGATGATCCTTCTAACATGTCATCACTCTTCACAGCTGTAATTGTTTCTTTAACCAATATTGCCACCCCCCCCTTTTTTAGCCCCTTCTCTATCTCGTCTGAAAACCCTGTAACCAGGAACGTTGAGCTGCCATTCCTGCTCCTCTTTAAACCATGTTTCTGTAATAGCTAAGATATCATAATGACGATCCGGATTCTTTCCCCTCAGTCTGGTTCAGTAATAACTGAAGTCGAATACATTTTAAAGTTCAACACATCTTTAATAGCAGGGTTCTTAGTCTGCAGCATTGATTTGGACTCCTGATAGAGTCCCTCTATGCTGGCAGAGCAAGAACAACAACATACAGAAATCCACACGTTTTTATACAAATCAATAGGGTTGGAACATACTTAACGAGGGTCAACACCAATCATAAGCCGGGCATAGGTTGCCATGCGAGGTTACATTATTTCCGACCAATCATAAATCGTCCATGTGCTGATCATGCTGCTGTTAGACATCAAAGGGGATAACTTCCTCATCTTCCAACTTGGAATGTTCTTCCCTGTTCCTTCTGTTCCTTATCTCCCAACCTGGAATGTCTTTCAACTTTGGCTAAGCTCGTTACCTATATTGATCTGCCATAAACATGGAGACATTCAGACCAGTCCTTGACTCACATCAAAGACCTATCATTGATAAGACAATGCAGGCCTGCTGACTAAGCAAACATATGGCCCAGCAGGAGGGCCAGGCCACTTGTACCAATCTCAGTTACTAACTAATTAACCCTTTCTAACCATTTTGCATTCTGCTTCTTTGCCACGTAGACATTTTAATATTTTACTGAAAACTGACCACGTAGGGATTCTCAATTATGCCACGTGTCTATCTGTGCCCTCAGCTCATCTGCCTTATTCACTATACTCCTTGCATTGCATATACCATTAAGCACTGCCAAACTCCCCCTGCTGTTCATTTTCTAACCTTTGTTTGCTCTGCCTTCCTAAGTCACTTACTAATTTTCTGCTATCTATCTCGTTCTGATTCTGAAGGTTCTCCCACAGTGCTGTTAGGGAGGGAGTTCCAGCGATTGTAATACATCAACTGCTGCCCTGGCTGAGCTGCACGGACACAAAAGGTACCAGGGATGGAACGTTTCACCTGCCTGGTCTGCATGACTCATTACCACAAACCTGCACCTTGTTTTGGTGGATCAGTCAGGCGTGACGCAAGATTACATTCTTTGGGCAGACAGAAATACTAGAAGTACAAAATACTGCAACAGAAAGACGCATTCTCTTACAATACTAACACCTCCACTGTGTCATTGTTCGTGGTATCTTGGAGGACACACAGTTTTGTAACGATGGGTGTTGCATACTGTAGGGGTGCAGTTGTTGCATTAGGCCTGTTGCAGGGTGTCTGGATAGTTTGTTCTGGAGGTCTCCTTGGTCCTATACCAATGATGTCCTGGTTCTGCCTGGGTTTCCATCCATAAGGGCAAACGTGGGCCCTGCTGAGAGGGTCCAAGCCAGGCATGTGGCCTGGACCTCTGAAGAGTGCAAGTTTTTCTTTTAAAAAGTGCGCAGAACGCCCCCTTCTTCAGGGGTCTGAGGGGAGTGTTGCCAGGAATTGGGAGGCTGGGCAAACCCTCCCCCCAGGGAGCACCAAAGACAACAGGCCAGAAATTGCTGCAACGGTGCGTCTCAGTAAGGGTCTGTAAGGATTAAACTTACACTGGTCAGTGCTGTCACCCAACTGGCTCTCGAGGCAGCAAAGCGCCAAGACTAACAATAAGTGACAGGGGATGGACTGTTCCCCTGAAAAGGCGTGGTATTCGTCAGGACTCTCGGGGTCTAAAGGGGGGGGGGGTGGGGGGCGTCAATAATAAAACGCCATGGGACCCCTGGGAAATCCCCTGATTCCCCATATGGCCAGTCCGCCCCTGTGTTTCCGTGTGGAGATCCACGGTCCCTGCCCCTTTAAACCGTTCTGACTAACAGCTTGTGTGCTCTACCCACAATGCATAGGTCACTGCCTACAGATGGCTCCCACACGCAAACCTCAGAAACAGCTGCTCTCTGACTAACAGACTGTTCCGACAATTAAAACACCAACAACATTTCAACGAGATGCTTGCTGAAGGATCATACATACAACATGACAAATGCCCCTCCTTGATTCAGCTTCATACTAAACATATTGTCAGTGTTTAGTCAGTCAGAGGCCTCAGAGCTTCAAACTGGTCTCTCAGTCAGGGGCGGCCACAATACGGCCCAAGGAACTATTTGCGGCCTACTCCCCATCACCCATGGCCCTCGGTAGACTGGCTGCTCCATGTGGCTCTGTGCTCCCATTCATGGTCTGCCCATCTGTGTGATGTTGGGATTCTTCCAGCAAAGTAGGCCAAGGAATACTATTGGGAGCCAGCGTTATCTCAGCCTCCATGAGCAAGTGAAATGCCCCCATTAAATTAGAACTTCTTAATCGAACTATTGATCCTATAGTTTTTGTTTTCTTCCAGTGGGACAATGCATGGATTCCACTTGGAAACTGCCCTCATTGTTGGGGAATCACAGACCTATGCTCTTTCATGTAGAACGTTTTAGGGAGAAGCCTTCAAGCAAGATATTGGCCAGGCTTGCGGCCCTTGACAACAAAAAAAAAGAACACTACTGTGAATGAAGTTTTTGTCATTGGTTGGATTGGATTCACAGCAGACAAACCGTGCAAAGTAGTTTCAGAACAGTACCCAACATTGACTGTCAGCTTGGCTCAGTTGGTAGCACTCGTTTCTGAGTCAGCAGGTTGGTGGTTCAGGTGTCGTTGTGGGCTTCTAGGTGGACACTTCAGTCAAACACTGAGGGACAGCTGAATTGTCAGAGGTGCATTCTTTGCAGCGAGAAGGTAAATGGTAGGCCCCATCCGTTGGTTCAGGTGGCTGTTAAAGATCCCACGGCAATATTAGAAGAAGGGCAAGGGGGGAATCTGCAGGGCAACATTTCTCCCCCATCTAATACCACTAAAAACGGATTAAGTGGGATCTTGCCGTGTGCAAAATGGCTATCATGTTTGCCTTTATAATTACAGTCAGAGCAGTGAAGTTTGAGATGTTTCTGAGATGTGGAAGTCTTTCCTTTTGAGGATTGAGGATCAAATTGAACTGGAAAGTTGAGTCCAGCTGAACTGGGAAACAGAGTCCACGGTGGAGAGGAAAGAACTCAGAGTGAGAGGGAAGGCTGAGAAATTGGAACATAAGGAAGTTTGGAATGCGAAAAGGCCACTTGGCCCAGCGAGCTGCTCCTTCCACTGTTGATCTATAATGGACTCTTATTTAGCATCCTGAGGGAAAAGTCCTGTATAAAGACCCCAGTGTCTAAACATAACCGAACCAAACCTCGGAATATTTATCCAGGAAGGATATTGGCCTTGGAGGGGGTGCAGTGCAGATTCACCAGACTGATACTGGGGCTAAAAGGGTTAAATTATGAGGACAGGTTGCATAGACTAGGCTTGTATTCCCTTGAATATAGAAGATTAAGGGTGATCTAATTGAGGTGTTTAAGGTGATTAAAGGATTTGATAGGGTAGATAGAGAGAAACTATTTCCTCTGGTGGGGGAGTCCAGGACAAAGGGGCATAACCTTAAAATTAGAGCTCGGCCGTTCAGGGGTGATGTCAGGAAGCACTTCTTCACACAAAGGGTAGTGGAAATCTGGAACTCTCTCCCCAAAAAGCCGTTGAGACTGGGGGTCAATTGAAAATGTCAAAACTGAGATCGGTAGATTTTTGTTAGGCAAGGGTATTAAGGGTTATGGTACCAAGGCGGATAGATGGAGTTAAGATCCAGAGCAGCCATGATCTAATTAAATGGCTCGAGGGGCTGAATGGCCTACTCCTGTTCCTATGTTCCATGCTGACGTCTCTGCTACTCAATCCTGGTCTGCTGTCTGATGGACAAACATTCCCCCTCCCCCTAACCCCAACAGCACAGTGACCGATACAGAGATAAAAACTGAAACAAAAGTAGAAAAAAGCAATGGAAATACTCAACAGGGTCAGTTAGCATCAGGAAAGGTTAATGTTTCAGGCTCTTCAGACTCTATCAGAGCATTCCAGCAGTTCTCACATCAGATGTGCACTGAAGGAAGTCCTCGGTCCCTGTTGTGATTGACTCCTGTATAAGGTAGCTGCTTGCCTGGATACAGGGAGGAGGAGATAAAGCCAATGGTGTTAACCAGCAGTGATGGTGTGATAAGTAAATTAGAAAGATCCATAGCAACAGCAGGCACAGTGAAATAGGAATTGGAAGGAGAGTTAATGAGGAGAAGCAGCAAGTTAATGCAGGGCGCCCGAGATTGCGAGATAAATACAGAGGAGGAAGTTTGCTGGGTCTATCTTAGTTTATCCGTTTAAGATGATCTCTGCTTCCCCCGTCATGGCTTAAATTACTCAAAGAAAGTGGGGTAGGTTGTATAGTGAGCTTCTCACTCACTGTAACACCATCCAGGGGGAGGCCCTGCAGTGGGTCAATGATAGAGCGCCAGGTTCTTAGCAAATTGCACGTGGTGAAAGGGAGATCTAAAGAGGAGGAGGGACCAATGAAAACGGGACAAAGCAGTGGATGAGGCTCAGAGGTGTAGCTAGCAATATGAAGATTGTACAATGTCAGCCAATCCATTATCAACCATCTCCCTCCCTGTTATAGCCCCCATTGACCATTGCCCTACCCCTCGCCCCTGGCTATTGCCCCGAGCCACTGCCCCTCCCCTAAAAGAAACAAAGAAAGAACTTGCATTTTAAGTCTGCAGCTTTCGTCGTTTTTCCTTTTTTAAAATCTCCCTGAATCTATCTCCTCCTGTCATGACAGATGGGTGGCTGTAATGGCTTGTAATCACCATGAGGTGGCAGTCAACCTCCATCTTAGAAATTCCCCATTGCTGTTTGAGTGCATGCCCTGTGTTTATGGCTTTTGGTGAGTGATGTAACTAAAACTGATGGTCTGACTTCACTCACAAAGCAAGGACATGAGTAGAATTTATGTGCAGTTTACTAGCTTACTGAAGCAGAAAATAGTCGGGGAGGGCACAAAGGCATCCACATGTCACTCCAGTGGAGTCTAACTCAAATTAATCTCAGTGGAATTTGCTGACACAGGTTGTCTACATAATTAAACATCCTCAAAACTGTGACATCAGATGAAAGTAATCTGACAAGCCAGCAAAGCATTTCACTTACCTGCACCCGATAAATAGCACATCACCCCACTTGGGATCCATGCAGCTTTTTCTTTACTCAAGCTAAAACCTGGGTGAAGGCCCCGGGCCTACAGTGCAGGACTAGGGTTGCCAACCCTCCAGGATTGTTCTGGAGTCTCCTGGAATTAAGGATTAATCTCCTGGATACTGCTGCGAGCAAAACCCGGGAGAAAAATCACAGGAGCATTAAAAAATAATCGCGTGTTTTTTCATTTTCACAAAACACTTTTGTTTATTAGTTCTAAAAATACTGGAGATGGGGAAAAAAGGCTGTTTGACCGGGCGGGCGATTGGAAGCAGGAGATTATGTGATGAAACCTCCAGGAATACGTCCAACCAGAGTTGGCAACCCTATGCGGGACTTCACCAAGCTTGGGACTGTGGGAGGTCAGGTATGGTAGTGCAATAGTTATATTACTGGACTAGTAACAGTGGCTACACTTCAAAAAGTACTTCATTGCTGTAAAGTGCCTTGTGAGGGCCTGAGGTCGTGAAAGGCAGATATAAATGCAGGTCTATCTTTCTTTTAGTAATCCAAACGCCTGGTCTCATAACCAAAGAGAACGTAAATTCAAAACCCACCAGGGCAGTTTGAAAATTTGAATTCAGTTTATAGAATCATAGAATGGTTACAGCACAGAAGGAGGCCATTTGGCCCATCGAGCCTGTGCCGGCTCTTTGTAAGAGTTTAAAAAAAAGTTGGTATCAGTAAAAGTAACCGTGAAGCTGTCAGATTGTCGTAAAAACCCAACTGGTTCACTAATGTCCTTTAGGGAAGGGAACCTGCCGTCCTTACCCGGTCTGGCCTATATGTGACTCCAGTCCCACTCCAACGTGGTTGACTTTTAACTGTCCTCTGAAGTGGCCTAGCAAGCCACTCAGTTGTATCAAAACTGCTACAAATATTTGCAGGGGTTCAAGAAGGCTCACCACCACCTTCTCACGGTGACTAGGGATGGGCAATAAATGCCGGCCTTGCCAGCGACGTCTACATACTGAGAATGAATTTAAAAAAAGCAAGGAAGAGAGAAGGAGTTGTACAGTATTGAGGCCCAGGGAAAGAACAAGCTTCTTTGATCTCTGAGCCAATCTCTGGGAGTTTTGAGTCAGCGAGGCTCATTCCCACAATGGGGATTGCATTGTGCCACTGGGAAGCTCGAATCCTTGATGGTTATTATGAACTGGAAAATAAACCAGCCAGGTTCCCTGCTCTTGACCACCTGTTGGTGACCGCTGCTGGATTGTGTTTCTGTGTGGAGGTGAGCTGAAGAAAGGAATAGGCTTGTTTGTGATGCCCTCCATAGTTGCACAGTCAGCTGGTACTCACCATCTCGGCTCACTCATGAACAATGGCCTCCTGGTCAAGGTACCAGAGGGCTGTCGGCTTCCACAGAAATGGACCTCAGCAAGAAGGAGAAGAAGAGAATGTTTTTAAAAACCAGAAACAGAAAGGATTTGTGTTTGTAATCTGCTGTTTCAATCAGTTGGCCAGTTTAAACTACTTCAGATGATGTGTTTATATTACAGAACCACTTGAAGTTATACAGTCACCAGTGTCACACTGAAGTGAAGTGATAGTTTTGGACTCTCGTACCCAGATAGTCCAAAACCCATCCCATTCGTGGGATGTGGACATCGCTGGCAAGGCCAGCGTTTATTGCCCATCACTAATTGCCCTTGAGAAGGTGGTGGTGAGCCGCCTTCTTGAACCACTGCAGTCTGTGTGGTGAAGGGTCTCCCACAGTGCTGTTAGGAAGGGAGTTCCAGGATTTTGACCCAGCGACGATGAAGGAACGGCGATATATTTCCAAGTCAGGATGGTGTGTGACTTGGAGGGGAACGTGCAGGTGTTCCCCTGCGCCTGCTGCCCTTGTCCTTCTAGGTGGTAGAGGTCGCGGGTTTGGGTGGTGCTGTTGAAGAAGCCTTGGTGAGTTGCTGCAGTGCTGGTAGTGAAGGGAGTGAATGTTTAGGGTGGTGGACGGGGTGCCAATCAAGCGGGTTGCTTTGTCCTGAATGGTGTCGAGCATCTTGAGTGTTGTTGGAGCTGCACTCATCCAGGCAAGTGGAGAGTATTCCATCACACTCCTGACTTGTGCCTTGTTTATGTTGGAAAGGCTTTGTAGAGTCAGGAGTCTTATCTCAACCGCTATGGTTCTGCTGCAGTTATACTGCACATTGTGCATTCGGCACAGGCACGATGGGCTGAATGGTCTTTTCCTGTGCTGTACCTACTTTGTTGTGATGTTGTATAGAGGCAGATTTCCTTAGTGATGTAGATCTCCACCACAGAACATCTGGAGCTATCACTCTAGGTGTTGGCTTGGCTCGGTTAGTTAGACTCTCACTTCTGAATTAGAAGGTTGTGGTTTCAAGCCCCACTCCAGGGCTTGAACATATAATAAAAAGAAAGACTTGCATTTATATAGCACCTTTCATGACATCCCAAAGTACTTTACAGCCAATAAAGTACCTTTTGAAGTGTAGTCACTGTTGTAATGTACTGCTGGAAACACAGCAGCCAATTTCTGCACAAGGTCCCACAAAGAGCAATGTAACAATGACCAGCTAACCTGTTTTAGTGACATTGGTTGAGGGATGAACATTGGCCAGGACACCAGGGAGAACTCATGCTCTTCTTCAAATAGCATCATGGGATCATTTACACCCAGCTGAGAGGGTAGATGTAAGTTGGGGGGGGGGCTTGGTTTAACATCTCATCTGAAAGACAGTGCCTCCGACAGTGTAGCACTCCCTCAGTATGACACTGGAGTGTCAGCCTTGATTTTTGTGCTCAAGACTTTGGAGTGAGAGTATGAACTCACAACCTTCTGACTCAGAGGTGAGAGTGCTACTCACTGAGCCACGGCTGACTCTCACACTTCGGTGCAGTACTGAGAGAGTGCTGCATTGTCGGAGGGGCTGTCTTTCAGATGAAACTTTAAACTGAGACGCTGTCTGCCTGTTACGGTGCTTTGGGTGGATGTTAAAAATGTCATGGCACTTTTTGAAGAAGAGCAGAGAGTTCTCCCGGTGTCCTGGGCCAACAACTGACCCTCAACCAACACCACCAAAAAAAACCCAGATCAACAGGTTTGTTCACCTCATTGCTGTTTGTGGATCTCTCTGAGAGTAAAATGGCCACTGTGTTTACCGATAGCCTTCAAAGCAATTTGTTGTATGTCAGATGCTTCTGTGAGGTGCTGTATAAAGTCCTTCTCCCTCTCACTCTGGGAGAACTTACATTCTACAGCAGAGGGGGAAGACCTTAAACGACAGGGAGTATGTCCCAATAACATGAGTGTTAATCACTCTATCATTGTTCGAGGTTGGTGGGGATACTTTTTGTTTGCATATCCTGTCTGCAATGCTTCCCAGGTTATAACAGAAAGAAATACTTGCATTTATATCGTGCTTTTCACAATCTCAGGACATCTCTTACATTGAATGAAATACTTTTGAAGTGTAGTCACTGTTGTAATGTAGGAAATGTGGCAGTTAATTTGCACTCAGCAAGATCCTGCAAACAGCAATGAGATAAATGACCAGATAATCTGTTTTACTGATGTTGGTTGAGGGATAAATATTGGTCAAGACACCAGGGACCTCATGCAGACATGTTAATTTTTCATCCTCTAGAAGTGCCGACAGTCATTTCAAGCTAAATACATTTTAATTTTCAGAATAGCCTGGAATGTCTGGCAGAGGAACAGTGAGATCAAATCAGTGGAGGATGTAATCCAATGCCTGTTTCAACCAACTAGAGTACCTTGTGTGTTTGAACTGACGCTCCTGTTTACGACTCCAAGCACGAGTCACGTAACAAAGATGGCAGTGGCTAACCCCATCCTGTTGCCACTGAGAGGCTCTCAGATTAACCTGCTTGACAAGTGTTGATGCTTTTTGGGTTTATGACAAACGACATTGGTTCCAGTCACTAAATTTGATTCAAAATTTTATCCTGTTAAGTCTGTACATAAAATATTTTCGTTCTGCCTTTTAAGATTTTTTTTCCTGCAACTGAGACTTTGTATTTTACTCACCTCGGTTTCTGTATTCCAGCCAACAACCAATTTAACGTTGTCAGACAAGTCTCGCAAAAAAATCTGACGGCTCATTTTTTTTTTAACCAGGTACAGCAGAACTGTTTCCAATCACTTACTGAAGCCATTGGTCAGTGTTTTGGTGTTAAGGGAATGGGATGATATAAAGTATAGCAGAGAAGGATCAGTGTTAGCAGGAACGGCTTGACAAACTGGGGCTTGTGAGTCTTGTAAAGAGATGTCTCATAGGTGACCTTGTGGAGATACATAAGATACTTAACAGGGTACAGAAACTAAACCCTGAACAAGACTATAAGCTATTTCAGGACAATGGGACAAGGACATGTTCACATTTGTAAGGGGAAAGTTTAAAATAGACGCCAGGAAGTATTTTTCTAAACAGAGGGTGGTCAAAGAAAAGAAAGACTTGCATTTATATAGCACCTTTCATGACCTCAGGATGGCCCAAAGTGCTTTACAGCAAATGAAGTAACAATGAGCAGCAGTCACTGTTATAATGGAAGTGTGCCAGCCAATTTGCACACAGCAAGGTCCCACAAATGACAATGAATGACCAGATGACCTGTTTTAGTGACATTGGTTGAGATGTAGATATTGGCCAGGACACTGGGGAGAACTCCCCCGCTCTTCTTTGAAATAGTGCCATGGGATCTTTTACATCCACCTGTGAGGGCAGACGGCACATCAGGTTAAAATCTCATCCAAAAGACAGCACCTCACTTCCTCAGAGCTGCATTGGAGTGTCAGCCGAGATTATGTGCTTAAATCTCTGGAGTGGGTCTTCAACTCACAACCTTCTAACTCAGAGGTAAGAGTGTTATCAACTGAGCCACGGCTATTGCCCTGTCAGCGAGGATGATGAACAGCTGGAAGGAGCTGATCCCTCGTAATATGCACTATTCTGATCTCCATGCATTTCACATCTTGTCCATTTATTAATCCCCACACTTTACTCACCCTGCAAACTCGCAGTGTGCAATGCGTAATAATAACACGATTCCATTCTCCTCAGCTCCTTAACCAACTTGCTTTGTGGAAACATAGAAACATAGAAAATAGGAGCAAGAGTAGGCCATTCAAAACGATCATGGCTGATCATCTAACTCAGTACCCTGTTCCCGCTTTTTCCCCATATCCCTTGATCCCTTTAGCATTAAGAAATATATCTATCTCCTTCTTGAATACATCTAATGACTTGGCCTCCACAGACTTCTGTGGTAGAGAATTCCACAGGTTCACCATCCTCTCAGTGAAGAAATTTCTCCTCATCTCAGTTCTAAATGGCATACCCCGTATCCTGAGACTGTGACCCCTGGTTCTGGACTCCCCAGCCATCGGGAACATCCTCCCTGCATCTAGTCTGTCTAGTCCTGTTAGAATTTTGTATGTTTCGATGAGATCACCTCTCATTCTTCTAAACTCTAGTGAATATAAGCCTAGTCGACCCAATCTCTCCTCACACGTAAGTCCTGCCATCCCAGGAATCAGTTTGGTAAACCTTCGTTGAACTCCCTCCATGGCAAGGACCTCCTTCCTCAGATAAGGACTCCAAAACTGCACACAATACTCCAGATGTAGTCTCACCAAGGCCCTGTATAACTGCAGTAAGACATCCCTGCTCCTGTACTCAAATCCTCTTGCAATGAAGGCCAACATACCATTCGCCTTCCTAACTGCTTGCTGCACCTGAATGCTCACTTTCAGCGACTGGTGTACAAGGACACCCAGGTCTCGTTGCACCTCCCCTTTTCCCAATCTATCACCATTCAGCTGAGTTTCATTTTGTAGGTAAATGTGCAAAGTGTGAAATGCACAGGCATTAACAAGGCGCACATCAGTAGGTATTTGGATTCAGAACACCCTGTAGTTTTGTTGGTACACGAGGTATTGGCTACCTGCTACTTAACATGTAGCTGCTACTTGACTCCTAGCTGTGTCACCAGGAAAGGTGAAAGGTCAGGTGAGGTTGCTAAGTGGCAGCTATTACTGTAAACAGCTAGCAGTTTGTGGTGTCGATGGTAGTCATGATGTGGAGATGCCGGTGATGGACTGGGGTTGACAATTGTAAACAATTTTACAACACCAAGTTATAGTCCAGCAATTTTATTTTAAATTCACAAGCTTTCGGAGGCTTCCCCCTTCCTCAGGTGAGGAAGGGGGAAGCCTCCGAAAGCTTGTGAATTTAAAATAAAATTGCTGGACTATAACTTGGTGTTGTAAAATTGTTTACAATTGTAAACAGCTAGACAGCAAACAGAGGCTGAGCACATAAACTGCTTTTAAAATCTTAAATGTATCACATTTTTTCTAAGCAGCCACTGGTTCAGCACGATCCTTATACAGCACTTGAAAAATATTTATTATAATGAACATTAGAGGTCACCAGACACTGGACAGATGCATCGTCGAATCTATATTCCTCACAATGCAAACTTTATCGAAAAGCCAATTATAATTGATTCCATCAAAAGCAAAATACTGCGGATGCTGGGAATCTGAAATAAAAACAGAAAATGCTGGAAACCCTCAGCAAGTCAGGCAGCATCTGTGGAGAGAGAAACAGAGTTAACGTTTCAGGTCGATGACCTTTCGTCAGAACTGGAAGAAGTTAAAGTTTGAACAGTTTTTAAGCAAGTACAGAGCCAGGGAAGGGGGGGAGAGGTGGGGGGGGGGAGTGGAGGAAGGGGAGGGGAGGGGAGGAAAGAACAAAAGGGAAGGTCTGTGATAGGGTGGAGGGCAGGAGTGATTAAATGATAAAAAGAATGATGGCGCAAGACAAGGAGGGTGGTAATGGGACAAGTGAAGAAACAAAAGATGGGTCTAGAGGAGCTGTAAATGGCAACATCAGCACCTGCTGTCCGAAAAAAAATGGGAGCAGTGGTTATAATCTGAAGTTATTGAAATCAATGTTGAGTCCGGAAGGTTGTAAAGTGCCTAATCAAAAGCTGAGGTGCTGTTCCTCGAGCTTCCGTTGAGCTTCATTGGAACAGTGTAAGAGGCCGAGGACAGAGAGGTCAGAGTGGGATGGAGAATTAAAATGGCAAGTGACCAGAAGGTCAGGATCATGCTTAAGGACTGAGCAGAGGTATTCAGCAAAGCGATCACCCAATCTGCTCATGATGCTGTCTCCTGTACATTGGGGAGACCAAACGCAGATTGGGTTACCCAGTTCTGACGAAAGGTCATCGCACTGAAACGTTAACTCTGTTTCTTTCTCCACAGATGCTGCCTCACTTGCTGAGCTTCTCCAGCATTTTCTGTACAATTGATTCAAGTTTTGCTTTCATGGTTTAGAATGTTTGCCAGTGTTGGTGTCAGCTGTGGCTCAGTGGTAGCACTCTCACCTCTGAGGTTAGAAGATTGTGCGTTCAAGTACTGCTCCAAAGACTTGAGCACAAAATCCAGGCTGACACTCCAGAGCTGTACTGAGGGAGAATAGCAGTGTCATTTGGATGAGACGTTAAACTGAGGCCCCGTCTGCCCTCTTGGGCGGATGTAAAAGATCCCATGTGACTATTTTGAAGACGAGCAGGGGAGTGCTCCCTGGTGTTCTGGCTGATATTTACCCTTTAACCAACATCACTAAAACAGATTACCTGCTCATTATCACATTGCTGTTTGTGGGACCTTGCTGTGCGCAAATTGGCTGCTGCGTTTCCTACATTACAACAGTGACTACACTTCAAAACTACCTCATTGGCTGTAAAGCGCTTTGGAACATCCTGAGATCATGAAAGGCGCCATATAAAAGCAAGTCTTTTTTTTTCTTTTTATGTAATGGCAGTCACAGCACTATAAAGGTAACTCGCTGTATATGAAGCTCTGCGAGATGTTTCTCGGAGATGTGACAAGGTGCTGCATAAATGCAAGTTCCTCCTTCTTGCCTGGAAACCCAGACTCACTGTCTACCTTTTGAAGTGACTGAGGTTTTACACATTAATCGCATGCGACTCGAGTCAGTGAATGTTTGAATGGCGGAGGGGGTGGTGGAGGGGGTGCGGGGGAACGCGACATCATCAAAGCCAATCCTGACTCTGTCCACTTTTTGGGATGGCAGTGTGAGACGGTCAGACAGAGAGATTCAATGCCAGTAGCTGAAGCATTTTGTAATAAAATGGGTGAAGTTCTAATGAAGATGCTGCGGAGTTTTCGGCTGCTCCATCTATCGCCAGTGCGCTCAGCCAGCGGTGGTGCAATTGCAGATTAAATTCCCCCGCGCTGCGATGGCTTTATTTAGCGCTATGAGACAACTTAAATTAAAAGTCTGTTATTTGTGCTTTAGATGGCATGGAGAAAGAGGCAGGGGTTAGGTCGTGGGGTGAGGGAGAGCAGAGAGCAGGAAGTGTGCTTTGGTAGCATCTGCAGCTTGTAAAGCAGAGTGCGTGGGGTGAGGGAGCAGTCAGAAGTGACGAGGGGGATTAGGTCTAAGGAAATCCTGCTCAGCGCATCCTCCAGCGTCAACAGTGGCCACGGCCTCCACTCTGCCCCTTCCCTTCCCTTCCCTACCCACACAGTCTCTTCAATGGGAGACAGGATGTGTCGGCGCTCTGGTCCCCCACCAGTGGCAGCCTGCAGTCTGGTGTGATGCACCATCTTCTCCTGCACGAAAGAAGGAAGTGTGTTAGTGAGAGTCTTGCGAGGTGATTGGGGAATGTGCCTGTCATGGTTGCATAGCTGCCAGTGTGTGTGTGTGAGATGTGAGTTGCGGATGTGAAGTTTGTAATAGTGCTGAGCGTGTAACATGAGGTAAAGAATATTGTGAAATGTGCTGTGCTGATTGGAGCAGAATGCAGGGTGCTGATTGGAGCAGAGTGCAGGGTGCTGATTGGAGCAGAGTGCAGGGTGCTGATTGGAGCAGAGTGCAGGGTGCTGATTGGAGCAGAGTGCATGGTGCTGAGGAGGGGATTGGTGTGAATGTTGCAATGAATGTGGCTATGATGAGTGCAGCTGTTTTGAGAAGGCATTTGAACTGTGGTCTTACCTTGACAACTCTATCAAATCATTGAACTTCTTCCGCCCTTGCATCCACGACTTGGGAGTAATGTTCATGGCATTGACCTCGTTGGCCATCTCCTCCCATTGCCTCCTCATCAGCAGCCTGGAAGGCTGAGGGTTAAATGATGTTTTTCCCCATACTCTCCCCATCCTGCACCAAGGCCTCCAGTGCAGCAACTCCCAGCTTCAGCCATTTCAGTCTTTCACACAGCAGTTCATCGCAGCACATCTTGCAGCCAGAATCCACCTCCCCTTTAAGAGGTGCTGGCTGCCTTTAAGTTGCATTTGCTCCTCTTGATATTCCCCCCTCCCCCTCTCTCCCCCTCCCCCCTCCCACTCCCAAGCATGCATTCAATTTCTAGGCCAAAATGCGTGGAAACTGAAACACATGCTATTTTCCTTCTCATGTTTAACAGTATCTATTATTGAAATGCATCGTAACATTAAACAAGAATACTCAGCACAGAGGTTAGTGCGCATCATTAATACTGTCCCCCTATTAATATCCAATGGCTAAAGAATCATTCTGGTTGGTTGCCATCAGTGTAGTTAACACGGCTTCAATTAAGCAATAGTGCGTGTTATAAATGAGTGTAATAACGGCCCCTTCATGCTGGATAAAGCTGAGACAATAGGACCTGGCGTTCAGCGTACACTGTGAGAAGCTGCTGTGCTGGGAATGTCTACTTGTGACTGATGGTGTCAGGTTTTTTCTTGTTTTTTCTGTGCTTAGCGAGGTGAAGAATGTCAGTGTTGGGGAAAGAAAGAATTTCCCATTTCAAGCACCCAATGCCAGCATTAACTACAGTCCCCACCACTTATACCATCTGCACCTAGATTGGGCAAATGGCGCTAACTATTTTCCATTACTGTAGGAGTCAATTACAAAGGCGCTGCTTATAACTTGTTGAGCACGCAGGCTATTTCGGGTAGTGTCTGTGTCTGAGTCTGTGCCTGTGTCTGTATCTATGTTTATGTCTGTGTCTATGTCTGTGTCTTTGTCTGTGCCTGTCTGTGTCTGAGTCTAAGTTTATGTCTGTGTCTGTGTCGATGTCTGTGTCTATGTCTATGTCTGTGTCTATGTCTATGTCTATGTCTGTGTCTATGTCTGTGTCTATGCCTATGTCTGTGTCTGTTTAAAAGGGATGTGCTGACAGTCCCGGTTCATTCTGTGTCTGTGCCTATGTCTATATCTGTGTCTGTGTCTATGTTTATGTTTGTATCTGTGTCTGTGTCTATGTCTGTGTCAATGTCTGTCTGTGTCAATGTCTTTGTCTGTGTCTGTGTCTATGTCTGTGCCTATGTCTATGTCTGTGTCTGTGTCTATGTTTATGTCTGTGTTTGTGTCTGTGCCTATGTCTATGTCTGTGTCAATGTCTGTGTCTGTGTCTATGTCTATATCTGTGTCTGTGTCTATGTTTATGTTTGTATCTGTGTCTGTGTCTATGTCTGTGTCAATGTCTGTGTCAATGTCTTTGTCTGTGTCTGTGTCTATGTCTGTGCCTATGTCTATGTCTGTGTCTATGTTTATGTCTGTGTTTGTGTCTGTGCCTATGTCTATGTCTGTGTCAATGTCTGTGTCTGTGTCTATGTCTATAGCTGTGTCTGTGTCTATGTTTATGTTTGTATCTGTGTCTGTGTCTATGTCTGTGTCAATGTCTGTGTCTGTGTCAATGTCTTTTTCTGTGTCTGTGTCTATGTTTGTGCCTATGTCTATGTCTGTGTCTATGTTTATGTCTGTGTTTGTGTCTGTGCCTATGTCTATGTCTGTGTCAATGTCTGTGTCAATGTCTTTGTCTATGTCTATGTCTATGTCTATGTCTGTGTCTGTGTCTATGTTTATGTCTGTGTTTGTGTCTGTGCCTATGTCTATGTCTGTGTCAATGTCTGTGTCTGTGTCAATGTCTATGTCTGTGTCAATGTCTGTGTCTGTGTCTATGTCTATGTCTGTGTCTGTGTCTATGTTTATGTCTGTGTTTGTGTCTGTGCCTATGTCTATGTCTGTGTCAATGTCTGTGTCTGTGTCAATGTCATTGTCTGTGTCTGTGTCTATGTCTGTGTCAATGTCTGTGTCTATATCTGTGTCTGTGTCTATCTCTGTGTCTGTGTCTGTGTCTATGTTTATGTCTGTGTCTGTGTCTATCTCTGTGTCTGTGTCTGTGTCTATGTCTGTGTCTATGTTTATGTCTGTGTCTGTGTCTATGTCTGTGTCTATGCCTATGTCTGTGTCTGTTTAAAAGGGGTGTGCTGACAGTCCCGGTTCATTCTGTGTCTGTTCAAAAAACATAGCCATGATGTGGAGATGCCGGTGATGGACTGGGGTTGACAATTGTAAACAATTTTACAACACCAAGTTATAGTCCAACAAATTTATTTTAAATTCCACAAGCTATCGGAGGCTTCCTCCTTCGTCAGGTGAACGGTATGGAAATGACATTTTCGAATCCTTCGCATTTGAAAATCATAGAACAATGCCTGATGATTACTGCCCGTTGCCAAGGCAATCACAGTGAGCAGACAGAAAGGTGTCACCTAAAAAGGCCACCGAATATACAAACCCCCCAAAAAAATAGAGAGAGAGAGAAGGAAGACAGTCAATGACCCATTATATTAAAAACAGATAACATTTGTTCGCTGGTGGGGTTACGTGTAGTGTGACATGAACCCAAGATCCCGGTTAAGGCCGTCCTCATGGGTGCGGAACTTGGCATACTCCAAGGCGGCCTTCGAGACACACGACAACACAAGATCGTCGAGCAGAAATTGATAGCCAAGTTATGCTTTTACCGTCCAACACTTATAGCGGGCTAATCGAATTAACACCAGCGCGCCCGATATGAGCGGTGGATACTGTACTTCCAGGTCAGGTAAAGCACAGTTAGTAGCAGAGTAAGCTCCCTCTACTCTGTTCCCAGTAAAGTGCCTCATCTGCAAGCCCAGAAGAGCATTCCCTACTCTACTAATGTAACATGTTCTATTTCCCACACCAGTCGTCCTAAGGCCTGTCTGAATACGATTGCCAATTTGGTGTCAATTTAACTGCCCACCAGGAACTGGGATGTAGCAGAAAGAAGGTAACCATTGAAATGTCAGTTGATCCCCAGTTCAAGGTTCAGGTGCCCATTTTCCTGTTAGAACTTCAGCCTCATTCTAGCGTAAAGCAAACGCACCCAGTGAGAGAAAGGTCTCCTCTGATCACTATGTGTGAGTGAAATTGTAAATACAGGAAGCTTACCGTCACTATTTCTAAAGACAGGATACATTTATTTGAAAAGTAGTCACCACAAAATGTGACCAGAGGAAATCTTCCTAGCATGTTTCCGAAGTTGCCAACACATGAGGGAAGAGCTGCTCAGGCCTCTATAACATAAGGACATAAGAAATAGGAGCAGGAGTAGGCCATACGGCCCCTCGAGCCTACTCCGCCATTCGAGAACATCATGGCTGATCTTCGACCTCAACTCTACTTTCCCGCCCAATCCCCATATCCCTTCATTTCCCTAGACTCCAAAAATCTGTCTATCTCAGCCTTGAATATATTCAACAACCTGTCTATATCCCTTTGCAGACACTTTGTGTCCTCCTCACTGCTTACTTTCCCACCTAGCTTTGTATCGTCAGCAAACTTGTATACATTACACTCGGTACCTTCATCTAAGTCATTAATATAGATTGTAACTAGCTGAGGCCCAAGCACCGATCCTTGTGGTACCCCCTAGTTACAGCCTACCAACCTGAAAATAATCCGTTTATCCCTACTCTCTGTTTTCTGTCCGTAAACTAATCCTCTATCCATGCTAATATATTACCCCAACCCCATGAGACCTTATCTTGCGTAACAACCTTTTACATGGCACCTTATCGAATGCCCTTTGACAATCCAAATATACCACATCCACTGGTTCCCATTTATCTACCCTGCTAGTTACATCCTCAAAAAACTCTAATAAATTTGTCAAAAATGATTTCCCTTTCATAAAACCGTGTTGACTCTGCCTAATCATATTATGATTTTCTAAGTGCCCTGTTACCACTTCCTTAATAATGGATTCCATTCTACGTGTACAAAAATCATTACTGAGCTATTTTTGAATGCATTTACAATGTTGCTACGCAATCCGACCAGGGCAATTCTTATCTCCGCTTCTGTGAGCAGTAAAACCTGGCCCAGTGATGTGTTTGTACAATACGGGACTGCTATGGGAGTGGCTCTCTATGTACTTGGCTCTGGTACTTTAGAGGCCACCTCTCCCTCAGTGCGGGCCAGATTTCTGAGCACCAGCAGTAACATACCAACATACGAAAAGGACGGGCAGGAAAAGACCAGCTGGTCCATCAAACCTGCTCCTCACACATGATATTTGAAGCATCAGGACTAGACATCTCCTACCCCGCCGCAGCCATGGGAAAGGCAAAAAACCCAGAAAAAAAATCAGGGCCGATAAAGGAAAAAAAAACCTCTGGAAAATTCCTCTCTGATCCCCTCAGGCGATCGACACCTGAACAGGAGATCACATTGACCATGTGTGTTAAAATCACATTGGCCCAGAATTTGCTGTAACCAGTTTAAGAGCGCCACCTGTCATTAGTTAGACCTGGCCTTGCCTGTTTAATCTCTATGATATTTTGCTCTGCAAGTTGCTGGATCTGCGAGATGGAAACGGCGTGATGCCCTCTATAGGGCATCTGGGATCTGTGCGAACATGGCAAGCAACTGTGTATCTCCTTAACCAATCAGATTGAAGGATTGTGAAATTAACAGCGCAGTCTGAACCAGGAAGTGTAAGTTAGAATGGTGAATTCAGTGTCAAATCGGGTACAGAAAGGTAAATAAAGAGAGGAAAAGAAAGATTGGATTAAGAGAGAGAGAGAACAAATAGACAGAAAGAAAAAGTAAAAAAAATGTTTTTAATTTATAAAAACAAAATCTCCAACAACAGTTAAAACCTGAAGGAATGAGAGTCCACACTTGTAATAGTTAATTATCAGTGCCAGAGAGGTTATTTGGCAGTAATTAACACTTATCACGCCATTAAAAAGGTACTTAGGCTGAAATGGACAAGCCCTAACTTGTTGTGGTGAGTTTAATTTGTATCTACTGCGAAAATACAGGAACTTCTCACCGTTCAATGCATTTCAATGGTGAGTCAGACAGCGAGATAACAGCGGAGAGGCACATCTCGGTCCGAGGCCTGCTAATTAATGCTGCAGTTGGAGCTTTTAGGCAACTGCGCTAAACACAAGGGCCCAGAATTTCCTGTCAAAATTACGGCGAGGCTAATGACACTCACCCGTTATTTATGCAACTTTCGGATTTTCGCACTGAACTGCGCATCCGTCCTCGCCCGAAGCTGCTGTGTGATTTGCGCATAAATAACAGGTGAGTGTTTTCAGCCTCGCCGTTATTTTGACAGGAAATTCTGGGCCCTTGTGTTTAGCGCGGTTGCCTAAAAGCTCCAACTGCAGCATTAATTAGCAGGCCTCGGACCTTCTCCAGAGCCGAGAACTGATGGACGATCTCGCCGTAAACATGAACTTCTTTTACGTTGGGTTCAATGCCGTGCTGGCACTGCCGGCTCCTCCCACGGTGGTCTCACACCGCCAGCGGCAACCGCAAAGTAAACTTGCTAGAGACCGGTGCTAGGAGGTCCCGGTAAATCCAGTTGTTAACAAATTCCTAGCTGATCTCTTCCCTTTTACTCAGCGTGTACTGCATATTCCATCATTTTACTGTATCAAATTCAATAAGAGTATGCCATCTCTCTTTTACATAATTTATTCATTCTCGTTACATATGAATTATTATTATGCAAATGTGGCACAGGCAGGACAATACAAGATGGAACTTTGACCCCAAGTAACATCCATAAATTAACATTTGAAAAATAATCTAATGACAACATGCAGATCCGTGTTATCTTAATTCGCAGAATGACATGTAATTTGATACTTAACCCACAGACTACTGGCACAGTGTTTTATGCCATTCACAAGGATGATACCAAAACTGAGAGGTTATAACTATCAGGAAAGGCTGAACAGGCTAGGGCTCTTTTCTCTAGAAAAGAGAGGGCTGAGGGGTGTCCTAATAGAGGTCTTTAAAATTATGAAGGGTTTGATAGGATAGATGTAGAGAAGATGTTTCCACTTGTGGGTGAGTCCAAAACCAGGGGACATAAATATAAGATAGTTACTGATAAATCCAATAAGGAATTCAGCAGAAACTTCTTGACCCAAAGAATGGTTAGAAAGTCGTACTTGTTACCACGTGGAGTCATTGAGGCAAATAGCATAGATGCATTTAAGGGGAAGCTAGATAAGTACATGAGGGAGAAAGGAAAGAAGGATATGCTGATAGGGTGAGATGAAGTATGGAGAGAGGAGGCTCATGTGGAGCATAAATACCGAGATAGACCAGTTGGGCCGAATGGCCTGTTTCTGTGCTGTAAATTTTATGTAATTCTATGTATATAATTTAAGTTGGCTGTATCTGTTATGAGAAGGCAAGAGGGCACAGATTCAGGGCTGTGAAGGGGAAGTTTGAAATAAATACCAAGAAGTTTGGGGAGATAGATAGCACTAGAGTAAGAAATAGTACAGTATTAGGTGGGATCAGACTAAGAGTGAATACGAGAAGATCTAAGAAAGGTTTAGAGTACATGTGTGGAAACACACAAAGCGTGGTAAATAAGGTTGGTGAGCTGCAGGCCCAAATAACCATATGGGAATATGATGTTGTGGTGATAACGGAGACCTGGCTCATAAAAGGGCAGGATTGGGTACTAAATATTCCTGGATACAAGGTGTTCAGGAAAGATAGGGAAGGTAAAAAAAAGAGGGGGGTGGCAGTACTGATTAAGGAGAATATTGCAGTGCTGGAGAGAGAGGATGTCCTTGAGGGATCAAGGACAGAATTTATTTGGTTAGAGTTAAGAAACAATAGAGGTGCCATTAAACTACTGGATGTATTCTATAGGGCACCAACTAGTGGGAAGGATTTAGAGGAGCAAATTTGCAAGAAAATCACAGAGAGTTGTAAGAACTCTGGCCAGGGTAAATTGGAATCAAAGATTGGCAAGCAAAACTGTAATTGAACAATGGGCGGCCTTTAAAGAGGAGATGGTTCTGGTACAGTCTAGGTTACATTCCCACGAGGGGGAAAGGTAAGGCAACCAAAACCAGAGCTCTCTGGATGATGAAAGAGATAGAGAGTAAGATGAAGCAGAAAAACGGGCGTGTGGCTGATGTCAGCCTGATAATACAAGTGAGAACAAGTAAGAAAAAGAAAGTACAGAGGGGAAGTGTAAAAGGGAATAAGAGGGGCAAAGAGAGAATATGAGAATAGACTGGCGGCTAACATAAAAGGGAATCCAAAAGTCTTCCAAAGACATATAAATAGTAAACGGGTAGTAAGGGGAGGGGTGGGGCCGATTAGGGATCAAAAAGGAGATCTATGCATGGAGGCAGAGGGCATGGCTGAGGTACTAAATGAATACATTTCATCTGTCTTTACCAAGGAAGAAGATGCTGCCAAAGTCACAGTAAAAGAGGAGATAGTTGAGATACTGGATGGGCTAAAAATTGATAAAGGCTGGGATGCATCCTAGGTTGCTGAGGGAAGTAAGGGTGGAAATTGCAGAGGTGCTGGCCATAATCTTCCAATCCTCCTTAGATAAGGGGGTGGTGCCAGAGGACTAGAGAATTGCAAATATTACACCCTTGTTCAAAAAAGGGTGCAAGGATAAACCCAGCAATTATTGGCTAGTCAGTTTAACCTCGGCGGTGGGGAAACTTTTAGAAATGATAATCTGGAACATAATTGATAGTCACTTGGACAAGTGTGGAAAAATAAAGGGAAGCCAGCACAGATTTGTAAAAATTCGATAAGGCCTAATATCGGGCGCGGGTAGTGAGATCCACTATTAACCCGCGCCCGATGGCCCTTACACAGGCAGCATGTGAATTTTGAGCTGCCTGCTACTTACCATGAAAGCTCCGTGCAGCCAGCGCTACCCGTGCTGTTGAGAAGCTGCACGGAGAATGAGGAAGCCTGAAATGGGGCGTGCTCAGCGCACGTCATCGGCAGCCTGCGCCTCTTAATGGTGCAGATGCATATTTAAATAGGACATGCACAGTCCACTGGGAGGAGGGAAAGATGGCCAGAAGGATGGCAGGACCGGCGTGAGAGCGTGCCCTACGCTTCTCCAATGAGGCACTGGAGGCCCTGGTGAAGAGGACGGATGAAAGGAGGGCCAACATGTACCCATTGGATGTCATGAGACCCTCCAGATTTAAGCTCCGCAGGCGTTAGGAGGCTGTGATCCAGGAAAAGAACGACAGGAGCATTGCACCACACACGTGGGTGCAGTGCTGAAAGAAGTTCAATGATTTGACAAGAGTGGCCAAAGTGAGTGAACGCAAGTATCAAGTGGCACAGCTTACCAACTGCACCATTGCTCCACGCATCACACCCCCTGTCTCCCACTCACCAACAACCTCGAGCAGCTCTGGTCTGGGAGGGCCGGCTTCAGGCTGCACCATCTCAGTATGGGCTGCAGCAGTCTGGCCTGGCTGGCCGATAGGCAACAACAAGGGAACTGGTGGAATGGCAGGGGTGGGAGCAGGAATGCTGTCGTCCTGAGAGAGGACAGAAGGTCCTCCGACTGTCATGGTGCCACTGCCACTCTCCCGGGGCGGTGCCTCAACAACCCTGGTGATCGGCTGGAGAACGGATCGCTGGAGTGCTGTGATGCCCTGGAAGCCCCGTTCCACAGTGGTCCCCAGAGCCACGATAGCAGCAGTCTGAGCTTCCAAGGCAGCAGTCTGAGCTGCAACTGTAGCTTGCAGACCTTTGATGACATCAGTTTGTGCTGCAAAGGAAGACGCGACATTGGTCATCAGGCACTGTATCATGGTGGGTTCCACAGGTGCACTGATGGAGGTGACCACCCGTTCCATATTGGAAAGGATGGGCTCCAAGCTCTGCGCAAAGCCCTGTGCCAAGTTGGACCTGGACTCCTCCATGCCCCTTCTCATTGTGCGCAGGCTTTCTGGCAGGTTTTCCAGTGCCCCAAGCATTTGGTGCCCCAAGCATCAGCCGTCTTCTGTAGCCTGGCCCATCGAAGTCCTCATCTGACTCCTCTGCAACAGAACTAGTGAGCGATCTCGCCCTCCGGCGAGCTGGCACCTGTGGAATCCGTTCCCTCCGCCCTGGCTCCTGCGCACTTGTGCCTGGTGCTCACCACATGCAGATCCCTCCTCTAACCTAGCCTCTAAACGACGCGCAGTGTCAGTCTCTGAGCTGGTGGAAGCTAGTGTCAGATCGAGTGACAGTACGGCTTCAGTGTCCCCCTCCTCCTTCTCCTCGGACGGTGCTGTCACGTGTTCTTGGGTATCTGCAATGACAAAGGGAAACAGGTTGAATTGTGGAGCGGGGAGAGGAGCAAGTAAGACGTCCGTGCCGACAGCATCGGCAGCACGTGAGTCAGAAAAGATTATGGGAGGAGAGAGATGTGGGAAAGGAGAAGGAGCATTAGATATGTGGAGACCCCCTTCATCAGGACCTCCAGCAAGGCATGTTGTCACGGCCCGCCTAATGATCTGAAGCACAGTCTCCTCTAGGGGGGTGAGGACTTGTAAGCGTCCCAGTCCACCCTCAGGTCTTTCCTTCTGCCGGCTGTTATGCGCCACCTTCTCCTGCAAGACAGAGGACGACAGTGTGTCAGTGAGTAACCTGAGTATCCTGCAAGGTGTGTGGGTGATGTGCCTGTCATGGTCAAATAGCTGCCAATGTGTGTAACCTGTGAGTGGTAGTTCTGTGGCCTGCAAGTGTGGTACTATGTGCGGGTGAGATGCAGCATGCCAAGTGCAGCATTGCGTAAGGATGGGCAGTGTTTGTTGGTGGGTGGGTGACGGGGACTGTGATGCATGGACCAGTGGTGCAGTTGGTAGGATGTGCCACTTGACACTTGCATTCACTCACCTTGACTACTCATGTCAAATCATTGAACTTCTTTCGGCACTCCACCCACGTGTGTGGTGCCATGCTCCTGGCGTTGACTTCCTGCGCCATAGCCTGCCAATACCTGCGGAGCTGGAGTCTGGAGGGTCTCCTGCCACCTTGCGGGTATATGTTGGCCCTCCTTTCATCCACCCCTTCCACCAGGGCCTCCAGCGCATCTTCGGAGAAGCATGGAGCCCTCTCTTGCGGCGGTCCTGCCATCCTTGCGGCCATCTTTCCCTCTTCCTAGTGAACTGTGCACCTGCCATTTAAAATGTGCACCTGCACCTTTAAGAGGTGCAGGCTGCCGATGACATGCGCTGAGCATGCCCCATTTCTGGCTTCCGTGCAGCCTCTCAGTAGCGCTAGCTGCACAGAGATATCATGTTAATTAGCAGGCAGTATGAAGTTCACGTGCTGCCTGCGTAGCGGCCATCGGGCACGGGGTACTAGAGCATCACGTTACCTGCACCCGAAAACGGTCCTTATCCAATTTTTCCCCCACTGTGTTTGATGATTTTCCCCTTAAATACTCTCCTGCAAATAACTCAGAAGGGAGATCAGGCCGATTAAATAAACATGGCCTTTGACCGGCAGCTTCAGTGCCACTATAAATTAAACCAGCATCGTTTTCTCCGTCTCTTTTCCATGCAACTCTCGAGTTGTCCCTTGTAGGTTCCAAGGACCTCTCGCTCATTGTCACATTGAAGTGCAGTACAGGTAACTGAATCATAGATACAAAGCTAGAACAGTGGTAAAATCCAACAGAGACGACACTAGTCAGTGAACAAAAAGACACCAAGCAAATCGATAATTATTATGGTCTTCAAGATAATTAAAATACACCAGGCTACTTTGTGTCAGTGCTCCTGGATAGTTAGCAAGATGCTTTCCTTACTCAATTCTCAATCAATTCTTGATCGATTCTCAATCAAATGGCCGTTGTCGTTTCTTAATGTGGTTTGAATTTGAATAGGTAAGTGTTGTGATAAAATGTTCTTTTGTTTCGCATTCTGAAGGTCACTGAAAGCAAAAATCCAAGCGCTCTCATCCTCGAGCTTGTTGAGATCAGATTAAGGGGGACCAACATTATGCACCGACTCACGCAATGTTACACTGTTAGAGCCAATTCTCGTATCCTAGCACCAAAATTGTAGACCCATGTTTTAATGGATTCTCCTGCTAGGATGATTTAGCAGTGTAAAGGTGCACAAGGCTGGTCTCCCTTCATCTGATCTCAACAAGTGCCAGCTTGAAAGTGCCTTAGGAACATAGTAATTGCTAGATGAAAAAAGACCACAGTCCATCTAGTTTGCCTTCGATCATCCTTGATTCAATGATAATGGAGTTGTTGCCTTAACCTACAGTCAGTTATTACTGTGATCAGTGGTCCTCTGAACTTTCCTCTCTTGTTCTCCTTAAGCTCCAAATATCCCATCCCACACACTCCTCCTACTTCCTGCATCCTCACCATGTTGAAATCATGATATGTCATTCCATTTGTTACTCCAACTCATTCTCTGTCAAGAGCCTCCCTCAGTGTTTACTTCTTCCCACAATCTACCACCTTTTAAGCACCAAGCTTGCGTCACTTGGTATATATACAAGCAAAGGCATTGGGGAGTTTAACCCAGCAGGTGAGAGGTGCCCATTTACTTGGGTGACAATGCCCCTTTAAGTGAATGCTTTTACCTGCAACGGAAACATTCCAGACAATTACATATCTGACCCAGATGATTGTGAAGTAAATTATGATTTCATTTTCTTTCTTATCTTCAGTGTTGCTGAAACACAAATACATTTTTGGCTGCCTATCTCAGACTTTGTATAAGCTGTATTAAAATGTAAAATGAGTTCCTGAATGTATTTACCGTGGCTGATGAATGACTGAGATAGCAGACAAGAAAACAGCCGAAGGTATTGGCAGTTCAACAACAAAACCCTTGACATAATGGAGAGTCCTCACTGGATAAAGAGCATAAATCTAATGCAGGCACTTGATGCACGAGGCAAAAGTCAATGTTTAGGAGTGGGTAGGATACTGACTGCCGACTTATCTCAACCTGTTTCCAGCTGTGGGGTGACTATATCCAAGTGGCAGCTCCCATAGCGTGTGGGGATTATAGGAAACTCACAATCACTTTGGGCACAATGGAAGTGCCAGCTTTTCAAGGATATAAACAAGACCCAAGCTCTGTAGAATAAACTACCAGGAAGGTATTTTATTAAAAGAGAAGGCTGAGGGATGACCTTATAGAGGTCTTTAAAATTATGAAGGGGTTTGACAAGATAGACATAGAGAAGATGTTTCCATTTGTGGGGGAGTCCATAACTAGGGGACATAAATATAAGACAGTCACTAATCCAATAAAGAATTCAGGAGAAACTTCTTTACCCAAAGAATGGTTAGAATATGGAACTTGCTACCACATTGAGTAGTTGAGGCTAATAGCATAGATGCACTTAAGGGGAAGCTAGATAAGTACATGAGAGAGAAAGAAATAGAAGGATATGCTGATAGGGTTAAATGAAGTAGGGTGGGAGGAGGCTTCTGTGGAGCATTAACACCAGCATGGATCATTTGGGCCGAATGGCCTGTTTCTGTGTTGTAAATTCTATGTTATTCCATGAATTGAAGAGGACAATGCACATGAGTTTCTGGAGAGAGAAGGGATTCGTAGAATTATTGAAATTTTAGCACCGAAGGAGGCCATTTGGCCCATCGTGCCTGTGCTGGTGTAGTGCTAGGCCCATACTGGAGCTATCTATTCCAATCCGTTTCCCCAGCTCTTTCTCTGTATCCATTAATATTTTCCTTCAAGTCCTTATGTAAGGGCTGATTGCCTGATTGGATGCTCCCAGCACAGAGCAGCACTCACAGAGAGCCCTGGTCACCTCCTGGTCGTCTGTCCATTAATTGAAATGGGAGTGCCCAGTTAGGGAATCAACATTCTAATTCCTCATAACGGTTCTGATTGGCTTGGCTTCAATAACGCTCTGTGGGAAAGCATCCCATATTCTAATAACCCTTTGTGAGAAAGAATACTTCTGACTGCCTCCTTTGTAGGACTAATCCTGAGTTTATGTCACCTTGTTACAGATATGGCGACTAGGCGTGTGGGTGGGATTGGTCCATCAGAAAGGGATGGGCAACTTGGGATTAACAGTCTTGTTCCTCTGTCCAAATAACATTCTCCTTTTGAAAAAAACCCTTCCCATTCACTACCATGTCTGTACCATTTTGTTGGCATGGGTTCCACAGCAAGCATCATAAAAGGAGCACAATCCCATCTCTGTACGTAGAATATGGCATCCAGCTGCTATTTTAATCAATGAACTCAATACCACAATATTTAAATTAATGCTATCTGCATTATTGTATCTATGTGCATTAGTCATCTTTCCTAAGTACAGTGCTGGTGATATGTGCCTGCTTTGAGCTGGTTTGACACTGCCCTAAGGCCTCTCTTGATAACACCCTCTAAGAGTGCAAGAAGTTTAGCTTGGGTAAATGCTCTTAATAGTAAATAAATAAAAAGAGGAATAATTTGCCTTGCTGTATGTAACAAGATTCTGTGTTGTGGTTATGTCAGTGGAATTAAATAAAAACAGAGGGAAAAGAAAAGTAATGATATTATTCCATCAGGTAATTTGCCTCAGAGGGATGAAGAAATGCTTGATTTATTTTACATAATTCAGACATTGATGTCGCAGCAGGAGTGGATACCAGCAGAGTACGTGATATGGGTTGCAGACAACACACAACAAAGACTGTTTCTTAAGTGGCATTCTCCACAACATATTTATTTTTGAAATTTCCACATATGACTTCCCAGCTCCACAGAACCTCCATGTTGGAAGTACAAGGCTCTTAAGGATGTGAAGTTCTCCATGGCGACCACCAGTAATGCTCTGTGGTTCCCACAAGGGAAGCCTTTGCAGCAAGATGAGAAAAACGATGGGCTAAATTTTATTTTTTTGTGTTTCCACTTGTTGCAACATTTGGATCTTTGTCAATGATTAGTATTCTATTGTCCATGCATCAAATGTTCATTAATTGTGTGGTAAAATTAAATAAAGTTAAGAAGTAATTACTGTGGGTGTGTGACGGCAGTGTAAAGCAGAGTCAATGGAACATCGGAGCATATGAATAGGAGTAGGCCATTCAGCCCCTCAAGCCTGTTCCACCATTTAATTAGATCATAGCTGATCTGTATCTTAACTCCATTTACCCTTGGTTCCATATCCCGTAATACCCTTACCTAACAAAAATCTAACAATCTCAGCTTTGAAATTTTCAATTGACCCCTAGCCTCAACAAGTTTTGAGGGAGACAGTTCCAGATTTCCACTACCCTTTGTGTGAAGAAGTTTTTCCTAACATCACCCCTGAACAGCCTAACTCTAATCTTAATTTCAGGATCCTATGGTATGGGACCAAAATGGAAGACAGCACAAGCAACAATTACTAAAGTATCAATAGGATAAAGGTTCATTTTAAAGGTGTACATATGGCCCAATCTGAGCATCAGGTCCTGAGCTGCTCCTTTAGCACACTAAAGACGGAGGTGGGATCCCTCCAAAAGGCCGTCTCCCACGGTTTTCAGGTCAGCTGCAGTATAACCCCAGCTCTGGTGGGAAACCATGGGGGCTAAATTGGGCTGCATTGTGCCTGTTCTGTACATACTACGTGGACACCTAAGCAACGAAAATGCCGTACGAGATGCGCACGCACACTTCCGGCTTGATGTGCGCAGGACGCCATCTTGGTAAAGGTGGCTGTGCACGTGACCCTAACAAATGCCAGCAGTAGCGAGATTATGACGTACATCAGTGTGCAACACTGATTTAAAGGGACCACTGCGAGTTTGGAACTCCACGCTCCAGCCAACGCACATCTTAACCTCGCACAGCTGTACAGGACTTAAACGGCATGGAGGACCCCCCACCTCCACCAACGCTAGTTAAAGGGATCATGAAGGAGTTACAGGTTAGTTGCTGGATTATTGCTTCTGGCTGCTGATGCATTTATACCTGTTTTTGGGGGTCTCCTATACTTGAATACTATGGCTAGGGGACATAGCCTAAAAATTAAAGCCAGGGCTTTCAGGAGTAAAGTTAGAAAACACTTCTACACACAAAGGGTGGTAGAAGTTTGGAACTCTCTTCCACAAATGGCAGTTGATGCCAGCTCAATTGTTAATTTTAAATCTGAGATTGATAGATTTCTGTTAATCAAAGATATTAAGGGATAAGGGGCTAAGGTGGGTATATGGAGTTAGGTCACAGATCAGCCATGATCTCACTGAATGGCAGAACAGGCTCGAGGGTCTAAATGGCCTACTCCTGTACCTATGTTCCTATGTTCCTATAATAAAGTTTCAATACTCTACAGGGAGTGGGCTGGCTAACTGACTGGCAACAGCAAGGGCACTGGCGGAGTGACAGGGGTGGGACAGGAATGTCATCCTGCGAGAGGACAGCAGGTTCATGTTCATGGAGCCACTGCCACTTGCTGCCTCCTGTTATGCGCCACCTCCTCCTGCAAGAAAGCGGGAAGTGTGTCGGTGAGTGTCCTGCAAGATGTTTGGGTGATGTGACTGTCATGGTTGAATAGCTGCCAGTGTGTGTGACCTGTGAGTTGTGGGTGTGCAGCTTGCAACAGTGGTAATTTGTGAGGGTGAGAGGAAGCATCTGATTGGAAGAGTTGAGTTCTGATTGAAAGAGTTTGTTGGTATGTGGGTGATGGGGGGGTGTAGTGTGTGGAGCAATGGATGAGGCTGGTGGTGTAGATGGTCGGAGATGCCACTTAAGAGTTGAACTCGCTCACCTTGACCATTTGTGACAAATCATTGCAATTCTTCCTGCACTACATCCATGTTTGTTTGTGCTGTGCACCTAGAATTGACTTTGTCCCCTACTGCCTCCCACTGCCTCGGGAGCATATATCTGGAGGGCCTCTTGCCCCCCTGCAGATATAGGATGCCCCTCCTTCTGTCCACCTGTTGCATCAAGGCCTCTAGTGCATCATCCGAGAACAGATACTTCAGGTTGTTTACAGACCTAATTGACCTGATATTTTAGGAGGGATCGGATTTTGCAATTAACTGAGACTGTTTCCCGTACTGGGGGAAACACTCCCAGTTGAAATGGACGTGTTGCAGCCATCAGCCTGTGGCAGCTGCAAAGGTCCATTTGACAGGTTTGGGGGGGTGGGGGGAGACCCTCACTCATTGCAGGAGGCCACTCTGTCACTTTGGACAAAGTTTGGCCTCCACCACCCTCCTCCTATCAATCAAATGCATAAACTTGCACACTTACCCTGGTGTCCAGACACATTTACCTACCTTGTGGACCCACTCAAATGTACATCTTCCGGATGGGGGCCGCCGTAGCTGCAGTCATGACCTCCTCGGAGGGCGAACAGCATCACCAGCCTCACCATCCACGCCGTCCACCTCTGACACGTGGAGCTCCACAACACAGTGCTGTGACACATCCACCTGCACAGCAGGAGGGAGGGCAACCGCAGAGAGATGCTTCGCAGAGGGCACTACCCTCGCCCACAGGGTCTACAGACCGCAGCTCAACTTCCGTGGACATGTGGTCGTGGACATCTGCAGCCTCCTTAATGTGGGCTGCTCCCGGCTGGCCCGAGCACCATCTTCTTACCTGTCGCTGTCAAAGTCACCACTGCCCTCAACAACTTCTCCTCCGCATCCTTCCAGGGTGCCACCGGGGACATCGCCGATGTCTCTCAGTCGTCTGCACAAAAGAGCCCTGCAAATACACCTACACCCACTCTTCAGTGACCCATGAGTTGTGGGTCTTCATAGTGATCCTCAGGAAAGAACATTATTGCACAAAACAGACAAGATTCGGAAAGATGTGGCAGTAGTGGTGACAATATAATATGTTATGTGAGTTGATCAGAAATTAAATATAGGTAAACACCATGACAAACCCTCAAACACCCTTCATGCTCACAACACGTTTGCCTTACGCTGCCTACTGCACATATGTGATGCATGCCCTGTGGCTGCAGCACAGGTAGTGGCAGGTTGAGTGAGGCTGGCCGTGAAAGAGATGCATGAGAGGATGAGTATGAGGTAGAGCCATGAGATTGTATGAGGATTGGGTTGAGTGGTAGTGGTGGGATGAGTACTGGGGAGGTGAGTAAGTGCAGGTAAGATGAGGATGAGCTTTGATTGGGTGTGAGGGGTGATGTGACAGAGTAGTGTTGGCAGTGCAGAAGGAGATGTGGGGTGGGGGCGGTGATGTGGCAGACGGACGGGAGGGGAATGAGTATGTGTACTCACTTCGGCTGACCTACTTAGGTCATTGCAGCACCTCCTGCACTGTATGCAGGTGCACGATATGTTGGTGGTGCTGGTGACCTCCTCTGCCACCTCGAGCCAGGCCTTCTGGGTGGCGGAGGCAGGCCGCTTCCTCCCGCCTGCCGGGGGGAAGATCTCTGTCCTCCCCCTCCTCC
This sequence comes from Heptranchias perlo, assembly GCF_035084215.1. NCBI lineage: Eukaryota > Metazoa > Chordata > Chondrichthyes > Hexanchiformes > Hexanchidae > Heptranchias > Heptranchias perlo. The sequence goes on along the minus strand of NC_090353.1, from coordinate 12,759,953 downwards.
TCACCCCATCCAATGATACCTGGAGTGAGGCATCATTAAACCTGGGAGCAGCGTTCCCCCTGGGCTGCTCCATGCTGTCATTTTTCCTATTTTCTGCAGCATCAGTCAGTGGAGGACTGCCCCTTTAAATAGGGCTCCTCCAGCTGACAGACCTTGCTGCGCATGTGCAGTCCGCCCACCGCGCAGCTCAGCAGCGGGGAACCCGGAAGCACAGGTAAGTGGCTCCAATTATCCTGTAACTGCGTGCGGAGCACACTGATTTCACCTGGCGCGTTACCCACGCGCCCAGTCGACCCCCCGCTGCCAACCCGCCGCCCTGCTAATATTGAGCCCCTGATCTCCGTTCAGAATCCTTTCAGATCCGTATCTTATGTTTTGAAAATATAAGAATCCCGCAAACTTTGAGCAGCCAAGTTGTTGCTCATTAAAAATTCAAGATTTCCCATTTTCACCATGCTTCACTATATTGGAGCACAGATTCACCTCACCATTGACTTCCACCACTTCCTGCAGCCAAAACACACCTCCCCTTTAAGCGGTGCAGGCTGCCTTTAAGTGGTGCTGGCCACTCTCGATATCGGGGCCTCCTGATGGTGATTGCTGCCACTCCACAGCGCAGGTAGCGCTGGCTGCACGCGGCAATCACTGAAATCAGCAGGCAGCACGAATGTTACGCGCTGCCTGCATCGCCACGACCGGGCCCGGGTTAGTCGCGCACTACGATCCGAGCGCCTGTGTTTGGGGTTAGCCAATTTAATCTCCCATATCTTAAAAGTACCTGGTTGATTGATTGGATCTTCTGCGAACTTTCAAATCTACTTACAGAATCTTTATAATGTTATGAGGAAACAAGTGGTCCTAATTGCTTTCAACTGTCATGGCACAGGTCAGACTGAGGTCGATCTGATGTAGCACTCTCACATTTGAGTCAGAAAGGTTATGGGTTCAAGCCGCACTATGGACTAGAGCATATAATTGAGGATGGCACTTCAGGGGAGTGCTGCATTGTCAGAGGTGCTGTCTTTCAGATGATATGGTAAACTAAGGCTACACCTGCCTACTCAGATAGATATAAAAGGTTCCATTGTGCCACTCAAAGAAGAACAGAGAGTTCTACCAGTGTCCTGGCCAACATTCATCCCACAAACAAACATCACCATCATAGATTAACTGGCCATTCATCCGATTTGCTGTTTGGAGGACCTTGCTGTCTTTGAATTGACTATTGCATTTGCCCACGCAACAGTGACTGCACTTCAACAAAGTAATTCATTGGCTGTGAAGCACTTTGGGCATCCTGAGGACGTGCAAGGCACCATATAAATGCAAATTCTTTCTTATGAATTTGGCATTTAATTAATTTCATCAAATTATTCCTGTGATTTTCTAATTGCTTAAAGAATAATTTTAGATGAAATTTATTCATTATTTTAAGATTGCACATATCCTTTTTAAGACTGACTTATTGCTGTTTTCCAGATATCCATTGCTGCCTCTTATGTTGGTGCTTAATTAACCTTCGATAACCCTTAATCTGCAGTGATAAAACAAATTTTTACACCTCTCAAAATGCCAACGGTCACTTTTTCCATGGACTTATTATTATAATGAATCGTATGATTTGTGTTTAATGCAAAATGGCATAAAATGAAAAGACAGTTGCCACAAATTGCCATAGGCTTCAAAAATGATAATTCGCAACACATTACAATAATGTGATATCCCTGCCCTGTAGCACAGTGCCATAAGCAGAAGGTTTGCTCGAGAATGCACTGAGATCCATTTTCATCCTCAATAAGGACTATGCTGGGGGCTCCAGGAAAACAAAGATTGATTTTATGTCATTTTAGCACTACTGACTGCTCATTAATTACTTGGCAGTCCCGCGTGGAGATATCCTGACAATCATTGGCCAGGAAATGGTGTCTCACTGGTGCAGTGAGCTGTAGGTTCGAGTCCACTGAGGAAAAATATCTTTTTTCTGGTGAAATTGTTTCCAAGTCTTGAGCACGTAATCTATGCTGATACTCCTGGCACTACTGAGGGAGTGTGGCATTGTCAGAAGTCCTGTTTTTTGGATGAGTCCCTACCTATCCATTCCGTTCTCGATCCCATGGCAGATAGTAACATTCAAAAGGGAATTGGATAAATACTTGAAGGGGAGAATATCTGCACGACTATGGGGAAAGAGCAGAGGAGTGCGACTAATTGGATAGCTCTTTCAAAGAGCCGGCACAGGCACGATGGGCCGAGTGGCCTCCTTGTGTACTTTAAGATTCTGTGGGGTCGATATTAACCGCCCCACGATGGGTGGGAGCTGGTCGGGCGGTGGTGGGATTGGGGGGGGGGGTTAAAAATTATAAATCATGAAACGTGACCCTAACACACCGTGTACACGCCTGCCGCCATTTTTACAGAGGTTTGTGAGGCAAACTTGTGTCCCGCTGTCGAGAGCCAGGACACTTCATTATACTATTTAAATCAGGCTCCCACAGTGCAGTTGGGATCCTGATTTAAATTTACCGGTTGCCGGCCGTGTTTCCCCAGGCTCGGGAAAACTGGAAGCGAAATGGAGATGGGAGCTGCTGGATCCAGCAGGTAAGTACTTTCTACAGCACTGCTTGTGAGCCAGAAGGAGCAGGGGCGCACCGCCTGGCCCCTCAAGTGGCCTCCTCTCCTCTGGTGGTTGCTTCTCCACACTGCCACAATCAGCCAACCCAGCCCCCCACTTCCAAGTCCCGATCTTTGCCTCCCTCCCTCCCGCCCGATTGCCAGGCTCCAACCCCCTCTCCACCAAGCCCCGATTTTTCCCAATTACTGGGGACTGTCACCAGCGGTCCCCGGCAATGGCCTCCTGTCGCTGGCTTTACCTCCCGGCAGACGGCCAGCCTGTCAATCTGTCCGGCTGCTGGGCAAGAAATGGAACCAAAAAATGGTAATGAGATCCTGCCGTTAAATTCAGCAGGACCCCCGTGTTCCCGGGATTTCCAGGTCTCCCCCCTTGCAACTGCGGTCCTCCACACCCTCCCCGCCTCCCTGGAAATATCGGGGCCTCTGATTCTACGACAAGAGCTCTCAATGTCCTGGCCAACATTCCTCCCTCAACCAACGGCACCAAAAATACATTAACTGGCAAATCATTTCATTTGCTGTTTGTGGGCTTTTGCTCTGTGCTGACTGTCTGTCGCATTTGCCCAAATAACTTCAAAAGTAGTTCATTGGTTGTGAAGTGCTTTGAGTTTTCCTCACGGCACATTAGGAAGCTATTCAATTTGTGTATTTCTTTCTCATATTCTTTATACGTTGATGATTTTGCTACACACAGTGAGCACGCTCTCCTTGAACAGTTCCAGGGCACTACTCCAACATACAGTTCCAGGGCATTGCTCGCTTATAGTTCCAGGGCACGGCTCACTTACAGTTCCAGGGCACGGCTTACTTACAGTTCCAGGGCACGGCTCACTTACAGTTCCAGGGCACGGCTCACATATAATTCCAGGGCATTGCTCGTTTACAGTTCCAGGGCACGGCTCACTTACAGTTCCAAGGCACTGCACACATACAGTTCCAGGGCACTACTCATTTATTGTTCAATGGGCATGGCTCACATATAATTCCAGGGCATTGCTCGCTTATAGTTCCAGGGCACGGCTCACTTACAGTTCCAGGGCACGGCTCACTTACAGTTCCAGGGCACGGCTCACTTACAGCTCCAGGGCACTGCACACATACAGTTCCAGGGCATTGCTCACCTACAGCTCGAGGGCACGGCTCACTTACAGTTCCAGGGCATTACTCACATACAGTTCCAGGGCACGGCTCACTTATAGCTCCAGGGCACTGCTCACAATCAGTTCCAGGGCACTGCACACATACAGTTCCAGGGCACTACTCATTTATAGTTCAATGGGCACAGCTCACATATAGTTCCAGGGCATTGCTCACTTACAGTTCAAGGACACTGTTCATGTACAGTTCCAGGGCACTGCTGATGGACAGTTCCATGGACACTCATTAGGTACAGTTCCTTTAGGTGTGGCTCATGTACCGTTCCATGTGCTGCTTGGGTAAAGCTCCACAGACACTGCCACTCCCACTACCCCCCTCCTCCCCCACCGCTGCATCACCTCACTCAAGTTGTCCTTTCTCTTGTGTGCTCATGGACAGTAAGTGCTGCCACTCATTCGACTGTGGGGAGGGAACCACAAGCCTGATTCTGCCCTTACCTAATGCACACCTACTAGCTGGGGTCACAGAATAGTGATTAGGAACAGGCACCCTGGGCTGATTTTCTAATGAGACTTTACTGATATCCTGGCTCAGATCAGTGGACTCAACACAGGGTAGAAAATGGGAATGATGCAGTAATTCACTGACTTTAGCAACAGAGCCATCGGCTGAGCAGTGGAAAGCTTCTAAAGTGGAGGAAATCTACATGTTGGCTCGTCACATGTGATTCTGTGACCTCCAGGCTGCCAGTGTGGAGTGCGCCCTCAGGGTGCGCAGTCAGAAAATCGGGCTACAGTGTTTTAGCTCTATCTTTGACTTGCACTCCCTATGAGTGTGGTTCCCCATTGGGAATAAGAAAGAACTCTTATTGTGTCTGACTCAGCAGATATCCAACTCCAAATCCTCCTGCTTGCTGTGCCATGAAAAGGAACAACTTCTATTTTTACAGCACTTTTCACATCCACTGGATGTCCCAAAATACTTCACAGCCAATGAATTACTTTTGAAGTATGTAGTTTTGTAGGCAAACACGGCAGCAAGATCCCTCAAACAGCAATGGGTCGATGGCCACTTAATCTATTTTCATGGAATTGTTTGATGGATGAACTTTTTCTACTTCAGAATAGTGCCATAGGATCTTCTACCTCCACCTGAACAGGGCCTTGATTTAAAGACGAGACCGTATACAATGCAATACTGAGCTGTAGGGTCAATCTAGATCATGGCTTAAACCTGCAACCTTCTGACTGAGAAGCAGCAGCACTACCACTGAGCCAAGCTGATAGCTCAATGCTCACCTCTTTTTCCCAGGTATAACGTGGATGGAAGAAGATGGGGCACCAAAAGATCCTGTCAAGTTTCATACTACAATGGTCATTTTGCCTGTACCCCTTTATTTCAGGTCATGAAGACAGTTTGAAGACTTACAGCAATTCTTTTTCCTTGGGAACATGGAATTCAGTTCATTAATACTTTGGTGCATTTTTAAAGAGTTGCTAGAACTTTAATCACTGGTCAATTTCACTTTCAATAGTAAGACTTCAAGAACAGTAAATTCTGAATTCAAGCCTATAAATATGTCTTTGGCAGGTCACATCCTCTCACCACTGCAGAATTGGTTCATAGCCAGCACTACCTATTTATAATACAGTGTTCATCATTAAAATATATCATTTACATTTCATACACAATTAGCTACCACATATGTGTGGCAGCATAGTGAATGCCAAACTGAGAACTAAAGGCTCAGAAATTGCCATTATATGCCAGGTCATGAATGTGCATCGTGTACAAAGACACAACAAGAAATTTTTCACCCAAAAATTGTTCCAATGTGTTTTGTCAGTCCAAAGTCAGCTAGGCATTAAATTGGCAACCTTACTTAGTAAGATCACATCATGACTGGTAAGGGAAATGGTAAAGTTTGCACTGATGTAGGAGGGGGTGCTCTTTTGAGGTTGGGACCGAGGCAAGTCAATGGGACAGATAAGAGGGAGCTTTACTTTGCATCTAACCCATGCTATCCCTGACCAGGGAGTGGATGCTGACACTGGGTGACTGGAATAGAAAGTGTCCTATTCCCCAGCACTAACATCCCTCATTTTGATGGTTCCAAATTGCTTCCCATGTAAATGAATGGAACAAACTTCTGTTAGAGTGAAATTATTATCTGGTTATACTGAAAACAAGATCACAAATGTTTCATTGTATACTGGCAGTCTGCCTGTTGGATCATCCAAGATTTAATGAACCTTTGCAATTACTCAGAAAAGCCATTAATCAGTGGTCCCCAATTTCCAAGGCAGGAAATGGCATCTTAGAATCATAGAATGTTCCAGCACAGAAACAGGCCACTCGACCCATCAAGCCTGTGCTTGTCCTTTTCTCCACAGGAGCCACTCTCCTCCTTGCTCCTCTCTAATATTCTTCTTTGGGAAGAAAAAAAAGCCCAGGACTTAATTTTTGCTCTTGTTTGCAAGATGGTTTGGGCAACTATCCCATTAATGGTGCTGCAGCCTGCCTGTGAGGTTCTCCGTCATTCATGAATGCTCCTTCCAGTAGACCTACCCAAAGAGTAGAAATACAATCAGAAAGCTCTGCCCTCACACAGTTTGTGCTGCCTGGCCTCACGCGATAGCTGCTCTCTGTGGAACTGTACACCCGTGCCTTCGCAAAAGTAGGAATAGGTTAGATGTTAGTGGGTTCTTCTTTTCGCAGAGAGCAGTGAGCCCCTGGAATGTGTTAACAGCTGGTGCAGGGTAGGGTTGGGGGGGGGCGGTGGTAGTGGGGAAGTATCTAGTCATGACACTCCAGCCATCATAGAATGGTTACAGCATAGAAGGAGGCCATTCGGCCCATCAAGTCCATGCCGGCTCTTTTTAAGAGCTATCCAGTTAGTCCCATTCCCTCGCCCTTTCCCCATTGCCCTGCAAATGTTTTCCCTTCAAATGTTTATGGGTATGAGGCAGGCTTGATGAAACAGCTGGTATTTTCCTGCCTGTCATTTTCGTATGTTTATTTGTTCAGAAGAGTGGAGAATCAAAAAGGGAAAAAACTGGATATCAGCGATGAATAGATTTTTTTTATTAGTTCATGGGATGTGGGCGTCGCTGGCGAAGCCGGCATTTATTGGCCATCCCTAATTGCCCTTGAGAAGGTGGTGGTGAGCCGCCTTCTTGAACCGCTGCAGTCCGTGTGGTGAAGGTTCTCCCACGGTGCTGTTGGGAAGGGAGTTCCAGGATTTTGACCCAGCGACGATGAAGGAACGGCGATATATTTCCAAGTTGGGATGGTGTGTGACTTGGAGGGGAACGTGCAGGTGGTGTTGTTCCCATGTACCTGCTGCTCTTGTCCTTCTAGGTGTTAGAGGTCACGGGTTTGGGAGGTGCTGTCGAAGAAGCCTTGGCGAGTTGCTGCAGTGCATCCTGTGGATGGTACACACTGCAGCCACAGTGCGCCGGTGGTGAAGGGAGTGAATGTTTAAGGTGGTGGATGGGGTGCCAATCAAGTGGGCTGCTTTGTCTTGGATGGTGTCGAGCTTCTTGAGTGTTGTTGGAGCTGCACTCATCCAGGCAAGTGGAGAGTATTCCATCACACTCTTGACTTGTGCCTTGTAGATGGTGGAAAGGCTTTGGGGAGTCAGGAGGAATAGATATGTGCATATCTGTTTGTTTACTCTCCTGGGTGGTTGAAGTCACAATTATGCAAGGGCAGTAACTTCTAGGTTGCATTTGCAACTGAGAATTTTACACATAGACCATCCCGGATTATAAAAGCACCATTCAGGGTGCTCTGGCTATTTTAGACTGTGACTGCAGTTCATCAATCCCTAACGAAAAGAACTTACTTCTCCGACTCCACCCGCCTCAGGCCATCTGCTGCCGAATCCCTCATCCATGCTTTTGTTACCTCCAGACTCGACTATTCCAATGCTCTCCTGGCCGGCCTCCCACCTTCCACCCTCCGTAAACTTGAGCTCATCCAAAACTCTCCTGCCCATACCCTGACTCGGACTAAGTCCCGTTCACCCATCATGCCTGAGTGGACCTACATTGTCTCCCGGTCCGGCAATGCCTCAATTTTAAAATTCTCAACCTTGTGTTCAAATCCCTCCAGAAGTGCCTTGGGATGTTTTACTACATTTAAGGTGCTATATCAATGCAAGTTGATGTTGTTGTTGTTACATTTATATAATGCCATTCCTGTCCTAAGGCATGCCAAAATGCTTTACAAACAATGAATTAATTCTGAAGTGTAGTCACTGCTATATGTGGGCAAATGCTGCAGCCAATTTGCATGCAGCAAGGTCCCACAAACAGCAAACGTTGGTGTTAGTTGAGGGATGAATGTTGGTCTGGACACCTGGAAATTCTTCTGTTCTTGTTTGACTAGTGCCATGGCACCTTTCACATCCACCTGAGCAGGCAAGCATGGCCTCGGCTTAACGTCTCATTCAAACTGTGACAACATAACATTCTTCTTTAAATGTGAGCGGGACTTGGTGTGAGTCAGGATACGGGGCAGCAGAATTTTGGATGAGCTCAAGTTTACGGAGGGTAGAAGGTGGGAGGCCGGCCAGGAGAGCATTGGAATAGTCGAGTCTGGAGGTAACAAAAGCAAGGATGTGGGTTTCAGCAGCAGATGGGCTGAGGCGGGGCGGAGATGGAAATGCATCTGTGACAATGTAACTCTTTCTCTGTAATGCACTTCACTGTCAGCCTAGATTATGGGGGCGAATTTCCTCGAGGCTTCTCCCTCTGCACTGGCGTAGTTTACACACATAATTTACACAGAGTTTCCGCCAACGTTACAGTGAGGCAGCAGGAGAGGCCCCAAGGAAATTCATCCCCTTGGGTATTCAAGACCCGGAGAGGGACTTCAACCCACATCCTTCTGACTCATGGATACGAATGCCACCATTGAGCCAAGCTGACACTGAGGTAGTAACTGAAGCTGAGGCCAACTGATTTGGCCCCTCAGAAACAGTGGACTATGTCTTATCCAAATGGTCTGTCCTTCTGCGAGAGCCTAGACAATGAATGTCAGCGGGCTATTTGACCAGAGAGGCGTCACTGCAGCCGCGCCTGATCTAATCCTCAGCAGACACTCGATTGTGATCAGGGACAGGAATGCTGACTGATTTTCTAAACTCTCTAACCCAAAGACTAACTAAAGCACCTCTACAGTTGTCCTGGCTGAGGTCAGTCAACTCAGCACAGACTGGGGATTAAACCACGGGACCTTTCTGCCTCAGTTACTCTTGGTCTAAAATTGATGAACCATCAAGGTAGCGCACAGTTCCTTCTAGGTTGTAAAACAAAAATGGAAACATTCAGCAGGTCAGTTAGTATCTGTGGAGAGAACAGATAAGTGAACATTTCAGGTGTGAAACCTTCGTCAGCATTAGAAGATGTTACAGATGAAAAGCATTTATAAAGGAACAGAACACAGAGAAGGGAGAGGGAAAAATACACAGACATGCACGCATGCACACGCAAACACACATGCGTGCACACACACACGCACATACACACGGAAGGAAATAGAATGACCTGCAAAGTGCTTAACTGGAAAACAGGAGATGGTTAAATCGCTGAAGCGATATTAACACGAGGCAGTAGGAGACATAATGAGAGAAATTAAAGAGATTTATGAGACACAGAGAGTGTGTGACTTGGATGAGGCTGCGGGGGTGAGACAGACAAAAACAGAAGCAGGAAAAATGGGCAAAGTGGAGCAGGCTTCAGTGATCCATCTGTGTTTCTTTTGCTTTTCTTTCTTCTAAGTTGTGTTTGGGACATTAAATATTCCGCTGTGGACCTTCCTAGAGCAAAGTGGCATCATGTGGGACCCAGCGGCAGCACCCATCTATCTTTGCCCTCACTGGCACCTCTTTAGGTGACTTCGTGTGCTGCCAGAAGTGCTGGTGCCACCTTCTGCCACCGTATTTAATAACGTGTAGACAGCAAAAGGAGCAGAGGAGCAGAGAGACTTAGGGAATCAGATACACATCTGTAAAAGTAGGAGGGCAAGTTGATTAATATGTAAAACAAAGCACTTGGGATCCTTAAAGCAAAAGCAAAATACTGCAGATGCTGGAAATCTGAAATAAAAACAGAAAATGATGGAAACATTCAGTGGGTCAGGCAGCCTCTGTGGAGAGAGAAACAGAGTTAACGTTTTAGGTTGATGACCTTTCATCAGAAATCTACACAAATCATTGATTAGGCCGCAACTAGAATATTGTGCCCAGTTTTGGGCACCCTACTTCAGGAAGGAGGTCAAGGCCATGGTGAGGACACAGAAGAGATTCACTGAGCTGGATGAAAGGTTTCAGTTAGTGGGAAAAACTCAAGAAATTGGGCTCTTTTTATTAGAACAAAGAAGCTTAGCAGGAGATCTGATAGACATGTTTCAAATTATGAGGGAATTTTGATAAGATAAATCAGGAAAACCAATTCCCATTGGTTGGTGAGTCACTAGAGGACATACATTTATGATCGACACCAAAAAATGAAGGGAAATGTTGGGAGATTTTTTTATGTAGGGGCTTGTTAGGTCATGGGATACCCAACTACAGACAATGGTGGAGGCAGAATCCATAATAGCTTCTAAAAGGCAAGTGGATAGTTATTTGAAAAATAATAACTTAATCAGAATGGGGAAAGGGCAAGGGAATGGAGCAAAACAGAAAGTGATGACACAGGCACAATGGGCCAAACTGCCTCCTTCTCATAGAATCATAGAATGATTACAGCATATAAGGAGGCCATTCGGCCCATTGAGCCCGTGCCGGCTCTTTGTAAGAGCAATCCAGTTTGTCCCATTCCCATGCTCTTTCCCCGTGGTCCTGCAAATTTTTTCCCTTCAAGTATTTATCCAATTCCTGCAGCTCACTCACCAACCTTATTTACCATGCTTTGTGCGTTTACACGCATGCACTCTAAACCTATCTTTGGCCTTCTCGTGTCCTCTCTTAGTCTGATCAACAGAGGATGTTGCATCCCAGTTCCAGGGCTGCCTGCCACTGAAGCCTGCTTACATAGTTGGGAATGAGTTTCACCAGATTACAGTTCAGTGATACCCCCACTCCACACATCTGAGGAGCCTCCTGCAGGCTACAGTGGTTGGTATCAAGGACTCTATCGTCCCTTTGAACAGAGCTGCATTGCCGTGCACAGCTCCTGATCTTTCTTGATGCCGTATACAGAAATATTTACTCTTCTATTAATGTCAGTCTATTTTAAAACCATGCATTAATTCAGTAAATTTACATGAGTCTTTTGTAAAAGAAGAACCAGTTTCTGTGCATTCTGACCATAAGGCGGTAAAGGACGGGGAGAAACTTAGCGACAAAATTCAAATTACAAAAGAAATACATGCATTTTCAATTCATTTAACCATAGTCGAGTGGCCTCACCGTGACAATCAGACACCTTTGATAAGTGTGAAAGCTCATTAATTAATGCAGCTTCACTGGTTTGTATTGCTGGCAAAGTGCATATACAATCTGAGTCACAAGATTTTAAATGAGTGCAGATTTACCGGGCTCTACCGCACTCCTCTCCGCACATCCTAGTAATCACGTCTGGGACCAATTTATTTTTTTCTAGAGCTGTTTTTTCATGTCGAATTCTCTGCTTGTCAAGTTAGGGGATATTGGTTCTGATGCCATTCGGGCACCCAGGAGTCCTAGATCTATAATTCAAGGCACCACACATGGGAGAGTGGCAGTGGGATTAGAAATGTCGAGTGACACATATAGTGAGATTTTGTGTTCTGACCCCACAGTACCTCAATCCATGAGTATCTGGATGGAGTCCGGATCTGCAACACATGGGGCCTGATCACGAAGTGAGAGACAGAGGGCAACTTGTATTGGGCTCCTTGGGATATGCTAAAACTGCTGGCTTACTAATTTTAACTCAATGTCCCCTAGTTTTGGCCACTAATTGACATTTCAACAATAGAAAAGTTAGACATTGAATTAGAAGGCATTTTCAAGGACGAGCTATTATTAGGAACTGAAAGGGAAAAATATGACAACAAAATACATCAGAATTCATAAGCACTTAATTGCACCTTGCTCTTTTGCATTTTCCAATTTAATACACTGATGCTCATTAGATATACAGCAAGAGGACGCTGGCAACTTTGACCTTGCAACAGGACACTGTGCATGGGAAAAGAGCAAACGCGCAGTAATCCCGTCTTTTGTGAAGAAGATAGTATTAATTGGGGTGAATGGGTCCTCCATTCCATGTTCACTGCTGCTGAATCTCTCAGGTCATTGTTAATTCAGCACTCGCACCAAGTCCTGTTCGCCCATCACCCCTGTGCGTGCTGACCTACATTGGTTTCCGGTTCACCAACGCCTCGATTTTAAAAGTCCCATCCTCATGTTCAAATCCCTCCATGGCCTCGCCCCTCCCTATCTCTGTAATCTCCACCAGCCCTCCAAGAACTCTGCATTCCTCCAACTCTGCTCTCTTGTGCATCCCCCACTTCCTTCGTCTCACTATTGGCGGGTGTGCCCTCAGCTGTCAAAACCCTAAGCTCTGGAATTCCCTCCCCAAACATTTCCGCCTCTCCACCTCTCTCCCCTCCTGTAACTCATTGCTTAAAACCAAGCGTTTAGTCACCTGTCCTAATAGCTCCGCCTTTGGATTGGTGTTAATTTTTGTCTGATTACGCTTCATGAAGTACCTTGGGACATTTTACTATATTAAAGGTACTGTATAAATGCAAGCTGAGGTCAGTAACACAAAGCTTGGCAACTAACTCTTTCTTTCTTACAGATCATTCGATACATAAGGTTGACACCTTGTTTAATACCCATGCTAAAACAATCAACAAACTAATCATCTTCTTGCTCTCTGCATCCTCACCATGTTAAAACTAATTCCAATTGAACCATCTCCTACTATAAATCTCTTTTGCACAGGAACTTAAAACTGTTGAATTCCTGGGGGGTTGTTTGAATCCCCCATGACGTGCGGGAGTGGGGTGGGGCGGGGGGGTGAGTGGGGAGGTGGGGGGGGGGGTGGGGGGGAGTGGGGTGGGGGGGATTATATTGTTAAAGAAGTGAAACCCGACCGGAATCCACCTCGAACGATGGGTGGACACCAAAGAGGGGAGCAACAAAGGGGTCACAGGAGGCACCACCCACTTAACAGGGTGTATAGACAGAGACTCAGCTTCCTTGACCTGTCGGGAGGAGCAGTGCTTCTGAAGGCTGAGACTGTCACGTCAGATGGTCGCAGACATCTTCTGCCACCTAGAAGAAGAGCAGCTCCCTGCTGGACCTGGAGGCCACGCTTTACCAGTGGCTGTGAAAGTCACCACCGCCCTCGAGAAGGAGGATGAAAAGGAGGATGAGGAAGATGAAGATGGGGCACCCAATGCCAGACCAGCTGCTCACATTGCTGCTCGGGATGCCAGGGATGGCCTCCTATCTCGAAGGTTCAGTTAGTCACTCAGACTGGACCAAAATAGCTATCACATCTTCCGCCCCCTCCACCCCACCCCACCTCCACTGACACAAAGCGGTCCATCTAAGCGACCATCCACCCATTGCATATGCACCAATTGGTCTCAGTCAATTCCTATCCTCACACTTATCACCAAGCAACTGTAAACCCGAGTTGGCACTGGCCAGGCAAAAATGGACAACACGGGAAAGTGGTGCAAATTAATAAATTTTATGTGAATAAATAAATAAATGAAACTTACTAACACAATGTTTTCATAAACACCCATGTGCGTATCCTCCTGTGAACTACAAAGCTTTTCTCTTCCTTTCCCTGCCGCTCCTACATGGTGCATCCCCTGTGGTTTCCGCAGAGGTAGAGGCAGGCTGTTCCAATCCCTGCTCCGACTTCTGAGATGCTTGAGGCTGACGACCTCTGGGTGTTGGAGCCGGTGAGGGCCCCCCAAACACTGCCACACCTGTACCTGTGCAGGGGCAGACTCGGCCAGCAGGAGAGGAGGCACCATGTCGGATACTGGTTGTGGGCGGGGGAGGGACAACGGGTGAGACATGGGGGCGTTTCGAGTGGAGTTCTCACTTCCATGTCCCCTTTCACCATCATACCTCTCCTGGGCCAGCACCATATCACTCCCACCACTCTGCGGAGGAGCAGATCAGTCATGTGTTGTAAGGCCACGGCTAAGGCGGCTGTCATAAAAACAGAAAATGTGGGAAAAACTCAGCAAGTCAGGCAGCATCTGTGGAGAGAGAAACAGAGTTAACGTTTCAGGTCGATGGCCTTTCGTCAGAACTGGAAAAAGTTGAAGATTAAACAGTTTTAAAGCAAGTACAGAGCCAGGGAAAGGGGGGGAGGAAGGGGAGGGGAACAAAAGGGAAGGTCTTTGATAGGGTGGAGGGCAGGAGTGATTAAATGGCAAAAGGGATGATGGTTCCAGGCAAGGAGGGTGGGAATGGGACAAGTGAAGAAACAAAAGATGGGTCTAGAGGAGCTGCAAATGGCAACATCAGAACCATTACCAGCACCTGCTGTCGGAAAAAAATGGGAGCAGTGGTTATGATCTGAAGTTATTGAAATCAATGTTAAGTCTGGAAGGTTGTAAAGTGCCTAATCGAAAGATGAGGCGCTGTTCCTCGAGCTTCCGTTGGGCTTCATTGGAACAGTGTAAGAGGCCGAGGACAGAGAGGTCAGAGTGGGAGTGGCACAGGGAATTAAAACGGCAAGTGACCGGCAGGTCAGGGTCACGCTTGCAGACTGAGCGGAGGTGTTCAGTAAAGCAATCGCCCAGTCTCCCCACTGTAGAGAGACTGCATTGTGAGCAGTGAATACAGTATACTAAATTGAAAGAAGTACAAGTAAATTGCTGTTTCACCTGGAAGGAGTGTTTGGGGCCCTGGACGGTGGGAAGGGAGGAGGTGAACTGGCAGGTGTTGCATCTCCTGGAATGCTCCTTTGGAATGAATGCTGAAAGGGGAGGGGAAGGGAAGATGTGTTTGGTGATGGGATCGCGCTGGAGGTGGTGGAAATGATGGAGGATGATATGTTGAATGTGGAGGCTGGTGGGGTGGAAGGTGATGACAAGGGGGACCCTATCATGGTTCTGGGAGGGAAGGGAACGAGTGAGGGCAGAAGTGCGGGAAATAGGACGGACACCGGTCGAGGGCCATGTCAATTACACTGGAGGGGAATCCTTGGTTGAGGAAAAAGGAAGACATATCGGAAGCACTGGTGTGGAAGGTGACACCTGAAACATTAACTCTGTTTCTTTCTCCACAGGTGCTGCCTCACTTGCTGAGTATTTCCAGCATTTTCTGTTTTTATTTCAGATTTCCAGCATCGGCAGTGTTTTGCTTTGATAAGGTATTTGTCAGCCTGTTTAAGGTGGCAGAAATGTTGGCATCCATAGTTTGCCCTGCAGGGACTGACTTGATTTCCACGATTGAAGTTCCACAGAGGAGGCTACTCTATCCATGGAAGACATCCTCACAATTGGCTGCTTGAGCTGGACTCCTCCATCCTCTCTGTTTTGTGGCCAGTGCGCGTGGCTCGACTGCCAGTATATCGCAAATTTGCCGCTGACCCTCTATCAGTGTCCAGCTGAGCAGAGCTTGGAGATGAGTGTGCCCTCCGATTTGGACTCTCGACTGCTGTCCCTGCCACCAGTGTCTGCTTGTTCTCACTTGTGAACTGTGCCTAATCAGGTGAGAACGCACCTAACTCTCTAACTGGACCCACCAAAGTGCTCGTATCTGCGCTTGTGCCTGGTTCACATGTGCTCTGTGATGGTGCAGACACAGAAAGAATCAGCTCCTCTGAGAAATCGTTGCCTGCAAAGGGCAGGGGCTGTGTGATGGCCCTGGAGGAGAGAAGAGACGGATATGATTTAGTCCTGGGATTGTACAAATGTTGCAACTCTGCATGACTAAGGTGCTCATATTTCACTCGGTGCTGAACTCAAGTCAAAATGACTTAGTTTTGTAGGAGATGTGGGTTGGAGAGATTAATTCTCCAATTAATTCTCAGCCTGCAGCAATGAGGTCCCAGTCTCTCCATCTTCATCAGGGATGATGATATGCCGCTTATGTCTAAATCCTCCTGTTCAGTATTTGTGAGCTCCACGATCTGTGGGGATCTGCCTCTCCCTCTCCCTGGTATTTTGCGTTCTCTTCTCCCACAAGGGGGCACGACAGACCTACGAGTGGCTGTAAGGCATCCGATGGATGCAGTGCGTTCGGTGAGGGTGACTATCAAGCAGATGCATCACGAGTGGCACTGGCATTCATTTGAGGACATGTGCTAAGAATCGGGGGGCTGACTGAGGTGGTATTACATTACTTAAGGATTGGGATGAGTGGCAGTGGTGGATGGAGGAAGGGGGAGGTGAGGAAGTGCATTGAAACGCAATGATGGGTGCTGCTAAAACTGAGGTGGGTGTGAGGAGTGGTGTAAATGGAATATGCTTGACAAGACAGAGTGAGAGTGGGGTGCATTACAGGATGTAGGTGAATATGTAACTTTGCTCACCTTTCCTGACCTGGTTAGGTCATTAAAACGTGCCAGGCACTGGATCCAAACCTTCATGATAACACTCCTGCTGCTCACCTCTTAGGTCACCTCCAACCATGCCTTCTTTGTTCTGACAGGAGGTTGTTTTTTCCCATCGCTAGGGATGAGGACCTCCTTCCTCGCCCTTACTGCACCCAACAGTGCGTCCAAGGAAGCCTCATTGAATCTAGGCGCAGCCTTTGCCCTCCTTGATTCCATTCCTCAACTTCCATTTAACTGAACATAATCCACAGCACTCCAAACCTCCTCCACCATTGCATCCGTGAAGTGGGCCTTTAAATAGTCCAGGTGAAATCGCGTCATGCGGGTTCGCATCACGCCCGCTCACAGGCAGTGGAGACGCGAAACCTGGAAGTAAAATGATAATAAGGCACCTCTGTTGAAATCGGACATTCCCACGTGTTCCACAATGTTGCACGTTTGTCACCCGCTATCGCCGCCCCACCCTGCTCAGATCCCGTCTCCACGTTAATATTGAGCCCCTTCTCTCCCAAAATCTTACCGTCCTCCTACGACCTACAGGATTCTTAAGACCTAAGCTCCACCTTAGAAACACTTCTTGATTGACCTCATTCCCACCTTCTGATCTGGGTGCCAGTCTGCATTCTAGGCCTAGGCCCTTCACTTAGGTTTCTCGAGACTCTACTGAGATATTGAACCGTGGCCCAGTCTGCCTGCTCAGATGGGTGTTAAAGAACCCCCGGCCCTATTGGAAGATGAGCAGCGAGTTCGCCCAGTGTCCTAGGCCAACATTCCTGCCATTGACATCACTAAAACAGATTATCTGGTCATTTATCTCATTGCTGTTTGTGGGATCTTGCTGTGCGCAAATTGGCTGCTGTGTTTCCTACATTACAACAGTGACTACACTTCAAAAGTACTTCACTGGCTGTGAGGAGCTTTAGGACATTGTGAGGGCATGAAAAGCACTATATGAATGAAAGTTTTTTCTTTCTTTTACTGAACATAGCAGGAAAGCAACAGCAAGCCTGGACAGGTAATAGATTTTTTAACCCTTTTCTTTCCCTGTAGACACATCATGGCTCATTCATGACTGTTGTAATCCTATGTTCTATTTTTCTTTCTTACTGTGTAGTTGATTTGGATTAATTACATGACAATTTTATGCAATGTTTCATCCCATTATGTGACATGTTTGATTACCTGTAATGTACAAGCTGTAGTACAACAAATGAATCCATATATAAACTGTGACTGTAACCAGAAACGGTACTGATAGGGCTGCTCATTCAATGTCCTCATCAGTAGCAACTGTTTTCTCAAAAGGAGATGTAACATCAAATGGAGCTTTATTACAACTATCTGAGAGGGCAGATGGGGCCACGGTTTATCTTCTCAGATGAGACATTAAACCGAGGCCCCATCTACCCTCTCAGATGGACGTAAAAGGTCCCACGGCACTATTTGAAGAATTGCAGGGGAGTTCTCCCTGGTGTCCTGGCCAACAATGATCCCTCAACCAACATCACTAAAACAGATTATCTAGTCATTATCACATTGTTGTTTGTGGGACCTTGCTGTGTGCAGATTGGCTGCCGTGTTTCCTGCATTACAACAGTGAGTACACTTCAAAAGTATTTCATTGGCTGTGAAGTGCTTTGGGATGTCCTGAGGTCACAAAAGTCGCGACTAAATGCAAGTCATTCTTTCTTACAATGAATGAATCCATATATAAACTGTGATTGTAACCGGATACGGTACTGATAGCGCTGCTCATTCAGTGTCCTCATCAGTAGCAACTGATTTCTCAATGGAGCTTTAACATTGAATGGAGCTGTCTTAAAGAGGAAGCCTAGGCTTCCTGACTGCTCAGCTGCGAAGGCACTGTCCGGTACAGTGCTGAGCCATAGAGCCCAGGAAGTTCCCAGGATCTCAGCAAGGGCAGGAGTGGGGCTGCCAGAACTGGTCTCACTGTCACTGGGCTAAAGAGGGGGGAGGGGGAATCAGCCTGGGCCCCCAATCCTAATTGATATCCGATGCTGGAAGTGTGTGAATGTGGATGTCAGATGAGGGCAAATTATTGGACTCAATTCTGAGGGACAGGATAAATTGTCACTTAGAAAGGCATGGACTAATCAAGGACAGTCAGCACGGATTTGTTAAGGAGAAGTCATGTCTGACTAACTTAATTTAATTTTTTGAGGAGTTGACAAGGAGGATCGATGAGGGTAACGCAATTGATGTAGTCTGCATGGATTTTAGCAAGGTTTTTGTCAAGGTCCCACGTGGCAGATTGGTCAAAAAAGTAAATGCCGATGGGATTCAAGGGAATGTGGCAAATTGGATCCAAAATTGGCTCAGTGGCAGGAAGCAAAGGATAATGGTCGACAGGTGTTTTTGCGACTGGAAGGCTGTTTCCAAGTGGGGTGCCGCAGGGCTCGGTACTAGGTCCCTTGCTTTTTGTGGTATACATTAACGATTTGGACTTAAAAGTAGGGGGCATGATTAAGAAATTTGCAGATGACACAAAGATAGGCCGTGTGGTTGAGAGTGAGGAGGAAAGCTGTAGACTGCAGGAAGATATCAATGGACTGGTCAGATGGGCAGAAAAGTGGCAAATGGAGTTCAATCTGGAGAAATGTGAGGTAATGCATTTGGGGAGAGCAAACAAGGCAAGGGAATACACAATAAATGGGAGGATACTGAAAGATGTAAAGGAAGTGAGGGACCTTGGAGTGCATGTCCACAGATCCCTGAAGGTAGCAGGACATGTAGATAAGGTGGTTAAGAAGGGATATGGAATGCTTTCCTTTATTAGCTGAGGCATAGAATATAAAAGCAGGAATGTTATGCTAGTTATGTTTATGCTATGCTAGTTAGGCCACCGCTTGAGTACTGCACACAGTTCTGGTCACCACATTACAGGAAGGATGTAATTGCACTAGAGAGGGTGCAGAGGAGATTTACGAGGATGTTGCCAGGACTGGAGAATTTTGCTTATGATGACAGATTGGATAGGCTGGGGTTGTTTTCCTTGGAAAAAGGAGGCTGAGGAATGATTTGATTGAGGTGTACAAAATTATGAGGGGCCTAGATAGAGTGGATAGGAAGGACCTATTTCCCTTAGCGGAAGGGTCAATAACCAGAGGGCATTGATTTAAAGTGATTTGTAGAAGGATTAGGGCCGAAATGAGGAACATTTTTTTCACCCAGAGGGTGGTGGGGGTCTGGAACTCACTGGTTGAGAGGGTGGTAGAGGCAGAAACCCTCAGCTTATTTAAAAAATACCTGGATGTGCACCTGAAGAGCCATGACCTGCAAGGCTACGGACCAAATGCAGGAAAGTGGGATTAGGCTTGGTGGCTCGTTTCTCACCCAGCGTGGACATGATGGGCCGAATAGCCTCCTTCTGTGCCGTAAATCTTCTATGATTCTAGGACATGATCAGGCTCAACTGTGGTGCTCCCTAAAGAAATTTATACAGCATCTTATCATGTCTTCTGGACATCCCAAAGCATTTTACAAACAATAGCTTACTTTCTCAGCGTGGTAATTATTGTTAGGTAGGCAGATATCGCAGCTATTTCAAGTTGACTGCGATGTTTGCCTACTTAACTAAGGACTAACAGGCTGCTGACACTCACTGTTCACGATCCCACTTGAAGAGTGGCCCCTTGGGTTTTGAGGCCTACTGTTGGTGCCTGTGGAAACCAGCAAAAGTCAGTGGTTTCAGAAAAGGGGAGAAAGTTGAAGAACAATAACAAAACAATCGAAAGAAACACAAAGCCAATCTAATATCTGCCGATATCCACTAATATATTAAATCAGTACGCATTATAGAGCTGAGGAAACATCTCCAATGACATTTCCAATATTAAAATGTCAACAGTTAACTGTCCTCATTCACTGACATGTTTGTCGGTGCCACATTAATAGGACTCTGTATTCTAAGCTGAACGATGAGTTGTCATGGGTTTCTGTCACGCCAGCAGGTCCAGCTGTAGGTCCAGAGTGTGATGGGATGGAAGGCAGGAAACGGGCGGACAGTAAGTACATTCTAAGAGCTTTAAGCACTTCACCTCGTCCCCATTGATAACACCACTGATATCCTGCTACCTCCCACCCAAAATAAGAGAACAAAAGAGAAAGACAGTATTACAAGATAAACAGAGAGAAGCAGAAGATGAGAACGAGAGAAACCTACATTTGGAAGACAGAAACAGGTAAGAGAAACACTAAGGTGCTACATTGTAAGCAATGCCATGGGAGATCACTAGATAATATGTATATAAACATTTTGTGATGCATCTGCCACACTTCAGGTGTCACACTGTCACATATGCAAATTTATTTATCAAACTCAAATTGAAAAAAGAAGAAAGCAGGCCAGAAATTCCTCCTCTGGCCTCCTGGAGGTGAATCTGGGGTAGGGGAGAACGTCCATCCGCCCCATGGATGTGTTTCTGCGTTGCCCGGAATCCTGAAGTCAGGGGCATTAGCATATTGTTGCTATATGTCTTCAACATTTTCAGCACAACTATAGTGAGCAGAATTTGCACCTTTCCCTATGGTGATTTCTAACAGAAAACTGGTCTTAAATTTTAGGCAGGATCAGATCCTGGTGCACGGGTACACCTGCTCCATACAGGAGCTCAGTGCACAGGTACACCTGCTCCATACAGGAGCTCAGTGCACGGGTATACCTGCTCCATACAGGAGCTCAGTGCACGGGTACACCTGCTCAATACAGGAGCTCAGTGCACGGGTATACCTGCTCCATACAGGAGCTCAGTGCACGGGTACACCTGCTCAATACAGGAGCTCAGTGCACGGGTATACCTGCTCCATACAGGAGCTCAGTGCACGGGTATACCTGCTCCATACAGGAGCTCAGTGCACAGGTACACCTGCTCCATACAGGAGCTCAGTGCACAGGTACACCTGCTCAATACAGGAGCTCAGATCACGGGTACACCTGCTCCATACAGGAGCTCAGTGCACGGGTACACCTGCTCCATACAGGAGCTCAGTTCACGGGTACACCTGCTCCATACAGGAGCTCAGATCACGGGTACACCTGCTCCACACAGGAGCCCAGTGCACGGGTACACCTGCTCCATACAGGAACTCAGTGCACGGGGTATACCTGCTCCATACAGGAGCCCAGTACTAGGGGGTCATTTGCGGTGTAATTGATGTAAACATTGACGGATGAGGTGATCCCACCTCTTTCAGTGATGGCCAAATGGAAGAGGGTGGAATTAAAAAAATCACAAAGGAAGGAGGTGGAGACTCAGTATAACAAGGTCCCGTCTCAAATTCCTCCCCTGCCTGTCAGATTGCAAGATTTATTTTGCCCTCAGAACAAAGTCATTTCAGGGCTCACTGGTTTGACCTCTAGTTGACCTGGGGACCTGCTAAGAGGATATAGCCTTTAATTAACCTGAAGTCAGCACATCAATTGCAGCTTGTGGTCTCAAAGGGACACACTTAAGCTGCTTTTTCTACTGCGTTTAGTGGTCCATCTGAAAACACCACAGGTGTTCTTATCTTTTGTGTTGTCTGTTGGTTGCCATTGTTACCAGGGCTTCCTGCATGGCTGGGCCTAGCGAATCCTGGAAGTCTATTCTGGGGTTGCCCCCAGCCGCATGAGAGCAGTGCGTTGGGAGCCAATGGAGCTCGGACCCCCTGTACATTCAATGTACAGCAGCTGACGTTACATGCAACTGCCGTCTAGGAGCAAAATATCACACTGGTATAATGGAAGTGTCTTGGGACGTTTCACTACATTAAAGGCGCTACATAAATGCAAACTGTTGTTGTTCCCGTCCTTTGGCTTACTGTGAGCAATACCACGGGAGATTTCCTGGCCTGAAATATAAGTCTCCTCACTTGGTCTCAGCATTTGCTGGACTAGGGAGGGCAAAAAGCAGCCCACTCCTAATCCCTATCCAACAACCTCTGCTGGGTGTGGATGTCATGTGAGGACAGAATTGGGCTCAGCTGTGAAGCTCCCCATAGAAGAATTTACCCCATCGAACATTTACCTGAGGAAGGAGGAAGTCTCCGAAAGCTTGTGAATTTAAAATAAAATTGCTGGACTATAACTTGGTGTTGTAAAATTGTTTACAATTGTCAACCCCAGTCCATCACCGGCATCTCCACATCATAGAAGAATAGCCCACCGAAGGATAGTCGGTTCAGGGAGGCCGAGCATGCCGCACCAACTCGTGTTCGTACATAACTGCAACAGTTATCCTGTGACCCACAGTGTAAAATTCCAGCTGCTATTTATTGCTTTGTGCTCATTATCTTATTGTCCGAAGTGAACTGCTTTTAAAGATTTTCACAACACCACCCACACATACTATCATTAATTGTCCTTTCCTGGCTTATTGTTCATGTGACAGATAAGGACATGATTCTGCTGGTTAACAATAATCGCCCTCATAATTATAACAATGACATTTACAATGCAGTCTATCGCAATCCCATTACCTCACTCAGCTCTGTGCTGGGCATACTAATTAAAATGATTCACGCTTGGTTCTAACAAGAGACTAATCCTTTTCAAATACTTAGGGACATTTTTGCATACCCAGTGTATAATTAGGGTGAAGTCGGTTGGTTATTGGCAGAATGCCCAAGTTGCTTAGAGTCCTGAATACATGGAGAGCAAATGTAAGTCCCAATAGGTTCAAACTAAAATATTGGAAAAAGGTGCAAAGATTATGTTCCTATTATCAGTTAGTTATAATAATAAATATATTTATTTAAGCAACGACCCATGTGTACGTGCACCCTCTTGTCAAATTGATTACAGCCAAGAAGACAGAAGGAAGAGACCACATTTGTGCCCATTGATCTTTCAGCATGTCCTTAATTCAGTAAAGTGATACATATGTAATTCTTCAGCAGGTAGTCCCTTGTAACACCACAGGCATTCTTCTCATGCATTTTATCAATTACCAACCCATACATGTAGGCCTGTGTTTCTCATTCACTTTTTCCCTCCAGGTTTCTCCTCTCACCTTCTGAAGGTGTTGATTCAAACACGGGCACAGTTCCACAGGTTATCCTGTTTGCGAAGAGATTCTTTACACAGAGGGTGGGTTGAATGTGGAATTCTCTGCCACAAACCATTGCTAAAGCAGAGTCCAGAAATTCTTTTAAAAGGGGATTAGATGGTTGGGCTAGAGAAATGTTAATGGGTATGGGGAGCAAGGAGGAGGATGTGATTAGACTAAGTGACTCATGTGGAGGAAAACAAGACTCGATGGGCCGAATGGCCTGTTTCTGTGCTGGACGATTCTATCACCTTGCCCAGCAGCAGTTCTTCGTGTATGAACTTTGACCCTGAGTGTCGGCAAGGCTATTGATCGAGAGAGATTCACAGCCGGACCTAATCCAATCATCACATGATGTCCATGCGCCTGCACTTTCCAGCTGGATG
This sequence comes from Heptranchias perlo, assembly GCF_035084215.1. Taxonomy (NCBI): domain Eukaryota; kingdom Metazoa; phylum Chordata; class Chondrichthyes; order Hexanchiformes; family Hexanchidae; genus Heptranchias; species Heptranchias perlo. Next base: position 12,736,256 of record NC_090353.1, on the reverse strand, counting down.
ACAATCAGGAGCAAGAGGACCCGAGCTGTTTCTTCTCTTCCTTAGCTCAGGGGCACTGAGGCCAACTGTAGTGTCCTATTTACCGCCTGACTGAAATCAGCTAACTGAAGACAGACTGAGGATTGAAGCTGCAACCCTTCTGTTCTGTATGGATCAGTACTCCAACACACAGTGCATTAGTCTAATAAACTTACGGGGAAGAACAGTCAAAAGCTTTTATTATAAATTCTTCTTGAAGTCGGTCCCTTCTGATTATGAATATCGCTACATGCTCATTTCTCAGTATCTGGTATTAGAAATTGAAATTCAATATTTTCTAACACTTAGATGGCTGGAATTGAAGGTTTTGACTCTTGAAATAAAGGGGAAGAAGAGAGATACATCGAGATAGTTTGTTTTAATCATTGTTATCCAATTTAGTCCAAGATTCAAAACAAGCCCTTGGTCCTTTTTGAACGACCTTGGAAACTGCAGTGAAGTGTTTGTAGCTCACTGCATATGCTGGTTGTGTGGTTTAAGGAGGGTCTTAAAGGAGTAGAGGGAGGTGGAGAGGTGCAGGGATTTTGAGAGTTAATTCCAGGGCACGGGGCCTATATGGCTGAAGGCATGTCTGCCAATGTGAAGGGGGATTCACAAGGGACCAGAATCAGAGGAATGCAGAGTTAAGGGGATGGGGGCAGTTATAGGGCTGGAGGAGATTACAGACATAGAGAGCAGTGAGGTCATGAAGGGATTTAAACATGAGGATGAGAATTTTAAAATCGAGGCGTTGGAGGACAGGGAGCCAATGTAGGTAAGAGAGCACAGGGTGATGGGGGAGCAGGACTTGGTGTGGGATACGATACAAACAGCAGAGTTTTGGATGAGCTCAAGTTTATGGAGGCGGAAGATGGGAGGTCAGCCAGGAGAGCAATGAAATAGTCGAGTCTGGATGTAACAAAGGCAAGGATGAAGGTTTCAGAGGCAGAGGCAAGGGTGGATATTACGGAGGTGGAAGCAGGCGGCCTTTGTGATGGAGAGGATATGGGGTCAGAAGCTCAGTTCAGGGCCAAATAGGATGGGCTGGTTACGAACAATCTGGTTCATCCTGAGACCATGACTCGGGAGGGGGATGATATCGATGGCAAGGCTACAGAGTATTAAGGAGCATCTTAAAGGAGACGCTTTCCTCCTTTAAGACGCTCCTTAAAACCTATCTCTTTGACCAAGCTTTTGGTCACCTGTCCTAATGCCTCCTTATGTGGCTCGGTGTCAAATTTTGTTTGATAATGCTCGAGTTGTTGTTGTTGTCATCGTCGTCGTCGTCGTTGTTACTCTGGAAGTCGGAGACCTGAGCATCCATCATGAGTGCTTCAGTTGACAAAGGAGAAAAGATGGGGGTTTCCATTGAAATCCTTTTGCGGCGGCCGGCACAACCTTATTCATTTCAAAGCTGTACCATTTGTTTGCCAATTTTGCTGCTATTAACCAATTGGAAACCACTCCACACTCAGTCTTCATATAATGGAGGGTAGGTGCCAATCTTCATCCGCAGCACCACTGGCTGCTATCAACTGGTTTAGCTTGCTTGAATCACTTTCCTGGCTGCCACCGCTGTTGTGTGACATCAGTCCCAAAGAACCACAGGAGGAGTTAGGTGTGGCGATGAGGAGCACTCAAAAAACACTCTCAAGAGGGTACGATTGCTCCCAGAAGTGCTACCCCTAAAAAAGCATCCCAAACACTCAGTTTTGTGCACTGAGGAAAACTGCTTGCTTGGGGTGATTGTGTAGGAGTATCTGTGTCCCCTTTATATTATTGGCGGCCTAACTATGAGGTAAATGAGGCAGCTCAGCTGCCAGCAGTCATCAGAGACTTTCCCAGCATCCTGGACCCTTCCCGATATCCTAATGGGCAAACAAGTCGTCATGGTGACTTTTAAAGAGCTGTATGTGTGTGGTTGTTATTCCATTGCCACTGATGTTCTTAATTTCTCTCCCCCCCATCCAATGTAAATGCTGATGGAAGAGGAGTGGGAGGAGGCTCGTGTGGAGCATAAACACCGGCATGGATTAGTTGGGCCGAATGGCCTGTTTCTGTGCTGTACATTCTATGTAATTCTATGAAAAGGCATTTTGCAATATAACCGGGGATTAGTGGGAAGTTTTAAGTACGGTTTGAGTAGATTTGAGTGGTGATATCTCAAACAGTCAATAAGGTCTGACCAATGATAAAATAACGGTTGGAAATCAGATCGGCATGTTATACTTGCAATTTCCTTTGCAGCAGTAACGTAATGGTTTGCTGTGAGACTTATCTTTATTTTGATAAAGTTTGGCACAAAAGGCCATCAGTTAATCTCAAAGCTGTGAGGATGCGAGGTAAATATTTTTTAATAAGAAATTGCCTTGAAGGGTAGAAGACAGCAGGTACTGAGGTAATGCTGGACGTGGGGGGGAAGGATTGGGGTGCCCCCCTGCACCCTGGTTTCAGTAGGAGGATCACTATTGTTTCTAATTTCCATGGCATGGATAAAGTGAATGTGGATTATCACTTTAAATTAATGTGTGGGAAGAAGACAAGGAAGTACAGGGAGTGGTTTTCGATTTGGGCAGCGGGTGGGCCGATCGCAACACCGGTTTTGGTGATTGGGCTTCATTATAATAAAATCGGCAGCTCGGCAAAAGGCGGGCATGGAAAATATGGCATCTCCTCCCTGTAGCTGAGTTGGCAGTGACACCCTGTGGTGGGGGAAGGGGAGGTGGAGATAGGTGATTGTGGGGGGTAGGGTTGGGTATGGAAGGACCATTCCTGCTCTTCCTGGCCCCAGTTAAATCATTAAAAAAACTTCCCTTAAATGTTTTCGTTGCAACCTCCAGCAGTCTCTTTATGGACCCCTGGTTCGGCTGCTCTACATTCGGTTGTACATGAGCAGTGTGCGCTGCACCCATGGGAAGGACCAAAACTGCATCGGGATCCTAAATACATCATAGGACCCCGATTTAAATATAATAATGGGAGCCCTGGCCTCCTATTTTAAGGCCCCCTCTAAAATTGGAGCAGGTGGTGTGGTGGGCAGGGGTTTTTTATCTGTCTCGCTATTGCCCTGTTTTTCGGTAGCGAGGCAAAAATTAGCCCCACTATTTCAAATTCATAAAAAGTAACTTTAGGACTGATATCAGGAAGTTTATCTTCATGCAGAGACTGATCGAAACTTGGAATGGACTCCCAGATAGAGTAGTGGAGTCAAACCTCCTGGAATAATTTAAGAAACAATTAAAGGTAGCAATGGGAGAAGTTAGGGTTTCTGGATGCATGATATAAGATGGGCAGAATGGCTTTCCTCATCCGTAAGCATCCTGTGATCTTATGACCTATTCGGTCACCCTGACTTGTATTGTTGTAATCACCCAGTGTAACAGGCTATCAAGTTTGTTCACTGGTCGTTAAAGAAGAAGGCAGCAAAAACTGTTTTCCCTATCTGAAAACTTATAATCATGACTAATACACGACTAAGTGCTCACTTTAAACTTCTTTGACTTTAACTTCTTCCAAATCACGGACCATAAAGCAACACCTCCAGTTAATGAATATAATTATAGAGTTATTGCAATAGTGGAGGTGGGAATAATGGCGAGTGTCTTAATATATGACTCAATTTATTATTTGAAAGAAAACTGTGCTTCATTTCAAAGGCCACTAACGTCCACTTCATCACCCTCCAAGGCACACAGGTCACCCAGATTGTTTCTGAACTCAACAAAGGGTGTTGTTGAACAGCTCGCTCAGAAATTGTGATTCTCTTCAGAATTAAATTGGGGTGAGCAGGAGCCAAGTGCAACAAAGATTCAAAATGAAGAAATAATTTATTGCAGCAACTGTAGAGTAGAGCATAATAAGGCTATCATGTGTCTTTTTTAACTGAAAAGGTGATGGATCAAGGCCCATAGTGCCGGGCACCGTGAAAGTTGGTTGCATAAACTTGGTTTGAACTCCCTTCAGTTTAGAAGGCTCAGGTGTTTAAAATGATAAAGAGATTTGATGGGGTAGAAAAACTATTTCCTCTGGTGGGAGAATCCAGAACAAGGGGCAAAATCTTAAAATTAGAGTTAGGCCATTTAGGAGTGAAATCAGAAAGCACTTTTTCATATAAAGGGCAGTGGAAATCTGGAACTCTCCACCCCAAATGGCTCTGGATTCTGGGACAATTGATATTTTCAAGACTGAGGTCAATAGATTTTTGTTGGGTAAGGGGATCATGGGATATGGATCAAAGATTGGAAAATGGAGTTGAGGTACAGATCTAGCTGAATGGCAGAACAGGCTTGAGGGGCTGAATGGCCTGTTCCCACTTCCTGTGTAAGACTGACAAGAGGAGAGAAGATGAGATAATTAAAGAGGGATTGAGCTTGGGTTCTAAATGCCTGAAGAAGGAGAAACAGAGGAAAGTAAAGAGTTTCCTAGTTTGCAGTCCTGCCCGGCAGCAATATAATTGCGAAAATCGTGCTGCCCCATGAAAATCACCCCCTCCCCCATGAAAATCATGCTGAGCTTTTCCCCGATTGCCAAGCTGTTGCTCCCACCTCCTATCTGTTGCTGCTGCTGCACCTGGTCTGGCTCCAGGGAATTGAAGTGTGCTACATACTGTGAGAGGAATCTTCATTTTTCAATTCCTGCCCAGAGTGTACAGCAGATGACCAGAAACTTAACTGGACCAGCCACATAAATACTGTGGCTACAAGAGCAGGTCAGAGGCTGGATATTCAATGCGAGTGACTCACCTCCTGACTCCCCAAAGCCTTTCCAACATAAACAAGGCACAAGTCTCCTGATGGAATACTCTCCACTTGCCTGGATGAGTGCAGCTCCAACAACACTCAAGAAGCTCAACACCATCCAGGACAAAGCAGCCTGCTTGATTGGCAACAATTCCTCTCAGCAACTCATATCTCTCTATCAAGCCCAAGTCTGTCAAAGATCTGGACCATGCTTTTGGAATTCAGGCTCATACTAATGTGGTTGTCTCATAAATGTCCTCTGAAGTGGCCAAGCAAGCCACTCAGTTGTTCAAGAAGAAGGCCCATCACCACCTTCTCAAGAGCAACTAGGGATGGGCAATTTATGCTGGCCTTCCCAGCGATGCCCACATCCCGAGAATGAAAAAAAACATAACCACTCCTATTACATCATTGGCAGGATGTTGCGTTGATGAGACTCAGTTGATAGGATGCCCCCAGGAACTGGATGTAGGCATCGTCTCAAACTGAATAGCCCACCGAGACCTCCAAGGCACATTAAACCTCTTTACAAATTCATCTGTTCGCACTTATTAACATCAATATCAAGTTAAGCCCTTTCTCATGGATTGACTTGATAATTGGTGTTGATCAGGCTTCTGCAGAAAAATGTTGAGCAATCCAGGTTTGTCACGACAACTGAGAGGACGACGGAGGGAGAACTGTTCTGTAGTAGATAAAGCGAGTCCTAGGACAGTTTACAAATTGATAAACTACCCTCTCAGCTGTAAATCAGGGTTTATGGGCTGTCGTTGGCCTGGCGATTGGAAACAATGCCGTCCTCCGGTGATGTAGAGGCTTCTCTTCAGATGCCTTTCTTTCAATTTTCTAGATAAGATGACAGTAATTCCACATATTTTTCAAAGTACAAACAAAGTAAGATTGTCCAACGTGGTTCGTTGATGAGATGTGTGACATACAATCCATTTTAATCTGGACACGATAACACACTGGCTGCTTTCCTGAAATTGCCCTATTACTTTATGACTGAGCCTAGTCTCTGGCCACTTTATGGAAGAATGAAATGAAACAGGATCATGCTGGGAATCATTGTTTCAATGAATTCTTGACAGGGGTTGAAATGCCTCCCAAATTAGCAAGCAAATGAGGTGCTGCCTCTTTTCTGGAGACAGTATTGTCGAGTGAGTGAATTCATTTACATAAATGCCGCCTGATTGGGATGAATACTTCCTGACAGCTAATTTTGTTCAGTTTAATCACAGCAAGCAAGACTTAATCGCCTGTGTAATATGATTGTGGATGGCAGAACCATCTGGTTTCAGTTCTGCTTATGAGTTGATGAGAAAGATAACTTTTGTTTTTCTCGGCAATACCACTGATTAATTTAGCCTAAAGAGAAGCTTCACTTACCTCTGCAGGCAGCACCATGAGATAAATAAGATGGCATGTGGTACACCTCAAGAGGTGGGTTTTCCCTGTGTTAGCAGGGGTACAGCATGGTCTCTAACACTTTCTTCCTCCGACCCGTCATCCCCACAGCCTTAAAGTCAAAACCCATTCCACCATCTCCTAGCCTAACTCATCCTTTACCACAATTTAAAAACTGCACAACTCCATGCCTCTTTTGGGCTTCCCTTCCTGCTACAATTGATAATCTTTTCAAACTAAGCTTGACATAATCTATGTGGAACTACATAGAATGAACAGCACAGAAACAGGCCACTTGGCCCAACAGGTCTATGCTGCTCCATATGAGCCTTCTCCCATCACTCTTCATCTAACCCTATCAGCATCAGTTTCTATTTCTTTCTCCCTCATGTACTTATCTAGATTCCCCTTAAAAGCATCTATGCTATTCACCTCAGCTACTCCTTGTGGTCGCGAGTTCCCCATTCTAACCACTCTGTGGGTAAAGAAGTTTTTCCTGAATTCCCTATTGGATTTATTAGTGACTATCTTATATTTATGGCCCCTAGTTCTGATCTCCCCCACAAGTGGAGACATCTTCTCTACATCTATCTATCAAGCCCTCTCATAATCTTAAAAACCTCTATCAGGTCACCCCTCAGCCTTATTTGCCTGAGGAAGGAGAAAATCTCCGAAAGCTTGTGAATTTAAAATAAAATTGCTGGACTATAACTTGGTGTTGTAAAATTGTTTACAATTATCTTTTCTAGTAAAAGGAGCCCCAGCCAGTTCAATCTTTCCAGATAGGTATAACCTCTCAGTTCTGGTATCATCCTTATAAATCTTTTTTGCAATTTCTCCAGGGCCTCTATATCCTTTTTATAATATGGAGACCAGAACTGTGCACAGTACTCCAAGTGTGGTCTAACCAAGGCTCTAAACAAGTTTAACATAACTTCTCTGCTTTTCAATTCTACCCCTCTAGAAATGAACCCCAGTGCTTGGTTTGCTTTTTTTAAATGGCCTTATTAACCTGCGTCGCTACTTTTAGTGATTTGTGTAACTGTACCCTTCGGTCCCTTTGCTCCTCTACCCCATCTAGGCTGTTATTTTCCAAAATGCACCACCTCATATTTACCTATATTGAAATTCATTTGCCAATTGCATGCCCATTCTGCAATCTAATCACTACTTCTAGATTTATGTCATCTTCTCTCCCACTCATTTCAACGTGCTGGTGTCCTGTGCTATGGTCCTCCACCTGGGTCTCTCAATAATAAAATAAATCCAGCAGTCAACCTAATCGGCTACTGCCACCACACCTCCTGGGCACCACAGGATATTATTGTGTTTAGGCTCTTGACATTTGGCAATAAAAGTCAAGCATAAGAATTCAGGAACCGAGTCCAGCGGAACAACACTCCCAGGAGTTTGACACTTCAGTGGTTACAGATAATAGATTTGCGTTGTTAGCTGTGAGGCCCACTGGGTCATGGCAACTCCTGCCATTTACTCACTTTATCACAGGGTCTGTCAGGATTTTGTTACTTGTATAAGGATGGGGGCCTATATCTTATATTGGGTTATGATTACTCAGCTAGATTTATAAGAACATAGGAAATAGGAGCAGGAGTAGGCCGTACGGCCCCTCGAGTTTGCTCCTCGAGATCATGGCTGGTCTTCTACCTCAACTCCACTTTCCTGCCCTATCCCCATATCCCTTGATTCCCTTAGTGTCCAAAAATCCATCAATCTCGGTCTTGAAAATACTCAACGACTGAGCATCCACAGCCCTCTGTGAATCCAAAGGTTCACAAACCTCTGAGTGAAGAAATTTTTCCTCATTTCGGTCCTAAATGGCCGACTCCTTATCTTGAGACTATGGCCTCTAGTTTCTAGACTCTCCAGCCAGGGGAAACAGCCTTTCAGCATCTATCCTGTCAACGTATTTATACGTTTCAATGAGATCACCTCTCAACCTTCTAAATTCCAGAGAATATAGGCCCATTTTACACAATCTCTCCTCATAGGACAACCCTCTCATCCCAGGAATCAATCTAGTGAACCTTCGTTGCACCCCCTCTAAGGCAAGTATATCCTTCCTTAGGTAAAGAGACCAAAATTGTACACAGTACTCCATGTGTGGTCTCACCAGAGCCCTATATAATTTTCTCTTATACACCGAACCCTTTGCAATAAAGGCTAACATACCATTTGCCTTTCTAATTGCTTGCTGTACCTGCATGTTAACTTTCTGTGATTCTTGTACAAGGACGCCCAAATCCCTCTGACTACCATCATTTCTTAGTCTCGCACCTTTTAAAACATATTCTGCTTTTCTATTCTTCCTATCAAAGTGAATAACCTCACATTTCCCCACATTATACTCCATCTGCCACTTTCTCATCCACTCACTTAATCTGTCTATATCCCTTTGCAGCCTCCTTGTGTCCTCCTCACAGCTTACTTTCCCACCTAGCTTTGTATCATCAGCAAACTTGAATACATTACACTCGGTCCCCTCATCTAAGTCATTGATACATATTGTAAATAGCTGAGGCCCAAGCACTGACCCTTGCGGCACCCCACTAGTTACAACCTGCCAATTTGCAGCATTAAAAGAGCAATGTCCATCCCATTGAGGAAATCTGAGCCCAATTTTAGTCTGTTTTGGGTGGCACATCACCTTTCTAGGTAATGCTAGTATGAGATGCTAGAATGGGTGAGGTGATGGATAGAAGGTCCAAACAAAGGACTTGGATTATGGACCCTTCAGATCCAACAATGGAGTCTCAATTCATCCAAATGGTTGCCAGAACACTGTTGAAGTTAGTGACAGACTGTGAATCTGCTGCAATCTTCACAATGGCCCCATTTTGGAAGGGTACAATTTTCATCCAGTTACTTATATATTCAGAACTACCCTTCCGAAATGGCATTGCTGCAAAAAACATAGTGGAACCCTATCTTACCTCATCTTTTTTTTTGAATGAGAAACCTGGATGAAAGGCCAAGGACCATTGCCTTGGACACCATCAAGATTGAAAGGAGTGGGAGATAGATTGAAAGATAGATGTAGGTGAGGGACACCAATCAACCCCTCTTAGCTCATCTGGCCAGAATACAATCTCTCCATCACATCATCTAGCTGTCTCTTGAATGATTTTAATATTTTCATCTTCTTTAACCTATTTGGAAGTCCACTGCAAGAAGACTGTTGATCATTCTTTATATGAAGAAGTGCTCTTGACCTCTGTCCTAAACTTTTCCTTCACCAGTTTTAACCTTTGCCTCCTTGTTCTAGCATCTTGACATATTTTGAAGTAGTACTTCAGATTAACCTTACCTGTGCCATTTGATGTCGATAAATTTCCTTCTTAATTGCCTTTTTCCAAGGCTAGAGAGCATCATTTTTTTCAGTCTTTTCTTGTAACACAGCCACTTGGGGCTAAGGATCAACAGGGTAGATTTTCCCTCGGTGCGGTTTACGGGTGGCCAGCCGGCAGAGTGCGCCGGCCAGCTGCACAATAGTGCCGACGGGAGGCCCGGTCCATTTTGAGGAGCAGGCCTCTTTAACGTAGGGCCAGCGGGATGCGGACAGAAAACGAGTGCCCTGGCGGAGCCCGCCAGCTCTGGGCCGCAATATCGGGCGGGGTCATTCTCGAGGGAGGGGAAGGGAACCCGATGTGGCAGCAGCTCAGGCAGTTTTCGAGAAGTCCAGAGGAGTACTCCTGTTTCTCACGGGCCCACAAAATTAAATTAAAACTTACCTTTGGGCTTGGAGCACCAGCTGATTCTGGTTGGAGTTCGCTCGCTGCATGCTCTGCCCAAATGAGCCCTAAAATGATTCTTGGGGTCCTATGTATGTCATAGGACCATGATTGGTGTATTAAAGGACCTACCATATGGCTCAGTCAGACGCTTCTGCTCTCCAGTGGCAGGCCCTTGGGTAAATAGCTTTGGCTAGTCTATCGGTGGGAACAGGGTGGTATGTCAAACCCCACCATTTTTGGGCCACCACTGCTCCAGTTCTGCCCGGCAGAATTTTCCCCAACCTTCTAGCTTTTTTCCGTGCTTCCTCCATGGTGACCAAAACTGAACATCAAACGCTGTAGAGTCTGGCCACGGACCTGGACAGTTTTGGAATAAGCTGAAGTTGGGTGAGGCAAAGGTTAGGTATTAAAAGGCTTTAGGTTGTAGGAAGACTGAGAGAGGTAAATAGCTTTACAGTTCTGAGGAAAAGCAAAAACATCAATTACAGTAGGAGACGTTGCAATGGGGGTGAAATTCAACATTGGTGGAGGTGCAGAATGGGTGGTAGCAAATCGGCCACCCATTGTACTCCCCGCCCAAATTTTCCTTTAAATCCGGCGGGATGCATAACGGCCGGCCGATTCCCTACCGCCCATTGTGTGCTGCCACCGAAGTTGAATTTCACCCCAATGAGTCTTGATCTCGATAGAGTAATAACGTAGAGAAGAGAAAAGCATGTAGACCAGTGTACTTGGAACGTAGGAGGAACATGAGAAAGTTTAGAGGAGCACTGAGCATAGTAGGATTGAGGGAGACAAGTAAGGTTACAATGGAGAGAGAGAAGTTGGAGAGGAGAGGTAAGAAAAGGAACACCTATCAGATCATTCATTGTTTGCAAGCAGGAATTGGTTCACTGAAAGAAAGAACGTTCATTGATATAACATGTTCTCAGGATGTTCCAAAGCAATTCACATCCAATGAAATGGAGTCACTGTTGAAATTGAGTCACTTTATTCTGTAGTTAATTTACATCTGTCAAGGTCCCACAAACAGCAGTGAGCTAACTGACCAGTTAACCAGTTTTGATTGAGGGATAAACATTGGGCAGGACTCCTGGAAGAACTCTGTCCTCTTCTTCAAAATACTGCCATTGGATCTTTTACACCCATCAAGACATGCAGACTGGCCTTGTTTTAACATCTCATTCAAGAGACAACCATCTGGAATTTCCGTTCTCCAGCGGAACCCCCAAACACCATTTACCCGGGGGATTTGCAAATCTCATGGCAGGAAAGTCAGGGCCAATGCCTCATGATAATGCCACACTTCCCTCGGTACTGCACTCAAGTACCTTCCTACAGTATGGGCTCAAGCACTGGAGTGGGGTTTGAACCCACAATCTCCTGACTCAATGGTGAAAGCACTATCGTTATACCAAGCTGTACATGTTGGAACAAGGAGCGGCGAGGAAGTGGAGTTGACACTGAGTTAAATATGACAGAAATCAAAAAATGGTAACAAATAAAACCAGATGTGCAGTAAAGTGTAAGATGCCATTTACTTTAGTCTGTTGTGCACTGGAGAATTAATTCTCTGCATCTTTCAAATTATATGGGATGTCAGGAAAGCACTGTGCAAATATATTAAAAAGGTCTTTGATTGCAACCACTTTTTTATCTTCCATTTGCTGGTGGAATTTCATTTAAAATGTATCTAAATTAATGAAAGTAATTGAAATATGAATATTGGATTGAATTGCAGCATTTCTTTTTAAGATTAAAGATTAATTTGTTTCCCATTACCAGGCCCTGCTATAAACTGGCCTATTTTTCAGTCTGAGGCAGGTTGATCATTTTTTTCCTCTTCTCTTCAGCCACTCCTTTCAATAAAAACGTCGAGTGATTCTGAGCTATGGTTCCACGGATGCTGGCTGCTTTCAGGGACCTGCTTCAAGGCAGCTGCTTGTCATACTTGAACCTAAACTGGGAGTGCCCAAGCTTTCTTTGATATTCTGGGCCACTAGGGTTGCCAACTCTGTTTGAACCTATTCCTGGAGGTATTGTCACATGACCCTGCCGCCTCCAACCACCCCGCCCCCACGCTCCCGCCGTTGGTCACCTGACACAACCATCCTCAAGGCACATCGCCTTCCCACACCAATTGGAAAGCGAACAGACTCTTGTTTATCCAATTGGTAAGACAGCCTGTTTTACCATTTTTATAACTAATAAATAAAAGCGTTCAAAGAAAATGAAAAAAAAACATTTATCTTAGTGCTCCAATAAATTTTTCTCCAGAGTTGCTGGAAGCAGTGACCAGGAGATTAATCTATAATTCCTGGAGACTCCAGGGCAATCCTGGAGGGTTGGCAACCATATGGGCCTCACCTAAATCAATGAGGGAGAAGTTCCTCGAGAGGTTCTCCGATCGTCTGCTGTAACTTTGGCGGAAGATTGGAGGAAGCCCCAGAGGAATGTGATCAGAGGCCTTTTATGCTATTTTTCTGGGGTTCCCACCAATCTTTCTTGAGGTTGCAGCACACGATTGGGGAGGACTCCTTAGGAAATTACTGGCAATTGTTTCCACTAAGTTACATGTATCTCAAGCTGCAGGTGTGAACACATTGCAGCATGTGATTTAGGATTTATTCACCAATCAGCTGTCTAAACCTCCAGGCCCACATAATTCAAACAAGAAGCTGAAAAGTTTTGAATGGGTCAACGTGAATGGTTGATTCCACTGGTTGGCAAATCAGTAACAAGAGGCCATAAACGAAGGATTATCATTCGAAGAACAAAAGGGGAAGTTAGAAGACATTTTATCACTCATTACCATTAGAACATGGAATGCTTGACCGCAATGGCTTTTCAAGCAGAGACTAAGGCTTCATTTAAAGTGGAATTTGATAGGTGTTTGAAAAGGAAGATAGAAGGAAAGGTCAGGAGAATGGGATTAAATAACAATCTGAAGTTATCTACTCTAATCCCATTCCCCTGACCTTTCCTTCTATCTTCCTTTTCAATTCCACTTCAACTGAAGAGCTAGCACTGGCACAAGCACAATGGAGTGAAGGGCCTTCTTTTATAATTGTAATTTCTATGAGCCTAGTGAGTAAGAAATATTAACACAAGTACAACCGAGTTGCCTGGGCTTCGTGGACCATAGTTTGGATACCTAGCCTAGACAGTGAGCACTGACAGACCACTGGACATCACAGGCGAGGCTGATTTTGACCTAACACTACTGAGTCAGAAAGTTGTGGGTTCAAAGTCCCATTCCAGAAACTTGAGCACAAAATCTAGGCTGAAACTGCAGTGCAGTACTGAGGGTGTGCTGCAATGTCGGAAGTGCCGTCTTTTGGATAAGATGTTAAACTGTCTGTCCTCTCAGGTGGACGTAAAAGATCCCATGGCACTATTTCGGAGAAGAGCAGGGGAGTTCTCCCTGGTGGCCCGGCCAATATTTATCCCTCAACCAACATCACTAAAACAGATTATCTGGTCATTATCACATTGCTATATGTAGGACCTTGCTGTGCACAAATTGGCTGCCACGTTTCCTACATTACAACAGGGACTACACTTTCAAAGAACTTAATTGGCTGTAAAGCACTTCGGGATGTCCTGAGGTCGTAAAAGGCGCTATATAAATGCAAGTCAGTCTTTCTTTCTTTCTACATTTACACACTTGCACTTTCTAGCAGACATCATTGGACAACGAGCAGGAACGGGAAGCCTGGCTGATTTTTCACTCTCCAGATCGGGGACACCAATGCCAATCTCAGAGGCCGTAGTCTGTCCGGGCTGAGATCAGCTGACTCAACACAAAACAGGGATGAAAGTATCATATTATCAACAATTAAATAAAAAGCAAAATACCGCAGATGCTGGAAATCTGAAATAAAAACAGTAAATGCTGGAAACACTCAGCAGGTCAGGCAGCATCTATGAAGAGAGAAATGTAGGCTTAATGTTTCAGGGCAATGAGTTCTGACGAAACGTCACCAACCTGAAACGTTAACCCTATGTCTCTCTCTCTACAGACGCCGCCTGACCTGCTGAGTGCTTCTAGCATTTTCTGTTTTTATTTCATAATATCAACACATTGTGGTGTCATTGCCAATATTTATCCCTCAGCCAACATCATTAAAACAGATTATCTGGTCATTATCAAACTGCTGTTCGTGGGACCTTGCTGTGCATAAATTGGCTGCTGTGTTTCCTACATTACAACAGTGGCTACACTTCAAAAAGTATTTCATTGGATTGTAAAGCACTTTAGGACGTCCTGAGATCATGAAAGGCACTATGTAAATACAAGTCTTTCTTTCTTCTTTCTTAAAGAATTCTCGTAAATCTGATCAAGTTTAATTGGTCTTTTGGATATGAATCTAGATATTTTGTAAACCCAGAAGTGAAAAAGGGGATGGTTATAAAGAAAAATTCTATAGAACAGAAGAAAAAAGGATTTGTGGATTAGCTTGAAATTGAGGGCTATTTAGATGGTAATATATTCATGGAGTATCACATTAAGAAAGCTTATCGCAGGCTTTGATTTGAAAAGGGTTTTAGTGAGCGTACTTGCATGCCAAGGCACTTTTATAGCTGATGACACTCTCCTGTTATTGACACACGATGCTTGTAAACACAACTCCCACCTCTGGAGTTTCCACCTCATCACAGGCCTGGACAATCATAGGTCTTCCTTTGGAATAGATGCCTCCTGTACTGATGGTTGTTACGTATGATCTAGGAGTGCTGAGGCCAATTGTACTGCCCATGATCCCAGGCCTAGGTGGACAAGTTCCTGAGGAGGAACCCCTTCGACCATAAGGCCGTCAGACAGTGGTCGCCACGGAATGTTCTGAGAGTCCTGCAAGGAAAGGAGAGGGTGGATCCGATCAGGCAGTTCCCCGACCAGTCGGCTAATGCCATTTGGCAGAACATCTCATCACCAGGACTGACCAACGGGCACCAGGATGTAGCCTGGATGGTGGTGAGAAGGGTCCTCTCAGTGCGGTCCTTCCAACACGCATGGAATCTCAGCGCCACCGCGAGCTGCCCTCGAGGCTGTGGCAGGGAGAAGATCGTGGTCCACCTTGTGATGCATTGCCCATTTGCACAGAGGGTGTGGAGAGAGATGCGTTGGTATCTGTCCCGGTTCATCCCCAGCAGTTTGGTAACACAGGACACTGTGCTGTACCCCGTGACACCCACCAAGACGGATATCAGCATGCTGCTAGAAGACCATCAACTCGGTGAAGGAGGCTCTTTGGTCCGTCCGAAACCTGCTAGTCTTCCAGCTAAAGGAGCTATCCATGACCGAGTGTTGCTGACTGGCACACTCCAAGGTCCAGAGTATGTGCTGCGGGACGCACTGAAGCGAGGTGCGACCTACGCAAAGGCTCTATGGGTAAAGGCCGATGTAAGGCCATCCCACCTTGTATTGAACAGCATGTATTATAAGATATGTGCTATCTTTAAATTGTAACATTGGAATCGTACTATGTACGATCAGTGTTGTATTGTTTTGAGTTGTATCGCCTTGGAATTGTGGTATCTTTAAATTTTATGAAATAAAGTATATTTTTAAATATAAAATAAAAAGTCTTAAGCCTGATCGCCTATCAATGCTGTGTTAGCTGGTCTCAGCTGGGATGGCAGCAGTGAGATCAAGTAACTCAACATTGACAGGGGACTGAACCAAGGAACCCATTGGTCTAGTATCACATTGGGTAGCTATAACAACAACTTGCATTTATATAGCGCCTTTAATGTATTAAATCATCCCAAGATGCTTCACAGGAGCGTAATCAAACAAAAATTGACACAGAGCCAAAAAAAGAAGACATTAAGACAGGTGACAGAATGCTTGGTCAAAGAGATAGGTTTTAAGTAGCATCTTAAAGGAGAAAGAGGTGAAGAAGTTTGGGGAGCGAATTTGAAGGCACGGGGCAAAGGAGGTGGGGGATGGACAAGAAGCTAGAGTTGGAGGAACGCAGAGTTGTCAGAGGGCTGAAAGAGATTACATAAATAGGGAGAGGTGAGGCCACGGAGGGATTTGAACATGAGGATGAGAATTTTAAAGTCAGGACTTTGGTGGACCTGGAGCCAATGTAGGTCAGCGAGCACAGTGATGATGGGTGAACTTAACCAATGACCCATTGGATGAGCCTGTGTTGTTCTGAGCAATATAATTGTTTGAAGAACTGTCAAAACCCCAGAGGCTTAACGTTTGAACCTTTAGACCTCTTCTCCCATATCAACACCCAATTAAAAAAGGCTAAAGGCGAAGAGCAATAGATAAACACTTTGATCCATTTGAAGATTTAAACAAACTGCAGTTTGCATGTGAGATTTGAGATACCATGAAAAATAAATGAGACAAAATTTTTCTATTATACTAAATTGAGTCAAAATGATCACAATAAGATGAAATATTTATGTTCTCATGCAAAGTTAATGAATTAAAAAAAATTCTTTGGCAGTTTTTCTCCTCAATGAAAGTATCTTTTCCTCATTGAGGTGCAGTTTCACGATTGCAAGACACTCTCCAGTACCTCACCCTTGTAGCCATTGTTCATGTGTGAGCCTTAGCGATGAGTGCTTACAGGCTGCTCAACCGTGAGGATGTGTATTCAGTCTGATCCTGTTCTCACCCAAGTCCACGTCGTATTTCCAAAATAACTACTTTATTCGGAACTGGGCTCCCGCCAAAGAAGTGTTGGTGATTAGATAAAGAGATATAAAGAGTGAAATCCAACCTGAAGAAATACGGTATTGACAATAATACAGGGGAGGAAAGCGTCAAAGACGGCAAACTGTGGCTATCTGCAGACTGCGGTGATCCGCAAATTGAGAAGATTCGCAATCTGTGGTGATCTGCAAACTGGGGAGATCTGCAAACTGTGGCGATCTGCAAACTGAGGCTGATCCGCAGACTGAGGGGATCTGCAGACTGGGGCGATCTGCAAACTGTGGCGATCTGCAAACTGAGGGGATCCGCAGACTGCGGTGATCTGCAAATTGAGAAGATTCGCAATCTGTGGCGATCTGCAAACTGGGGAGATCTGCAAACTATGCCGATCTGCAAACTGAGGGGATCCGCAGGATGAGGGGATCCGCAGACTGAGGCGATCCGCAAACTGTGGCGATCTGCAAACTGGGGCACTCTTCAGACTGAGGGGATCTGCAGACTGAGGTGATCTGCAGACTGAGGGGATCTGCAAACTGAGGGGATCTGCAGACCGAGGGGATCCGCAGACTGAGGCGATCTGCAAACTGAGGGGATCTGCAGACTGAGGCTATCTGCAAACTGTGTCGATCTGCAAACTGGGGCAATCCTCAGACTGAGGGGATCCGCAGACTGAGGGGATCCACAGACTGAGGGGATCCACAGACTGAGGGGATCTGCAAACTGAGGGGATCCGCAGACCGAGGGGATCCACAGACTGAGCGGATCCACAGACTGAGGGGATCCGCAGACTGAGGCGATCCTCAGATTGAGGGGATCCGCAGACTGAAGGGATCTGCAAACTGAGGGGATCCGCAGACTGAGGGGATCTGCAGACTGAGGTGATGTGCAAACTGAGGGGATCCGCAGACTGAGGGGATCCGCAGACTGAGGGGATCTGCAGACTGAGGCGATCTGCAAACTGAGGGGATCCGCAGACTGAGGCAATCTGCAAACTGAGG
Organism: Heptranchias perlo; assembly: GCF_035084215.1. NCBI lineage: Eukaryota > Metazoa > Chordata > Chondrichthyes > Hexanchiformes > Hexanchidae > Heptranchias > Heptranchias perlo. The sequence goes on along the minus strand of NC_090353.1, from coordinate 12,718,666 downwards.
TGTTCCGTAGATTGAGGCGATCGGCAGACTGAGGGGATCCGCAGACTGAGGCGATCTACAAACTGTGGGGATCGGCAGACTGAGGGGGTCCGCAGACTGAGGCGATCTACAAACTGTGGGGATCGGCAGACTGAGGGGATCCGCAGACTGAGGCGATCTACAAACTGTGGGGATTCCCATGCAGGCAGGGAGTTAATGGGTTTGAATGGGAAAAATAGGCAGAGGAAAGAATGTCAGTGTGCTGGCACTACACCATCGAAGAAAGAAGAAAGAACTTGCATTTATACAGCCCCTTTCATGACATCAGGACGACCCAAAGTGCTTTACAACCATTGAAGTATTTTTGAAGTGTAGTAAGTCTTGTAATGTAGGAAATGCAGCAGCCAAATTGAGCACAGCAAGATCCCAAAGCCAGCAATGTGATAATGACCAGATAATCTGTTTTAATGATGTTGGTTGAGGGATAAATATTGACCAGGGAGAACTCCCCTGCTCGTCTTCATAATAGTGCCATAGGATCTTTTATGTCCACCAACCGAGGATAGATGGGGCCTCAGCTTAATCTCTCATCTAAAAGATGATACCTCAGACAATGCAGCACTCCCTCAGTACTGCACTGGAATATAAACCTGGATTTTGTGCTCAAGTCTCTGGAGTTGTCTTTCATATCAGTTTTGTGGTGAAATATGTCTCTCTGGGATTGCTTTAAAAAGCCATCTAAATGTTCACCAAAGACGTGGCCAATCTTAAATCTCAAATTTTTTTTTCTTTTTTCTTTTTATGCTGAGAAACAATCTTACTCTATTAATGGGGGATTGCCAAAGTACTGGATAGCAGGCAGGATCAGAACTCCTACGGGAACTTTACGAATTCACAACTTGCGCTAAAGTTTCACACTAAGAGTGCAGATTCATAAAATCATTCTGCACAGACCAGGAACCAAATCTGAGAACGTCTTGCTCCGTATGTCTTCAAGTATTCACTAGATAAACTCGCCGGTCTGATTTAAATGAGGCCCAAGGTCCAATTTCGAGTGTGCCCCGGGCCTTCCTGCTCCGGCACAGATACCATTCCCTGCACTCAGTTTACGCTGGCTGGCCGACATTATCCAATTTCACCCCCTATGTATCTACCCTAACGAATTCCTTTATCATTTAAAGATGTCGATTAGATGATCCCCTCAACCTTCTAAACTCAAGTGAATACAAACCAGGTTTATGCAACCTGTCCTCATAATTTTTAATACTCTGGGGTGGGAACCATCAGGTCCTGGAGAATTGTTTATCTTAAGTCCCACTATTTTCTCCATTACCATTTTTGCAATATATTAAATCCACTAAGTTCCTCCCCTTGACTTGTTTTTAGGTTCCCTTGTACCACTGGTATTTTGTCCTCTTCCTCCACTGTGAAAACAGATACAAAGTACTCTTTTGACAAGCCTCCCATTTATCCATCATAGTCTCGCCTGCATCTATCTTTAGTTGCCTTTTAACCGTTTAACATCTCCCAGTTCTGATGAAAGGTCTTCGACCTGAAACATTGGGCATCATTTTAGCACCCGCTATCGGGTGCGTTCCTGACGGGGGGGCTCCGAAAATCGGAGAATCCCGGAGCGGGTCGGGAGCCCGGCTCCAACCCGCCCACTTCCGGGTTCCCCGCTGACGCGCCGGCGTGCGTGCACAGCCCCCGCTGGTGGGAATCCCGCAGGCAATTAAAGCCAGCGGGGTTCCACTTGAAAGTATTTATTTTGCTTGTTCAGGTCATTAACTGACCTGATTAAGGGATTATGTGAGGAGGGGTGGGATTTTATAGCAAACTAGAACTGTTTCCCGTACTGGGGGAAACACTCCCAGTTCAAATGGACGTGTTGCAGCCATCAGCCTGTGGCAGCTGCAAAGGTCCATTTGACAGGTGGGGGGGAGACCCTCACTCCTTGCAGGAGGCCACTCTGTCACTTGGGACAAAGTTTGGCCTCCACCACCCTCCTCCTGACAATCAAAGTCACCAACTTGCACACTTACCCCGGGGTCCAGAGACATGTACCTACCTTGCGGACCCTCTCAGATGTACATCTTCCAGATGGGAGCCGCCGTAGCTGCAGTCATGACCTCCTCGGAGGGCGAACAGCATCACCAGCCTCATCAGCCTCGCCATCCACGCCGTCCACCTCTGACACGTGGAGTTCCACAACAGAGTGCTGTGACACATCCACCTGTACAGCAGGAGGGAGGGCTACCGCAGAGAGAGATGCGTCGCAGAGGGCACTACCCTCGCCACAGGGTCCACAGACCGAGGCTCAGCTTCCTGGACCTCTCTGAGCAGCAGTGCACACGGAGGCTCAGAGTCACTCAACATGTAGTCGTGGACATCTGCAGCCTCCTTCATGCCAATCTGCTCCTGGCTGGCCCGAGCACCATCTTCTTACATGTCGCTGACAAAGTCACCACTGCCCTCAACAACTTCTCCTCCGCATCCTTCCAGGGTGCCACCGGGGACATCGCCAACGTCTCTCAGCCGTCTGCACAAAAGAGCCCTGCAAATACACCTACACCCACTCTGCAGTGACACAATGGGTGGCATCAGTTGTGGGTCTTCATAGTGATCCTCAGGAAAGGGCATTATTGCACAAACCAGATCAGATTCGCAAAGACATGGCAGTAGTGGTGCCAATATAATATGTAATGTGAGTTGGTCAGAAATTCAATATAAGGAACAACCATAACAAACCCTCAAACACCCTTGTGCATCCCCTTCATGCTCACAACACATTTGCCTTACGCTGCCTACTGCACATATCTGATGCATGCCCTGTGGCTGCAGCACAGGTAGTGGCAGGTTGAGTGAGGCTGACTGTGAAAGAGATGCACAAGAGGGTGAGTATGAGATAGAGCCAAGAGATTGTATGAGGATTGGGTTGAGTGGTAGTGGCGGGATGAGTACTGGTGAAGTGAGTAAGTGCAGGTAAGATGAGGATGAGCTTTAAGTGGGTGTGAGGGGTGATGTGATAGAGTAGTGTTGGCAGTACAGAAGGAGATGTGGGGTGGGGGCGGTGATGTGGCAGATGGAGTGTAGGGGAATGAGTAAGTGTACTCACTTTGGCTGACCTACTGAGGTCATTGGAGCGCCTCCTGCACTGTATGCAGGTGGGCAATATGTTGGTGGTGCAGGTGACCTCCTCTGCCACCTCGAGCCAGGCCGTCCTGGTGGCAGAGGCAGGCCGCTTCCTCCCGCCCGCTGGGGGGAAGATCTCTGTCCTCCCCCTCCTCCTCACCCCATGTATTGATACCCGGAGTGAGGCATCATTAAACTGGGAGCAGCCTTCCCCCTGGGCTGCTCCATGCTGTAATAATTTTTCTATTTGTTGCAGCATCAGTCAGTGGAGGACTGCCCCTTTAAATAGAGCTCCTCCAGCTGACAGATCTTACTGCGCATGCGCAGCCCGCCCGATGCGCAGATCAGCAGCGGGGAACCCGGAAGACAAGGTAAGTGGATCCAATTGGGCTGCGATCAGGCGGGTGGCTGACTAATTTCACCGGGAGCGTTACCCACGCGCCCGATAGTCCCCCCGCCGCGAACCCGCAGCCCTGGTAACATCGAGCCCCATAACTCTGTTTGTTTCATCACAGATGCTGCCTCACTTGCTGAGCTTGTCCAGCATTTTCTCTTTTTATTTCTGTCTTTAATTGGCCATTTATCACTTTCTTTCTCCTAATATATTTATAAAAACTTTGGCTGTTCGCTTATATATCTCTTGCAAGTTTTCTTCCATAATCCCTTTTTGCACCTCTTATTACTTTCTTTGTATCCCTTTGTTACTTTTTATAGCTTTCCCAGTTTACTGAATGTTCACTTTTCCTTGAATTTGTATAAGCCTTGATAATGTCTCTTATCTCACTTGTTGACTATGGTTATTAACTACACAAGTGGAGCCTTTGCCTTTTAGGGGAATGTACTGGTTTTGTATTACTTCTTTGAATACTTCCTGTTGTTTGTCTGTAGCCATTAACAGTTTAGCCCAGTTTACTGAAGTCAATTATTTCTTATCCATTCGAAGCGTGCCTTACTTAAATTTAAAACCCTGGCTTGACACTCTCCCATATCCCTTTCAAATTCGATCATATTATGGTCACTATTCGCAAGTTGTTCCCTTACTGTCACATTGGTAACTAATTCTGGTTCGTTACTCATCACTAAATCTAGTATGGCCTGTTCCCTTGTTGGTTCTAAATAACTATTAAAACTGGCCCAAATACATTATAGAAATCCATTGTCTTTACTATTTGAGCTGTTCTGCTTCTCCCAATCTGTACGAAAATTAAAATCTCCCATTACAGCCACATTGTTCCTGCTACATACCTCCCTGATCTCCGTATTTATACATCTCCCCGACTATACCACTACCATCAGACGGTCGGTAGACAACCCCTGCCAGAGTCTTACATAGAATTTATAGCACAGAAACAGGTCTTTCGGCCCAACTGGTCTATGCAATTGTTTATGCTCCACATGAGCCTCTACCCACCCTACTTCATCTCACCCTATCTGCATATCCTTCTATTCCTTTCTCCCTCATGTACTTATCTAGCTTCCCCTTTATGGCATCTATGCTATTCACCTCAACTACTCCATGTGGTAGCAAGCTCCACATTATAACCACTCTCTGGGTAAAGAGGTTTCTCCTGAATTCTTTATTGAATTTATTAGTGACTATCTTATCTTCGTTGACTATTTTATATTCATATTCTTGTATCATTTGCTGTTCCTTAACTCCACCTATATGTGTTTCCACTGCCTGATCACCTTTACTGAAATCACTTCTTTCTACTGCTGTAATTGTGTCTTTTATCAATATTGCTACTCCCTTCCTTTCCCAATTCCCCTGTTCTTCCTGAAGGTCCTACAGCCTGAAATATCTAGCGCCCAATCATGCCCGGCTTGTAGCCAGGTCTCTGTGACGGTATCAGAGAGAGTAAGTAGGAAGATGCAAGAAGGGAAGAATGAGAGTTTCAAGCTATTTAAAGCTAGAAGAGGATTAGATTAGGCTACAATAGACCAAAAAAGTAAAATTAAATAATATAAATTACAGGGGAAGAATAAAGAATAGAAGGAAACTAGCAAGGTTCAGTAGCTCCTCCCATTCTCTATACCCCTCATTCGAAAGTCCATTTCTACGGGTAGTAGGTTTCTTCTGATATTTTGCTCAAGCGGCCATTTTTGATGCGGGAATCTGGACGAGGAATATTGGTCACTTGTTCAAGATGGAGATATAACTGATCCCCATCCTGCTCCTGGTTGGTGATAGTGGCTGTTGGCAATCAGTCTGTAATCATTACTCGTGTGTGGGCCTAGGCAGGTGAGCAGGTGTTAGTTGGGGGTAGAAAGTAATTATTAACTTATTTGCCACACTAGTGATTAACAGAAAAGATAAAAAATGAAAATGCTACATATAAGGTAGATAGAGAGAAATTATTTGCTCTGGTGGGGAAATCCAGACTAAGAGGGCATAACCTTAAAATTAGAGCTAGGCCATTTAGGGTTGATGTCAGGAAGCACTTCTTCACGCAAAGGGTAGTGGAAATCTGGAACTCTCTCCCCCAAAAGTTCAATTTTAAAGTTTAAATTTTTAAGTTTCTGTCAGGCTTCAGCAGAGAGAGCTGCTGTAGCAAGTTAATTGGTTAGCTAGATTAAACTGGTACTTGAAGGTGGGGCAGGCCTGACTCATCTGAGTCTCAAACTGTAGAAATACAGGGGCCTGTCAGTGCGAACAGCACGGTGTGCGGATACACAATGTGAACTGAGAGTTTGGTACGTGTGGGAGTTCGGTGAAGTAGGGGAAGGAGGTGCTGCTTTGCCTTGCTTTTCCTAACATTTTCCACAGAGCGGCAGTGAACCTGAGAGTAGAAGACTGAGATTGGGGAATAAAAAGCAGCAGCAGCCCTGCCACAAGAGACAACTACTGTGCGACGTCACAGGTGAGGCAGGAGAGTCCGAGAGGTGAGCACAGTATAAAAGGAGAGACCTAGAGCGGGAGGAGAGTCTGAGAGTCTAAGGCAAGTCATGGCAGCAGACCTCGCACCCGTGATATGCTCCTCCTGCACTATGTGGGAAGTCATGGACACTACCAGTGTCCCTGGCGACCATGTGTGCAGGATGTGTGTCCGGCTGCAGCTACTGGCTAACCGTCTTTCGGAGCTGGAGTTGCGGGTGGATTCACTGTGGAGCATCCGCGATGCTGAGACTATCGTGGATAGCACGTTCAGTGAGGTGGTCACGCTGCAGGCAAAGATTACGCAGGCAGAAAGGAAATGGGTGACCGCCAGGCAGAGTAAAAGGACTAGGCAGGTAGAGCAGGAGTCCCCTGGGGCCATCTCCCTCTCAAACAGATATTCTGCTTTGGATACTGTTGGGGGAGATGGCTTATCAGGGGAATGCAGCAAGAGCCAGGTTCGGGGCACCACGGGTGGCTCTGCTGCACAGGAGGGGAGGAAGAAGAGTGGCAGGGCTATAGTGATAGGGGATTCAATTGTAAGGGGAACAGATAGGCGTTTCTGCGGCCGCAAACGTGACTCCAGGATGGTATGTTGCCTCCCTGGTGCTAGGGTCAAGGATGTCACGGAGCGGCTGCAGGGCATTCTGGAGGGGGAGGGTGAACAGTCAGTAGTCGTGGTCCATATTGGTACCAACGACATAGGTAAAAAAAGGGATGAGGTCCTGCAAGGCGAATTTAAGGAGTTAGGAGATAAATTAAAAAGCAGGACTTCAAAGGTAGTGATCTCAGGATTACTACCGGTGCCATGTGCTAGTGAATATAGGAACAGGAGAATAGACAGGATGAATGCGTGGCTGCAGGGATGGTGTAGGAGGGAGGGATTTAGATTCCTGGGACATTGGGACCGGTTCTGGGGAAGGTGGGACCTGTACAAGCGTGACGGGTTACACCCGAGCAGGACCGGGACCAATGTCCTCGCGGGGGTGTTTGCTAGTGCTGTTGGGGAAGGTTTAAACAAGAGTGGCAGGGGGATGGGAACCTGAGCGGGGTGTCAGAAGGGAATAAAATTGAGAGCAGCAAGAGAGGGGAAGACCCAGGGGAAATCTACAATACAAATAGTACAAACAGTTGTTCAAGAACAAGTGAAAGGGAAAAGCGTAGAGCAGCGGAAAGAAAGTGTACTTTAGGCACGACAGAAAAAATAAAAACTAGAAGGCGTAAGGCGATTAACCCAGCATCAAAGCTGTGGCAGGGGGTTGGGAACCTGAGCAGGGAGACAGAGGAAAGCGTGTCAGGAAGGGACAGAAGGTATGGAGTAAAAGGTAAAGTGTTAAAAAAGGAAAAAGCAGGAACTAAGTGTCACAAAACATATTTGAAAGTTCTTTATCTGAATGCACGTAGCATTCGTAACAAAATGGACGAGTTAACGGCACAAATAACTACGTATGGGTATGATCTTGTGGCCATTACAGAAACATGGCTGCAGGGTGACAATGACTGGGAATTAAATATGCCAGGGTATTTAACAATCAGGAAGGACAGGCAGGAAGGAAGGGGAGGTGGGGTGGCTATGTTAATAAAGGAAGGAATCACTGTAATACAGAGAAATGATATTGGGACAAAGGATCAGGATAATGAAACAGTTTGGGTAGAGATAAGGAATAATAAGGGGAAAAAACACTCGTAGTATATAGGCCTCCTAATAGTTGCAACACTGCTGGAAGAAGTATTAATCAGGAAATAGTCGGGGCATGTAATAAGGGAACAGCTATAATTATGGGGGATTTTAACTATCATATTAACTGGACAAATCAAATTGGGCAGGGCAGCCATGAGGAAGAGTTTATTGAGTGTACGAGGGATGGATTTCTTGAGCAGTATGTAACTGATCCTACAAGGGGGCAAGCAACCTTGGACCTGGTCCTGTGTAATGAGCCAGGATTAATTAATAATGTCCTAGTTAAGGATCCCCTTGGAATGAGTGACCATAACATGGTTACATTCCATATCCAATTAGAGGGTGAGAAGGTTGGTTCTCAAACAAGCATACTGAGCTTGAATAAAGGAGACTATGATGGTATGAGAGCGGAATTGATTAAAGTGGACTGAGAAAATAGATTAAAGGGTAAGACGGTACATGAGCAGTGGTGTTCATTCAAGGAGTTATTTTACAACTTTCAAAAAATATATATTCCACTGAGGAAAAAAGGGTGTAAAAGAAATGACAGCCATCCGTGGCTAAGTAAAGAAATTAAGGACAGTATCTGACTAAAAACAAGGACATATAAGGTAGCCAAACTTAGTGGGAGGATAGAAGATTGGGAAGTCTTCGAAAGACAGCAAAAAGTAACTAAAGGATTGATTAAGAAAGGGAAGATAGATTATGAAAATAAATTAGCAAAAAATATAAAAACAGATAGCAAGAGTTTCTACAGTTATATAAAAATAAAAAGGGTGGCTAAGGCAAACGTAGGTCCCTTAGAGGATGAGACCGGGAAATTAATGGTGGGAAACATGGAAATGGCAAAAACGCTGAACAAATATTTTGTTTCAGTCTTTACGGTAGAGGACACTAAGAATATCCCAACACTGGACAAACAGGGGGCTCTGGGGGGGAGGAGCTAAATACGATTAAAATCACTAAGAGATTGGTACTCAGTAAAATAATGGGACTCAAGGCGGATAAATCCCCTGGACCTGATGGCTTACATCCGAGGGTCTTGAGGGAAGTGGCAGTAGGGATTGTGGATGCTTTGGTAATAATTTTCCAAAATTCTCTGGACTCGGCAAAGGTCCCGGCAGATTGGAAAACTGCTAATGTAACACCCTTATTTAAAAAGGGTAGTAGGCAGAAGGCTGGAAATTATAGACCAGTTAGCCTAACATCTGTGGTGGGTAAAATTTTGGAATCTATTATTAAGGAGACAGTAGCGGAACATTTGGATAAACATAATTTAATAGGACAAAGTCAGCATGGCTTTACGAAGGGGAAGTCATGTCTGACAAATTTGCTTGAGTTCTTTGAGGACATAACGTACAGGGTGGATAAAGGGGAACCAGTGGACGTAGTGTATTTAGACTTCCAGAAGGCATTCGACAAGGTGCCACATAAAAGATTATTGCTCAAGATAAAGAATCACTGGATTGGGGGTAATATTCTGGCATGGGTGGAGGATTGGTTATCTAACAGGAGGCAGAGAGTTGGGATAAATGGTTCATTCTCGGACTGGCAACCAGTAGCCAGTGGTGTTCTGCAGGGGTCGGTGCTGGGTCCCCAACTCTTTACAATTTATATTAACGATTTGGAGGAGGGGACCGAGTGTAACGTATCAAAGTTTGCAGATGATACAAAGATGGGAAGGAAAGTGGAGAGTGAGGAGGACATAAAAAACCTACAGGGGGATATAGACAGGCTGGGTGAGTGGGCGGAGATTTGGCAGATGCAATACAATATTGGAAAATGTGAGGTTATGCACTTTGGCAGGAAAAATCAGAGAGCAAGTTATTATCTTAAAGGCGAGAAACTGGAAAGTACTGCAGTACAAAGGGATCTGGGGGTCCTAGTGCAAGAAGATCAAAAAGTTAGTATGCAGGTGCAGCAGGTGATCAAGAAGGCCAACGGAATGTTGGCTTTTATTGCTCAGGGGATAGAATATAAAAACAGGGAGGTATTGCTGCAGTTATATAAGGTATTGGTGAGACCGCACCTGGAATACTGCATACAGTTTTGGTCTCCATACTTAAGAAAAGACATACTTGCTCTCGAGGCAGTACAAAGAATGTTCACTCGGTTAATCCCGGGGATGAGGGGGCGGAGATATGAGGAGAGGTTGAGTAGATTGGGACTCTACTCATTGGAGTTCAGAAGAATGAGAGGCGATCTTATTGAAACATATAAGATTGTGAAGGGGCTTGATCGGGTGGATGCGGTAAGGATGTTCCCAAGGATGGGTGAAACTGGAACTAGGGGGCATAATCTTAGAATAAGGGGCTGCTCTTTCAAAACTGAGATGAGGAGAAACTTCTTCACTCAGAGGGTAGTAGGTCTGTGGAATTTGCTGCCCCAGGAAGCTGTGGAAGCTACATCATTAAATAAATTTGAAACAGAAATCGACAGTTTCCGAGAAGTAAAGGGAATTAGGGGTTACAGGGAGCGGGCAGGAAATTGGACATGAATTTAGATTTGAGATTAGGATCAGATCAGCCATGATCTTATTGAATGGCGGAGCAGGCTCGAGGGGCCGATTGGCCTACTCCTGCTCCTATTTCTTATGTTCTTATGTTCTTAAAAAGCTGTTGAGGCTGGAGGTCAATTAAAAATGTCAAAACTGAGATTGATAGATCTTAGTTAGGTCAGGGTATTAAGGGATACGGAACCAAGACAGGTAGATGGAGTTAATAATCAGCCATAATCTAATTGAATGGCGGAACAGGCTTGAGGGACTGAATGGCCCACTCCTGTTCTTATGTTTCTATGTTCCTCCCTGCATAAAGGCAGAAGGTGCTATTGGGAATAGGCAGGAATGCTTTTCACATTATTTACTGCTTCTTCAAATGCTGAGTGGGTAAATCAGCCACCTATTAAAGCATTGAGCCGCACAGACAATAAAGGTCCAGGTAGGGCCTTGCAGTTGCCCTCAGTGTTCCTGGACCAGGGAGAGGAAGACAATTAATTCCAGGCTCTGCTTCCTGATCACTATTGATGATCTCTGCTAGAAGTTGGGCATGTATGAATGTCGGAGAGGAAAGGATCGGGCATGACTGTGATGCCCATAAGGGTTGAATAAGTTGTCCGCTCACTGCCTGTGCCCAAACATGAAGGAGGCATTGGAGGGCCGTTAGCACTAGTGGAACCATAGCCCAGCAAGACCAGCTGAGAGGAACACAGGAGATTCGAATCATTTTAATCCCACAGGTAGAAGATAATTGAATTTTTTTTAAGACTTTCCAATGTATTGCCATCCAATATTTTATCAGAACTATTATTGTCCCATTAAAACCTACATTTTGATATCCCCTTCTAATGATTGACAGCTTGTATTCACTGTACGCAAATATGAGATACAGCAGGGAGTCTGGGCTCTTAAGATTCGATCTAATTCACGTGAAAATGGAATTCAGCAAAGCAGAACATGCTTCCCGCAGAAGAGGCAAAAAAAGCTTCATCTGTCATCCCTCCAATGTACTTGAATCATCTGCTGTCTGACCCAGTGAGCATCCTTTATATTTAAGCGAAGCTGCACCCATCATTTCTGCATTAGTCACTGCACAGATGTGAATGATTAGTCATTCTGTGGATAGATGAGAAAGGCAGGTTGCAGATTTAATGATATTAGCATTCAGAATCGTTCATCATACTGTTATGATATTTCATATAGCACTTAACATTTGTGGCTGTTCTGATAGGTATTTGTAATTGAAAACGTACCTTTGCTTAAAAGGAAAAATCCCCAAGGCTATTGTATTGCTGGATTTTACAATCAATCACCCAGTTTTCTGAGGGATGATAGAGGTGAAGAGAAGACCTGCGGAAGTAGGAAAAGCCTGATTGCAACCTCAGTCATGGAGAGTTGACCAGTTAACTGGATGGTGGAGCTGCAATTGGTTTTCAGACTTGGAGTTACTTTCTACGCAGACAGTCTGGAAGTTTCTGAAAGGGATGGGGGTGTGGATCAGAGATTGGGCTATAACACTGTCGATGGCCAATTCTGCAATCCATAGCTCCAGCTTGGGGCGGGGTGGGGGAGTCCTCCATGTTAGGAGCAGGGTTTTGAACACTTACCTCAAGAGTTTGCTTCTTTAAAAATCAATCCTTGGAATCATGCTGTGAATACCAGCATATGATCGCTTTGCTACTTTAATTAGGGCGTTAATCCATTCATAATAAATGGGTTAATGACTTCCTACGAGAACGCAGAGAGGAATTTCAGGGGAATTAAGGGATCCGAACCTAATCTGCACAATTTCAGGGCCGGAGGTTCATTATTTCTCCCCGTCTATGTCATGACATGTGAGCATTCATCATTCAAAATTACATTAATTGTTTGGGTTACATTCATTAGTTACATTAGTTATTAAGGTTATGTTAGTAATTAAGGTTATATTACTTAATGAGGTGGTGTTTGTTAATAAGGTAGCAATTTTTACTAAGACTGTGTTAGTTAAGCTTGTGTTTTTCATTAGCAGAGATGTAAACCTCTGAACTCAGGCTATGAACCGTTCCCTGCTCCTGCTTCTGTCACGACCTCTGCCCACTTTTGGACTTGCTAAAAAGTGGTAACACTAATTGCGAGAGGAGCATTGTTGCCATGGTTTGTAAGGGCCCAATATTAACTTAGTCTGACTGATGCAAACGGGGCGATGACACAGTTAAAATGGCGATGCAGTACTTACTGCCCTCTTCACGCCTCCGTTGCAGCCACCGCTATTTTGAAAGGGCCCTACCACTGGGTCTGCCAGTTTGAGTTGGCATAGGACCCCGATTGTCATTTTAGGAGAAAACTGGCCGGAGCACGTGCCCTGCACTCCTCGATTAGTTCCACAGGTGAAGAGGACCAGAAAAGGTAAGTTTTGAATTATTTGTGTGTGTTGGAGTACTTCTTGGGGGCCCCACAAAAATAATCTGGGGCGCTGCCGCTCCAGGGACGCCCCCTCCCATGATGGTGACTCAACACTCCCGCACTCACCTTGCCCGTTCGGTGTCCCACGGCTCTCCTGTTTGATGTAAATGAGGCCAGGGCCTCTTCACCATTGCCATCTCTTCACTATCGGGATGGGCGACCGGCAACTCTGCCAGTCAGCCGACCAAAAGTCAAAATCGACCCCACTGTCTCTAAAAGGAGGAGGGGGCAGTGACATGATTGAAAATACAGTGGCATCGTCACTTTGCAGATCCAATCGACTACTAATTATTTTTAAACACCTTTGTTTTCCTGTTCCCCATTTCCCTGCCGCCCCAGGTATCTCCCTTCTCTTCCTAACTCTTGTTTGGTGCAGAGGTAGCAAAAGTATGTTGAACAGTTTTCTTGGCAGTTGGGGGTGAGGTTGGGGCAGAGCTGAAACATCTTTACCTAGTTCTAGGTTAGGGATGGTTCCTTTAAGTCACAATACAAAAGGAGTAAAAAAAAACAGAATCATGTCCCCTGCCTAATTTGATACAAATGTTGTGGATATCTTTGTTTGGTTATCTCCGAGGCTGGCAGCCTAGGGGAGGAACCAGGCCACACAATTCAAATGAAAATATATTGTGCGATTTGTTCAGTAATGTGCATCATTGGCAGCTCCTTTTGAATTTAGTTCCCAGTTATTTAAACCAATGAAACCCCAGTAACTGTTTGCTGGGGTATTTAATTTGATTGGACTGCTCAAATTAAAGAGAGTCAGTCTGGGATTTTCAAAGAGACTACTCACACCAATAAGCTCCAGTAGTTGATAAGATTATAAGAAAGGAACAATTATGCATATATAACCTCATACGTTGCAGGAAAGGATGCCCCGGAGCATGGTACATTGGCGAGACCATGCAGACACTGCGACAACGGATGAACGGACACCGCGCAACAATCGCCAAACAGGAGGGTTCCCTCCCAGTCGGGGAACACTTTAGCAGTCAAGGACATTCAGCCACCGATCTTCGGGTAAGCGTTCTCCAAGGCGGCCTTCGAGACACACGACAACGCAAAATCGTCGAGCAGAAGTTGATAGCCAAGTTCCGCACCCATGAGGACGGCCTCAACCGGGATCTTGGGTTCATGTCACGCTACACGTAACCCCACCAGCAAAAAGGGGGAAAAAAATTATATGTTTTTTAATATTCTCTCTCTCTCTCTCTCTGCCATTTTGAGTTTCTTTCTGCCTGCCTGTGTAATCGACACAATGTATATCCAGTGTACTGGGACGTGCTGTTCTCCGTGACTGGCCTGTTTGAATAACAACGACACCTTTTGATTGGTGTGATGCTGTCCCAACATAGTATAAGATATGCGATTTGAGAACCTTTTCACTCATTCATCTGACGAAGGGGATAATCTCCAAAAGCTTGTGATTTTAAAATAAATTTGTTGGACTATAACCTGGTGTTGTAAGATTCCTTGCATATATAAAAGTTAGTTAGAAAATTATGGTTTAGCAGAGAGAGATTGTGAATCATTTATTATTTCTCCTATTCAAGAAGTTAGTGTAGTCAAACAACTACTGTAAATATATTATACGTATGAAATAATTGATGCACACAGGAGGCAAGATCAAATGTGGTATTTAGGTGAAGTTAGAGGATGGGGATAGATGCAACTCAGTCTCCATTTTAAAGTCATCTGGTCTGACCTAATTTTTATAATTGCATTATAAATTCCGATGTCCACATTTATAATAGAATATGCCTATGTAAACTTGTCACATTATAGTTACACCCTCCAGCCAGTGCTGGCACTGTAATCACGGCTTCGGCAGTTTCCATTATTTCAGTTTCCACTTTGACCAGGGCAATCTTGGCGTCAGAACTAAAACCGGACCGAAGAGATTCAAGCAGCCATATTTGAGAGTGATGGGTACTGAACTGGTTAGAGTTGGAGAGGGGAGGTTGGGTAAAAGGTGGTCTTTTTAGGGAGATGGTGAGGATGGCAGTTTTGAAAGGGAGAGACACAATGCCTGAGTAGGGGGAGCCATTAATAATGGTGACAAACAAGCCTAGAGACCAAGAAAGGCATTCCAGTGATCAGGAATTGGATTGGGTTGGGGATTGAGGGAAAAGGATGTAGGGCTCATTGGTCTCATGGAACAGATGAGTTTGGGGAGAGCAGCGTTGGGGGCAAATAAGAGAGAAACTACAGAGTTACGAGGATTGAGGTGTTAAGGTGAATGCGGGGAGTGGAGGAGTGTTGGGAGGGGAAGATGAAGTGGGAGTTAGCAGCAGTCGCAACAGTATTATACCTTGTTACATCTCCAAGATGTCCCTGTTCCACGTCACAATCCATGAATTACTATGTAGGCAAATACAGCAGCAGGGAAGATTCAACAAACAACAAATGGCAATTTAAACTGTTTTATTTTTTGATAGCATTGGTTGAGGATAGAACTTTGGCCAGGACACCAGAAGAATGACTTGCTCTTCTTCAAGTATGGGATACCATGGGATCTTTCAGGTCCACCTGAATCAGCGAGACAGGCTGATATATTTTTGGTTGAACTTCTGATCCAAACTACTGCGCCTACAACAATGCAGCACTCC
Organism: Heptranchias perlo; assembly: GCF_035084215.1. Taxonomy (NCBI): domain Eukaryota; kingdom Metazoa; phylum Chordata; class Chondrichthyes; order Hexanchiformes; family Hexanchidae; genus Heptranchias; species Heptranchias perlo. The sequence continues at coordinate 12,703,451 of NC_090353.1, read as the reverse complement.
CTTAGTACTGTACTATGGTGTCAGCCCAGTGCTTTGCACCCACAACCTTCGGATTCAATAGGGTTACCAATCCTCCAGGATTGTCCTGGATTCTCCAAGAATTAAAGATTAATCTCCAGGACACTGTGACAAGCAGCCCGGGAGAAAAATCAATGGGGCTTTTAAAAAAATGTGTTTTTGTTTCATTTTCTTTGAACACTTTTGTTTATTAGTTATAAAAATATTGAGGACAGGTAATATAAAAGGCTGTTTGACTGACAGTCAAGAATCATCCAATCGAGTAATGATGCCTGTTCGCTTTCCAATTGGTTCAGGAAGGCGGTACCCCATGAGGAATGATTGTGCAGGGCGACCAATGGCAGGAGTATGGGCGCGGAGCGGTTGTAGGCGGGAAGTCATGTGATGAAACCTCCAGGAATACGTCCAACCAGAGTTGGCAACCCTACAGTTCAGAGATGAGAATGGATCAACCGAGGCAAGCTATCACTGACAAACAAAATCTACTTTAAAACCTATGGGATCTAATTCCTTTGGTCATTCCTCCAGATTCCTGCTGTAACTCCGGTGGGAGTCTGGTAGAATAGCTCGGGTAAAAGCCGGGACCCAGACATGCTGGCCTTAGTTGGGAATTTCTGCTTCCTCGGGTTATACGTGACCCAGAATAACACTGGAAGCTGGTACACCCAGTGAGATGAGGCTTGCCAGCCTCCAGAAGGATATAATTGGACCCCACTGGGGTGGTCAAGGCTAGGAAAGTGACCAGGACCTCTGAAGATGGGTGCAATTATTTTTTTTTGTTAAATGCTACGGATCATGCCCCTCTGAGGGGGTTATTGAATGGGGTGTCCAGGGGTGAAAGGCCCGGGCAAGCTTCCCAGTGGCACCAGATACTGGCGTTTCCAGCAGCATGGGGCAATTGGGCACCCAAAATACACCCGAAATTGCACAGGTGCCCATCGGCCCCATAACGATGAAGATGGGCTCACTGGCTGGGGGCACTGGCGGGCACAATCCGTGCCTCACTCCTCGGATCACAGACCATGTGTTTTTGACGCCTATTCAATTCTGGCACAAAAACTCAGGCCAATTTTACCTATGGATTTATTGGCGAAAAGTGACAATCATTTCTACATACAGCCTTCACTAGATCCTGTGTCGATTGTTAACTCCTCAAAGCTGTTTAGAGCTTTGATCGAGCATGAGACTTATTTTTTTTATATTCGTTTCTGGGATATGGGCGTCACTGGCAAGGCCAGCATTTATTGCCCATCCCTAATTGCCCTTGAGAAGGTGGTGGTGAGCCGCCTTCTTGAACCGCTGCAGTCCGTGTGGTGAAGGTTCTCCCACAGTGCTGTTAGGAAGGGAGTTCCAGGATTTTGACCCAGCGACGATGAAGGAACGGCGATATATTTCCAAGTCGGGATAGTGTGTGACTTGGAGGGGAATGTGCAGGTGGTGTTGTTCCCAGGTGCCTGCTGCCCTTGTCCTTCTAGGTGGTAGATGTCACGGGTTTGGGACTTATATTGTTACCAAGCAGCCTTACATGTTTATGATAGGAAGCGGTACAAGAGATTTCGGGGTGATATTGATCTAGGCTGGTAGCATGAATCAGGCTCATAGCCAACTGGCAGCCCGTTTTACACCACGCCCGATTGGCAGAGGTGTGAACTTTGCTGCCGATTCGCTATGAGCCTGATTCATGTTACTGGCCGAGACCAACTTCACCCCCTTCATCTAATTTTTTTTGCCAGTTTTTCCCATTCCCCTCCTGATGTTGTGCACAGGTGCTACGGTTTGCTCCAAAGGGGGAGACCTCCCTCAGTGCGCATTGTCGAAGAGGCCATCTTTTGTGCCTAAGCCTAAACAGCGAACCTCAGTGGTCTATTTGATTGTGGGCGGAATCACAGTCAAACCTAGTCCTGATGTCACTTGACATCCACACATGACTATCGTTTACAATCAGGTCATTGAATAACAATTGAACATGGGAACCCTAACTACCTGTCCACCTCCCAGCCCAGGGACAGTGACTAGTAATCGGAGACAGGAACCCTGGATAACTGTCCCCACCCTAGCCCTGGGACAGTGAACATTGATGAGATCAGCTAATTAGCGACAGGCCAGGGATGAAACCTGGGGCTTTCCAGGTCTGTATGGCTCAGTACCATTCCCTGTGGTGCACCTACCCACTAAGTCCACAGAGAGCCTGCCTACATATTTTTCCCTAAATATTTTACCTACTTGATGTTACTGTTGTAGAACTTTGGTTAGTTCCTCATTAACAAATACAATCTCTTTAAGTTCCCAACTGGACTAAAGCCATGATGTGTCATAGGTTATGAAGTGTTAATAAATACACATTCGGTGCCCTGGACCGGCCATGTCCCACTTTACGTGATAAATAGTCTCATTCTCCGAGTCTGACGATGTGAAGGTAGGGGTCAGCTGCTTCAGATTGCATTGGCTACAACAGCAAGGGTTTTTTGCCATCTATACCTAATGTGGCAAAATGAGAGCTACAGTCTCTATAGAAACAGTTAAAGGGAAGTGTAACTGAACAGAGATTATCATCAAATGTATCCTGAATCCAAACATGGCAACTTCATGGCTCGTAGCCCCAGTGATTTGAACACAGCCCAATCAATAGTGTATTGTATAACAACAGATGAATCCTGTAGGCTGATGATTGACATAGAAAAGGACTGGTACTATATTTGGCAACAATTAGCTTCCCAAAAGCCAGATATGTGGAAGTAAGGAATCGATCAGAGTCATGAGCTGGACAGAATGGTAATGAAGGTTCAGGAGATTTGGCAGGACTCTAGTTGGCAGAGCAAGAAGGGCTTGAAGGGGAGAGAATGTTGTAGCAGTGGGCAGAAGAAACTTCAGATGTTGTGACTTGTCCCATTCACACTATACTTCCTGCTAGTTTGTTCAGTCCTTCGAGAAGAGTAGAACTCTCGGAAGCGACTGCTTGCCGGTCGAGTTGTACTCGGCGCTGTGGGACTGGATAGGCCCAGACCTACTGGAAGTGTAAGGGGGTATGCTTCTGGCAGGCAGCATGTCAGAGTCTATGAGGAAAGGCATCATCACCCTCATTTACAAATGGAAGGGTGAGAGGGAAGAAATCAAAAATTGGCGACCCATTTCCTTGCTAAATGTTGACTACAAGATTCTGCCTAAGGCCATCGCCAACAAGCTCAAGTCTGGTCTGCAGCAGGTGATCCACCCAGGCTGGTCAGTCTTACCTCGGTGGTGGGCAAACTATTAGAATCAATACTGGGAGATAGGATAAACTGTCACTTGGAAAGGCATGGTTTAATCAGGGATAGTCAGCATGGATTTGTTCAGGGAAGGTCATGCCTTACAAATCTGATTGAATTCTTTGAGGAAGTGACAAGGAGGATTGATGAGGGTAGTGCAGTGGATGTTGTCTACATGGATTTTAGTAAGGCATTTGACAAGGTCCCACAAGGCAGACCGGTCAGAAAGGTAAAAACCCATGGGATACAGGGAAATGTGGCGAATTGGATCCAAAATTGGCTCAGTAACAGGAAACAAAGGGTAAAAGTCGATGGATGTCTTTGCGAATGGAAATCCATTTCCAGTGGTGTGCCACAGGGCTCAGTGTTGGATCCCTTGCTGTTTGTGGTATATATTAATGATTTGGACTTGAATGTAAGGGACATGATTGGCAAATTTGTAGACGACACAAAAATTGGCCGTGTAGTTGATAGTGAAGAGGATAGCTGTAGACTCCAATAAGATACCAATGGGTTGGTGGAGTGGGCGGAAAAGTGACAAATGGAGTTCAAGTGTGAGGTAATGCACTTAGGGAGGGCAAACAGTAAAAGGGAATACGCAGTAAACGGGAATATATTGAGAGGGGTAGAGGAAGTGAGAGACCTTGGAGTGCATATACACAGGTCCCTGAAGGTGGCAGTACAGGTAGATAAAGTTGTGAAGAAGGCATATGGAATGCTGTCTGTTATTAGCTGAGGTATAGAATAGAAAAGCAGGGATGTAATGATGGAACTGTATAAAACGCTGGTAAGGCCACAGCTGGAGTAATGTGCGCAGTTCTGGTCCCATGTTACAGGAAGGATGTAATTGCTGCGGAGAGAGTGCAGAGAAGATTTACAAGAATGTTGCCAGGGCTTGAAAATTGCAGCTACGAGGACAGATTGGATAGGCTGGGGTTATTTTCCTTGGAGCAGAGGAGGCTGAGGGGAGACTTGATTGAGGTGTACAAAATTATGAGGGACCCAGATAGAGTAGTCAGGAAGTACCTGTTTCCCCTAGCGGAGAGTTCAAGAACTAGAGGACATAGATTTAAGCTGATTGGCGGAAGGATTAGAGGGGACATGAGGAAAAACGTTTTTACCCAGAAGGTGGTGGGTGTATGGAATTCACTGCCCGAATTGGTGGTAGAGGCAGAGACCCTCAACTCTTTTAAAAGTACCTGGACCTGCACCTAAAGTGCTGTAAGCTGCAGGGCTACGGACTGGGTGTTGGAAGGTGGGATTAGAATGGGCACCTGGTTGTTCTTTGAGCCGGCGCGGACACAATGGGCCAAATGGCCCCCTTCTGTGCTGTATCTTTTCTATGGTTCTATGGTTCTATCAGACCTGTACAATACACGGCAGGAAGATCTCTGATGGCCTTGTGCTGCTAAGGGATATGATCGCCTAAGTGCAGGACAGGGGGATGAACACCTGCCTCATCAGCCTGGACCAGGAGAAGGCCTTTGACAGAATATCCCACTCGTACATGATGGACGTGCTCTTCAAAATGGATTTTGGGGAGGAAATCCGCAATTGGATCCAACTGCTCTACGTGGACATCCATAGTGCAGTCCTAATCAACGGGTGGGAGTCAGAGAGCTTTCCGATCAGATCTGGAGTCAGGCAGGGCTGTCCTCTCTCCGCGGCCTTGTTTGTATGTTGTATCGAGCTGTTTGTCGCGTCCATCAGGAAGGACGCAGGTATCAGGGGGGTGATGATTCCAGGCAGCGGAGGCACTCAGGTTAAGGCCTCCCTGTACATGGACGACGTCTTCTGCTCCGAAGTAAAAGCGAGACCATGTTCTTTGTCAGGCAGGAGACTCGTTCCCTTGTCTCCTTCGTCGTCAGGTCCGACTACCTGCAGGTGCTCGGGATCTGGTTCAGGGGGCCCCTGGCCTGCACAAAGAACTGGGAGGAGCGGATCGTCAAGGTCAAACAAAAGCTTGGTATATGGGTGGAGTGATCCCTCTCCATAAACGGCAGGAACCAGGTGAAAAGGTGTGGGGTACTCGCGGTTTTGCTCTATGTGGCCAGGGCCTGGCACATTTCCGACAACTCCGCCATCACAGTCACCCGAGTTATCTTCCACTTTGTGTGGAGGTCCAAAGTAGAACACGTCCGCAGGGCCACCATGTACAAGCCCCTGGACAAATTGGGGAAGAGCCACCTTTGTGTGTGGCTGCCTCAGGATGTCTGTAGAGCCCCAGTATGCAAACACTAAGTCTCACTACGTGCTGAGTTTCTACCTGTCCAACATACTGAGAAGATTTGGTCTGGCCAAGCTGACCGAGCAGGCGCAGGATGTCCCGACCGGCTGGACCGTGCCCACCCTGACCTGTCCCAGGTGGAGAAGTTCCTGAGGAGGAGCCCCTTTGACCACAAGGCCGTCAGACAGTGGTCGACACAAAACATTCTAAGAGTCCTGCAAGGAACGGAGAGGGTAGACTCAATCGGTTTCTTCCCCGACCAGACGGTCGAAGGCATTTGGCAGAACGTCTCGTCACCGGAACTGACCAACAGGCACTGGGATGTAGCCTGGATGGTGGTGAGAAAGGTCTTCCCTGTGCGGTCCTTCCAACACGCATGGAACCTCAGCACCACTGCGCGCTGCCCTCGAGGCTGCGGCAGGGAGAAGAGTATCATCCACCTCCTGATGGGCTGCCCCTTTATGCAGAGGGTGTGGAGAGAGATCCGTCGGTAACTGACCCGGGTCATCCCAATCAGTTCCATTGCACAGGACACTGTGCTCTACGGACTGTTCCCTGGGTTGGACACCGAGACAGATACCACCTGCAGCTGGAAGACCATCAACTCGGTGAAGGAGGCCCTTTGGTCTGCCCGAACCTGCTGGTCTTCCAGCTGAAGGAGCTGTTCACGACCGAGTGTTGCCAACTGGCACACTCCAAGGTCTAGGAGTACGTGCTGCAGGACGCACTGAGGTGAGGTGCGACCTACGCAAAGTCTCTATGGGGAAAGGCCACCGTGTAAGGCCATCCCGCCTTGTATTGTACACTATGAGTCATAAGAAATACTGTGTTTGAATTGTAATAATGAGATCGCTTTGTATAGTGTTTTGGTTGGAATTGTACTGGTTTGGAATTGTGATATTTCCATTGAACAGTGTGTACCTTTAAATTCTATGAAATAAAGTAGATTTTGAAATTTAAGAAAAGTTCTGTCCCTGTTGCAAATCGAAAGTTGGCCTTTATCTCAAGGGGGCTGGAATACAAAGGGAAGGGCTGGAAGTTATGCTGCAGTTGTTTAAAGCTCTGGTTAGACGGTATCTGGAGTACTGCATTCAGTTCTGGGCACCACATCTCAGAAAGGATATATTGGCCTTGGTGGGAGTGCAGCGCAGATTCACCAGAATGATAACAGGGATAAACAAGTTAAATTATGAGGCCAGGTTGCATAGACTAGGCTTGTATTCCCTTGCATATAGAAGATTAGGGGATGATCTATTTGAGGTATTTAGAATGATTAAAGGATTTGATGGGGTAGATAGAGAGAAACTTTATCCTCTGGTGGGGGAGTCCAGATTAAGGGGACATAACCTTAAAATTAGAACTCGGCTGTTCGGGGGTGATGTCAGGAAGCACTTCTTCACACAAAAGATAGTGGGAATCTAGAACTCTCTCCCCCAAAACGCTGTTGAGGCTGGGGTCAATTGAAAATTTCAAAACTGAAATTGATAGATTTTTGTTAGATAAGGGTATTAAGGGAAATGGAACCATGGCAGGTAAATGTAATTGAGATACAGATCAGCCATGATCTAATGGAATAATGGAACAGGCTTGAGGGGCTGAATGGCCTACTCCTGCTCCTATGCCCCTATGCTTCCTGCCAGTTTGTTCTGTCCCTATTGCTTCCTATTAGCTCATCTGGTCCAAATAGCTTCCTACCAGCTCTTCCTGTCCTCCCTGCATTGGTTACCTTCTTTGCCATGACATTTCAGTCACTCATGTTCCTGTTAGAGCTTGGCTCAGTTGGTAACACTCTTGCCTTTGAGGTAAGAAAATGTAAGGTTCTAAACCCCACTCTACAACTTCAGTGTGTCATTTAGGGTGATGCTTCAGTGTAGAACTGAAGGACTGCTGCATTGCTAGATAGTACCATCATAGGAATATAGGAACAGGAAAAAGCCATTCAGCTCCTCGAACCTGTCCATCATTAAATTAGAGGAGCAGGGAATCCTTCCTTAATCTTGGCCAACATTCTTCCCTCCAATAATACCATCAAAATCAGATTAACTGTTTTGGGATCTTGCTATGTGGAAAATGGTTGCTGTGTTTACCCCACACAACCATGACTGCATTTCAAAGTAATTCATTACATGTGAAGCACTTTTTCTTTCTGAGAGGTATGATAAGACATTAAGAACATAAGAATATAAGAAATAGGAGCAGGAGTAGGCCATATGGCCCCCTCAAGCCTGCTCCGCCATTCAATCAGATCATGGCTGATCTTCGACATTGTTTAAAAGCTAGTTCTTTCTTTCCTTCCACACCAGATTCCGTTATGTCTCTCTGTCAGTAGTAACAGACAGGTTTGTGGAAAGCCCACCAGACTATTGTAGTCTGGTCAGTGCATAACGATCATATAAATAATTGTAGCACCCGTGTGCAGAGAAATAAAATTGCAAGCATGCATTGTTTAACTTATTCCATCGTAAGTCACAAAGACTGGAGTTTATTGATTAAAAGAAAATTGTCGGCTGTCAGTCAGCTCCCTCTTCTTGGCAGTCTAATGAAGGCTGTCTAATTCCTGGTGTCACTCATTAATGTCAGATTCTGTTCAAATATCGATAATAAGTCCAAGTGAAGGACTAAAGCTCATAGTGCAGGATACCATCAAGGTTGAAGAGAAAAAGAGAAGATGAGGTAAATCAGCAAGTATTGATTAGTGATTAGCTTGGGGTCTGACAGTCTAATGGGGAGGTATATTTCCTCTTGTAGATTTTTAATCGAGGAACCTAGGTGAAGGGTCAAGATCCATTCTGCAGGAGTGCAGGACAACCCATGGTTGAAAGCAGCAAAAGATGATAAAACAAAAGCAAAATACTGCAGTTGCTGGAAATGTGAAACAAAAACAGAAAATGCTGGAAACGTTCAGCAGGTCAGGCAGCATCTGTGGAGAGAGAAACAGAGTTAATGTTTCAGGTCGATGACCTCTCATCAGCAGAGATGATAAAGTACTGATTAGCTGATGTCACGTTAGGGTTTTAAAAGCCTGAAAACTGTACGAGGAAGGGAAGACTGAGGGAGTGAAGGGGTTTTACAGGTTTGAGGTTAACAGAAAGAAACGAGAGTTAGAGCAGGACGCAGTGCAGTGAGTCGTAATTTCAACGCAAGGGTGCAGGAAACAAGGAGCATGTATGGGATGCAGTACTTGGAGTTGGTCCAGTAGACTTCCTTTTGATGATGGTGCATTTACCCAATCCATGATAGTCTAGTGGATAGGTCTGTACTGTCCCTTTGATACTCTAGTGGATAGGTCTGTACTGTCCCTTTGATAGTCTGGTGGGGAGGTCTGTACTGTCCCTTTGATAGTCTGGTGGGGAGGTCTGTACTATCCCTTTGATAGTCTGGTGGGGAGGTCTGTACTGTCACTTTGATAGTCTGGTGGGGAGGTCTGTACTGTCACTTTGATAGTCTGGTGGATAGGTATAAACTGTACCTCTGATAATCTAGTGGGGAGGTGTGTACTCTCCATCTGATAGTCTAGTGGGGAGATGTGTACTCTCCCTCTGATAGTCTAGTGGGGAGATGTGTACTCTCCCTCTGATAGTCTAGTGGAGAGGTGTGTACTCTCCCTCTGATAGTCCAGTGGAGAGATGTATACTCTCCCTCTGATAGTCTAGTGGGGAGGTGTGTACTCTTCCTCTGATAGTCTAGTGGAGAGGTGTGTACTCTCCCTCTGATAATCTAGTGGGGAGGTGTGTACTCTCCCTCTGATAATCTAGTGGGGAGGTGTGTACTCTCCCTCTGATAATCTAGTGGGGAGGTGTGTACTCTCCCTCTGATAATCTAGTGGGGAGGTGTGTACTCTCCCTCTGATAATCTAGTGGGGAGGTGTGTACTCTCCCTCTGATAATCTAGTGGGGAGGTGTGTACTCTCTCTCTGATAATCTAGTGGGGAGATGTGTACTCTCCCTCTGATAGTCTAGTGGGGAGATGTGTACTCTCCCTCTGATAATCTAGTGGGGAGGTGTGTACTCTCCCTCTGATAATCTAGTGGGGTGGTGTGTACTCTCCCTCTGATAGTCTAGTGGGGAGATGTGTACTCTCCCTCTGATAATCTAGTGGGGAGATGTGTACTCTCCCTCTGATAATCTAGTGGGGAGGTGTGTACTCTCCCTCTGATAGTCTAGTGGGGAGGTGTGTACTCTCCCTCTGATAGTCTAGTGGGGAGGTGTGTACTCTCCCTCTGATAATCTAGTGGGGAGGTGTGTACTCTCCCTCTGATAATCTAGTGGGGAGATGTGTACTCTCCCTCTGATAATCTAGTGGGGAGGTGTGTACTCTCCCTCCGATAGTCTAGTGGGGAGATGTGTACTCTCGCTCTGATAATCTAGTGGGGAGGTGTGTACTCTCCCTCTGATAATCTAGTGGGGTGGTGTGTACTCTCCCTCTGATAATCTAGTGGGGTGGTGTGTACTCTCCCTCTGATAATCTAGTGGGGTGGTGTGTACTCTCCCTCTGATAGTCTAGTGGGGAGGTGTGTACTCTCGCTCTGATAATCTAGTGGGGAGGTGTGTACTCTCCCTCTGATAATCTAGTGGGGAGGTGTGTACTCTCCCTCTGATAATCTAGTGGGGAGGTGTATACTCTCTCTGATAATCTAGTGGGGAGATGTGCACTCTCCCTCTGATAGTCTAGTGGGGAGATGTGTACTCTCCCTCTGATAGTCTAGTGGGGAGTTGTGTACTCTCCCTCTGATAATCTAGTGGGGAGGTGTATACTCTCCCTCTGATAGTCTAGTGGAGAGGTGTGTACTCTCCCTCTGATAATCTAGTGGGGAGGTGTGTACTCTCCCTCTGATAGTCTAGTGGGGAGATGTGTACTCTCTCTCTGATAATCTAGTGGGGAGGTGAGTACTCTCCCTCTGATAGTCTAGTTGGGAGGTGTGTACTCTCCCTCTGATAGTCTAGTGGGGAGATGTGTACTCTCCCTCTGATTGTCTAGTGGGGAGATGTGTACTCTCCCTCTGATAGTCTAGTGGGGAGGTGTGTACTCTCCCTCTGATAATCTAGTGGGGAGATGTGTACTCTCCCTCTGATAGTCTAGTGGGGAGGTGTGTCCTCTCCCTCTGATAGTCCAGTGGAGATGCTCTTCTCAGTTTAGGGCTAAGGTGCATTAAGGACAGTGTGGAGTAACCTTTACTCTCCTTTGCATACTATACCTGACCTGGGAGTGCTCAATCGGACAATGTCGAGGGGCCTTTACTTTCTATCAAAATGTACCTGGAAATGCTTGATCTTGATTGAGATCCCAAAAACCTGAAAAAGCCTTTCATTGCTCAACACTAACCACTCTCGCCTTGATGAGCGCAAAATCTTTAAAATAAAGCATACGTATTTGTGTAGTGTTGTGAATTATGAAATGAGCAAACAGAATTCTTGCTGTTCTTTGAACTGTTCTGGATTGTATGATATGTTTGATAGCTACATAATTGCTTTGCCTTCTCATTCATTCTCCAGTTGCAAGCTCTCACTGTTTGATATGACAGTTGTTGCTACAGGACGATTGATTGTTTTTTGTTGGATCTTTCATCCATTTTGTACTCATTCACTCAACATAACAACGCATTTGTTCCATGTTAACAAATTCCAGTCTCTTTGCTACATCCAGCTAGCAAGACTCATTAGGTGCATTTCAATATCGTCGATCACACACCATTAATCTACCAATTGTATTGTCTAATTACTTTCAAGATACACTCTGTTGCATCGCAGGTTCTACTAAGTTTTGACATGAAGTGAAATCAAACAAATCAGATTTCATGATGTAAAAAGAAAGCTCTCCAAAGTAATTGGGGGACCTGTTGACAGATGAATAGTGAGTGAGGTACCTTCACAGGTACTCAAGTTTTGAAATTAGTTGGAAGTACCTGAGTATTGATGCTATTCATCTCCAACTACAATCATCTAACTGTTTTTGATGGCTTTCATTTTGGTCCTGTGTTGGGCACTTTGAGCATCAGCTTTGCCTGACGAGGACGCTGCATTTTCACTGATTAACCCTTTGAGCAGCAAGTCATTTTTTGTTCGGCTTTCAGAAAATGCTTCACTGTCCTTTGATACATCTACAAAATTGATTTTATGCAAATTTCGAAAGCTGAATGCTATAAAATGGGATTAGAGATACGAGGAGAATCAAAATGCCTTCATTAACATTCATGGCTTCCCTGGAGACAAAGTACTGATAAGCAAATGACTGCAACTATTCTTCTCACCACGTGCAACAGTAGTTGGGGAAGATTTTCTTGTCACTGACATCATTTTTTCCTTCAAGGTGCAACCTCAGTCGCCTCTGTCCCAGCTCACCGGCCTTGAGGATTGGGTAGTGCTTCATTCCAAAACCAGTTGGAGGGCAACCATAAAATCCTCAGAGATTATCATTTACATTTCCCATTATCCCTACTTGCAGCAGAAACTCATGAGGTAGAACTTTGCACAGAATCAGATGCACAAATTCCTCACCTGATGTCTACACTCTTGAACTTTCTAACACGATCACTGGGATAGCAATCATGAATGGGAGCCCTACCTGATCCTGATCCTAGATTTGGGGTTTGAAGCCAATATTAATGTCTCTTCCACCACCCAGGCAGAGATCAACTAACTCGGCACGGACTGGAGATTAATTTGTGGGACATTCCTGCTCTGTATGGTTCAGCACGATACTCGGCACTGCATTGAGCTATCGAGGGTGGGGTGGGGGGAGGGGCGGGGGTGTGCAAACTATTTTAAAAACAAAGAAGCTTTTCCCTCCTGAATTGGTCTTTATGGTTCAGTCACATGTGGGACAGCACATTTACCAAATGAGCCAGCGGGAGATATCCTCACCTATTTCTAACAGTCAGTTACTCAGACGCCCATACCTGATGATTTAGCATTGTTTACTGTTGTATGTACCAGGGAGTGGTATCAGTGTCTTCAACATATCTGTGTAGCTGTTACCATCTCGATAACTATGGCACAAATAGGAGATGGAGTTTCAGGTCTGAGATGAGAAGTATTGCCACTCTGGTTCGCAGATTTTTTTGAACAGGTGTGGATATCTGTTCTTCAAAGGCTACTGGGGGGATAGGTGGGGTATAAGTGTGAGATATGGCGATTCTCTCTTCCTTTTGAAGAGGCAACTTGTAGTTATGGGGCATATATAGATAGGAAGAGAGAAAAGAACATACATTTATATAACACCTTTTGTAACCTCCCGAAATGTAGCCACTGTTATAGTGTAGGAAACGCAGCAGCCAATTTGTGCACAGCAAAGTCCTCCAAACGACAATGAGATAATGACTAGATAATCTACTTTAGTGCTATTGGTTGAGGGATAAATATTGGCCAGGACAACAGGAAAACTCTTCTGAACTTCTTTGAATAGTTCCTTGGGATCTTTTACATCCAACTCAGAGTGCAGATGGGGTCTTGGTTTAATATCTAGGGCTATAAATTCGGCCGTGTAGCGCCCATCTTGTAGGCGATACGTGCCCTCCTAAGGTCCCTAAATGGTGTTCGGAACGCGCGCACACGCTTCTAGGGTGACGTGCGTCGGACACCATCTTGGAAAAGGCATTTGCGCACGCGCAGATAATGAATGCCGGTGCCATGTAAAGTAAGGAGAATATGCATTAGATCAGTGTGTTACGCTGATTTAAAGGGATAGATACCATTTTGGCACTCAACGCACCAGCCAATGCACTGTCTTAACCACGAACAGCTGAACATATCGAAGATGGCTTGGAGGACCACTCATCAGTGCTATTTAAAGGGACCATGCAGGATTTACAGGTTAATTGCTGGATTATTGCTTCTGGCTGCTGCTCCATTTATAACTATTTCTGGAGGTCTCCTATACGTGAATACTAGGACTAGGGGACATAGCCGAAAAATTAGAGCCAGGACATGTAGGGGTGAAGTTAGGAAATACTTCTACACACAAAAGGTGGCAGAAGTTTGGAATGCTCTTCTGTAAATGGCAGTTGATACTAGTTCAATTGTTAATTTTAAATCTGAGATTGATAGATTTTTGTTAACCAAAGGTACTAAGGGATATGGGGCTAAGGCGGGTATATGGAGTTAGGTCACAGATCAACATCAACAGGTCACATGATCTCATTGAATGGCGGAACAGGCTCAAGGGGCTAAAGGCCACTGCCACTTGCTGCCTCCTGTTATGCGCCATCTTCTCCTGCAAGAAAGCGAGACGTGTGTCGGCGAGCGTCCTGTAGGATGTTTGGGTGCTGTGCCTGTCATGGTTGAATAGCTGCTAGTGTGTGTGACCTGTGAGTTGTGGGTGTGTGGCTTGCAAGAGTGGTAATGTGTGAGGGTGAGAGGAAGCATCTGATTGGAAGAGTTGAGTACTGATTGAAAGAGTTTGTTGGTATGTGGGTGATGGGGGGGTGTAGTGTGTGGAGCAGTGGATGCGGCTAGTGGTGCAGTTGGTAGGAGATGCCACTTGACAGTTGACCTCACTCACCTTGACCATTCGTGTCAAAGCATTGAACTTCTTCCTGCACTGCATCCATGTTTGTGGTGCTGTGCACCTGGTATTGACTTCGTCACCTACTGCCTCCAACTGCCTCTTGAGCATATGTCTGGAGGGCCTCTTGCCCCCTTGTGGATATAGGATGCCCATCCTTTTGTCCACTTCTTGCACCAAGGTCTCTAGTGCGTTAGCAGAGAACCTTGGTGCACGCTCTCTAGTCGTACAAACTCAGATCGGCAGATTGGTGAGGTCCGGCATGCAGATTGGAGGATGTGGGATTTAGTAGTGTGCAACCTTTATTCAATGTTTTAACATAACTCAACAATTTGTAAACATAGGGACGGGACCTCCATCTGTGTTTTACATGTGTGATGTCTGATCTCTGTTCAGACTCCATGTGGACCCGTATCTTATATTTTATAAGCGGGCCCCTTGATGGTGAGAAGTCACTGAACAACGCAGCTATGCCTGGCTGCTCACGCCAGAATCAGGTAAATGAACAGGCAGCATGAATCTCACGTGCTGCCTACATCGGAACGACCGGGCGGGGGTTAATCGCGCACCACCACCCACTGCGCCCAGATTCTGGGGTCATCGAATTTAACCCCCCTAATTTGCAAGATGGCACCACTGACAGTGCAGCACTGAAGTATTAACCTAGATTATGGGCTCAAGTCTCTAGAGTGGGGCTTGAACCCATGATCTTCTGACTCAGAGGCAAGAATGCCACGACCGAGCCAAGGCTGATTACCCATGACCAGTGACAGTGACTGGGATTTGGGTGACATTGTTGAGGCCACATTTTTTGCCTATCCCAAGTTGCCATGAGATGTTGGCCGTCTTCATAAACCACTAGGAGCAATTACTTTTGCAATCAATCGTGTGTAGTGTGGGAATGGAGTCACATGTAGGGTAGGATTGGCAGGTTCCCTTTCCTGATGGACCAGTTGGATTTTAATAACAATCATTTTCTCCTGGTGCTAGCCCATCAATTACCATTTCAATGCGGATCCAATATCGTAACCAGTATATCGCCGTACTGTCAGTCAGACTGCTGCATGGCAGAGACTGTTCCAGAGAACATGGGGGGAGTTTTAACCTCCTCACGGTGGGTGGGACAGGGTCGGGGGGGGTGAGGGTGGTTAAATTGCTAAAAATGGGAAACCCGACCCTAACCCGCCACGAACGTGCCTATTTCCTGTTTAACTGGGACGGGTTGTGGGGGGGCAGCCGAGTAACCTGCTCTGGAGAGGCGGATATATGATTATGATATTTAAATGAGGCGGCATTCCTCAGATTTTGGCAGCCATTTAAATTTAACGCTGGCCAGTCGGGTTTCCCAGGGCTCGGGAAACCCGGCAGCTGAAGGGAGGCAGGAGCTGCCAGATCCAGCAGATAAGTGCCTTTTCCAGCACTGCTTGTGGGCCAGGAGGAGCAGGAGTACTTCCACTCGGCTCCTCACGCAAACCCACCGTGATCTTCCAACCCCCGCGATCAGCCGACCCCTCCCCCAGCGATGTCTTCCCCCCCCCATGATGTCTCCCCCTGCGATGTCTCCCCCTGCGATCTCTGCCCCTGCGATCTCTCCCCGGCGATCTCTCCCCCAGTGATGCCTCCCCATGCGATGTCTCCCCACCAACGATGTCTCCTCCAGCGATGTCTCCCCCAGCCATGTCTCCTCCCCAGTGATGTGTCCTCCCTCGCAATGTCTCCCCCAGTGATGTGTCCTCCCTCGCAATGTCTCCCCCAGTGATGTGTCCTCCCCCGCGATGTCTCCTCACCAGCGATGTCTCCGCCAGTGAAGACTCCCCCTGCGATTTCTCCCCCTGCGATGTCTCCCCATGCGATGTCTCCCCCTGCGATGTCTCCCCACTAACAATGTCTCCTCCCGCGATGTCTCCTCCCACGATGTCTCCTCCCCAATGATGTGTCCTCCCCCGCGATGTCTCCTCACCAGCGATGTGTCCTCCCCCGCAATGTCTCCTCCCCAATGATGTGTCCTCCCCCGCGATGTCTCCTCACCAGCGATGTGTCCTCCCCCGCAATGTCTCCTCCCCAATGATGTGTCCTCCCCCGCGATGTCTCCTCACCAGCGATGTGTCCTCCCCCGCGATGTCTCCTCACCAGCGATGTGTCCTCCCCCGCGATGTCTCCTCACCAGCGATGTCTCCCCCAGTGAAGTCTCCCCCGTGATGTCTCCTTCCCAGGGATGTCTTCTCCCCAGAGATTTCTCCCCCCCGCGATGTCTCCCCCTGCGATGTCTCCTCCCGCGATGTCTCCCCAGCAATATCTCCCCAGCGATGTCCCTCCCCCCATTATCTCTCCTTCCCTCCTGCCCTCCTCGCTGCAGGGCTCCAAGCTCCAATACTGACCCCAGATCTTCTCGATTGCTGGGGACCGTCCCCAGCGTTCCCCGGCTGCTGCCTTTTACAGCAGGCTTTCCCCTCTCAATCTGGCCGATGCCGGCGGGAAATGGAGTAAAAAAATTCTACCGAGGTCCTGCCATTAAATTCCGCATTCCGGGGATTTCCTGGTTTCCCGTCTGCTGGCACATGCCCCCGTTCCCTCCCCGCCTCCCCGTAAATATCGGGAACTATATATCTGTAAATTATTGGAACAAATATAACCTTCTGTGAGGAATGAATTGGCGTCAGGAGTGAATTGCTTGCAGACAGCCATTTGTCTTTTCTATGAGATGTGGGTTGCTTGCATTGTGCTATGTGTTGTGTTGTGCAAGAGTGAATTGCCTACTGAGAGCCAAGAATTATATTGTGGTGTAAAGTGAACTGCTTGCAGTGTATCATTTGTTACTATATAAGGAGTGAGTTGCTGCGGAGACTGCTCATTGTGTTATTGTGCTGTGCCCCATGTGTTGTGTTGTGCTTACAGAATGAATTGCCTACAGAGTATGATGTGCTGTACTGTGCAGAATGGATTGCTTTAGAGTGCCACTTGTTTGGTAATTTGAGAATTTGATGAATCGTGCTTTCAAATTAGGATGCTGTGCGAAAAGGGCTTGTGAAAAACCTGCAGGAAACCACAAACTCTATGAATTGGGAGCCAATGCACAAATATTGTATAAATGTGTTCTACACGTTTGTCTAATGGCTCCAATGAGATCAGGCAACCAATGTTTTAGCACTTGGACATTAATTCATGACCTACCGTTCTATACCAGGCCAATTACCTGAAGCACCAGACACTGTTCACAATATCAGGGGGGCTGGGAGCAAGTGAGGATGTGCCACCTTCTCAGCGGGGTCTGAGAAGGCTGCCCCTGGCTTTGGAGTCATGGGGCCCTGAATTCATTGATGCTCGAGAGATACAGGCAAGGGAGCACTTATTTGGTGCAGACCTATTCACACAGGTGATGATTATTGGCACACTTGTGCAGAGGCAAAGAGGGCTGATGTGCTGTCATGTTGTAGGATGGGTGTTGGAAAGTAGGGGAGAAGGAGGTAGAGTTCTGGTGTCAAAAGTAGATTGTGTTAAACAGAAGAGAAGATCAGTGATGAGATTTGTTCTGATGGCCCCACGGCACTCACTGAGGACTTCTGAGTGCAGATCATCATCACGCTCTCCTCTTTTTAGTTCTGGCTCCAACGGACCATGGGCCTCCTCACCAGCAATGTCAAAGTTCAGCCTTTCTTGAATGGTGAAGTTGTGAAGGGCACTGCAGGCTGCAACTATTCATGAGACATGATCTGGAGCGTACTGAAGAACCCCTCCCAGCATGTCCATGCAGCGAAAACATGCCTTCAGATGGTCTTCTCGATGATCAATCTAGTAGAGGCATGTGCCTCGTTGTTATGCTTCTCAGCTGCTGTTCCGGCCACTCTGAGTGGGGTCATTATCCATGGGAGCAGGGGGGAAGCTTGGTCACCCAAAAGCCATCTGTTGATGTGATTCTCTTCCCTGTAGAGATCAGGGAAGGGCCGAATCTCAAAGGATGGAAGGCACTGCGACAACTTCCAGCATATCGGGCATTGACACCAGGGAGAGTCTGCATGTCGTAACACAGAATGTATGCACTGAAGGAGTGGAAGCCCTTCCTGTTGTCATCATTCAGCGGGTGTTCTGTGCGGGACGCAAAGCAGCATGGGTGCCATCGATTGCTCCCTGGACCTTGGGGAAACCAGCTGCCCCATCAAACTGGGTGACCCTACCTTGTTGTGATGCCAAAGGTGATGAATCGACCTGCTGTCCTGTAAAGGGCATCAGCGACCTGATGATTGCAGGACATGACTGCAGCCTGGCTGATATTATGGAGACTGCCCACGGCTGCCTGAAATGAACCTGTGCCATAAGAGTGGAGTTTGGTGGTCACCTTCATACTCACAGGGAGAGCAGTACAGGTAGAGGAATGTGCTGCAGGTCCTCATGCAGTAGACGGCATTGCTGCCCTGTTGCCTCTTCTTATACACAACTCTTTGGAACAATCCTCATATGACCTGTGCTGCCTGTGTATTGTATATAATGTCAGCTGTAGCTCAGGCTGGCCAAAGTGGAAGAGGCCCATCTACTTCACTCTACAGCTCTAGTTGGAGAGTTAGCCACGGCCCAGTGGGTCACACTCTTACCTCTGAATCTGAAGGTTGTGGGTTCAAGTCCCACTCCCAGAGTCTTAAGTACAAAATCTAGGTTGACACTTCCGGTGCAGAACTGAGGGAGTACTGCATTGGTAGAGGTGCTGTCTTTCGGATGAGATGTTGAACTGAGGTGGATATAAAAGATCCCATTGCACTATTTCGAAGAAGAGCAGGGGAGTTCCCCCCACTGTCCTGGCCAATATTTATCCCTCAACTAATGTCACTAAAACAGATTATCTGGTTCATTATCACATTGCTGTTTGTGGGAGCTTGTTATGAGCAAATTGGCTGCTGTGTTTCGCTAAATTACAACTTCATTGGCTGTAAAGCACTTTGGGACATCCTGAGGTTGGTGAAAGTCGCTATATAAATGCAAGTCTTTCTGATTACTTTAGGGGTAATACCCGATGGGCTGCATTCTCCTTAAATGCTGCACGCGTCTCCTTTTCCCTCTCCTGGCCTGTTCCCTCTCCTCCATGTTTACAGCATACAAGAGAATGTCCTCCCTGTTCCGGAGAAGCCCTGGGGATAGGGATTGGGGTGGTTTGGGTGGGGGCTGAAAAGCTGCCGCTAGACCGACCCTGTCAGGAGCAGGCCTGGGTGCTGGATGTAGGCAGAGTGGCAATAAAAATGCTGCAAAGCTAAGTGTTTCCCAGCTGCGGAAATCGTTATTCAGACTCTTGTCTCAAAATCTGTTCACTTCCTGTATCAGCAGCCACTTTGCCTCAAGTCTCAGTACGAGTTACTCAGAGTGCACTAGGAGTGTAAAAACAGGAAACTCGGAGCTGCAGTGCCATTGGCCCCCTCATTATATTATATGTTAATGAGGTCGGCCGGGGATGGGGAGCCAAAAAGTGCGAGGGAACTCGGGGTCGGGGGGGGGGGAAGTGTTTTCATAGTGGAAATGGCTTCTATCCGATTTTCCTGCACCATTTATGCACTGCTACGGCACCAAAAACAGCGAGGAAATTTGCCCCTCAGGATTTGATCTCCAGGTGATTGTGAATCTAAAGTGCCAAAACAAAAACCAGCTTGAGACGAAACCTGGGGTAAAACCAGAATTGTCAGGAAATGACAGAGGTAAGACAAAAAAGCAAGTCACTACAGATAGTTAGCAGATCAGTAAAGTTACATATATACTGAGGACTATGATTGTACCTGGATAGAAGTTACTTTCCTTAGAAGGGACAGTTCATTCTATATCACCTTTGGGTCTGATTTAAATAGTGGTTTCTTTAAGTCATATGCTTTGCTTTCTAATGGTTGTTATAAATTGCAAGGGAAATGGGTTTGGACAGTCTCAATCCAATTCCCTTGCTCTTTGAGCCTACAACACAAAAGTGCTTTCAGAATCAAAATGAATTAGGAGCAATTCATCAGTCTTACTTGAATAGGGATTAAGAATGTCAAATGGAAACCCTGTAGGAAGAGTTCGAAGCCTGAGATAATTGTGCCAGCACAATTTTGCTTCTAACAAATACCAAATTTATACTTCTGTTATTCCCCAGGTCGGCCTTTTGGGGGAGCCTGCCTCAGTTGGGAGCGTTCTCACCTGAGTCAGCCAGCAGGTTGATTGGTTCAAGCCCTGCCCTCGGACTTGAGCACATGATCCAGGTTGTCACTTTAGCGCAGTACTGAGGGAATGCGACTTTGTTGGAGGTGTCATTTTTCCAATTAGACGTTAAACCGAGGTCCTGTCTATCTGTTCAAATGTTTGGAAAAGAAAATCGGGCGGAGTGCAAAACAGGCTGCTGATTTGTTATCGCCTTTTTTGCACTAAAGCCCGAGATGAATTTACACCCCTCTGTCTGGCAGAGTATTTTGGGTGAGGAAGTACTTTACTGTGTTGCTCATATCCCTAAATCCAATTTCTTCTCCCATTAGATTTTTAAAAATGTTGTACTTGTCAAGATGGGGGATGTTGGCATTGGGGAATGGAACACTTTCCCATTTTGGACATCCAGGCCTAGAAAGTCAATGACACTGCACCTGTTTTTTAGGCGCGAAACAGGCACCTAAGTATCCAATATGGCGTGCATTCATTACGCCAGATTTGCCATTGTCTGCTGTAAGCTCCATAGCTTTACAATCATGAGGGACCAGCACCACCCGAGCAGCAAGAAGTTCAGCAGGAGGAGGAGGAGCAGGGGGAGGAGCAGGAGGGAGCATGGGCAGCGTTGACCACCAGTGCCCCTAGCTGCCAGAGGCCTTAGAGAGCAACTCATCAAAGAGCTATATATGAATCATCCCTCCCATCAGTTCTGCAATCCTCATTACCACCGTCCATATTATTACCATCCCATTGCCTTCCTTCAGACCAGCCTTATGGGTCTTGCCCTCACTTCACTACAAATAGAACCACCAACACCTAATCCATAGCATAAAAGAATTTATCTAACAACTCAATTCCAACTGTTAAATATTCAATAGGAATAACTAAGAATCACCCTTGTGGAACCCCTCAGCGCTTGTCTTGTGTGGTTCGTTTACCTATTCTAGTGCTCGTACGAGGTGTAACTCCAATGGCTACAGCTTGAGTGGTGGAAGGCTGCTGAGCTTCCACTGAGGACACTTGATGGCCGTGATGGGTGACCTTGAACTATTTCCATGGTCAGGTAGTCTGCCAACTGTTGCTCCCCAGACTCATATTTGTGGATTAACCGTTTGGCTGAGGTGATGGAGGACTGTTAGCAGCTGTGGAACTGAATCCCCAGCCACAGTCACCAACAAGGGGAGGAGAGACTATCATGGGGTGGAGGAGTAAGGAAGGCCCCCACGTCCTAAGACTTGGCAACACAGCAGGGAAAAAGATAAAGTTCTATTCCCAAAAAGCTGACTTTGGACGGCTGGAAAATTCCAAGCAGTTCAGTCGAAAGCCAAACTCTCCAGTTAAGAACTGGGCAAGTGACAACCCTAATTTGTGGCAAAATGTTGTGAAAAACTCAATCAAGCGGATTACAGCTAACGGTTTTGATACAAATACATTCAGGGTGGGGAATCTGAGTGAGGGGGGTAATTTTAACCGAGCTCGCCGGGCGGGAAACCCACGGGATTGGGTGGAACGCTGGTTTTACACCTCGCCCAATATTACTCTCCGCTGACCTCAATGTAGATGATGTGCTTCTGTATCACGATGGTTAGAGCTGCCATTTTGAGCCTCGCTGTCAGTCCACCCATGTGGTCATTGCTGGCTTATGCTGCCCTTTCCCCAACAACCAGGGGATTCTCACATAAGTACTGTTACTCAGTGTTACTGAGCCTGTCTGGCAGTATGTGTGGGACAGGTTCAGAAGCAGAGACCATTCTCAGTGTGATTAGTTTTGTAACGCAAACTGGCTTTGAAGTGAATAAAATAAAAAACAGTGCCAATCTGCTTTCTGCCACAGGGTGCCAGGCTAACCATTGTTCAAAATTGTCACTACTTTCCAAATGTTGGTAAACAATACTCTATCTGCACACTCCCAAAGAACACTGCACAGAGGGGCATGTTTGTATTTCACTAATGGCACCATTTAAGCTTTCAGTCAGGATACAGAAAGCAACAAATTGATATTCAATGCAACGGTAAAAACACAGGCTTTCTCTCATTTACCCGGATCCCATTCAGTCTACCACCTTGAGCACTCCCGTACCGGAGTGAGAAGGATAAGCTCCACTTGAGGATTTAACCACATAATTTAGGCCAACACTTAAGTGCAATCTTTTGAATGAGACAGTAAATGGAGGCGTTGTCTGGTGTTTGTGATGGATATTAAACATTCCATGACATTGTTTCACGGAAAGCAAAGAGTTTTCCCAGTATCCTGGTCAATATTCCTCTTTCAACCAAGCCACCACCACCTGCTGGTTACGGGAGCTTAGTGTGCACAAAATGGCCGCCACATTTACTTATGCAATAATTGTTGTTTTCACATTCACATTCATTGCATGTGAAGCACTTTGAGGTGTGATAAGGTGCTACATAACTCCAAGACTCTCTTAACCTTCCTGCACCATACTATATGTGGACTCTTTGTTATGCTGGCAGTTCTGAGCTTTTTGTCTTCTTGGGCTACATAAGTGCAAATCAGGGATCTTTGGACGCCACATGTAAAGATTAAGGCCGGGAATCTGCCGCTGCGCCACCATTACTCCACCAGAGGTGCAGCGGAAACTCCGTTTCCGGCAATGTTATGGTTGCAGATATCTCAAGTTGCAGGTGTCTCAAGTTGCAGGTGTCTCAAGTTGCAGATATCTCAAGTTGCAGGTGTCTCAAGTTGCAGGTGTCTCAAGTTGCAGATATCTCAAGTTGCAGGTGTCTCAAGTTGCAGGTGTCTCAAATTGCAGGTGTCTCAAGTTGCAGGTGTCTCAAGTTGCAGGTGTCTCAAGTTGCAGATATCTCAAGTTGCAGATATCTCAAGTTGCAGATATCTCACGTTGCAGATATCTCAAGTTGCAGGTGTCTCAAGTTGCAGGTGTCTCAAGTTGCAGGTGTCTCAAGTTGCAGATATCTCAAGTTGCAGGTGTCTCAAGTTGCAGATATCTCAAGTTGCAGGTGTCTCACGTTGCAGATATCTCAAGTTGCAGGTGTCTCAAGTTGCAGATATCTCAAGTTGCAGGTGTCTCAAGTTGCAGGTGTCTCAAGTTGCAGATATCTCAAGTTGCAGGTGTCTCAAGTTGCAGGTGTCTCAAGTTGCAGATATCTCAAGTTGCAGGTGTCTCAAGTTGCAGGTGTCTCAAGTTGCAGATATCTCAAGTTGCAGGTGTCTCAAGTTGCAGATATCTCAAGTTGCAGGTGTCTCAAGTTGCAGGTGTCTCAAGTTGCAGATATCTCAAGTTGCAGGTGTCTCAAGTTGCAGGTGTCTCAAGTTGCAGATATCTCAAGTTGCAGGTGTCTCAAGTTGCAGGTGTCTCAAGTTGCAGATATCTCAAGTTGCAGGTGTCTCAAGTTGCAGGTGTCTCAAGTTGCAGATATCTCAAGTTGCAGGTGTCTCAAGTTGCAGATATCTCAAGTTGCAGGTGTCTCAAGTTACAGGTGTCTCAAGTTGCAGGTGTCTCAAGTTGCAGATATCTCAAGTTGCAGGTGTCTCAAGTTGCAGGTGTCTCAAGTTGCAGATATCTCAAGTTGCAGATCTCTCAAGTTGCAGGTGTCTCAATTTGCAGATATCTCAAGTTGCAGGTGTCTCAAGTTGCAGGTGTCTCAAGTTGCAGATATCTCAAGTTGCAGATCTCTCAAGTTGCAGGTGTCTCAAGTTGCAGATATCTCAATTTGCAGATCTCTCAAGTTGCAGATATCTCAAGTTGCAAGTGTCTCAAGTTGCAGATCTCTCAAGTTGCAGATCTCTCAAGTTGCAGATATCTCAAATTGCAGATCTCTCAAGTTGCATATGTCTCAAGTTGCAGATATCTCAAATTGCAGATCTCTCAAGTTGCAGATCTCTCAAGTTGCAGATATCTCAAGTTGCAGGTGTCTCAAGTTGCAAATCTCTCAAGTTGCAGATCTCTCAAGTTGCAGATATCTCAAGTTGCAGGTGTCTCAAGTTGCAGATCTCTCAAGTTGCAGATCTCTCAAGTTGCAGATCTCTCAAGTTGCAGGTGTCTCAAGTTGCAGGTGTCTCAAGTTGCAGATCTCTCAAGTTGCAGATCTCTCAAGTTGCAGATATCTCAAATTGCAGATCTCTCAAGTTGCAGATACCTGCAACAAATTTTGGTTTTCTGGTTTAGGATTTATCCACCAATAAGGCAACAGCATTAAGAACAGCCCTTTCCAAACTTCAAGGCCCACAAAATCAAACAAATATAAGCGCAAATATGACTGAGTTGATTCAGCCTCTTGAGACAGATAGCCAGAGCTTGGGGGTGCATGCAACCCACAGGCCACAGTGTGGATGGTTCTGCTGTAGTCCCCTTTCATACTGAGCAGAAGATGAACTGGTAGCAGACCCTGAGGACTCTGTGAGAGGGAGGCGTTAACTAAGAGATGTGAAAATTGAAACGCCTGCTTCTGAACATTACGAAACCATCGTTCATGATTCCACGGTTATCTGCAACTTGAAGTTTCGCACTAATGAGTCAACTGCTGCCTCTGTACTGCAGCACTGTCATAGGCAGCTCCAACTCCGGTGAAAGCGCTGTGTTAGCAATAAGACAGTGCAAGAGCTTTTGAACAGAAATACTTGCATCCATGCAGTGCCTTGCCACTTCATCGACACATCTCAAAGAACTTTGCACAGTCAGTTAATTTGGAAGTGCAGTGACTGTTATCTAGGCAGATGCAGCAACTATTCTGCAGCAGCAATGTATTATCAGCAGCAGTGCGATTGCTCCCTGTGTTTGTCTTTTAGTTGTTGGGGGTTTGTGCCTGGTGTCGGGATGAGGGGGGGCGGTCGGGACCAATATACACGTAGGGAGCCGGTGCATGAGTGCCTCATTCCCACGACCCAACTGGAAGACCCTGACGTGAAGCAAGTACACGGGCACAGTCTTTATTTGGGGATTCATTCTCGGAATGGTGGGCATTGCTAGAAAGGCTGGCATTTATTTGCCCATCCCTAGTTGATGGAGGTGGCGGTGAGGCCTTCTTCTTGAACCCCTACACTCCGTGCGGTGAAGGTCAAGCTGCTTCCGAGCTGCATTCGGTAGTTTTAATGTTTCTGACTGGGCACCTATGTAACGCGCCAGGTTTCTGTGCCGAGAGTGATGGAGGGCTTGATTGCCTGTGGGCGTTCTCTCGATGGAAGATCTGCAGATCGGGAGAAACTCCCGCAGAAATGAATGGCCAGAGATTGCAAACGTAAGTCAGCGTGTGGAACAGTGTTATTTTTAAGAGTGACGCACATCAAAATCGGTTACTCCCAATCAGTGTGATGCTTGGCAGGTCTGAACATGGCTCACAGCACGTATCAAGAAAACGGTTTTGTTACTGGACAGGATACTAGGAAAAGCTTGTCATCTGGTAGGTGACCTTTTCCTCACTGATAACCTTTCTATCTCTCTGTCAGACTTGCTTGACTGGTTACTCTTGTTCCTTTCAACTTTCTACTGTCGTTCCAACTGAGTTGCACAGGCTGTTCGACTACGGCAGGCATATCAGCTGATCCAGACCCTGCAATCACCTGACAGCCGCGCAAATGCACTTCCTGTAAGGCATCACTGGATCACGATCAGGCGCAGGAAACCTGGCTGTTTTCTTTCCCCCGTTAAATCCAAAGGTGCTGAGTCAAGTTGTAGCATTCCTATCACTGTCCTGGATAAAATCAGCGGATTCCGCACAGAATGGGAATTCCACCAAGGAACTTCCTGGTCTGCAGGGCTGAGTCACTCACCGGATAGACTGCCTGAGCCGTCAAGGGGTAGTGTTAACAAAAGAATAGAGCCCCATCTACTGGTGCCAGTCATGACATTATAACATGATGAATAGACAAGGGCGATGAGTGAGTATTGAACCCAAACAGCTGGGAATAATTTTAACCTAATCCACCGGGCGGGAAATTCACGGGATCGGGCGGAAAGCTGGTTCTACATCCCGCCCGATATATTGCCCTCCGTTGACTTTAATAGAGAGTAAAATCGGACAGGGCGTAAAACCAGCGTTGCATCTGATCCCGTCAGTTTCCCGACAGGCGGGTTAGGTTAAAATTACCCCCCTTGGAATCAGAATTGACCCCGTTGGATCCTTCTTCAGAAGTACCTGGTGTTGCCCCAGTGTGAATCGTTCGGGTAAGATTTGGAAGAATCCTAATAAAATGGGAATGCCCTTACACAAAGTTGAGGGGAGACACCTGTTTTGCAAAGGTCACCATTGTATCAGAAGGGCATATTTTCATTGGATGATGTCTAAGCTGCTCCACAACACTGGCGAGTATAAATAGATCCAATGGACCATTTGCCTGAGCCATCAGGGGGTAGTGTCAACAAACGAATACGGCCCCATCTACTGGTGCCAGTCATGACATTAGAACATGATGAATTGACAAGGGTGATGAGTGAGTGTTGAACCCAAATAACTGGGGGTAATTTTAATCCAACTTGCTGGGTGGGAAACCCTCCCCTTCACCGATGGGACTTCAACAGACTTGTTGCCCCATGAGTCTCTGGGCCTGAGGAATGTCGGTCAAACTGGAGCTCGGTGCTCCTCCTGCCCCTTTCCTTCCTCTCCTTCGAAAGGAAACACTGAGATGAGGAAGGACTATTCCAGCTTCCCTGGAGCAAGTGAAACGGCCCAACTAATAAAGAACTATTTATAAAACTATTGAACCTACCGATTTTTCTTTCACTTGATGTGGAGAAGTTCTTTCACCTCCGCTTAGCAGGGCCCACAGTTGAGATAAGGAGTTCACTCTGTGGTCACTGCACCACTGGTTTCCAAGTCCCATCATTCCATAGTACACCATGTTGGAACTTTGTGGAGTGGCCCCCAAGCAAGATATTGGTTAGGATTGCGGCCTTTGAAAGTGTCAGTGAGCAACACCGTTCCAGTAGCAACGGACAGGAGGGATAGAAGAGAGGCCAAAGGTCAGGCCACATTTCCAACTATACTCGGGCCCTGATAATCAGCAGCCATCAATGTTGTACATGTTGGGCTGGATATCAGTCTGAGCTCATACTCTTTTTGGATCAATCTAGAAAATAAATTCAAGTAAAAGTCACTGGTGCTGCCAACCAGATGCCAGTGTCTCAAACTTATCCGCCCTTTGTTCAGAAGAGGGCACAGTAGGGCTTTTGCACCTTGGTGAGTATGTTTTGTTTCATAAAGAACCAAAGTAGTCCAGTTTTTCTTTTCTGGCAATTCCATGATGCCACCTGGGCCTCCTTCTATATTTAGTTCGAATCACAGCAGAGTGAGATCGTGCACCGCTCCCTGTGTTCATGTTCCTAACCTCCACCTCCCACAAACTCCAACTTGTTGAGAGCTCCCTTGCCCTCGTTAATCCCTGCTTGCCCATTGCTCCATCCTTTCTGACCTTTACTGGCTCCTTATCAAATTTCAAATCTTCATCATATGCATCTCTCTCCACGGCCTTGCCCTGTATGACCTCTGCAGTTTCCTCCAACCTATGCCCTCTGGTGCCCTCTGCTCCTCTGACTCTGGCCTCCTGTGCATCCTCTCCTTCTTTTGCTCCATCATCGTGGTGCAGGACCTTCAGCCATGATGCCCTCACTCCCTGGAGCTCCCTCTCTAAACCCCTCCACTTCTCGCCCCACTTTTAAAAGCCTCCTTATGAACTCTGTGACCAAGCTTTAAGTTGCCTCTCTTATTTCCTGCAGTAAAGCTCTGGATCTGTTCCTTTCCTCCTCTGTGAAGCGCCTTGGGTCGTTTTTATATGTTAAAGGCACTTATCCACATTTTCATTGCGTCATTCCTGTGCACCATCAAGGACTGTGCCTTCAAGGTTAGTTAATCCACACCAAAAGGTATTTGTCGGGTTTGGATGAACCACAGCTTCACAAAGAAAGCAAATGTTGATTGGATTTCAGAATGATCCCATTACTTAATGAAGGGGAACTGCAGTGAGCCAGCATGAGTTGACTTTGCTGCAACACAACATATCTCCAGGAACTAACGACTCTGTATCTTCCACATACCGTAATGCATAAAATTAATGACATCATTTATCATTGATGCTTAAAGGGATGTTGCAAAATTTACTTGCGTGCAGCTGTAATTTACAATGTTCCTCATCGCGGCAAGCTAAATAAAAAAAATGGTTGCTACATCGAACGGCCTGACATCAAAAAACAAATCGCGTGAGGCAACTGTTACCAACTTTCAAATGAGTAATACTCACTTCTGTTTTTAGGGGGTGGTGTCACATGGACCATCCAGTGAAATGTGCCTTTGTGAAGCCATGTGGGTAACAGGATAAGGGAGCGAAGAGTTTTTAAAACTTTTTTCTCCCAATTTTCTTCTCTCCCCCCTGTCCGTTCTGGGGTGTTGACTGCTGCAGGGGTTCAGATTTTTGTGGGAGCTGGCAGCACCCCCCACCCCCACTCCCCCTCCCCGGACCCTCGCCCACTGCTCACTTGTGTATCTAGAAAGCGAGTATTGACAGGCTAATTGTAGACGACTATGCGACTGAGATGCCCTCACCCTGTGTCTACACACGTGGCGGCGGGGGAGATTTCTGGGGGGGGGAGGGATTTCACGGGGGGAGGGATAACTGGGAGCGAGGGATTTCTGGGGGGGAGGGATTTCAGGGGGGGAGGGATTACTGGGAGCGAGAGATTTCTGGGGGGGAGGGATTTCAGG
Organism: Heptranchias perlo; assembly: GCF_035084215.1. Taxonomy (NCBI): domain Eukaryota; kingdom Metazoa; phylum Chordata; class Chondrichthyes; order Hexanchiformes; family Hexanchidae; genus Heptranchias; species Heptranchias perlo. The sequence continues at coordinate 12,674,639 of NC_090353.1, read as the reverse complement.
GGGGGTACCCCCGTTCCTCTGCTGTAACTTTGACGGAAAAGCTGCAGACACCCCGATGCCATTTTCCTGAGATTTCTTCCACTAAAGTTACGACATCCAATCACCACAGAGGGAACCTCGGCTAATTTTTCTCTTCTCTAGCCCTGGGGCACTGAGACCAATTGCGTCACCTGACTCCTGCCTCAGTGGAGACCAAGTAACTCAACACAGAGCGGGAGTTGAACTTGGGATCTTCCTGATCTGGAGGGCTGAGGAGCACACTGAGTGGTACGTGTTCCCTCCTAAATCATGAGGGGAGCCATTGGATCTCAGTTTTACTTTTAGAATTGCAGGTCTGTGGTGAAATATAAGGAGTAAGTTTACAAGGCTCCAGGCCCGGTGAGGACTCTTCCTAGATCAGAAGGCAGGTTGGAAATATGGTAATAAAGGGCACTCCAATCCGGTAAAGCTTCGTGTTGGAGAAGAACCTTGAAAAACGTCAACAGAATGTCGAATAAAGGCTTGTAAAAATCGGAGGTCCCGTACAGAGGATATGGTCCGTGATCTGGGACCACGTGTTCGGTGTCCAATACTGTAGCATGTCGGATACAGTGAGTGGCTCGGGCTTCTTCCTTTTGACTGTTGCTGGTCAAGCGTAGGCCGTAGACCAGGCCTCGACTAAAATTTGAGGGTGATCCCAGCAACCCATGCTCCAAAGGTTCTTGACGAAGGTGTTGGCAGCAGAGCTTGAACAGTGTGTTGTTTCACACCGCAGGTCGATCTTTGGTTTACAATGAAGATTTAAAAAGTAACAGTGTTTTCCCAGGAGTAAAGTATCCAGTGAGAAAGGGGTTACAGGTCAGAGCGTGTGAAGTCATATCATGTCATGTCATGTCAGGTCATGTTGCTTTGGCACCTCAGTATCTGCTTGATATCAGAGTGATGTAAGCTGCTGTAACCCACTTGCAGTCTACACACTCTTAATAACAGTCAGGGATGTTGCCATACAATTGAGTAACATGCTGGTACCAAATCTTTCCCTCCACTCTTTTTAATGAAGATGTAAACCTGTTTATTTTGAATGGAGAGGATGCGGGAGAGCCAATTGATCCGAGGTTGCTAGGCAATAATCCAATAACATGGCTGACAATTTCCTACAATCATAGAAATGACAGCATAGGAGGAGGTTATTCGGCCCATCGTGCCTGTGCCGGTTCTAGCTTTTCAGTTGAAGCTCTCTACTCCAATCACATTACCCTGCCCTTTTTCTGTACCCTTTTATATTTTTCCTTTTCAAATATTTATCCAATGCCCTTTTAACTGAGGTCATGGCTCCACCTTGATAGCCATCATGCTGAAGTATTCCAGCCCAGAAGATCTGCAGGCCATGATCCTGATAGTTACCCCAGGATCACGCCCTCTGGCACCCTCTGACACTGACTCTACTGGCGTTTGCTGGGTCAGTAGGAGGGCACCTTACTCACATGGGGCTGGCGGGTGCCAGCACCACTATTAGCACATCCCGGGTGCCTGCCTGGAAACTCCAGCACCTGGCCGACACTGGAGGGTGGGAGAGGATTGCTCAGAACCCCTCCCTCCAATCCACATGGAGTCCCCCCCTCCCTAGCCTATATAAGGGGGCTGATCCAATTTATTACTTAGACTGACCTCTTCTTCGGTGGTCCAGCCCACTTTCCTTCCCTTCTTACCCCCCAGTAGGGCCCACTTGCACCCTGCTGGAGGCTGGTATGCCTCATCTGTATCACTGCAGCAGGCCTCTACTGAGCCGGGGAAGCAGGAGTCTCCACTCCGGCTCCAACTCCTTAGTATCATTGGCCTTGTAAGGATTGGGCAGAGGTTCTACACTTCATAACGGCGACCAGGAACTCCCAGAGTTGGCAGGGACCTGGCAGGTTCCATCAGACTCCCGCCGAACTTATTTATGTTGTTCCAATAACCCTCTGTGTGAAAAGATTCTTCTGCCTCCCCTCTTCGTTCATCTAATGATCATCCTCAGTCTGCATCCTTTGTCGTTAATTTGCCAATCAGTGGAAACAATCTTTCACAATTTATCCCCTCAAAACCTTCCATAATTTTGAAACCATTATTAGATCCCGCCTTAATCTGTTGAAAAAAGCCCCAGTTTTTAAGTCTTTTGCTATAACTATAACCGCTCATTCCTGGTACCGTTCTCACAAATTTCTATTTCTGTAACCTCCTCCAGCCCTACAACCCTCCGAGATCGCTGCATTCCTCTAATTCTGGTTTCGTGCATCCCCGATTTCCTTCAACCCACCATTGGTGGCTGTGCCTTCAGCTGTCTAAGCCCGTAGCTCTGAAATTCCTTCCTTAAACCTCTCCGCCTCTTTACCTCTCCCTGCTCCTTTAAGTTGCTTCTTAAAACTGACCTGTTTGACCAAGCTTTTGGTCACCTGTCATACATGTCAAATTTTGTCAGCTAACGCTCCTGTGAAGTGCCTTGAGATGTTTTACTACATTAAAGGCGCTATATAAATGCAAGTTGTTGTTGAATCTGCACTGTGCCTTTTCCATGATTCTAATATCCTTTCTATACCGGGTTGCCCGTAACTGCATTCAACACACAAACCATGGCCTAGCCAATGCCTTGTATCTAGTACCACCTGATCTTTTATTCATTGGGTTGTCTGTGATTTCCTGCGGCCTCTTTATGCTCCACTAATTTTGGAGCTGCAGCTGCCTTGTGGGAATAACCCTCAAACGTAACCTCATCCCTGGTCCTCTGTCTCGAGTTAAACAGGCTTTCAGTGGCAAGGAGATCTTACTGTTGCCAAGCAATTTAATTTCTCAAATGCTTTATCCAGCTTTCACTTGCCTCTGTTATTAACAAACTCTCTCCTGAAGGATTGGATTAGACATTAACTTTCTGCCTCTGGAGCCTGTGTTTAAATCTCATCCAGATTGTTGGATGAGAGTCACTTTGTTCTGCTGGCTGTAAGAGTCTTATATGAAATGAGATGGTGTAGTCTCATTCTAGTTCTTTGTGATTGTGTAAAACGGCCCTGAATTTGACACTAAAGTGGCAATTTCACATTGAGAGGTTATGGGATGGCTGCGTGAGGAATGGGAGCGGGGTGGGGAAGAGGTCACGCTGATGCAGTAGTGGGTGCCCATCTGAGGTAGGGGCTGAGGTACATTGCTAGGGCAAAGTAGAGGAAGCTCTACCTGACCTAGGAGTGCTTGATACTTTTACTGGCCGCCTGAAATGGGAAACCGTTTTATTCTCGGGTGCTAACACCCTTCACCTGGATGAGCGCTAAATTTACTAAGAATAATTTACAAAACTAAAACGACTTGCATGACATTGCCCATAGTAAGTTGGAGAATCCACTGTTTTAAACGTGGGCCAGCCAAGCCCTGATGTCAACTGCTCTTCCTAGTCCCAGCCAAGCTTACTCCACCCAACATGGTTTCCTTCTCTGTCTTCCTGCATCCTCCTTGGCCCAACAGGGTCTTTTCCTCCCCAAATCAGTCAATGGACTTTCTCTGCGCCCCTACTACAGGGCACGTGAACAATGACTTGCTTGCACTTCATCTGTAAGTCCCATCTGTTGAGCAAAGTGAATGTATTGCTGCTGCAGTTGGTGATGACTCTCAAACACCTCCATCGTTTCAGTTTCTCTCACTTCCACCAGTGTGAACTGCTCAACCAGCTGTTGTGGCTCACGTGGTATCAGCTCCGCAGCCTCCAAGACAGGTGGGCATTGGGCTGCAAATAGATAATGGTGCCTGGGGCAGAATTTGATGGCAGTATTTTCCAGCTTCTCGATCACTGAGGAGGGATCTGCTGTGCTGCGTTTCCAAAATACAATTGAAGGCCGAGAGTGTAATAGTGGAAGATTTGATAGAAAATGGCTTGAACGCCACACTGCTACTTAATCTTGACTCTTAAGAATGGACACCTATCCCACAACCCTTATCATGAAACAAAGTTAAAAAGGAGAAACTACGAGCAAATGCTTTAACCCGTCTTTTCTAGATGCGCTGACTCACCTGCTGCATATTTCCAGCAATTTCTGTATTTTATTCCTTAACATAAGTTCTAACACAAGCTCTGTTATAAGGTTATTTGGCCTAGGGCTTGTAACCTTTTCAAGTTCCATTTCATGTTGTGTTATGTGAATCTCACTACAATGACGTTACTCCTTATAAGATGCAGAATCCTTGGCTCTCAAGGACTTGTACTGTATCTAGGTGGCACTGGTGCCATTACAGAGTTCCTACCTCAGGTGATGGACTGTCCTGTGCCAGTGGCCAATGTAAATGGTCCTCCCGCCACCATTTTTTCTGGGCACCTGATGTTTGAGTGTTCAGCCTGTTGTTATATGCCAGTTCTCACATTGCTGACCTGTATGGGGCCTTGCTAGGACATCAGGGAAGCCTCATGCCACAAAAGTAATATCACGATGATCACTTTTTGAGAACTCTCCCATAGCGCTGGTGGTCTGAAGTCTGCTCGCAGCATAAACAGGGGAGATGCTAGAGTTACGGGAACCAACACATATGGCAACGCAGTGAGAATGACGAAGGCTCTTTTGATCTCATCCTTCCACAATATCCAACCCTACCGTCTCCCCATTATGGCTTCCAGCTGTTTCTTAAATGAGGCCAGTGCCATGGCCTGAACCATCAGAAGTGCCAAGCTACACCAGCTGTTGACCATCCTCTGTGTAAAGAAATACCTCCTGATGTCCGTCCTTTCCCTTCTGAACCTGTTCGCTCTTGTTCTGCAGCCCTGTGTATCTGAAAATATTGTTTACTTGCTCTATCTTATTAAGTTATGGAAGTTGAGTATCTAGAATTGTATATTTGGAGCTTAGGAAGAACTTAAGAGGAAAGTTCAGAGAAACAGGTAGAAAGAGTCACGGAATAGTGAAAGAGAGTGGGAGAGGCTGGAGGCTCAGACTAAGAGAAGGATTATCTATTGGACAAAAAGATTTCAACTAAAGTCTTGCAATATAAACACAACACTTGGAGGTGATATGAATGACACTTTGATGGTCGGGCACATTTGCATCGATTGTCGAGCTCTCTGTGGGCTTTCGGTGCCGATTGGCAGCTCCTTATTTTGGGCGGGCCATCCATAGAGTATAGAACTGCAGCAAGGGGGATAATGGCGGGGGCTGGGCTGGTCAAAATGAGGGGGGATACGGACAGCATTATTGAAGGGGGTAGAATTGGCAATGAAGTGCAGGGAACATAGGAACATAGGAACAGGAGTAGGCCATTTAGCCCCTTGAGCCCGTTCCACCATTCAATGAGAACATGGCTGATCTGTGACCTAACTCCATATACCTGCCTTAGACCCATATTCCTTAATACCTTTGGTGAACAAAAATCTATCAATCTCAGATTTAAAATTAACAATTGAGCTAGCATCAATTGCCATTTGTGGAAGAGAATTCCAAACTTCTACCACCCTTTGCGTGTAGAAGTGTTTCCTAATTTCACTCCTGAAAGTCCTGGCTCTAATTTTTAGGCAATGTCCCTTAGTTCTAGACTCCCCAACCAGCAGAAATAGTTTCTCTCTATCTACCCTATCAGTTCCCCTTAATATCTTGAAAACTTCGATCAAATCACCCCTTAATCTTCTAAATTCCATGGAATACAACCCGAGTTTGTGTAATCCCTCCTCGTAATTCAACCCTTGGAGTCCAGGTATCATTCTAGTAAATCTACGCTTTAGGGACAGCAATTATGCTCTTCCTGATGCCCCAAAAGTGCCAGATCTATTTTCAGTGATTCCAATAAGGGACGTTGGCTCTGGAGGTTTCCCGCTTTATGTAGTGGGCAGTTGCAGCATCTAGTTCAAGCGGCACTACACTGCACCAAAATGGCATTGGGGCCCTACAGATGTCAAGGGACCCCGATTTGCATGCTCTAATGAAGCTCCTGCCTACTTGCAGCGGGAGTGCTGGCCGTCAATCAAGGCCTGCTCAAAATTGACACTGGGCCTCGGGCGGGTTTGGCAGTGAGTTTTAATTCTGGTCTTGCTAACCGTTCCCCCCCCACCCCGCCACCCAATTGTCTGCTCACTGATCATTCTGTGATACTTCTCTGCATGATTGTCGACAGGCCCTGTAGATGGCACTGTGGTGCCAGTCAACGGGTGCTAAGCAAGAGAAACAGAAACACTTGTCCTGAACTGTAATTGCATTTTGTAAGTCAAGGGAAAACATGTCTCAGCTGTCTATCCAGCAGCCTTAGACAAAGACTCATAAACTGGAGAGAAAAACAAATAGACAGAACATCTAATATCTCAACAAGTTTTAAATGTTTTATTTATGATTCAAATCTCTTACATGGGACACCGGTGAGGAGATTAAATCTCCTGCTGGAGTATCGAGGTCAAAGGTTGCAAGAGGAAGGGGAGAATCATTGGCACTGAGGGCTTTAATTCCATTTATGTGCAATCTTTACCTTGTTAGTTAAAATGCTTCAATTACATTCCTAGCTGTGCTTTTTTAACTGGTTTAAAAACCATTTTTAAAAAATTCATTCTTGGGATATGTTCACCGCTAGCAAGGCCGGCATTGATTGTCCATCTCGAGCCACCCTTGAGAAGGCGGTGGACAGCCTTCTTCTTGAACTGTTTAAAAATAATGGGTTAACAATTGCATTAAAACAAAGAGGGAGGAACTCAACATGAAGCCCTGAGTGATGAAAATAGCACACAGTGTGAGTTAAACTGACGGGGACACTGAACTACAGAACTAAAAGGAATTCCGCCTGAATCAGATTATGGTCTATAGGAGCTACAGTTGTGGATTTAGGTGTCGTTATACTGTACCTGCTGGTTTTACTCTATTCTGCTTTTGAGACCCCTTGTGAGTGGCCAGCGTTGAGTTATAGTGCCCGCTTTCATTATTTCATATTGGGGAAACGTAGAGTTCTGCCCAGGTTTACCTCAATGTGGCCCAACACAACCACTCCAGTTCATGCCATCCAAAGAAAAGAAAGACTTGCATTTATAGAGCGCTTGTTCACGACCGTCCCAAAGTGTTTTACAGTCAATGAAGTACTTTTGAAATGCAGTCCCTGTTGTAATGTAGGAAACACAGCAGCCAATGTGCACACAGCAAGCTCTCACAAACAGCAATGTGATAATGACTATATCATTTATTTTAGTGATGTTGGTTGAGGGATAAATATTGGTCAGGACACCAGGGAGAACTCTACTGCTCTTCTTTGAAATAATACCATGGGCTTTACCTGAGAGGGCATATGGGGCCTCAGTTTAACATCTCATCCAAAGGACAGTACCTTTAACAGTGCAGCACTAGAGTGTCAGCCTAGATTTTATACTCAAGTTTCTGGAGTGGGGTTTGAACCTACAACCTTTGGGTTATATGAGGTAAGAGTACTACTAACTGAGCCACAGAAAACAGGACAAGTCACAAGCTTCCAGCTTCCCAACTATCTCCGATCAGCAACTCTAAAACATGAGAACAGGCAGCAATTGCAAGTCACCAGCCAGTGCAGAAACTGCTCCCACTGGGACATCTGGACTAATTTAATAGAATATCCTTCCAATTAAATGGGATTTCCATCAAAAGCTTGCTGTCTGTTAGGTGATTGCTTGTTCTCCTCCAGCCTCTCTCTCTCTCTTTCTGTCTTGCAATCTTTCTTGTCTTTCCGTTTTATCACTAATATTCAAATCATTTCTTCTTTTGAAGTTTCCCCCCCTCCTGCTGCTCCTACAGAAGCCCTGATTTTAACCCCCTGCACCCGATGAGAACAGGGCATGTGCAGGGGTTGGTAAAATGGGGGGCAGAGTACTTACCAACCCATTTGAGCTGCTTTCCCGCTGGACGCTATTTCAACTCTTGGGTTTCGGGAGGAGTGTGAGGCCCTCGCCTGCCTCAAATGTCGGGATCTGATGACATCATTTGGGCTCCGACGCAAATTTAACCCCGGGCTGTGCGAGTTGGGCTCATTGCCGGGAAAAGCTGCTGCCAGATGGATTCTGGGCCAGAAGAGGCCCAGGCCAGGTAAGATTTTTTTTAAACCTCTCCCCTCTCCCCTGACCGCAACCGTTCCCTCAGGTCCCCGATGCCCGCCGGGTAGTGACTACAAAGGGTTTGGACGGGCGGGAAACTCGGCTCCAGGATGCAGATGAGGCCCAGGGGCTGTCGCTCACCGCATTCGCGCCGCGAGTTAAAATCAGGGCTTTTCGAAGCGTTCTCCATGAGGAGAGGCTCACACACTCAGAGAGATCGGGGGGGTGGGGTTGGGGTGTGCAGACACATATAGATCTTTGAAAGTAAAATTATGAACGGTTTGGAGAAGGTAAATAGTGAAAGAATCAGTAACAAGGGGGCAATATCACCAGAAGAAATTAGAAGGCATTTTTTCACTCAGACAACACGGGACTGATTTACAGACAAGTGACTATTGAGGCAGAAACAATAACATCATTTACAGGGGAATTGGATACATTTGAAAATGAAGAATATAAAATGATATGTGGGAAGAGCAGGAAAATAGGATTAGTACAGCCGACTCCAGTTAAAGGGTTAGCACTGGCACGATCTGTATGGTCTCCTTCTGGGCTGCAATTTATGTGAATTCTTTCTTTTCCCTGCATCCTCAGTGTGTTGAAATCAAGTCTTGCTTCCCAGAACCTCCAAACGATGGAACTCTTTACCTCCCTCAGTCTTTCTTTCCTCCTACAATCAACAGGCTTCTAAAACCTGACACACTATCATGACTTGATTAACCTTGTCTTGCCTGCTACTCTTTTTGACTTTGGCGGTATCCTGTACTCTGGGCCGAGGGCCTTCTTATAGTTTCTGAATTAAATAAAGATGACGGTATTATTGGATTTGTTGCAAATTGCTTGTGGGTCACAGCAGGTCACATTACAATAACATTGAGCTATCTGCAGAAGCAGACACTGAGGTGCTAAGGCAGCTTAGTGGGGCCTCTCCTTTATTTCTTCCTGGGTATAAAGCTATATCTGCATTTCAAAATTTTTACTGTAGACTTTAATTAATGTATTAGCTGTGGCTTTAGTAAAACCTTGACTTCAGAGTCTTCCAATCTAAACTGAGCTCAAAGATTGTTACTAGAAATATGGCCTAGGGGTTTCGTCCGAGCTCTACCACCATACCTGCGCTAGAAGTAGGTTCGCCAATCGTCCAGGTTTGTCCTGGCGTCTCCAGGATTTGAAGAAAAATCTCTGGGATACTGCTGCAAGCAACACGGGAGAAAAATCATTAAAAACAGTGTTATTTCCATTTTCTCTGAACACTTTCGTTTATTAGTTATAAAAATAGTGGGAATGGGTCACAAAAAAAGGCTGTTTGACTGACAGTCAAGAATCATCCAGTCGAGTAACAATGTCTGTTCGCTTTCCAATTGGTGCAGGATCACAATGCCCTGTGAGGATAGATGTGTGGGGCGACCAATGAGGGGCGGTTTGAGGCGGGAGGTCGTGTCATGAAGCCTCCAGGAATACGCCCAACCAGAGCTGGCAAACCTAGCCGGAAGTGCGGCGGATACCCCGGTTACACGCGTATTGGCACAGCGGGAGCATCGCCAAGGAAATTCCCAGCCGTGGAATAGCCCGCAGCATAAAATCCGCCCTCAATTTAGGCCCCGCCCGGGCGGATTTTATGCGGTCCCATTTTCCAGCTATTGCCCCGCACATACCCTTTTATGATTTTAAGTCATTATCCATTAGAGATTAATTTCTTTGGACCTGCTCCCACTTCGCTGGAAGTGCAACGGAAAGCCTGCATTAACAGTGTTGCCGCCACACATCCGGCAACAGTTAAGGCAGCGGAGCGGGAGCAGGTCTGAGGAAATTCCTGGCCATTATCTCTCTTTAGCGTCGATCATATTTTGTGGCAAAGCATCTATAAATAAAGACAACAACTGGCATTGATAGAGCGGCTAGAATGTGAGAAAAGTGCTTCATAGAGATGTGAAGAAAGATGGCCGCTTAGACAAAAAAGGAGAAATTAGGAGTGACCAGAGTAGTGGGATTTTTTTTTCGTTCATGGGATGTGGGCGTCGCTGGCAAGGCCAGCATTTATTGCCCATCCCTAATTGCCCTTGAGAAGGTGGTGGTGAGCCGCCTTCTTGAAGTGCTGCAGTCCGTGTGGTGAAGGTTCTCCCACAGTGCTGTTAGGAAGGGAGTTCCAGGATTTTGACCCAGCGACGATGAAGGAACGGCGATATATTTCCAAGTCGGGATGGTGTGTAACTTGCCTGCTGCCCTTGTCCTTCTAGGTGGTAGAGGTCGCGGGTTTGGGAGGTGCTGTCGAAGAAGCCTTGGCGAGTTGCTGCAGTGCATCCTGTGGATGGTACACACTGCAGCCACTGTGTGCCGGTGGTGAAGGGAGTGAATGATAAGGGTGGTGGATGGGGTGCCAATCAAGCGGGCTGCTTTGTCCTGGATGGTGTCGAGCTTCTTGAGTGTTGTTGGAGCTGCACTCATCCAACCAAGTGGAGAATATTCCATCATACTCCTGACTTGTGCCTTGTAGATGGTGGAAAGGCTTTGGGGAGTCAGGAGGTGAGTCACTTGCCGCAGAATACCCAGCCTCTGATCTGCTTTTGTAGCCACAGTATTTATATGGCTGGTCCAGTTAAGTTTCTGGTCAATGGTGACCCACAGGATGTTGACTGTGGGGGATTTGGTGATGGTAATGCTGTTGAATGTCAAAGGGAGGTGGTTAGAGATGGTCATTGCCTGGCACTTGTCTGGTGCGAATGTTACTTGCCACTTATCAGCCCAAGCCTGGATGTTGTCCAGGTCTTGCTGCGTGCGGGCACGGACTGCTTCATTATCTGAGGGGTTGCGTATGGAACTGAACACTGTGCAATCATCAGCGAACATCCCCATTTCTGACCTTATGATGAAGGGAAGATCATTGATGAAGCAGCTGAAGATGGTTGGGCCTAGGACACTGCCCTGAGGAATTCCTGCAGCAATGTCCTGGGACTGAGATGATTGGCCTCCAACAACCACTACCATCATCCTTTGTGCTAGGTACGACTCCAGCCACTGGAGAGTTTTCCCCCTGATTCCCATTGACTTCAATTTTACTAGGGCTCTTTGGTGCCACACTCAGTCAAATGCTGCCTTAATGTCAAGGGCAGTCACTCTCACCTCACCTCTAGAATTCAGCTCTTTTGTCCATGTTTGGACCAAGGCTGTAATGAGGTCTGGAGCCGAGTGGTCCTGGCGGAACCCAAACTGAGCATCGGTGAGCAGGTTATTGGTGAGTAAGTGCCGCTTGATAGCACTGTCGACTACACCGTCCATCACTTTGCTGATGATTGAGAGTAGACTGATGGGGCGGTAATTGGTCGGATTGGATTTGTCCTGCTTTTTGTGGACAGGACATATCTGGGCAATTTTCCACATTGTCGGGTAGATGCCAGTGTTGTAGCTGTACTGGAACAGTTTGGCTAGAGGTGCGGCTAGTTCTGGAGCACAAGTCTTCAGCATTACAGCCGGGATGTTTTCGGGGCCCATAGCCTTTGCTGTATCCAGGGCACTCAGCCGTTTCTTGATATCACGTGGAGTGAATCGAATTGGCTGAAGACTGGCTTCTGTGATGGTGGGGATATCGGGAGGAGGCCGAGATGGATCATCCACTCGGCACTTCTGGCTGAAGATGGTTGCAAACACTTCAGCCTTGTCTTTTGCACTCACGTGCTGGACTCCGCCATCATTGAGGATGGGGCTGTTTACAGAGCCTCCTCCTCCCATTAGTTGTTTAATTGTCCACCACCATTCACAACTGGATGTGACAGGACTGCAGAGCTTTGATCTGATCCGTTGGTTGTGGAATCGCTTAGCTCTGTCTCTAGCATGTTGCTTCCGCTGTTTAGCATGCATGTAGTCCTGAGCTGTAGCTTCACCAGGTTGGCACCTCATTTTTAGGTACACCTAGTGCTTCTCCTGGCATACTCTTCTACACTCCTCATTGAACCAGGGTTGATCCCCAGCTTGTTGGTAATGGTTGAGTGAGGAATATGCCAGGTTATGAGGTTACAGATTGTGCTGGAATACAATTCTGCTGCTGCTGATGGCCCACAGCGCCTCATAGATGCCCAGTTTTGAGCTGCTAGATCTGTTCTGAATCTATCCCATTTAGCACGGTGATAGTTCCACACAACACGGTAAGGAGGGTCCTAAACGAGGAGGGGGAGTGGGAGATGTGGTGGGCTTTGCGGGGAGTTCCGATGCTTGTGGCCAAGACAGCTGAAAGCACAGCTGCCATTGCGAAGGGAGGGGAAAGTCAGAGGAACAGAGAGTTCAGGTGGGGTTGTAGGGCTGGAGGAGGTAAAGAGATAGGGAGGGACACGGCCATGGAGACAACTAAACATAAAGATGAAAATTTTTAATTTGAGGCACCAGGTGACCAGGTGTCAGTGTAGGTCAGCGACAACAGGGGTGATGACCAGAGGAACTTTGTGCGGGTTAGAAAACAGACAGCAGAGTTTTGAATGATTTATGAAAGGCAGAGGCTGAGATATCAGCCAGGATGCATTAGAAGCTGAGGAAGGGGCAGAGGCGGGCAACGTTACAGAGGTGGAAGTAAGCAACCTTTGTTATAAAGGACATACCACCACCCTGGTTTGGCAGGGGTTGGTGGTGGAAAGTATAACCAGATGGGGAGGCTCCAGTAAGAGGCAAGAATCTGTGAGCGAAGTAAAGTCAAAGATTATCAATACAATCATCCACCAGAAGGTAATGGGTGGCAGGGGCCTTGTCCGCAATTGAGAGGGCACTCTGGAGAGAAATGAGGATGGGGTGGCGATTGTCGACCTGCCTGCAGAGCCCACACTTCCAAAAAAAAATCAACTAGTCATTCATTTCATTGCTGTTTGTGGGATCCTGCCATGCACAAATGGCAGTCATGTTCGCCTACATCATTTTATGTCAGTAAACAGCTTAATTTTAGCTCAGCAAGGGGTTACTGCCAGGGAATTCTCACCTAGGAGGGCAGTAGCTGGTTCAACTGGTAGGAAACACTGACCAATCCTCAGGCACGGAGATAGGGGAGGGTCAGAGGTCAAACCCTTGGCTTACTGTCCAGCTAAGAAATATGGAACACCGAAACACAGAGGAACAGCTGACAAGATCTGGTAAGAAAGCCAGACCTAAAGAGAGAAAGCTCTCTCTTCAATTACAGGGCCAACTAAATTCAGTGCAGGTCAGAAAAGCTGTACTTAGCTTGTTAACAGGGATAGTGTTGCATCCTGTGTTTTTTTTTACGTTACAAGGAGTGTTATGAAATAAGTTGTAATTCACTGTAATCACTACTCTGCTTGTTCACATATTATATGGAAAATAAGACAGCTTTGTTGATTTATATTTGGCCTCATTCACTAAAGTGCTCATCAGACTGCCCTTTGGAAAATTGGAGAAACGCATGTGGTGGAACATGTGAGATTATTGTAACCAGTTCACAAAACAAAGGTTTTCATTGTCATGGCCCTCACGTCATGCTAGGGTATGGTAGATATTAGGCAGTAAAGATAATCTCCTGATCATAGAGAACATGGAGTCCGCTTATGGAAGAAACTAATGATGTTGAACTCAAGAGAATAGATTTGAAATTTGTAATAGGGGCCATTTCACATTGCTGGGCAGTCGAGGGGAGTTTTAATCTGCATCTAACTATGCTATACTTGACCAAGGAGTGTCTAATGGTACCAATGGAAGGGTATAATCGATTTCGTCATCTTGAAAATGTACGCACACAAATTAAAATCCATGAAAACTCCCAATGACCACCTGCAATTATTCCTCATAAACTGAACAGTAATAATATCAAGATTGTTAATCCTTGAGTGCCAACATCGTCGATCATTGGCCGTGAGCACCCGTACTGGCATAGAATTGGGCTCAAAGCTGAAAGCAAATCTCTTAAATGTTACAGCATATTTTGTACTATAGAAAAATTAACAGATACCCTGGAGTGATTTAATGGCTGCACGCTCACATCAGGGATCAGAGGACACTTATAAACCACTTAAGCTTTCTGATCTCATTTACAAGGTCACCTGAACTGTTTTATGAGTTGACTGCTTTGTAATCACCCTCCAGGTATCCATTATTCTCTTCATAATTTATTTACAGATATCGCAACCTCGTCAGAATGAGAATTCAATTTTCTTTGGGATTCAAAGCCAGGGAAAAATTGGAGCACTGGCAAAAATCTATTGCAAAGACCACGATGCGAGCCACCTGTAGTTCTGTGACGATCCTGATCGCGATGGTGGCCTCTCGCAGTCACTGTTTTGAATGACATGTGCGCTTGTGATGAAGGGGCACATCTATTACTGCGTCCACCCTGTTCAAAGCCCTGGGGGGACTTGCTCCACAGTAGCCACCCTTCAACTGGGAGGTCCTCGGTGCCAAGCATCTCCTGGTTTTGATGCGATTTTTGCATCAAGTGGGTTGAAGTCACGCTGCACATTGTTAAAGAAAAAGGAAAGAAAGAACTTAAAGGTTATATAGGGCCTTTCACGACCTCAGGACATCCCAAAGCGCTTTACAGCCAATGAAGTACTTTTGAAATGCAGTTACTGTTGTAATGTAGGAAATGAAATAGTCATATTAGTAACCAAGGGTTTAACTTTGGGTGATTCTGTAAAATAGATGATATCGAATTGGCTGCCCAATATACTTCCCACTCGATGTTCTCTTCCATTGAGTTCAATCAAAAGAAAAATCGGGCATGGTGTATAAAGGGAGGCTCATTCGATATCACCCATTTTACAGAATGACCCAAAATTAAAATGAGCTCATTACATTTGACTGAATTTCAATGAAACCATTAGCCCATGTTGGTTAAAACTTCTGCTAATATAGTAGAAGGAGGAACTTCATCCGAAAGTGTAAGACTCTCCTTACTAATAACACACAGCGTCATTTCAACAGCAAAGAACGGTCTAGAGAATCAACTTGCATTTTTATAGCTTTCACAACCTCAGGATGTCACAAAGTATGTCATTATCGATGAAGTACTCTTGAAATGCAGTCACTTGTAGTTATGTGGTCAAACGCCTATTTGCACAGAGCAAGGTCCCACAAGCAGTAAAAGAATAAAAGACAAGTAAACCTGTTTTAAGTGGTGTTGGTTGAGGGAAGAATTTTGGACAGGACACCTTAACAGCTCCCTGCTCCCTGCTCTGCTTTGTGTCATAGGATCTTTTATATGCACCTAAAGAGCCAGACAGGGCCTCGGTTTAACATCTCATTGAAAAGACTGCACCCTCGACAATGCCTCAATACTGCACTGAAGTGCCAGCCAGAAATGTGTCTAATTTATCTTTACATGTTTTCTATTCAAAAAAAACCTTGCACTTTGTCTTACTGTTTGTTTCCTGCTTCCTGCCTTCCACTCATCCTTCAGCCCCTACACTCCCACCTTTTACACTTCCCACTGCGTAACTAACTCCACTTCTCATTTCCTTTAAAACCCTTTTAAAAACCTAACTCTTCAGCCGTGCATTCAGTCCCCTTCTTAATCTCTCTCACGTCTCCACCCAGTGTCCTCTTTCTCCTGATGGTCAAGCACCCTGAAATGTTCTGCTGGGTGAGGGGTGTTAAAATTAAGTTATTATCAGTAATTTTATCCAAGCCACTCCTATAGTTACAGGCTACGGTGATCATAGAAGAACGAGAAACAGAATTAACTTTTAACTACATTTAACCCAGAAGGTCATGGATTCAAGTCCCACTCCAGTGACGTGAGCACAAAAGCCAGACTGACGCTCCAGTGCAGTACTGAGGGAGTGCTGCATTGTCGGAGGTGCCGTCTTTCGGATGAGACGTTAAACCGAGGCCCCGTCTGTCCTCTCAGGTGGACGTAAAAGATCCCACGGCACTATTTCGAAGATCAGCGAAGTTCTCCCCAGTGTCCTTGCCAACATTTATCCCTCAACCTACATCACTGAAAAAAAACAAATTATCTGGTCATTACTTCATTGCTGTTTGTGGGATCTTGCTGTGCCCAAATTGGCTGCCGCATTTCCTACTTTACAACAGTGACCACACTTCAAAAGTACTTCATTGGCTGTAAAGGGTTTTGGGACATCCTGAGGTTGTGAAAGGCGCTATATAAATGCAAGTCTTTCTTCCTTTCTTACACTGACTTACCAGTAATTGTTGCATTTCTCCCCGCAGTGTAAGAAGGCTTTCCATACAAATATGTGGAGTTGAACAGGACTGGTAGCTGTCGGTGTTGCAGCTTAATAGAAAATGTCATTAAGCTGGTACTAATCTATTTTCTGTTGATTTATCAGAATTATAATGGTTGATTAACCAAACAGAGAACTTGTAGGAAGATAAAACAATGTGAAATTTCACCCTCGCCCCCTATGGTAATCAAGCGAAAGCTTTAAAGTTTCTACAATTACAATCCATGTTATTCATTTCTACCCAGAGGTAGGGGGCCAATGATCCTGCAGGACTGAGAATGACATTCTGTAAAGTATCTGTCAACACTTTCCTGTATAATCTTCAGTCCCATTCTAAGCTGGAGGGACCACCAGGCAATTCACCTTTAAAGTGGCCATTCAGCAGATGAGATGCTGCCTGATCTGCTGAGTATTTATCATAGAATCATAGAAAGTTACAGCGCAGAAGGAGGCCATTCGGCCCTCATATCCATGCCGGCAGAAAAAGAGCTATCCGGCTTAATCCTACTTTCCAGCACTTGGTCCGTAGCCCTGTAGGTTACGGCACTTCAAATGCACATCCAAGTACTTTTTAAATGAGTTGAGGGTTTCTGCCTCTACCACCCTTTCAGGCAGTGAGTTCCAGACCCCACCACCCTCTGGGTGAAAAAATTTCTCCTCAGCTCCCCTCTAATCCTTCTACCAATTACTTTAAATCTATGCCCCCTGGTCACTGACCCTCCTGCTAAGGGAAATAGGTCCTTCCTATCCATTCTTTCTAGGCCCCTCATAATTTTATACACCTCAATTAAATCATCCCTCAGCCTCCTCTGTTCCAAAGAAAACAACCCCAGCCTATCCAATCTTTCCTCATAGCTAAAATTCTTCAGTCCTGGCAACATCTTCGTAAATCTCCTCTTTACCCTCTCTAGTGCAGTCACATCTTTCTTGTAATGTGGTGACCAGAACTGTACGCAGTACTCAAGCTATGGCCTAACTAGTGTTTTATACAGTTCTAGCATAACCTCCCTGCTCTTATATTCTATGCCTCGGCTAATAAAGGAAAGTATCCTGTATGCCTTTTTAACCACTAATCACTCTTGCACTTCCTGGGCCACAAGTAGTGCAATAAAGGCACTCACCTGATGGATCTGGCCCTTCTCACCTGCTTTCACCTAATATGAATCAGAAGTGATAGGAAACCCGAACAGGTAAGGTTAAATTTGCTTGACATTTCTAATACACAAAATATTAAGTGTCTCAACTATCACAATGAAGTACATTGCCCCTTTAAGTATTGGCCGTCGGCTTTACGTGGGGATGGGACTCTTGGGTTTCTGTTGCATCCTGACACACCTGGGTTAAATCCGGAAGTGGGCACGTTGGAGTCGGGATGCGGTCCTGCTCCAAAAATCAACTATTTTTACTATGCAACCGCCCCCAACCCACCTGTTCTTGGGTATTAAAATTACCCCCATTGTCTACATTCCCCACTTGCTAACCCAGGGATATCGAGGCCAATTGCAGCATCCCACAGCTGCCCAGCTCACAACAGTATAAGCCCAGGCTCGGGCATGCTTTATCTTCATGTTGCACTTACCCACTGAGCCATTAGGGGGAGTCAAGGCTTGCTTATCTTTTATTCATGTCGCTTAGTCCTGCAACTGGATTTTGAAGTTAACCTTGTTATATTATCAGTATGATATGATTTTCCCAGAATTATATTGGTTGGTCCTCTCTGAAATCCATCACAAAATAATTAATTGATCAGTCAGTCAGTCAATCTATCCTTCCTGATTTATCTCATCTTCTCTCCTATTCTTTTCAACCTTGGTCTTGTCGGGCAATATGTGCCTCTTACCTTAACCGAGATTTCTCAATAGTAATTATGTTTTGTAGGTAGCGTGTCCAAAATTACACACAATAATTCAAACATGGCCTAGCAATGCGTCAGGCAGAGTTAAAATCAAATGCTCTTGGGATCCTAGTACAGCGGAGCCTCCATTGACCTCACACCAATTACCCTCCTTCCTGATTATCTGCTAGGATTTTCTTATGTCAAAGCCTTGCCCAAGTCTGCTAACACCAGCCTCCTGCCTGACATGGATCAGTCTCACAGCCCAACAAACACTCGGGGTGAAATTGGACTTTTGCTGCGTTTGTTTTCCAGGCGGGAAAACGGTTGCAAAGAGATCCAATTTAAGGGGCCAACCTCCCGCATCCAAATAGTGTAGGTTACACATGCCATATTGGTTCGGGCACTATAGGCGCAGCCCTGGCAGTCATTTAAACCAGACGTTAGGTCCCTTGAATATGCTAATAAGGGGCCGAATGCTTGTTTTACAACCTGAACCGGAAATTACTTTACACAGAATGCAGCATGAGTTGGACCTGCTGCGATCAGGATTACCAGGTCGACTTACGGCCTAACCAGTGGCCCTTAAAGGGCTACCTTCAAAAAGGTACGTTTAAAAAAAATATACGTACCTGAACATGGGGCCGGGAGGAACAGGTGTGGAACATACGCAATATTCCTTCTTTAAATCCCTCTTTATCTTATTGATGTTATGAAAATTAAAGTTTGAAGCCATATAGCCATTATTTATTCACATTAAGCACAGCTGGGGCTAATTGGGCTGTGTAGAGCCTGTTTTATAGGCACTATGCGGAGTCCTGAGCCCCGAAAATTGCGCCTGAGATGTGCACGCACAATTCCAGCGTGAAGTGCGCAGGATGCCATCTTGATAAAGGCGGTCATCTAACGAATGTTGGAAGCATGTAAAGTAGGGAGATTATGACGTAAATCAGTGTGCAACGCTGATTTGAAGCAACCGGCAGCATTTTGGAACTCCCCGCTCCAGCCGACGCACTGTCTTAACTTCGCACAGCTGAAGAGGAGTTAAATGGCATGAAGGATCCCCCACCAGCACTATTTAAAGGGATCATGCAGGAGTTACAGATTAGTTGCTGGGTTAGTTATTCTGGCTGCTGGTGCAATTGTACGTGTTTTTGGAAGTTTCCTATACTTGGAGAAAGTTGCAATATTCCATAGCGAGTGGTCTGGCTGGTCTTGCATTAGTTGCAAAGTTGCAATATTCTATAGAGAGTGCTCTGGCATTTAAAATATTGTGTTGACCAAAGCTGCTTCCAGACGTGGATGGCCTGCTAGGGCTTGCTCTGGGAATTGAACATGACTGGGAGCGTGCAGAGAAGCCACATGGAGCAGGACAAGCTGCCAGAAGAGGGAGGAGGAGGAGGAGGAGGAGGAAGTAGAGGAAGAGGCAGGGAGGCAATAAGTAGACAGGCCCTGTCTGCCAGGGCTCTGCGTGATCAGATGATTAATGAGCGAAGTCAGTATCCTCAACAACACCTCCTCATTCACCAACAGTCCCACACTCCTTACCTTTCATCTCCCACATGACCATCAAATCGTCCTCCTTATGATTACACATTGCTTCCTCCCTCAGCTCATCGCAGAAATGCAAATCACCACCAAATACAAATTCATAACCACTTTTTATAGATTTATACATGAAATGATTCGAACAAACTGATACAATTCACCCTTGTGCATTCCCTTAGTGCCTGTTGTACTCATGCCTTTACCTTTCCTAGTGGACCTACGAAGTGCATCCGCAGTGGCTGGAGTATGGGTGGTGGAAGGCTGCTGACCTTCAATGGAGGAGAGTGCAGATGGCCTTGGAGGACGACCTCGAGCAGCTCTGGACCGGGGGGGGGCCCGGTTTCAGACTGCACCAACTCGGCCTGGGCTATAGCAGTCTGACCTCACCCCACTGCGAGCTGGTACCTGCGGTATCCGTTCTCCCCCACCCTGGCTCCTGCGCACTTGTGTCCAGTGTCTCACCACATGCAGATCCCTCCTCTATCCTAGCCTCTAAAGTACGCGCAGTGTAATATCTGAGCTAGTGCCTGCGAGTGTAAGATCGAGTGACAGTGGATCATCACTGTCATCTTCCTCCGCCTCCTCTGATGGTGCGGGTTCCAGTTCTTGGGTATCTGAAATGACAAAGGGACACGGGTTGAGTTGTGGTGAGGGGGAGAGGAGAAAGTAAGACCTGCGTGCTCACACCATCTGCAGCACGTGAGTCAGAAAAGATTGTGGACTGAGGGAGAAGTGGGAAGCGAGACCCTCGGTATGCAGAGGCACTCATCATCGATACCTCCTGCACCACCAGTGGCCACAGCTGCAGCGACGGACCGTCCAATGATGGACAGCACTGCCTCCTCCATGGGGGTGAGGACGTGTAGGTGTGTCTGTCCTCCCCCAGTTCTTTCCTGCTGTCTACTGTTGTGCGCCACCTTCTCCTGCAAGAAAGAGAGAAGTGTGTCAGTGAGTGTCCTGCAAGATGTTTGGGTGATGTGGCGGTCATGGTTGAATAGCTGCCAGTGTGTGTGGCCTGTGAGTTGTGGGTGTGGCTTGCAAGAGTGGTAATGTGTGAGGGTGAGATGCAGCATCTGATTCACAGGGTTGCGTGCTGATTGAAAGAGTTTATTAGTAGGTGATGACGGGGGATGTCATGCATGGTGCAGTGGATGAGGCTAATGGTGCCACATGACAGTTGAACTCACTCACCTTGACCACTTATGTCAAATCATTGAACTTCTTCCTGCACTGCATCCATGTGCGTGGTCAACACTCCTGGCATTTACCGTGTCCACCACAGCCTCCCACTGCCTCTTCAGCATATGACTGGAGGGTCTCCTGACCTCCTGCGGATATAGGATGCCCCTCCATTTGTCCACCTCTTCTATCAAGGCCTCTAGTGCACCGTCCGAGAACCTTGGTGCACGCTCTATCCCAGGCGCAGCCATTCCTCAATATCTTCTAACGCTTCCCAAATGACTTCCTGCAGTCACAGTGCACCTCCCCTTTAAGAGGTGCAGGCTGCCTTAAAGTAGTGCATATTGGCATCGGCAAAAAAATTGGCGTCCAGGGCCCACACCTGAAACAGGCGTCTGTAAGGTGTTTCTTTTTTACTGTTTCTCGGGCTTATAATAGGTCAGCCAGTTATGTTTTCCTGAGCTGCCCTGCCCGCAGTGCGGTTGCGAATCGCTTACCCCTTCCTGATTCTGAGCTGAGGACTTATCGAGTGGTAACAAAGACAGACAAACAGACCAGTGGATTGGTACAAGGAAAACCAATGTTTATTAATAAGAAAACTAAAACTACAAAGTAAACAGTATAATACAGAAGATAAAGAAATCGCTATGGATGTAATACAGTCTTACGCTTATCGGGTTGAAAGAAACGGACACATCGAGGGAAAATTCTAAAATCACAAGTTTAGCAATATCCCCTTTAACCCCCAACCTTACACTTATGACAGGTTGTCTTGTGGCGGCCAGAAAATTAATGCTCACCGGTGAAAACAGATGAAAAGGCCTGGCCCCTGTGCCTGCTGCTGCCGTCGACATGTGGTTGCGAGGTTTACTGAATGGCCTTCCTTCTTAGTTGCTAGCAGACAGACAGGACAGGGCCAAGAGGCGAAGAGAGAAGAGGAAGGGAGAGAGATACTGGGCAGCCCCAGTTATACCCTCTTGGTAACAGGTTTTTTTCATACCTCATCAGCTTGCTTCATTGTTTGATTTAAGCACGAAACGTAAGACAAAGGACCCCATCTCTGGCCCATTTACATAATGGCCATTTCCTGTATCGATCTGTTCGCTAACTGCTTTACCATTGTTCCGAATGTACCTTGATGGTTCACCTTTTGTCCTGCGATCACTTCCTGCTCGAATTTTGATGTGTTGGCCGGCCATGTTGATAGCTTGCCTCAGGGCTAGAATGCAGCTGCATTGTTTAAAGAAACCTGTCTGAGACACGAAGCCTGCCGAGTTGTTGAGAATGCAATTTCAAATCTGCCAGTCCTCGGCCATGTGTCTGACCGCAGCCATTTTGAGAGACCTTGGATTTTTTAAAACAGTCACACCAGGGTTTCTTTAATAACTCCAATAAATCTTCGGGGTGGGGGGAACATGTGAAATTTTGCGAATCCCTTCACACCCCCCTGTGGATACTTAAACTTGCTTGAAGTGTCCATGCAAGGTGAGCAAAGATTTCTGACCATCGCAAACAACCTTTCCCTTTATTTACCTATCCCTAATCCCTCGACACATACATTCCCTTACTTGGAGAGAACCCCAGTGTATGGCAGGCATTCGGATAGAAAACAAGGTTGAATTACAACAATCCCAGCACGGAGGGGTCCAAATACCCCTGCACCACTTGGGATGAAACAGTATTTCGCATACTATACAACACAACAATGAACAATCTTTATTCAAAATAACATCAAAACGTAAATTTACTTTATTGAAAACAACACGGAAGGGACCATCTTTATTAAAATAATGAAACAGGCTGCCATCACTCGCAAGGGATGCGTCCCCGAACTCACACGGGTGTTTCGTCTACCCAAGCATACTGGTCCTTCCATACCCTTTGTGTTCTAACTACTACCTCGAGACCCCTATTCCTACACTGGACGCAAACCAGGTAGAGGACGATCCCGAGCTGACAGATTACTAGCACGTGTGATGCCAGACGAATCCAGGAGGGGACCTCTATATTCTCAAAGATGTCCCACCAGGGTGGGGTCGTAATACTCAGAATATCGGCCCCTATCTGGACAGTCTTCTGTTCCAGCGTGTAAAAGTGTTTTTGGGACACCCCTACTGCTTTTAATAATTTAACGAGGTGTTCTGGGAGAGGGGGGATCTGGTAGCCAAAGTGGGCTACATACTTTCGGAGGTTGGTGAAATTCTCTTTCACAGTGAGGTGAACAGTGGATGGTTCAGGGATGGGGACAATTCGTATCTGTGCCACTTGAACTTCTGCCTTGGGTTTAAAGCAGAAACTGCTGTCACTCACCGCACACCAGCTGTGCTGACCGTGCTGGTAGTGAGACGCTGCTGTGGTGATGCAATATGTCCCACCTCCTATAGACACCACCTGTGGGGGAACATGGCCTTGTGCCATGGCTTCCATGGTGCAGTTTATAGGCTTCGCGTCAGCAGCTCTGAACCCGCACTGCGGTTTGAATAGGCATTCAAGTGCTGGGGACACAGGATTATGTGTGATCCCCGGCTCTGGCACCCCGAGAGGTCAGTACCCGTCATAGCGTGCTCCCACTTTATGACGTAGGGCGGGACCGCTGTGAAACGAACGTGTGCACCCCCCTGAATGACACCAATGTTCTCCACCCTGTACACCGGCGCGGGTCGGGCCGTCCTGCCCATGACTGGCATCCTTACAACTATCCCTATGATGGTGTGGTTGGAACGCCCACAGTCCACTGGGACTGGGTAGGCCTCAGAAGCTAGGCGGAGCTGGCACGGACTTAATGTATTCTCAAAAGGGTGGAGGGCTGCGAGGTGTTTGTTGCTGATCCAGGAGGGGACTAAACCTTGTTTTAAATCCTCCAGATTGCTGCGGGCCTCGCCCAGCAACCATGCCCCATACAGCACGCACACTTCATTCTGCACCGCCTGGTCTGACGCATTCCGACCCTCCCTAATGAGCGCATTCACCGTCTTTGCATGCTTTTCCAGCTCCGCTATGATCTCCTTTAAGTGGAGAGTCATGGCCTGATCTTCGTGCAGTTCCGAACCCACCACCTTATTCGCATCGATTAATATTTTCTTTAATTGGGTTTTTAAACCATTAATCTGGGTCTGCAGCTCGATGTCATCTAAGCTGTTGATGACAGAAGACCCCATGTTAAAACCAGTTAAGACATCATTAAAAACACCCCTTCTTTGTCTCCCAATCCCGTCCAAAAGCTCGTGGGTGTATAGTCTGGTTCTGTCAATGTCTGAAAAATCAAACTGATAAAATTTACGGAACATCTCTTTTAAGAGGGCTTGATACAACTGCGCGGTCTGTGTGGGGCACCACGCGGGTAGGTGTATCTCGGTGAGGTTTAAAATCACGGAGGCTACCGCGTAGTGCACCCCTTGATACAGCACCTGGTCTGTAGGTACTAGCACCAAGCCGTTCCCTGGTCCCTTGGTAGTGGCGGGGCATCCCTCTACTATCATACGTGATGTCACAGTCGTGGGCAGGGGCTGTCGGGGGCGGGTTACTAATTCAGTGGCATTAACCGAGATTGGGGAGTATGGGACCGCGCATGCGCTCAGGCGCGATTTCCAGTCCATCCCCCTCCCGTTATCTTGCCACTGGCTGTGGAAAATGATGGAAATGCCTGTGGGGCAGACTTTCTCTGAACCCCACATACAGACATAGATCCCCTGATCCGGTTCCCACCATTTGTCCCAGCACACACTTAACCCTCCCTGGGTCCCTGTGATGGTCCTGTGGGTGTTATTCCCTAACCTCTCCCACTCTACCCTGGGGTTCCCCATATCATTACTTAATTTCCTAAGCCACCACCACCTATCCAGGGGAACATTGCCTTTACATGACAAACATATTCCTTTTCCCACGGTGACGCTAATTCTTGGGGTGATAATTCGTATCCTCGGGCACTGGAGGGAGGTCTCCCTGTATGAAAAACCGGCCTGGCTCGAGTCCTGGGTCGAATTTGACCCCAGCCATCCGGGCCAGCTCCCCTCGTGAGTGTACAAGGCGATTTCATCCGCCTCGCGTAGGCCACTCCCATCGTGGGCTAGGGGCGCCGTTTTTCCGGAGCGTCCGAAGATGTGGTGGTCCTCGGTGTCGCCCCTTCTCGCGAGGCTCAGTCCAGACAGGGCGAGCAGGATCACTCCTCCGAACATTCCCTGTAAAAGATAAAGAACATCTAGCCGGGCTGCCTGGCTCGGGTGAGGTGTGAGCGGGTCCCTGGACCTCGGCTCACGTTGACAACACTGGAACGGTTCCATCTTAAAATTACATTACGGTTCCACACCTTATAATAAACCTATACATCTTAACTTAAAACTACAAACTTAACTGCTAAAGTTATATACATCCGCCGCCCGTCTCCGAGCGGCCAGCTCAAATTCTGTCAGGACTGCTGCAGGCTGCTCCCTGCGGCGTGGCTGTACTGAGCTTTACT
Organism: Heptranchias perlo; assembly: GCF_035084215.1. Classification (NCBI taxonomy): domain Eukaryota; kingdom Metazoa; phylum Chordata; class Chondrichthyes; order Hexanchiformes; family Hexanchidae; genus Heptranchias; species Heptranchias perlo. The sequence goes on along the minus strand of NC_090353.1, from coordinate 12,649,434 downwards.
TCCGGTCCCTCACAGCCCGCGACTGCTGGCTGAGGACCTTTGTCTTTCGACTTAACTTTAGCACGGGAGGTAGCCCTTTTAAACTGGGGAGCCGGCGACCATGCCTTCCTAGGCTGGGGTGTCCGAGGGGACCTCCTAGGAAGTGCTGTTGGTGGGGCTACCCTGGCGAGCGGACCCTTGCTGTGGGTCGCAGTCCTCGCTGGCTGGGGACTTTTCCCCTGTGGCTCCTCCCTTCCCAAGTCTGAGCTGGGGACAGGCAACCCCTCGCTGCCTGCTGCCGGTGGCTGAGAGTCTTCCTCTCCAGGTTCAAAACCTGGGTCGGGGGCGGGGCTACCTGCCTCGGGCTCCTCCTCCTCCCCTCCTGAGTCCCAGAAGAGAGGGGGAGTGGTTTGGACAGGGGTCTGGGTGACTCCTCCCCTGATGCATGCGACTGCACCTGCAGGTGCTGCCTGTGAGCTGGGAGCTGCTGGGAGCTGGGGATTTCTAACCTCGGGTTGGATCCCAGCTGCCTGCTTTTTCGCCTCCACAGTACTGGGGACTGGTAGCTCTTGGGCCGCTTCCCTCCGAGCCTTGTCTATGGCTCTTTCCCCTGCGCGGACGGTCAGGCCCAGGAATTTCACCTCCTGCTGACCGATCTGCGCTTTCTTCTCTAGTCATAGCGGGGCATCGTCAGGGGGTGCTGAGGGAGCTACCACACCGGTAGTGGCTGCTATTCTTCCCTGGCTGGCCATAAAAGATCGCATGGCCTCAAAAAATGACTCCATGGCAGCGGGGGCAATTCCTGTCTCTGCCTCCCCCATCGCTGCCTTTTGGGCTGGGGCGGTGGGATTCTTTCCCTTAGTATCCTTCCAGGGGTTTTTACAATCTTTCCGCCAGTGGCCGTTCTTCCCGCACCCAAAGCAGTTTAACTTAGCCTGGGCGGGACGATTCCCTTCCTGGTGCCATTCCCTTTTATGCTGGGCCCCTGATTTAACCTCGTGGACTTTCCCCTTGGGTTGGGGCATCTCGATACCCCTGATATTTTTAAATGCTATCGTGAGCTGGCGGATCACCGTTTCCTCGGTGGTCTGGGGGCTACGGGGGTCAAACCAGGCCGCAGCTCGTGTTCGAATTTGGGGCAAGCAGTTTGTCATGAGACAGCGGAGCCAGTGGGCTAATTGATCTCTGTTCAGGAGTGTCCGCCCTGGCATTCCCGGGCATGCGCTCCGGTAGACTGGCCACAGCCTGTCTGTGAACGCCTGTGGGGACTCCCCGGGGAGCTGTACCGTTTTTCCCACCCGGGCGAACGGACTCCCATCATTTAGTCCCATGGCCTCCAATATCTCATCCCTTAACTCCTCATAATCTTTCTGCCCCCTTTTGCACTCATCTGATAAGGTTTGGAGGAGGTCACCCCCCAGAGAAAACAGCAGCATTTTTGCTTGTTCTGCTTCATCGCAGTCATTAACGCACGCTGCCTGCTCTATCTCACGGAAGTGTAGAGAGGGGTCTCCCTCCACTGTAAGCTTAGGGATATGGCTAACCATGGCCCTGAGCTGTGGGGTGCCATGCGGCACTACAAACTGGTTCTGGATGGCCCCTAGGTCCTCGCCATCGGCGGGCGGGCCGTACCTCCGTTGTCAGAGGGGGTACACTGGTCCCGGTCCTGGTCTATCTACCAGGGCTTGCTGGGTCTCCCCTAATGCTTCATCCTCCACCCCCCCTTGCTGCCAGACCTCCTGAAAACTCGGGGCTATGGGTGATGGCCGTGAAGCCTCTGGTTCCCTAACCAGTGTCGTTCTGGGAGCTGCCTGTGGGACTTCCCTGTTTGGGTTGCCGGTAAAATCCGACTGGCCCGCCTTCGGGCTAAGGAGGCATACCATGCCCTTCGCCCTCGCTAAGGCCATGCCCAAACGTTCTATTTCTTGCCTGCAGGGGCGATGATCTGCGTCCTCAAACCCCTGGGCGCAGGCCAGCTTATATGCTGCCTTTACCTCGCCTGCTTTCTCCTCCTGCTCTTTTAATTCTTGCGTGAGGCTGTGGATCTTATCCATTAACCTAGCCTCACTGCCTCTCGCCTCTCTGACCTGGTATTCCAGGTGTTCCATTCTACCCCTAGTGCTACTTTTGAGCTCAGCGATCTGGTATTCCAGGCGCTCTACCTTTGCCTGGTGGTCCCTTGCCATCTGTGCCCTTTCTTGGCTTATTGCCTGGAGCGCTGCTACCCCTTGCTCTTCGGCTGCTGTCTTTTCCTGCAGCTCTAGGGTCAACTGTTTAATCTTGGCTGCTTGTACTGCTACAGCACGGTCTAGTACCAAGACCTGCTTTTTAAAACACAAGAGCCAGACCGCCTTCTCAATACCTTTCTTATACTGTTTACTTGCTGTCCACTGGACGGCTGCATCTATGGGACGCTCGGCCTTTAACATATCGCCCACCCACTTTTTCGCGATATTTACCTTGCCGCACACATAGGCAGACAACCTTTCCTCCATTGCGGATTCCTCCTCCGCACCACTGTCTGCCTTGTTACACACTTTCGTCTCAGCTCCTGCCTGACTCGCCATTTCTGTAAGGGGTTTCTTTTTTACTGTTTCTCGGGCTTATAATAGGTCAGCCAGTTATGTTTTCCTGAGCTGCCCTGCCCGCAGTGCGGTTGCGAATCGCTTACCCCTTCCTGATTCTGAGCTGAGGACTTATCGAGTGGTAACAAAGACAGACAAACAGACCAGTGGATTGGTACAAGGAAAACCAATGTTTATTGATAAGAAAACTAAAACTACAAAGTAAACAGTATAATACAGAAGATAAAGAAATCGCTATGGATGTAATACAGTCTTACACTTATCGGGTTGAAAGAAACGGACACATCGAGGGAAAATTCTAAAATCACAAGTTTAGCAATATCCCCTTTAACCCCCAACCTTACACTTATGACAGGTTGTCTTGTGGCGGCCAGAAAATTAATGCTCACCGGTGAAAACAAATGAAAAGGCCTGGCCCCTGTGCCTGCTGCTGCCGTCGACATGTGGTTGCGAGGTTTACTGAATGGCCTTCCTTCTTAGTTGCTAGCAGACAGACAGGACAGGGCCAAGAGGCGAAGAGAGAAGAGGAAGGGAGAGAGATACTGAGCAGCCCCAGTTATACCCTCTTGGTAACAGGTTTTTTTCATACCTCATCAGCTTGCTTCATTGTTTGATTTAAGCACGAAACGTAAGACAAAGGACCCCATCTCTGGCCCATTTACATTAATGTCTATTTCCTGTATCGATCTGTTCGCTAACTGCTTTACCATTGTTCCGAATGTACCTTGATGGTTCACCTTTTGTCCTGCGATCACTTCCTGCTCGAATTTTGATGTGTTGGCCGGCCATGTTGATAGCTTGCCTCAGGGCTAGAATGCAGCTGCATTGTTTAAAGAAACCTGTCTGAGACACGAAGCCTGTCGAGTTGTTGAGAATGCAATTTCAAATCTGCCGGTCCTCGGCCATGTGTCTGACTGCAGCCATTTTGAGAGACCTTGGATTTTTTAAAACAGTCACACCAGGGTTTCTTTAATAACTCCAATAAATCTTCGGGGTGGGGGGAACATGTGAAATTTTGCGAATCCCTTCAGTCAGGTCCTTTGCATATGCAAATAGTGGGCCTAACTCCAGTTTGAGGCCTTCTGTGCAAGATTGAGTTGCCCTGAACGCAGCCGGTGCCGGCAATGTAAGAAGCCCGGAAAGAATTGTAAGGCAGATTACTAATATCTGGGGTTTTTCGTTTGCTGAGAAAATGTTTAATAGTCGATTTATTTAATAATTGTAGTTTGGCTGACTTAGTGAAATCATTCAGTAGCAAATAAAAATTATTTTTGACCACTTTTGACTGACCACACTATCTAATTGAGGTGGGGCGGGGTGGGGGGGTGGTTGGGTTTGGGGGGGGTGGAGATCCTTTGCTACCTCTGGGTGAGAAAAGGATAAGTAACTGAATGACACACAAAAAATGATTATCTTATCTTCAGAGTTATTGGTTTCGTCACATTATTTTTCGTGACTTTTCTTTTTGTGTTTGTCATGACCTTGGTGCGTACGATAATCGGTAATTAAATGGTGCTTCGCCTTGGCAAATGATGATGATGGTTGGTCCATCATAGTTGGTGATGACAGCCAATAATCCATCTCCAATTAATACAGGTTGTGGGTTTGCATATGACTGTAAGGTCCGATCTCCATGAGGGATATTTTCCCACACACAGGACATCGGATATCCCTAAGAGCTGATCTTTCCTTGATTTCCTTTGGGCTCTCTTTTCTTCGGCGAGATGGATACCACTTACGTCAAGCGATGTGGTGCCATTGTAAATCATCTTTTGCCACTTTTTTCCTGTCACAAGCATCGTGCTCCCATGTTTCAGTTGAGACGCCACGATTCGTCTTTAGGCAATCCTTAAACTTTTTGAACTGACCACCGCGAGAGCATTTACCAAGCTTCAGCTCACCATAGAATACCTTCTTGGGTAGTCTAGTATCAGGCAGTCGGACTAAGTGACCAGCCCACCTTGGATGCACCTTCACTATCATTGCCTCTGTGCCTGGCATATTTGATCTTCTGTGAACCTCAGTGCCCAGAATCTTGTGCCACCATCAAATTTTCATGGTCTTTCTGAGACAACCGAAGTGGAAATGATTGAGTTTTCTGATGTGACGACTAAATGGTCCAGCTATGGGGAAAGAGCAGGGGGAGTGGAACTAGTTGGATAGCTCTTTCAAAGAGCCGGCACAGGCATGATGGGCCGAATGGTCTCCTTCAGTGCGGTGTGAATCTATGATTGTTCTGTCAAGTAACGATAGGCTGTAATATGCTACTTGAGGAACAGTAAATACTCTTTGACTTGTAAGAGCAAAGAGCTGCTGTGTGCCATTTCAGTTTACCTTGGAGTCCACATCAAAATGATAGCAGTGCTTGAGAATTTCAATTCTTCTTCATAAACAGTACTAAGAGATAAATATCGAAACTATATTAAATGTCGTGCGTATGCACACACTTCGTGTCAAGTGTTAGCTTGCTTCAACTGGGAGCACTCTCGCCTCTGGTCAAATGGCTGTGGGTTTTAAGCCCACTCCAGAACTGGAGCACATAATCTACGCTGACACTCCAGTGCAGTACTGAGGGGGTGCTCCATTGTTGGAGGTGACGTTAAAACTGAGGCTCCATCTGCCTGGCCCCATGGCACTTTTTTGGAAGAAGATGAGGGATTCTCTTGGTGTCAACAACAACAACTTGCATTTATACAGGACCTTTAATATAGTAAAACATCCCAAGGCACTTCACAGGAACGTTATCAAACAAAATTTGACACCGAGCCACAAAGGAGATGTTAGCACAAGTGACCAAAAGCTTGGTCAAAGAGGTAGGTTTTAAGGAGCGTCTTAAAGGAGGAGAGAAGGGTAGAGAGGCGGAGAAGTTTAGGGTGGGAATTCCAGAGCTTAGGGCGTAGGCAGATGAAGGCACGGCCCCCAGTGGTGGAGTGATGAAAATTGGGAATGCACAAGAGGCAAGAATTGGAGGAGCACAGAGATCTCGAATGGCTGTAGGGCTGGAGGAGGTTATAGAGATAGGGAGGGTCGAGGCCATGGAGGGATTGGAAAACAAGGATGAGAATTTTAAAATCGAGGCATTCCCGGACTGGAAGCCAATGTAGGTCAGTGAGCACAGGGGTGAAGGGTGAATGGGACTTGGTGTGAGTTAGGATACGGGCAGCAGTTTTAGATAACATTCAAATTTATGTCCTGAATAACATTCCTCTCTCAGTCAACACCGTCCAATAAACAGATTGACTGGCCATTCATCTCGTTGCTGTTTGTAGGACCTTGCTGTGTGCAGATTGGCTGCCACATTTTTTTTTATTCGTTCATGGGATGTGGGCGTCGCTGGTGAGGCCGGCATTTATTGCCCATCCCTAATTGCCCTTGAGAAGGTGGTGGTGAGCCGCCTTCTTGAACCGCTGCAGTCCTATTTGCCTATAAAAGAGCAGTGACTACACTTCAAGAGTAATTCATTGGTTGTGAAGCATTTTGACACATCCTGAGACTGTGAAAGGTGTTATATAAATACAAGTTTGTTCTTTCTTAATCACCCATAATTATTTTCTCCTGTCACACTATTTCCATCACACCTGCCTGTCACACCTAAACTATACCTATCTCTACTTACCATACTTACAATTGACTGAATTGTTCCAGTTCCTGATTCATGTCTCCCAGGTTGTTGGCATTGTGACAATGTCACCCACCCAACTGAGATGAGGGGCTCGTTAGTAACGCAGAGCCTGGTCCTGAGCAGGGAGTGGGGGGTCACTATAGCGGGCGCGAAACCCGGAAGAAGTTTCGGCGCGGTGGAATGTCCGATTTCAACATGGACACCGAATTATTGTTTTACTTCCGGGTTTCGCGTCTCCAATACGAACACATGTGACGCGATCCCAACTCGACTATTTAAAGGGCCGATCCAAAGATGGAATTTAGAGGAGTTAGGAGTTTGTGCAAAGAGACAGCAAAGTTTAAAGATGGACTCAGGACGTTCAATGGCTGTGCCCCATTTCAACGACGCCTCACTTGATGTACTGCTGGGTGCAGTGAGGAGCAGGAAGGAGATAATCTTCCCCAGCAACGGGAAGAAGAAACCTGCTGCTGTCATGAAGAAAGTGCGGTTAGAGGTGGCTGAGGAGGTTAGCAGGAGGACTATTGTGCCCCGTACCTGGATCCAGTGCAGGAAGTGGTTTAATGACCCAACCAGGTGAGGAAAGGTGAGTACAGTTGCAGATTCACCTACATCCTGCAGTGCACCCCGCCCCACACCCTACCTCACTCTGTCTTGTCAAGCGTACTCCATCATATCACTCCTCACACCCACTTAAGTTTGAAGAGTACCCATCGTTCACATTCTATGCACTTCCTCACCTCCCCATTTATCCATCCACCACTGCCACTCACCCCAATCCTTATGTAATGTGATGCATCTGCCTGATAGTCATCCTCACAGAATGCACTGCATTCATCGGGTGAAGACATGCCTTACAGACACTCATAGGTCTATTGTTCCCCCAATGCAGGAGAAGAGAGCACAAAATACAAGGGAGAGGGAGAGGACTGGAGGTGGCCCGCCACACATAGTACAGCTGACATCAGCAGAGGGAGATGCCATGGAGATTGTGGCATATCAGCGTTCCTGTCCATCGGAGATGGAGAGACTGCGACTTTGTAGCTGCCTGGTGACAGAATTAAATATCTTTGACCCACATCTCATACAAGACTAAATTATGTTGACTTGATTTCAGCCATGAGTGAAATATGATCATCATAATTATGATAAGTAGCAACATTTTTACATTGTCAGTGCTAATTCATATTCGTCTTTTCTCTCCTCCAGGGTGTTCACATGTAGAACAGCTTTCTGTCGACTTTCCTGATCGATTCCTTCTGAGGGTGCACCGTCACAGGACAAATGCTTACCGGGCACCAGCACAGCTACTCGTACTTCGGTGGGTCTTGTTAGACACTTAATTGGGTTTTCGCTTGGTGAGTCACAATTCACAAGAATGCACGAGCAGAGAGCGATGGCAGGGACAGCTGTGGAGAGTCCACCTCAGGGGGGCGCACTCCTCTCCAAGCTCTGCTCAGCTGGACGCAGATGCTGAACCCTGCGGACTATCAATGAAAAGGAGAATGATAGAGGGACAGCAACAAATTTGCGAGGTACTGTCAGTCGTGCCACGCACACTGTCCACAATAGCAGAGAGGATGGAGGAGTCCAGCTCGAACATTTGTGGATTGATGTCACAGGCCATTGCGAGAATGTCTGCCATGGAGAGAGTGGCCTCCTCTGTGGAACGTCAATGACAGCAATCTAATCAGTCCATGCAGGCACTGACCACGGCTGTGCAGACTTTGGATACCAACATGCCTGCCGCCTTAAACGGGATGACAGATACCTTATCCGTAGCCTTACGACAATTCCCTGATCTGCGTCAAGCTGCTCCCCAGCAGAGTTGGTGCAGATTAACTGCACCAGTAGGAGTGATGTGCCACTGGCCAAGGAGAGGAATGATGGTGAAAGGGAGCATGGAAGCGAGAGCTCTACTCAAACCCCCCACCCCCCCCACATCTCATCCGTCGCCCCCACCCCCAACCAGTACCCGACATGCTGCCTCCTTTCCCGATGGCCGACTCTGCTCCTGCACAGATCCCAGGTGGAGCAGTCTTCGGTCCTCACGGGTTCTAACGCCCAGTGATCGTAGGATAAGAGCATCTCAGCAGTCAGGGCAGGGAACTGAGCAGCCTGCCCCTACCTCTGCTGAAGACATAGGGGTTGCACCATGTAGAAGCAGTAGGAAGCATAAGAGAAAACAATTGTAATTCACCATGGGTATGCACATGGGTGTTTGAAGGAATGTTATGTTATGAAGTTTCCTTTTTTAATATATTTATTAATTTGCACCCCATTTTCCGTGTTGCCCATTCTTGCGTCCCGAGTGTCAACTCACCTTTTTAGTTGCTTGGTGATGAATGTGAAGATATGACGGGGACCAATTGGTGCATGTGGATGGTTGGTTACAGGACAGATTTGTGTCAGTGGGGATGGGTGGTGGTGGGAGGAGCCGAGAGATGTGATAGTCACTTTGATCCGGTCTGAGTGTCAACTAAACCTTCGAGCTATTAGGGCACTCCTGGCATCCCGAGTAGCAATATGAGCGGCTGCTCTGGCGTTGGATGCCCCATCTTCATCTTGCTCCTCCTCCTCCTTTTCTTCATTGGATTCATCATCAGATGATGAGTGATGAACACTTTGTTCCTCCTCCACCTCGAGTCCTCGCTGCTGCGCTATGTGGTGCTGAACGCAGCGCACACCGATCATCCTAGAAACGCTCGCTGGTGAATACTGAAGGGTGACTCCAGATCTGTCCAGGCACCTGAAGCTAAGAGAATATCAGAAGTTAGGAACTAAGTTAAGAAGCAGGACCTCACGGGTGGTAATCTCAGGAATACTTCGATAGACAGATCAGGAAGGTGAATGTGTGGCTGAAAGACTAGTGTGGGAAGGACGGGTTCCATTTCATGGGACTCTGGCATCAGTAGTGGAGCAGGAAGGAGCTGAACCAGAATGGGACCAGTGTCCTAGCGGAAAGGATAAAGAGGACTATCAATAGGACTTTAAACTAATAAGACAGAGGGAGAGATCTGGGTAAGAGAACATAATGGTAACATAAATGGTCAGGGAACAAATACAGTTATCGAACTTAAGTGCAAAATGATTGTTAAAAACAAAAGGAGGGGAACAATTATCAAAAAATGATTACATTTCTTGTACAGCAATGTGCGCAGCATCAGAAACAAAATGAGGAACTGGAGGCAATAATTCATAACGAGTAGCTAGATGTGATAGGGATAACAGAAACATGGTTACATAAGGAACAGGACTGGCAGTTAAATATTGCAGGATATAATGTATTTAGAAAGGATAGGGAAGGAAGAAGGGGGGGGTGGAGTAGCTGTACTAATTAGAGACAACATAATGGCAGTAGAAAAAAGGGACATAAGTAACATTAAGATAGAAACAGAATCCATGTGGATTGAGACAAAAGATAAGAAGGGATCGATCACATTAATAGGTATATTCTACAGACCACCTAATAGTGGAAGGGAAGTGGAGGAAGAAATATGGAGGCAAATCTAGTGAAATGAGTAAAAAACATCGAATAATAATCATGGGAGATTTCAACTACCACCAAATGAACTGGCAAGATTGGTAGGAAAAGGGGAAAAGGGGTAGGAGTTTTTACAGTGTGTACAGGACACCTTTCTTACCCAGCGTGTGAGGAGCCCAACAGAGTGGAATCGCTGCTGGATCTAGTAATGGGAAATGCACCAGAACAGATAAGAGAAGTAAGTGTAGGTGAACATCTAGGCAATAGCGATCATAACATAATAAGGTTTAAAATAATGATTGAGAAAGTCATAACTAAGATAAAGACCAAAGTGATAGATTGGGAAAAAACTAATTTTGAGGGGATGAGAGTAGAACTAGGGAAGGTAAACTGTAAAAAAATTTTGACAGACAAAGAAATAAAACAGCAGTGGATAATATTCAAAATGGTGATCAATAGAGTTCAGGAGAAATATATTCCTCTAAAAAGCAAGGACAAACCAGCCAATAATAAAACACCATGGATGAATAAAGATATGAGAGTAAAATTGAAACTAAAGAAAAAGGCATACTCTAAGTATATAGACAATAACGGAAAAGATGACAAAAGGGAATACGAAGAGGTTAGGAAAGAAGTCAAAAAAACAATTAGGAAATCAAAGAGGAACTACGAGATTAAATTATCAAGGAATACAAAAAGAAATAGTAAAGCATTCTATAGACACAAAAATAACAAAAGAAAAATCAGAATAGGGATAGGGCCACTAAGGGACACACAAGATAAACTCACAGTTAATGACAGTGAAAGGGCAGAAATATTGAATAGTTATTTTGCCTCCATATTTACCAGGGAGACTAACAAGGTGGGCAGGACTTTAGAAGAAGAGGTTGAAGAAGATATTAAAACATTTAAGATAGAAAGGGGGAAGATAATTGATAAACTAATCAAACTGAGGGTGGATAAAACCCACGGTCCGGATGGATTGATCTGCGAATATTTAAAGAAGTTAGGGAGGAGATAGCAGAGGCACGATTACATATATATAATAATTCACTAAAATGGGAATAGGGCAGAGGACTGGCTGACAGCTAATGGTATTCCTTTATTTAGAAAGGGAGAAAGAACAAGTCCAGGGAACTATAGGCCAATTAGCTAAACGCCGGTGGTAGGAAAGATAATGGAATCTTTACTCAAAGATATAATAGAAAGACATCTAGAGAATGAAAATATAATAAAGAATAATCAGCATGGATTTCAGAAGGGAAAGTCATGCTTGACTAACCTTATTGAACTCTTTGAAGAAGTAACAGAAAGAGCAGACAAGGGTAATGCAGTAGATGTGATATATTTGAATTTTCAAAAGGCCTCCTATAAAGAATTGAAAAACAAAGAAATTATGTTAAACTTGTATAAAACCTTGGTTAGACCACATGGAGTATTGTGCACAGTTCTGGTCTTCATATTATAGAAAGGATATAGATGCATTGGAGAAGGTGCAAAAAGGGTTCACAAGGATGATATCAGAATTGAGAGGATGTCCTTATCAGCAAAGGCTGAACAGGCTGGAGCTCCTTTCTCTAGAAAAGAGAAGACTGAGGGGTGATCTGATAGAGGTCTTTAAGATAATGAAAGGGTTTGGTAGGGTAGACATAGAGAAAATGTTTCCCCTTGTGGGAAGTCCAAAATTAGAGGTCATAAATATAAAATAATCGCTAATGAATTCAATAGGGAATTCAGGGGAAACTTCTTGACCCAAAGAGTGGTAAGAATGTGGAACGCACTACCACAAGGAGTAGTTGAGGCAAATAGCATAGATGCATTTAAGAAGAGGCTAGATAAGCACATGAGGGAGCAAGGAATAGAAGGGTATCCTGATAGGGTTAGATAAAGTAGGGAGGGAGGAGCCTCATCTGGAGCATATATGCCGGCTTAGACCAGTCGGGCCGAATGGCCAGTTTCGGTGCTGTGGTTTCGATGTAACTCAATGTGACTCAATCTTGAGCATGCTGATGGCTTGCTCAATGGCACATTTGGTTGACATATGGCTGTCGTTGTAGCACTCTTGGGGTTCATTGGTGGGGTTCATAGAATCATAGAAAATTTACGGCACTGAAGGAGGCCATTCAGCCCATCTTGTCCGTGCTGGCTGAGAAACGAGCCACCCAGCCTAATCCCACTTTCCCGCATTTGATCTATAGCCCTGCAGGTCATGGCTCTTCAGGTGCACATCCAGGTATTTTTAAAATGAGTTGAGGGTTTCTGCCTCTACCACCCTCTCAGGCAGTGAGTTCCAGACCCCCACCACCCACTGGGTGAAAACGTTTTTCCCCATTTCCGCTCTAATCCTTCTACCAATCACTTTAAATCTATGCCCCCTGGTTATTGACCCCCTCCGCTAAGGGAAACAGGTCCTTCCTATCCACTCTATCTAGGCCCCTCATAATTTTGTACACCTCAATCAAATCACCCCTCAGCCTCCCCTGTTCCAAGGAAAACAACCCCAGCCTATCCAATCTGTCATCATAGATAAAATTCTCCAGTCCTGGCAACATCCTCGTAAATCTCCTCAGCACCCTCTCTAGTGCAATTACATCCTTCCTGTAATGTAGTGACCAGAACTGTGCGCAGTACTAAAGCTGTGGCCTAACTAGTGTTTTATACAGTTCCAACAAAACATCCCTATGCCTCAGCTAATAAAGGAAAGTATTCCATATGCCTTCTTAACCACCTTCAGGGATCTGTGGACATGCACTCCAAGGTCCCTCACTTCCTCTACACCTCTCAGTATCCTCCCATTTATTGTGTACTCCCTGGCCTTGTTTGCTCTCCCCAAATGCATTACCTCACACTTCTCCGGATTGAACTCCATTTGCCACTTTTCTGCCCATCTAACCAGTCCATTGATATCTTCCTGCAGTCTACAGATTTCCTCCTCACTATCAACCACACAGCCTATCTTTGTGACATCCGCAAATTTCTTAATCATGCCCCCTATGAGTTTCTCAGAGGTGTCATCAGGCAGGTTTGAAGGGCACATCCTTCATCGCCTAGCAGCCACCTCTTAAGGATCAGTCCAGGTATGAACATATCGGGGATGTTGCACTGCCACAGGATGAAAGCATCATGGCAGCTCCAAGGGAATCTGACGCAGGCCTGCATGAACTTTTTCTTGTGGTTGCACATGAGCTGCATGTTGATGGAATGAAATCCCTTGCAGTTGATGAATAATACTGCTTGGCCTTGTGGCGCTCAGTTTGCCACGTGCGTGCAATCGATGGCACCCTGCCCCTGTGGAAAGCCAGCCAGAGATGCAGATCCAAGTGCCCGCTCATTCTGGCTATTGTCATCACAGGGGATGTTTACATAACTCGCGGCCCATCGCAGCAAACAATCCATTTGTCACCTGCCTTGTGCATTTATGTGTAAACGACTGGGAGACCCTTCATATGTCTCCAATAACGCACTGGAAGGATCCAGAGGCAAAAAAATTCAGGGCGGTGGTGACTTTCACAGCCACTTGTAAAGCGCGGCCACCAGGTCCAGCAGGGAGCTGCTCTTCTTCTAGGAGGCAGAAGATGTCTGCGACCACCTGACGTGACAACCTCAGCCTTCAGAAGCACTGCTCTTCCGAGAGGCAAGGAAGCTGAGCCTCTCTCTCTACACCCTGTTAGGTGAGTAGTGCCTCCTGCGATCTCGACCCATCTGTTGCTTTGCTCTCTGTTGCTCCCCTTTCTGTTGCTCCCCTCTCTGTTGCTCCCCTCCCTGTTGCTCCCCTCTCTGTTGCTCCCCTTTCTGTTGCTCCCCTCTCTGTTGCTCCCCTCCCTGTTGCTCCCCTCTCTGTTGCTCCCCTCTCTGTTGTCCACCTCTTTGTGCCCCCCTCTATGTTGTCCACTTCTCTGTTGCCCCCCTCTCTGTTGCTTCCCTCTCTGTTGCTCCCCATTCTGTTGCTCCCCTCTCTTTTTCTCCCCTCTCTGTTGCTCCTGTCTCTGTTGCTCCCCTTTCTGTTGTCCACCTCTCTGTTGCTCCCCTTTCTGTTGCTCCCCTCTCTGTTGCTCCCCTCTCTGTTGCTCCCCTTTCTGTTGTCCACCTCTCTGTTGCTCCCCTCTCTTTTTCTCCCCTCTCTGTTGCTCTCCTCCCTGTTGCTCCCCTCTCTGTTGCTCCCCTCTCTGTTGCTCCCCTTTCTGTTGTCCACCTCTCTGTTGCTCCCCTCTCTTTTTCTCCCCTCTCTGTTGCTCTCCTCCCTGTTGCTCCCCTCTCTGTTGCTCCCCTCTCTGTTGCTCCCCTTTCTGTTGTCCACCTCTCTGTTGCTCCCCTCTCTTTTTCTCCCCTCTCTGTTGCTCTCCTCTCTATTGCTCCCCTCTGTTGCCCCCCTCTGTTGCCCCCTCTGTTGTCCACCTGCAGCTCCCACCACAGCATGACCTTGCTGATGTGGATGGTGATTTCTTCGTCTGAAGTCGAATGTAAAGCAGCCATGGCGCAACTCATCCTGATGTTTTCTGTGTCAACACCGCCAAACTGTACAAATACGTCTGTCACAACAAGAATTCTCACCAAACAGTTTCCCAGAGGGAACTGAGAAAGCAGCTGTGAGCACTCAGCCTTTATTCATATCAGGACAACTGATCTAACCATGCCTGTGAAGTGCTGCTCGATCCCGCCTCCATTTTACTGCTGAGTTTCCTGGGAAACCTGTGCAGGGGGCGTTAATTTCAAATTGTGCCAAATCTCATGAAAGGACCCTCATTAACATATTATAATGACGGACCCGCCTCTGCTAAAACCGGAAGTAAGCACGTTGGAGGCGGGTTGGGGTTGGGTTTCAGATTTTTGAAATTTTAACCTATCCCCCCCATGCCAATGTCCCACCCATCTTGGGGGGTTAAAATCGACCTCGGGGTGTCTCCCAGTTCCCTCCAGGATATGCTCTGCTGCTTATGGAGGTTATTACAATTTTTGCACCTCTTTCAAATGAAAAATTGACAGCGGCCACTGTAGAGCTGCTACTGTGCCAGCCTGTGGTCCGGGGCCCGAGCCTTTCCTTTCCTCCTTGTGAATGCCCGCCTACGATGCTGGCCAGACCCTCCCCGTGAGCCCTTCAGACAGAGAGAGAAAACCAAAACAGGGGAAGAGATATAGCAGAGGAGAAAGACCAGGCTTGGAAAGAGGAAACTAAGACAGAAAGGGAAAGAGGGAGAGGATGTTAGCGAGAGAGTGAGTGACTGCTCCTGAATGTCAGGCCTTTCCTCCTCACACACATCCTTCCATATTGCTTGATCTAGTCTCGACCATCAGGCCCCTGCACCCCACCTATAGCCTGTTGTTGACGATCCCAAGAGATCATGGTTTATCAGCGCAGATCAGTGGGGAGGTTAGTGCTGTTGGGGAGGGTTTAAAATAATTTGGTTGGGGGATGGACACCAGAATGGAACATTAGAGAGGAGAAACAAAGTGCGCAGAGGACTGGGAGGGACAAATAGCACTAGAGTAAAGAATAGTTCAGAAATACGAGGGATCAAGCAAAGAGCAAATGCGAGGCAGTCTAAGGTGAACTTGGAGTGTATGTGTGTAAAAGAACGTTACGTGGTAAATAAGATTGGTGAGCTGGAGGCTCTAGTCTGCACATGGGACTATGATATAGCGATAATAGCAGAGACCTGGCTCAAATAAGGGGAGGATTAGGTACTTAACATTCCTGGCTACAGGCTATTCAGGAAAGATAGGGAAGGGAAGGAAGGTGGGGGGGGGGTACGGGTGGCAGTATTGATCAAAGAAACTATTATAGCACTGGAAAGGAATGATGTAGTTGAGAGGGTCAAAGACAGAATCTGTTTGGTTAGAATTAAGGAACCATAGAGGAACTATTACGCTACTGGGTGTATACTATAGGTCACCAAATAGTGGGAAGGAGATAGAGGAGCAAATCTGTAGGCAAATTACAGAAAGACGCAACACTATAGAGTAATGATAATGGGGGACTTCAATTATCCCAATATAGTCTGGGATAGTAACAGTGTAAAGGGCAAAGAGGGGGAAGAATTCCTAAAATGTATAGAAGAGAACTTTCTTGATCAGTGTGTTTCCATCCCAGTGAGGAAGGAAGCAGTGCTGGATTTAGTTCTGGGGAATGAAGCGGGGCCAGTGGAGCATGTTTCAGTGGGGGAGCATTTGGGGAGCAGTGATCATAATATCATTTGGTTTAGATTGGTTATGGAAAAGGTCAAGGATCAATCAAATGTAAAAATACTTAATTGGAGGAGGGCTAATTTCAGTGAGTTAAAAAGGGATCTTGCCCAGGTAGATTGGGATCAAAAATTGGTAGGCAAAACAGTAATTAAAAAATGGGAGGCCTTCAAGGAGGAGATGATTCGAGTACAGAGTAGATACATTCCCATGAGGGGGAAAGGAAGTACATCCAAAGCTAGAGCTCCTTGGATGACTGAAGATATAGAGATTAAAATGAATCAGATAAAGGAGGCTTATGACAGTTCAAAATACAGTAGAGAACCAAGCTAAATACAGAAAGTAGAGAGGAGATCTAAAAAAGGGATTAAGAGGGGCAAGGAAAGAGTATGAGAATAGATTAACGGCTAACATAAAATGGAACCCAAAAGTCTTTTATAAACACATAAATAGTAAAAGGGTAGTCAAAGGAAGGGTGGAGCCGATTAGGGACAAAAAAGGAGATCTTCTTGTGGAGGCAAAGGGCATGGCTAATGTACTAAATGAAACTTCACATCCGTCTTCACTTGAAAAGAGGATGCTGACAATGTAGCAGTAAAGGAGGAGGTAGGAGCAATATTGGATAGGATAAAAATAGATAAAGAGGAGGTACTTTAAAGGTTGGCAGCACTCAAGGTAGAAAAGTCACCCGGTCTGGATGGGATGCTTCTTGGATTACTGAGGGAAGTAAGGGTGGAAATTATGGAGGATCTGGCCACAATCTTCCAATCCTCCTTAGATACGGGGGGGGCGGTGCCAGAGGACTGGAGGATTGCAAATGTTACACCCCTGTTCAAAAAATGGGAGAGGGATAAACCCGGCAATTACAGGCCAGTCAGCATAATGTCAGTGGTGGGGAAACGTTTAGAGACAATAATCCGGGACAAAATTAATTGGCACTTGGAAAAGTATGGGCTAATAAATGAAAGTCAGCACGGATTTGTTAAAGGAAAGTTGTGTTTGACTAACTTGATTGAGTTCTTTGATGAAGTAACGGAGAGGGTTGATGAGGGTAGTGTAGTTGATGTTGTGTATATGGACTTTCAAAAGGCATTTGATAAAGTACTACATAATAGATTTGTAAGCAAAATTAAAGCCCATGGGATTAAAGGCAATGGCAGCGGGATTCAAAATTGGCCACGGGACAGAAAACAAAGAGTGAAAGGTTGTTTTTCAGAATGTAGGGAAGTATACAGTGGTGTTGCCCAGGTGTCCGTATTGGGACTGTTGCTCTTTTTGATATATATTAACGACCTGGACTTGGGTATACAGGGTATAATTGCAAAATTTTCAGATGACACGAAACTCAGAAATGTAGTAAACAATGTGGAGGATAGTAGCAGACTTCAGGAGGTCATAGACAGACTGGTGAAATGGGCAGACACATGGCAAATTAAATTTAATGCAGAAAGTGTGATGAGATACATTTTGGTAGGAAGAATGAGGAGAGGCAGTATAAACTAAATGGTACAATTTTAAAGGGGGGGTGCAGGAACAGAGAGACCTGGGGGCGTATGTACACAAATCTTTGAAGGTGGCAGGACAAGTTGAGAAGGCTGTTAAAAAAGCATATGGGATCCTGGCCTTTATTAATAGAGGCATAGGGGTAAAGTTTAACCCTGAAGGACGGGTGCATTGGGGACAGGTGGGCAGTGAAAATTGCCGGTTTTGGGAGCGGGACCGCATCCCGGCTCCAACCCGCCGACTTCCGGGTTTGACCCAGACGCATCTGAGTGCGTGTGTGTTTCTGAAACCTGGAAGCCCCGCCGGCACTTAAAGCCAGTGGGCTGGTATTTAAAGGGCCAAATGAGCTACTTAAAGTACTTAAAGATGTTAAATTTCTGTGGTTTGAACTACACAAGCCATTTTAACTGCTTCTGAACGTGTCTCCCGTGACCTCTGAAAGACACCATGGAAACGGAGGCGAGTTGCAGCAGGCATCCAATTGGATTTTTAAACCATTGATTGACACATGTGAAGAAAAGGTGAGTTTTTGCAGCAGGGCGATCAGTTCTCTCAGACAAATCTTTGGCTGGGAGTTCTTTGTGTTCAGTCTGAGATTTCCTGGTTCACTTTCAGAATTCTTGTGTTCACACATATTTATCTATATTTTGGACCCCCTCATGCTGACACCGTCAGGATGGGGGGGCGCAATGGATGTATTCAGCAGTACATCTGAGGAGGAGGCACATCAGCATTCGCAGCAGGCACAGCCTGCAGTTCTGGGAGTTGCAGCTCCACAATACAGAGGTGCGCTACAAAGACTTGCAGAATAGCAGAGAGGGGACCAATGGAGGGGCCAAGGTCGCAGGAGGCACTACCCACGTGAGAGGGTCTACAGGCAGAGGCTGAGTTTCCTGGACCTCTCTGAGGGGCAGTGCCTACAAAGGCTCAGGTTGAGTCGCCAGGTGGTCATAGACATCTGCGGGCGCCTTCGTGCAGAGCTGCTCCCG
The DNA here is from genome assembly GCF_035084215.1 of Heptranchias perlo. NCBI lineage: Eukaryota > Metazoa > Chordata > Chondrichthyes > Hexanchiformes > Hexanchidae > Heptranchias > Heptranchias perlo. Next base: position 12,631,092 of record NC_090353.1, on the reverse strand, counting down.
GCTGGGCCTGGTGGCCATGCATTGCCCGTCGCAGTTAAAGTCACCACTGCCCTCAATTTCTTCGCCTCCGATCCTTCCAGGGCACCACCGGTGACATCACCAGGATCGCTCAGTCATCTGCACATAAGTGTATACGACAGGTCATGGATGGATTATTTTGTAGGGCATCCCACAATGTCAACTTCCCCATCAACGACATCAGCCAGACTGAGAGGGCAGCGGGTTTCCACTCTCTGCCTGGCTTCCCACAGCTACACGGCGCAATTGATTACACACATGTAGCAATCCAAGCACCTCCACATGAGCCAGGAATGTTCATCAACCGAAAGGGATATCACTCCATCAATGCGCAGCTGGTTTGCGACTACCGGAAGAGGTTTCTGCAGGTCTGTACCAAATTCCCTGACAGGGGCCATGATTCCTTCATTTTGTACGAGTCCAACATCCCAGCCTTCTTCCACGCACAAGACAGACTTAAGGGCTGACTCCTTGGAGACAAGGGATAACCTCTGCAGATGTGGCTCATGACATCTCTGAGAAACTCCACAGCGAGGCACAGCAGTGGTACAACGACAGTCACATTACCACCAGGTCTGTCATTGAACAAGCCAGAAGAATGCTGAAGATGCTCCTCAGCTGCCTGGATTGATCTGGGGGATCCCTTCAGTACTCACCAGTGAAGGTGTGTAGAATAATAGTCGTGTGTTGCGACCTGCACAACATTGCTCAACAGAGAGAAATACAGGTGGATGAGATCCCATGCGCAAATGAACAAGCCGCACCTGCCATCAACATTGAAGAAGATGAGAAGGAGGACGAGGAGGAGGATGATGGGCAACCCATCGGCAGAGCAGCAGCTCACCTGGCTGCTCGTGTTGCCAGGGAGTCACTCATATTTGATAGATTCTCATAAGGAGATCTGCAAAGTGACGATAGCAAAGTTCTCAGAGCACCTGGAATGACCAACAACACCACCCCCCCCCTCCATTTGCACAAAACAGTCCTACAACCATACATACACCCATTGTTAACGCGCCCAATGGGTGGCATCAAGTCTGGCCATTCATGATGAGGAACATTCAAGGGCCCTTTCATGAAAGGGACTCAAGAATGAACAAGACGTTGCAGTGGTGGTGACAAGTATGACATTTATTGTGAATTTAACAAAAAACAAAGAAATGAAAAACATGAGATTTAGTCAGACACCCTAGTGCATACCCTTGGTAATTACAAAACCTTCGCCTTCCTCTTCATACTACTTCAATGTGGTGCATCCCCTGTGGCTCAGCAGAGGTAGTGACAGGTTGCTCAGGTCCCTGTCCTGACTGCTGGGATGCTCTTGGCTTTAGCCCTCTGGGTTTTGGAGCCTGTGAGGGCCCCGCCAAAGACTGCTCTATCTGCACCTGTGCAGGGGCAGACTTGGCTAACTGGAGAGGAGGCAGCATTCTGGGTACCAGTTGAGGGGGGAGCAACAGGAAAGACATGGGAGCGCTTTGAGTGGAGTCCCCACTTGCATGTCCCTTTTTGCCATCATCCCTCTCCAGGGCCACGGCCACATCACTCCTACCGCTCTGCTGGACAACAGCTTGGAGGACATCGGTGATGCCTTGTAAGGTCACTTCTAATGTATCTGTCCGCACAGCTATTATCAGAGCTTGAATGGTCTAATTTGTGAGCCGTGCTTGAAGCTCAATGGAGACTATCATTCTCTCCATCCCGCACTTACCTGCGCAACTATTCCACTAATACTGGAGGTGGACTCCTCCATCCTCTTCGCTATTGTGGAGAGTGTGTGTGTGGCATGTCTTCCAGTACATCGCAAAGGTGAATCTGTACCTCGATCATTCTCCTTCTCAAGGATGGCCCCCGGCGTTCAGCATCTGTGTCTAGCTGAGCAGAGTTTGGAGAGGAGTGCGCCCCCGACACAGACGCTCCACAGCTGCCCCTGCCACCAGTGTCTGCTCGTGCTCACTTGTGAGTGGTGACTCACCAGGTGACAACTCAAATAACTCTCTAATAGGACCCACCAAGGTGTGAGTATCTGCCCTGGTGCATGGCTCGCTAAGATGTGATGGTGCGCCCTCAGAGGCCGGCAGGTCTTCTGAGGAATCGCCCTTGTCCAGGTCGTCTGTTGCTTTAGCAATACTTGAAGGCCCTGGAAGAGAACAGACAGCAATATTAAGAATCATCGCATGAGTGATGTTGCGATGAGCATCCTGAGGTGTGCAACAGGTTAATCATTGATAACATCAATTCATGTTCAATTCAAGGCTTCTTCGACAGCACCTCCCAAACCCGCGACCTCTACCACCTAGAAGGAAAAGGGCAGCAGGCACATGGGAACAACACCACCTGCACGTTCCCCTCCAAATCACACACCATCCCGACTTGGAAATATATCGCCGTTCCTTCATTGTCGCTGGGTCAAAATCCTGGAACTCCCTTCCTAACAGCACTGTGGGAGAACCTTCACCACACGGACTGCAGCGGTTCAAGAAAGCGGCTCACCACCACCTTCTCAAAGGCCATTAGGGATGGGCAATAAATGCTGGCCTTGCCAGCGATGCCCACATCCCATGAGCGAATTAAAAAAAATGCTGTGTGAGGGATGTTAAAGTTCTGTCACCAGACGTTTGCGGGATGCCAGCCTCTGCATCTCCGACAGACAGGCATTTCCTCCGCCTCTGTAAGGGCCACTATTTGTGGTGGCCCCCCTCTGGTCCGACTCCTCTCCCTTGCATTTTGCGTTCTCTTCTCCAACAAGTGGAGAAAATACAGACTTGTGAGTGAGTGAGGGTGAAGGGGTCACCCGACGGATGCATTGCTTTGTGTGAGGTTGACTATGAAACAGATGCATCAGAGGGCGAGTATTGGACAGATTCAACACATTGCATCAGGATTGGGGTGAGTGGGAGCGGTGGGTGAGGAAGTGCACAGAGTGTGAAGGTAACTTGACACTGAGTCTTTAGTGGGTGTGAGGAGTGATGTGATGGAGTAGGATTCGCAGGGCAGAGTTTGCGGGGTGGGGGGGCGTAATGTGCACCACAGAATGTAGGTGAATCAATAACTGTACTCACTTTTCCTGACCTGGTTAGGTCATTGAAGCGCTTCCTGCACTGCATCCAAGTCCTTGAGACTGTGCTGCTGCTGGTCACCTCCTCTGCTACCTTGAACCAGACCTTCTTGGTGACAGAGGCAGGGCGCTTGCTTCTATCTGCTGGGTACAATGTTTGCCTCCTGCTCCTCACTCTGGCTAACACCATCTCCAGTGAAGAGTTACTGAACCGCGGTGCTGGCCTCGTCCTCTGCTGCTCTGTGTTTGTGGATTTCTCTATTCTCCATCAAAACCCATGCTTGCAATGGCCCTTTAAATAACCCAGGTCCCTGCACATCATTCGGGTGTGCAGTACGCCCGCAGCGCAGCTTGGCGACACGAAACCTGGAAGTCACATTAAGGGCCTTCAATTGAGTCGCGGTCGCTCGAGAAAATGCACAAATTTTTTTTCCTGGTTTCCCACTGCTGAGATCCTGTCGGTATGTTAAAATTTACCGCATAGAATACAAAAGCAAGGAAGTTATGCTAAACCTTTATAAAACACTGGTTAGGCCTCAGCTGGAGTATTGTGCTCAATTCTGGGCACCACATTTTAGGAAGGATGTCAAGGCCTTAGAGAGGGTGCAGAAGAGATTTACCAGAATGGGACTAGGAATGAGGGACTTCAGTTATGAGAAGAGACTGGGGAATCTGGGGATGTTCTCCTTAGAACAGAGAAGGTTAAGAGGAGATTTGATAGAGGTGTTCAAAATCATGAACAGTTTTGATAGAATAAATAAAGAGAAACTGTTTCCAGTGTCAGAAGGGTCGGTAATCAGAGGACACAGATTTAAGGTGATGAGGCACGATGAGCCAAATGGCCTCCTTCTGTGCTGTAACATACGATCAGATTCTAGCCTGAAACAGGTTTTAAGTGAAAAAAACACTTTAAATACCTTATATGCTGATTGTATCTTGGCATAAAGTCGGCGATTACAGATACAGTGCATTTAGTGCTTAGAAATGGTTACAGGCTGGGATCTGGACCAGGCTGTTGATCAGGAATGAAAGAAGGAAAGATTTGCATTTATATAGCACTTTTCACATACTCAGGAATGCTTTATAGTCAATCAAGTACTTTTTGAAGTGTAGTCACTGTTATAATGTGGGAAAGACAATGTGGTGTAAACCAAAGGGGCAGGTTGGGCCACTGCAAGTTTACAAGCAGTTACAATATTACTTTGATTGGCTCGTCCAGTTTATAAGTAGCTATAATGATCTGAATTTGCCTGTTAAGAGCAGTGACCTTAAAGGGACAGGCTAGGGTTGGCACTATACATTATAACCATGCTCCACACTCAGACAGCAATCTATAAGCAATTCCACGGGAGATCCACAAGTGTCGGTAAATAAACCTGCTCTACATGCTACAAAGATGGTTTTCATGGTGTGAAAACTGAACGTCTGCGAAATATTTCTTAACTGTTACTCCATTTAGAGTGTGTGGAACCATTTCCACTCGAAGCATCTGGCAAAGTGATCCAGATGCCTGATTTCCGAATTTGTCATGTTTATACCATGGGGCAGATTCAGACGCCAGTGGCAATGCAACAAGAACTGTCTGCAGCACCATAAAAGCTGTGCACATGCAGTTGCTTACAAGTCACAATATGACCATGGAACCACAACGCAGGCAGGATTCTGCACATGAAGAGCTGCTTGTTGTCGGGTTCGCGATTTTGTTAGCCTGAAGGCAGGATGACAACTTTGTCCCTGCCCCTACAATGCCGGCAATGCGGGCTTCACACGGCTGCACTTCTCCCCAATGGGTGGAGAGTGGTTGAGTCAGAAGCATCAACTATGTGGCTGCCATTCTGGCCGCTAGCCCTCCTTGTGGTTAGAGAAGGGGTCCATACAGACTACCTGACTGTTCCTGGCTCATGCAGAGGGGCTGAGTTGTCATGGCACCCGCAGCTACCACTGGTGGCCGTCAGCATTGGCTGCTGCCTGCACTTTGCTTCTAGAGGGCAAGAGACAAAATCACCTTGAAGATGGTGTCCCATACTTCCAGAAGTCTATACCACCTAATTTATATTACAGTGCTACAATACAAAGGGAGTATAGATTATCCTTCAGTGTCCCGTCTAAAGTAAGAGCCTTGACCAGCATTGACAGCTGACACAACTCCCTGGCCTTGATGTTTGAAAATGCCCAAGATCTCCTTGGAAAGTTCAACTATGATGCCATCCTGAATGGCAGCATTGTGTGAAACATGGAAGGTTTTGACAAACCTTGATCGGGATGTGCTGCAGCGTACTGTAGACTGGTCGATACATTTAAAGTGAGTTCAGGATTCCAGAGCTGCATTCAATAATACAAAGTATTGATCGATGGTATGTGTCTTTCCTCTGAAGGGCTGAGACGATTCATTACCAAAGTCATCAGTCATGTCCAGGGGCCATATTCATTGCCATCCAAAAGACATCCCTGAGGTTTTTCATCCATCTTAAACTTTCCGTGATGAGAGAGGGAGGATTAATGTAACTTGCGAGTCACCCCGGATCACTTCTGCCGACACCCAGTGTTGTAGTTAAACCTCTCGAGTGCACTGCCCCAGGCAGGGCAATGGTATAGCGCGTTTGGGAGCTTTACCTGCAATGGGCAACAAACCAAATAGGATGCCGAGTTATAATTACCAAATCAGGTGGGTTCAAATCCTCAGAATCAGGGTTATAGCCAGGAAATTTTAAATTGTACATATTGCTTCCAAATGCTGCTCCCCAGGGCATCGCTTGACCACTAGGCTCTGTTTTACACTGGATAAACCAGGGGAATGTGAAGAGTGACTATAAAAACAAGACGGCTTCAAACCCAGTGCAGATCTGCATCCTGCGATCTGCAACAATCTCCGCAACCAGGCATTACTCCAATGAAGTTCAACGGAAGCATGAGGAACAGCATCTCATCTTTCGATTAGGCACTTTACAACCTTCCGCACTCAACATTGATTTTAATAACTTCAGATCATAATCACTGCTCCCATTTTTTTGGACAACAAATGCTGGTAATGGTTCTGATGTTGCCATTTACAGCTCCTCTGGACCCACCTTTTGTTTCTTCACTTGTCCCATTACCACCCTCCTTGCCTTGCACCATCATCCCTTTTGTCATTTAATCACTCCTGCCCCTCCACCCAACAGAGACCTTCCCTTTTGTTCTTTCCCCTCCTCCCCTTTCTCCCCCCCTTTCCCTGGCTCTGTACTTGCTTAAAAACTGTTTAATCTTCAACTACTTCCAGTTCTGACAAAGTGTCGTCGACCTGAAATGTTAACTCTATTTCTTTCTCCACAGCTGCTGCCTGACTTGCTGAGTATTTCCAGCATTTTCTGCTTTTACTTCAGATTTCCAGCATCCGCAGTATTTTGCTTTTGATTATTCTATGTGATTACCTCATGTCCTCAGACACTAGGACCTGCTAGCAGGCTGATCCCCTCACCTTCGGCGGCAAGGCCTTTGTCTGGTTGCCACAGCAACTAACAGAATCTCTGCAGTCGCTTGCTGAGGTTGGTATCCTCCACTGGATTAAAATGTATAAAATTCAAACACGTCACCCTAGGAATCAAGGAGCTCCGGACAAAGTTATTACGCTCATAACGGGAAAATCAATGTACTCGGAAAATAGGGAGTTCACTGAGAGCTTTCCCTGGGCAACGTGCTCTGTAAAAATGTACGTTTGGCTCTTCCCGGGGAGAGGGCTTTTCTCAAGGAACAAAAAGGAATTTACTTCAGCGACAACACTGAGCATGCTCTGCTAAATTCGAAAGAAAGAAAGAACCTGCTTTTATATAGCACATTATTTCATCTCTGAGAAACGTTTTAAACCATTTTGCACACAATAACTTATGTTGTAGTGCAGTGACTGTCGTTATGGAGACAACCATTTGGCACATAGCCAAGATCCCACAAACAACAATGGGATGGCTGACTAGTTAATCTGTGTTTGGTGGTGTTAGTTAGGAGGAAATATTGGCCAAGGCACAGAGAGAAATGCCTATTGTTCTTCCCATACTGTCAAGGGATTGAGGGGTCTTTTTCTAGTGGTGTCAATGGGGTGTTTATGCTGGCAGGTCCTGAAGCATGACTCTTTCTCAGCCGCTGGCAAAGCCTGTGTAAATATGGGAATGGTTAGATGTAAAAAGACCAAGGTCTATCTAGGTTACCTTCTACCATCCTGATGGTTGCATAATACAACAGTAATAGAGTTGTTGAATCATAGCTATCAATCTCTATGAATTAGTTTACAACAGATCCAGACATAAGATGAGGAAAAACCCCAGTGGTGGAAAAGTTTTGGGACCAATAGGTCACCTGTTCCTCCCAAGCATGCTACACTTACCATATGTGGTGTCTCAAATTGCTTATATACTGTATTGAAAATATTATTTTCTGAAAGAAATCTATCTAATAAACCTACAGGTGTACAACCTATAGTGTACAAAATTATGAGGGGGCAGTGTACAAAATTATGAGGGGCACAGATAGGATGGATACTAAGGAGCTTTTTCCCTTCGTTGAGGGTTCTATAACAAGGGGACATAGATTCAAGGTAAAAGGCGGGAGGTTTAGAGGGGATTTGAGAAAGAACTTTTTCACCCAGAGGGTGGTTGGAGTCTGGAACTCACTGCCTGAAAGGGTTGTGGAGGCAGGAACCCTCACAACATTCAAGAAGCATTTGGATGAGCACTTGAAATGCCATAGCATACAAGGCTACGGACCAAATGCTGGAATATGGGATTAGAGTAGACAGGGCTTGATGGCCGGCGCGGACACGATGGGCCGAAGGGCCTCTATCCGTGCTGTATAACTCTATGACTCTATTACTCTATACAGGGTTTGCAAAATCTGGTCACTGGGTAGACCCACTTTTTATGGGCAACTGGCTTTGAGGTCAAGAGGCACAGAGACACCAACATAAGAGCAGCTTCTAACACCCATGGAACAGGCAGACTAGATCACGGTTTAATGCGCCATCTGAAGAATGGCACCTCCAGCAATGCAGCACTCCCTCAATACTATACTGGAGAGTTAGCTGAAATCCTGGAGCAGGACTTGAATCTGCAACCTTCTGACTCAGAGGCCAGTGCAAGGAGGAAGGGACACAGGTTTCTCTTTTACTTTTTGAAAAGCCTCTTTTTAATTCCCTCATAATTTATCTTTTCTTATTTCTGAAGTTCATTACCAAGAAATCTTCATCGTTTAGCAGGATAGGGCTGGGCAGTGTAACCCCTCCCCCCCACCAGGATCATTTGTAATTGGCTTACAATATGGTGACATAACTGGGAGTGATTCCACTTTTCCCCTTCCCTCTTCCTTCTCCGCGCCACTCCCACCCCCAACTCATGCTGGGGTACGGGTCCCCGAGTACAGGCAGCTCTCCAATTGATCGCCTGAGTGCCCATTCTTCATGTGTGAACCTGAACTATTTGGCTGTGAGGGCCTTCACAGCTGAGCCCAATCCCAAAGCACATTGTCAGAGTCTTGTGGAGGATTGCTGATTTGGCATCAAACTCTAAACTGTGCTGTATCTGAGAGGGTTTAACACTGTCTTCCAAGGACTAAGAATGTGGTCCATTTCTCAGGTCTGTCACCCATCACCTTTATGACCAGAAATGCAGCTGGGACGGACACCGGGGCACGAAGATGCAAGATCAGGATGGACCTGAAACTGTCGGCAGGATCATCAGCTTAAGTGTGAGCTGAGCAATGAATTCCAATGTATTTCACCACTTACCATTCAGTCTAACTGTAGAGTCCCTGTGCCAAACATAACATTTAATTATAAATGCCTAATCCGAGCAGAGTGTTTTCTCCCACAACCATTGCAATACCAGGCTGCATCTTCAATCAGCACCACACTTCCACTGTGCTCAGATAAGGTATTGAATGAATGAGCATTCTCTGCTTTTTTAATATAAATTCATTCTCAGGATATGGGCGTCGCTGGCAAGGCCGGCATTTATTGCTCATCTCTAGTTTGCTTATGAGGAGGTGGTGGTGGGCCTTCTTCTTGAACCGCTGCAGTCCAAGTGGCAAAGTTGCTTCCTTAAATTAAGTCTTAGATTGACAGCTTTTATTTGGAGTGCCTGGAAATTCTGATCCAACAGGGTTGCTGATTCATCTGTAACCTGACTTGCGACTCGACCTTTGAAGGCTTCACAAGCTGATAGATAGGGTCCCAGGATTCACCATCGTTCACCCAGCATTCAATCATTTCTATCCGTGCCTGTACTTATAATCCTGCCTCTTCCATATCTAATGTTAATCCAGCTTTTCTGTAAATATTAAAAGGGCTGGATTTCCTCCAGAGAGGTGTCACCACCGTAGGAGTGTTGGTGCCTGCTGCCCCGACCCTGCTGTGGCCCTGCCCCCCCTTCGGGACCCCTACTCAATTTACTGGGTCAGGGTTAGCTATGCTGGCAGAGTGGGCTTCTGGTAGTATCTCTGCTCTACAGTGGGAGGCCAATCGGTGCAGCATCGGAAGGGGAAGAAACTGAAATGAAAGAGGCAAGAAGCTCCCTGAAGATTTTGCTCAGATAGCCAAGGGAGTGCCCACATCACAGCAGCCAGCATGAGGATCGTGTAGGAGGGGGAGAGATGAGCTGGGGCAGGGGCAAGTCCTCTCCATCCTTCCAGTGTCTTTGGTGATCTCCTCACCGCTGTTTAAGTAAGTATTGCCACCTCCTTGTGTTCCTATTTGGGGGGTGGGGGTACTATGGCAAGAAGGCAGGGAAATTGGACAGTATTCTTAGCTCCGCCCACCTACTGTCATTTAAATCAGGTGAGGTGGTCAAGGGGTGGGTGGCCACTGAGATCCCTGTTTGGCGGGGCGGTGGTGGGGGGGGGGGGGGGGAAGAAAATGTTAAACTGGTTGATTTAGGGACCTGGATCCAGTTGTAAACCTCTCTGACCCATTTCTCCTGCTCCAGGAGAGGCTGTTGAGACTGGGGGTCAATTGAAAGTTTCAATACTGAGATTGATAGATTTTTGTTAAGCAAGGGTATTAAGGGTTGTGGAACCAAGGTGGGTAGATGGAGTTAAGATGAACTTCAGTCATGATCTACAATAATTGAATGGCGGAACAGACTCAAGGGGCTGAATGGCCTACTCCTATTCCTATGTTCAATCATCACCATAGCTCCCAATTTCAGGCAATATAGTGGAGGAAAATCCAGCCCAGTTTCATTTGGTAGTCTGTTCCGTATACCTTATCTTGCTTCAGACTTGTTAGTTTTATCCCTTTGCCCTTTAGTTCTGTGCTCACAGTCCAACTTAACTAGCCTTCTCAGCACTTTTAAAATCCTGGATCATGGTCCCCTCCCAAAACTTTTCGCCAGTGAAAACAAGTTTAATTCTGGGAGAACCTCTTCAGAACTAAAAGCTCTAAATCCTAGAATGATCCTTGTAGCTCTTCTGTGAACTTTCTCCAATCCATCAGTGTCCTCTTATAGATAGGGGACTGATTTTCCTCATGTATGTCAGTTGCAAGGGTGCTAGGGGCAAGAAATTGGCCTACTCATTGTTTGCACAGGACAGAAATTTCCTGGGGCTGAATAGACGGGGGAATGAAAGCCCCCCATTTGGAATAGGTGACAGGATCATCTGTCATGTAAATAATGCGGGAATGCCCCCATGTCATTGTCCAGTGATACTGCTGGGCAGACGCTTGGTCTGAAGACCCATGATAGATGAGAAACTATTAAATGTTGGTGTTCAGAGGGATTTTGGTGTCCTTGTAAACAAAACACAGAAAGTTAACGTGCAGGTACAGCAAGCAATTAGGAAGGTAAATGGTATGTTGGCCTTTATTGTAAGGAGATTGGAGTACAAGAGTAAGGAAGTCTTGCTGTAATTATATAGTGCCCTGGTGAGACCACACCTGAAGTACTGTGTACAGTTTTGGTCTCCTTACCTAAGGAAGGATATACTTGCCTTAGAGGCGGTGCACTGAAGGTTCACTAGATTGATTCCTGGGATGAGAGGGTTGTCCTATGAGGAGAGATTGAGTAGAATGGACCTATAATCTTTGGAGTTTAGAAGAATGCGAGGTGATTTCATTGAAACATATAAGATTCTTATATGCCCGGGTAGATGCTGAGAGGCTGTTCCCCCTGGCTAGAGAGTCTAGAACCAGGGGGCATAGTCTCAGGATAAGGGGTTGACCATTTAGGACTGAGAAGAGGAGAAATTTCTTCACTTAGAGGGTTGTGAATCTTTGGAATTCTCTACCCCAGAGGGCTGTGGATGCTCAGTCGTTGAGCATATTTAAGGCTGAGATCGACAGATTTTTGGGCTCTAAGGAAATCAAGGGATACGCGGATTGGGCGGGAAAGTGGAGTTGAGGTCGAAGATCAACCATGATCTTATTGAATGACGCAACAGGCTCTGGGGGGGCGTATGGCCTACTCCTACTCCTATTTCTTATGTTCTGAAATGGAATCTGGGCAGTAGGAGTTGCGGGCCTGTGCTTTGGAATCAGGCGTTCTCTAAAGAGATAAACACCAAATTGTTCGGACCTCAACTTGTTTGAAAGTTCTTTAGTGTTGCTAAGTTGCACTATTGTGGGGAAGGGGGCTGAGCCCATTTGGCTGCTGTTTCAAGCAGTAGCCACCCGGCCATAACTAACACTGTCAATTTAAGTTGCTCTATGCCTTTCAGGTCTACAGCAACTTCCCACCCCCTGTTTAGTGAGCGCTGGTTCCAGGCTGGTAGCCCCCACCCATCCCTCACCCACGCAACACATACAAAATGGGAAAGCCAGCCAGATTCAGCCAGAGGTTAACTTGGACATTGCAGGGGGTTTGACCTCAGGATGTCCAAAATGCCACGCAATGTTCCAAATATGGCCATACGAATAATCTATGTGAGTCAATATAGTCTGTTTCAGCTTCAAGTCAGATGGCGGGTAGAATTGACAAATTTAAGAAGGAATTGAATAGATATTTAGCAGGGAAAGTGAACGAGGAGTGTGAAATGGTGAATCGGCAGCCCGTTTTACATCTCCCCCGGTTTTTATTTCGGGGGAGATATAAAGCAGGCTGCCGATTCGCTATCACCCGTTTTACATTGTCGCACAAAATCAGAATCCACCCCAATGTGTGGGTATTTTTCAGTCTTTGCGATTGGCCAGATGGAGTGCAATGGTCTCCTCTGTTCCTGTACATCCTTTGTGTGCCAGTACTTGGCTTATTGATACCAGCTTCACATTAGCTGCATTTAAAAAACGTTAGAGCTCGATCATGCCAATTTGCCCTGCACTCCACAGTGACTTATCTGAATTTTTATGTCAAAACATTAATTAAGATAAGGCTTAAAATGACTTACTGTAAGCAGTATCACAAAAGAAATATATACATATAATGTATTAAACCTAGAACCATAGAAGACTTCAAAATTATGGTCAAGGGTGTCCTAGGCCCGAAATTTCCTTGGAGCTGCACCTGCTCCACTGTAGTAACTTCACCGGAAATGTGATGGAATGCCCATTTACAAGCGTAAACAGGGATTCCACTGTACTTCCACGATGTTATGGCAGCGAGCGTAAGCAACTCCAAGGGAAAACCAGGCCCTCTGTTTGTCTCTTTCAATATCTCTAAGCCTAAAGAAGATCGTGGTGAAAATGAACACCTTAACCCATCAGAGGCTGACTACATTCAGCTGCTGAGGGCTATCTTTAATGACGCTACATGTATATTTTATGTGTGCTCGCTATCTGACATTAATGTGCAGCTCCATTAACAGACGAGGCCGACAGGTTCATTTAGCCGACTCTTTTATAAAGATTGCATTATGAAGGCCATTTCAAGATTATGAAGGGATTTGATAAAATTGATGTGGGCAAATTGTTGGAAAGGTTCAAATGCCAGGGGGCGCCAGTTAAAAATTGAGATGTCAGGAGAAAGAAGGGAAATCAGGCAGAAATCTTTCACTTAGAGGGTAATCGAATTGTGGAATATGTTCTCATAGAAGGCCATAGAAGCAGACAACATGAATAGGTTCAAGAGACAATTTGGTGTGCTTATGGAGAGAGAAGGGATTGAGGGATATGGTCAGAAGGCAGGTAGGTAGGGTTGATCTATAAAAAGTTGGGTCTTATGGCATTTCCCTGTTTTTGAAAATTCTTGTTCTCGTATCATAGAAATTTATGGCACAGAAGGAGACCATTCGACCCATTGTGTCTGTTCCGGCTGAAAAAGAGCTATCCAGCTTAATTCCACTTTCCAGCTCTTGGTCCGTAGCCTTGTAGGTTGTGGCACTTCAAGTGCATATCCAAATACTTTTTAAGTTTCTACCACCCTTTCAGGCAGTGAGTTCCAGACCCCCACCACCCTCTGGGTGAAAACATTTCTCCTCAGCTCCCCTCTAATCCTTCTACCAATTACTTTAAATCTATGCCCCCTGGTTATTGACCTCTCTGCTAAAGGAAATATGTCCTTCCTATCCACTCTATCTAGGCCCCTCATAATTTTATACACCTCAATTAAATCTCCCCTCAGCCTCCTCTGTTCCAAAGAAAACAACCACAGCCTATCCAATCTTTTCTCATAGCTAAAATTCTCCAGTCCTGTTCAGTTGCTTATCCCTGGCACGCACTTGAACACACGAAAGCCATAACAAACATGATACATAATTCAGTAACTCTATGCATGACCCTCCATTTAATTATTTTCCTAGATATCTTTCTGTATTTCACCTTTGGATGCACTGAACTGGTTACCAGCCTTAAGGCAATATGTGATATACAAGAAAATAAAAGAACCCAGATTACCCGGAGTGTGGCATGGTGCCAGAGGATTGGAGGACTGCTAACGTTGTACCGTTCTTTAAAAAGGGAGAAAAAGATAGGCTGAGTAATTATAGGCCAGTCAGTCTAACCTCGGTGGTGAGCTAATTATTGGAATCAATTCTGAGGGACAGCAAAAATTGTCATTTAGAAAGGCACGGATTAATCAAGGACAGTCAGCATGGATTTGTTAAGGGAAGGTCGTGTCTGACTAACTTGATTGAATTTTTTGAGGAGGTAACAAGGAGGGTTGGTGAGGGTAATGCATTTGATGTAGTGTACATGGATTTTAGCAAGGCTTTTGACAAGGTCCCACATGGCAGACTGGTCAAAAAAATAAAAGCCCATGGGATTCAGGGGAAAGTGGCTAGTTGGATCCAAAATTGGCTCAGTGGCAGGAAGCAAAAGGTGATGGTTGACAGGTAATTTTGCGACTGGAAGGCTGTTTCCAGTGCGGTTCTGCAAGGCTCAGTACTAGGTCCCTTGCGTTTTGTGGTATATATTAATGATTTGGACTTGAATGTGGGGGGCTTGATCAAGAGGTTTGCAGATGATCCAAAAATTGGCCGTGTAGTTAGTGAGGAGGAAAGCTGTAGACTGCAGGAAGATATCAATGGACTGGTCAGGCGGGCAGAAAAGTAGCAAATGGAATTCAATTCAGAGAAGTGTGAGGTAATGCATTTGGGGAGGGCAAACAAGGCAAGGGAGTACACAATAAATGGGAGGATACTGAGAGGTGTAGAGGAACAAAGGGACCTTGGCATGCATGTCCACAGATCCCTGAAGGCAGCATGTCAGGTAGATAAGGTGGTTAAAAAGGCATACAAGATACTTTCCTTTATTAGCCAAGGCATAGAATATAAGAGCAGGGAGGTTATGCTAGAACTGTATAAAACATTGGTTAGGCCACAGCTTGAGTACTGCGAACAGTTCTGGTCACCACATTACAGGAAAGATATGATTGAATTAGAGAGGGTACAGAGGAGATTTACCAGGACGTTGCCAGGACTGGAGAATTTTGCTATGAGAAAAGATTGGATAGACTGGGGTTGTTTTCTTTGGAACAAAGGAGGCTGAGGAGAGATTTAATTGAGGTATATAATATTATGACGGGACTAGATAGAGTGGATAGGAAGGATCTATTTCCCATAGCAGAGGGGTCAGTGACCAGGGGGCATAGATCTAAAATAATTGGTAGAAGGATTAGGGAGGAGCTGAGGAGAAATGTTTTCACCCAGAGGGTGGTGGGGGTCTGGAACTCACTGCGGAAAGGGTGGTAGAAGCAGAAACCCTCAACTCATTTGAAAAGTACTTGGATGGGCACTTGAAGTGCCGTAACCTACAGGACTATGGACCAAATGCTGGAAAGTGAGATTAAGCTCTTTTTTGGCTGGCTTGGACACAATGGGCTTCCTTCTATGCCGTAACTTTCTATGATTCTATGATACCCTGTCTTTTCAATATGGCGGTCAAAGCCATTTTTTGGCTTTCCAATGGCTTAATGGGTAAATGCACCAATGCGGTGTGGCACTAAGAATGCTGACCTTTAGGTGCCAGCTTCAATCCCTGATCTATGTATGAGTTGGCTTATATCAGTGGGCAGAAGTGGCAGGGATGCTGCAATTGATCTCGGTGGCTCTTGGGATGGGGAGGGAAAAATCAGCAAAATTTCCCATTCCTGATTATTACTCAGTGACTCCTGATAGAAAGTGCTCAAACTTCAGGTGAGAACAGAATGGATACGCCCCTCATGGTTGAGTTTTTTTTTTAAATTGCTTTTGGGATGTGAACAACGCTGGCAAGACCACTTTTATTGCCCATCCCTATCTGGTTCTAACAATGAAACATTGGAGAGAGGGGAAAGTCTGGTGCCAAACAGTGGACGCTGTCCACATACAAGTTTGACAAAAGATTTGTGGTCAAAAACAGTTGGGAGCAATGGGACTAGTAATGAGGACATCAGAAAAATCCAGAAATAAAATGCCGGTATCAGTAAAAGTGACCATGAAGCTGTTGGTTTGTCGGAATAGGTGTCAGCTGTGGCACAGTGGGGGCACTCTCACCTGTGAGTCAGAACGATGTGGGTTCAAGTTGCACTCCAGATTCTTGAACACAAAATCTAGGTTGACATTCCAGTGCCGTACTGAGGGAGTGCTGCACTGTCAGAGGTGTCGTCTTTCAGATAAGAAGTTAAACTGAGGCCCCGTCTGCCCCCTCAGGTGGACGTAAAAGACCCTATGACGCTAAGGGCAGGGGAGTTCTCCCCAGTGTGCTGGCCAATATTTATCCCTCAACCAACATCTGAAAAATAAACAGATTATCTGGTCATTATCACATTGCTGTTTATGGGACCTTGCTGTATTTAAATTGGCGACTGCGTTTCCTACATTCCAACAGTGACTACACTTCAAAAAATACTTCATTGGCTGTAAAATGCTTTGGGATGTCCTGAGATGATGAAAGGTGCTGTATAAACACAAGTCTGTCTTTCTTTATGGGAACACTGGAGCACTGGTACTCTCAATGTAACTGATTTGGAGTCCAATTTAATCTGAGTCCCTCAGTAAATATGAAGATCCACGTGTCTCTATTTCTGTTCAAGTCTGCCCAGATTTTGGATAGTGCTAGTGCTTTCAGCACTGTTCCCTTTCCTTCTGTTCCTATCCAATGAGATAAAGTAAGCAAATGTCATTAGGAAGCTGAGCTATCCATAGGGTAAAGGAAAGGGCCTGCGGTTTTAATAGCTTCATTTAAATTTGTCTTCCTCCAGCCCTACATCCTTCCGCAATCTATGCACTCCTCCAATTCTGGCCTCTTGCACATCCCTGATTTCCAATACTCCACCGTTGGCGGCAGTACTTTCAGTTGCCTAGGCCCTAAGCTGTGGAATTCCCTCCCTAAACCTCTCCACCTCCACCTCTCCTAAGACGCTGCTTAAAACCTGCCTCTTTGACCAAGCTTTTGGTCATCTGTCCTAATATCTCTTTATGGCTTTGTGTCAAATTTTGTCTGTTAACGTTCCTGTGAAGAGCCTTGGGATGTATTTACTACGTTAAAGCCGCTATATAAATTCAAGTTGTTGTTGTTATTCCTTCTACCCTAACTTCTCTTAATGTTCTCCTATACATTCCGCCTGGGCCTAGTGCATTATGAAACTTCCAGAACTCCAGTCTTTTAATAATTCATTGCTGACCAACTTGTTCTCCTAATCTCTCACACACGTCTCCCATTTTACATAACCAACTTTGGAATACAAACATCAATCTTTGTTAAATATTATTTTTCTCACCAATTTACTCTCTACCCTTCCTCTCATGAAAGAATTGTTCCTTGCTGAGGAATATGTCTAAGGATAGTGGCCATATTCCAGCTCCTCACCCAAGTTGAACTGTCCTCACCTAGAACTCCGTATATAGCGATCAGAAGTGATAACAATGCTAATTTTCCTTTCTTTAATCAGAGAATGGCACCAATTTTAGCTCTCACCTCTGCTATTTGAGCTGAGATCAGCTAACTTGCACAGGCCAAGAAGGAATGCTACCTTTCTGTTTAGCTCGGAGATAGTGAATTTACTTCTGAACCATAATGGGGAGCTAACCATTAGCTCTATCATTGCTAAATAGTGTTGTGAAAAATGATTTAAAAGCTCTGTTGTCTTGTTACCCGCTTTTCTAATTTGTTATAGCTTTGTTACTTACTCTAACCTTCCCCTTACTAATCATGTATTATTCCCTGCACTTTGGAATTCTCCTCCTAATCCCTCCCTGTTGTTACGCTTCCTCACCTTCAAAACCTACCTTTTTAACCACACTTTTGATCACTTCCCCTAACTCTTTTTCTAACTCCCCCTTGGTGGTCATTTCCCCTTTTCATGTAGTGTTTTGCTACGATAAGGATGCCATATAAATTGTTGCTTTCAGGT
Organism: Heptranchias perlo; assembly: GCF_035084215.1. Lineage (NCBI taxonomy): Eukaryota > Metazoa > Chordata > Chondrichthyes > Hexanchiformes > Hexanchidae > Heptranchias > Heptranchias perlo. The sequence goes on along the minus strand of NC_090353.1, from coordinate 12,613,296 downwards.
TTTGATAATGTCCATTTGGTATTTTATGGCATAATGGCAGCACTTTATCACCCCTTCGCTATCTATCTATGTAACATATATAAAAATCTTACAATAGAAGCTGCCTATGTAAACTTGCCATGTTATTGCATCGTCCTGCCAATGAGGGCACTGCAGCGCCACTACTGGTAGGAGAGTGCAACAACAGCGTGACAAGCTTACATTGGCAGTTTCCATTATAAATGTGGCCATAAGAATTAACAATGGAAATATAAAAGTAAGGACATCAGTCACTTTAAGATGGTGACTGAATTGCAGTGAAACCTGTAAATTGCGAACACCTTGGGGACTGGTATCAGCTGTCCTTTTTTTGCAGGTGTCCTTTTTTCAAAATGGCCGTTGCATGTACTGTAAAAAATTTCAGGAGAATGGGGAGTTCTTTACCCAGCATCCATCGCAGCAGAGAAACCGCTCTATCCCTGGGATAGAGCCATGCAAGCATTCAATCCCTGGGATAGAGCCATGCAAGCATTCAGTCTCTGGGATAGAGTGGTTTCTCTGCTGCTATGGATGCTGGGTAAAGAGCTCCCTTTACCATAAAAGCCATTTCTTTCACAAAACCTGCTGTTGCTTCGTGCTGACCGGAATACACTGACCCCACGAGAATTTGGGGGCAGAAAGGAAGCAAGCTGCAAGGGGAAGTGCTCGTGATCGCACCGCAGTGAAAGTTCCAGATACAGCAGCTTTGCAACAGGTTGTGTCCTGTGTTTTACGTTGTGAAAGGGCTTGAAAGCTGTCTGTATTTCGTAATTTGTGAGTGTCCGTGGTTTCAGAGTGCCTCTTGTACAGTTTACCATGTAAGTTATTTGGGTCTCTCAAAAAGTATCCATTTTTTGCATGCGTCCGTTTTTTGGGAGTGTCCGTTTATACAAGTTTCACTCTATGTCCGATTGCCATGTTCCAATTATTCGCCACCCTTTAATGCTTTTCACCTGAGGATTACACGTGGTCTTGACCCCCTGGGAGAAATGCCACGGGAGATCAACTAGTCATTAAAATAACCTGTTTTCATTTAGTGTTTTCATTATTATTTTTAATCCCTCCTCAAATTTTTTCTCCCCCCTCCGAATGTAGTGACTCACTCTGAAGTACAGATCCATTAGCACCAGCTGCTTTATAACCTCCTCAAAGTGGCCAGTTCTTTGTGCGTGAGCCTAGATTGTGAGTCAGCAATCTGTGATGAGATGTTAAACCGAGGCCCCATCTGTCCTCTTAGATGGATGTAAAAGATCCAATGGCACTGTTTTTGAAGAAGAGCAGGGGAGTTCTGGCCAATAATTATCCCTCGACCAACACCTAAAAACAGATTTCTGGTCATTATCGCATTGCTGTTTGTGGGATCTTGCTGTGCGCAAGTTGGCTGCTGCGTTTGCTACATTACAACAGCGACTACACTTCAAAAGGTACTCCATTAGCTGCAAAGCACTTTGGGACATCCTGAGGTCGTGAAAGGCGCAATATAAATGCAAGTTCTTTCTTTTTTATGAAACACTGGCATGCCATCTGCCGGAACCAAAGAGGGTATCTACTGAAGCAGCTTTCAGCCATCCAGATATTGAATGCCATTTCAAAATGTTAGTGATCTTGTTAGTTGTTTCACCCTCTGTAGGAGGGTGTTTGAAGGTGTCCTGGTACAATTGCCACCATATCGGTCTGTAGAAGCAAAGGTACATGTCTAAATGTTCATATTATATAATTACAGAGGTGTCCTTACCCTCAAAACTATTAGTACATGTTTGTTACAGTAAAGATTTGGAGCTTGCACACAGATTTTTCCAAGTAAGACAATTATTTTGCTACTTTTGCTAGACTTGTTTTATCTGAATTGTAGCTAATCCGTCGGAAAGATTTCTCTTAAAGACCCACAAATTGGAGAATGATGCATGTTTCGATGCGCCTCTTATATTGGTTTATATATTTTAAAAAATGCAAAACCTTTGTGCATTCTCATCTAAAATTCATCCCTCTCGTTATATCTCCTTGCCTTGAGGTGAAAGGTATCACTACACTGCAGCAACAGGACGACAGGCTGCAGGCTCCTTCTATCTTTTGTTGCCTCTGCAGAGTTTGTTCAGAACAAAAAGGCTGGTTTACTTTAAAGCCCCCCCAGCCCCTGTCATGAACACCTCATGGAAGAACACAAAGCGAAGGCAGGAGAAATGTTCCGGGCTGGGTTATTTTTAGTCCTTTCATTGTCTTGCATGCACTTGTCTTAATCTTCTTTTCTTCCTTCACATCTGTTTTCCTCGGGAATATCAAATCTTCTCTTTTCATTATCTTCCATTTAAGCTAAAATCTATCCAAATTATTATATCTCCTTTTGATGAATTTTGTCTTTATCTTCATTTTAAATTCATTCATTTTTATTTCACCCTAGATTTTCATTCCTCAATTATATATTTAATATCCCGGATTCTTTCTAAATATTTTTATTTCTCGATGTTGTTAATTGCTTCTTTTAGTTGGTAAACTGCTTTGAATCTTAAGCTGTTCTGCTTTGCTGTCCTTTGCTTTGATTTCTTATTAATATTCCATTATTTTAATCCTATTTGCCACTTTTATCTCCAATCATTTCTCCTTATGTGAATGAAACTTGGCTTGCATGTCAAGTAAAAGAGAATTCCAAAGGACCGGTTATTGTGCTCTGGTTTTAATGGGCGACATTATTTTTTGAAAGCTTAACAGGTTTGTATCAAAGTCCTCTCTCTTCTGTACAAGGGTTAACCCAGGGTTAGCAGGTCCATTGAAGCAGCGAAGAGGAATTTGAAGAGGAATTTGATATGAGTGCATTAAGCATTAATGATAGTAATTTCCCCATCCCTGAATGCCTCAATCCTCGTCCTTGCCTTTAAACTCCTCCACAGCAGAACTCCATTCTACTTCTGCAACCCCCACCTTGAATTCTTTGTTCTTCTGCCTCAAGCCTCTTGTGCTTCCTTCTCCCTTTATCCCACCATTGACAGCAGAGCTTTTAGCCACCTCAGGTTTTCCCCCCTTAAACCTCCCCACTTCTTTCTCCTTCCTTAAAAACCCCCTCAAAGCCCATCCCTTCAACCAAATTTTTGGTCACTCCTCCTAATCTCTCCAACCCTGGTTTGGCTCCATTATTCATGTGAAGTACCTTGCAATTTATCTTACATAGAAGGCTCTGTGTAAATTTGGCATGCATATCAGTAGGCCTATTTTATAGGATAAACTTTTCTAAAGTGTACACTGCATTAGATACAAATTATTTCAGATACTTCAATTGGTTACGAGTAATAAATAAGGGGCAGCCTCGGTAGCCCAATGTGTTGGGGAGCCAGCATGTTTTATCTCTTTTATTGTTCCAATTTTCGCCCTCCTCTTATGAAGACATTAGCCTGATTTTAACAGGGGGCACCTTGATTTGTCAACGTGAGGCCTGGGCCATTTTAACTCCCAGGCTTCATTTAAATATACCAAGCTTGACTCCCACCCGAACCCGCTTCAATGACATCAGGCTAGTGGGCGGGAGTCGGGTGAGCGGGCATGAGGCTGCTGCCCGGGTCCCATGGGAACAGCCCTTGGCAGTCAGACAAGTGGTGGGAAGGGTAGGCGATCGCAATCGGGGGAGGGGAAGCTAGGGGCCTTAGGTTTCTTTGTGGGGCCTGGAGTAGCTCTCCTGCTCCTCTTGGCCCACAAGTAAACATTTAAAAAATAAATTTAACTCACCTTTTCGTCCCTCCCCTGGGCCTGCTGCTCCTTCGCTGACCTGGCTGTCAGTGGTTAAAATATAGTTGGGGTCTGAACGACATCATCAGACCCCAAGTTTTGAATTTCAATGAGGCCCTCGTTGGCTGGCCAGCACACGCCTGTTAAAGAGGCGCATGGCGCACCGACAGCGAGAATCTGGTGACTAGGTTGCTGCGAGAATTTTAATTCACTTCGTTCTCGTCAGGCACGGGAGGTTAAAATCTGACTCACGATGGAGAATCGTTTTAAGATTCTTGCTGCATCCAATTGGGCATTCTTCATGTGTGAGCTTATAGTGTTGGCAAGCTATTCAACTCCAAAGGGAATCACGGCCAAGCTCTACGTGATCTTTACCTGACATCTGCTTTCCAGGAAGGTTCCAGAACGGGAACCCTAGGACATTCCGTTTTGTATGGCATAGTGCGACACAAGAGTGTGCATTCAGCCAGTCAGCACCGGGGAAGCTCTTTATCTCGTTTATTGAACAGAAGTATACATACAGATATATATTTGGTCAAATTACATTGAGATTGCAGAGTGCTTTCTGAGCTACATTGGCACATTATTTTTCTTTGCATGGCTGCACATGCACTCGGAACAATGCTTGTTCAAGGGTTGAAACAATTCATTTGGTGTTGATCCTAGGGGTTCTTGTTGGGCTAGGAGAATAAGAGGGTCCTAACTAACCGGGGTTCTTCTTCAATTTTGGGTCACTGCCTTCTCCTTTGAGTTTTGACGAGGGTGGTGAGTTTGTTTGAAAGGAAAGGAAAGAACTTGCATTCATCAACTTGAAACATTAACCCGGTTTCTCGCTCCACAGACGCTGCCTGACAAGCTGAGTGTTTCCAGCATTTTCTCTTTTTATTTCAGATTTCCGGCATCCGCAGTATTCTGCTTTTGCAATCAATTGCAATTTGAAATAGGCCAGACCCAGAGGATAACTCAAAGTGGCAGCATCAAGGAGATTGGGAAGATGGGAACAACAGCATCAGAGAGTTCCGAGTGCTTCAGGCCATAAGCCACTGTGCCATCCTGTATCTACATCCCTATATATTTAATTACTGATAGGTTTTGTGCTTTTCTAGCTAGTGGTGCCAGTGTGAGATCTCACTGACATGCCCTAAAGGGATAACACAGTGCTTTGCCCTTTCTCGCATAGAGTCAGTTTTATGCCACTTGAAACCACAAACGATCAGGAATATTTTTCACTTGCAAGGCACCCACTGCCAGGCCAGCTTTATTTTAACTGTTCTCCACAGTTAAAATAGTGGAAGAATGTAACATTTGCCATGCATATAAACCTACCCAGGACAAATTAGGGTTGCCTCAGTTGGTAGTCTTCTTTTTCTGGGCCTGAAGGCGCAGAGGTTTGAGCCTCATCCTGGAGACCTCACAATCAGGCACGAGGCCAGCCTTAATAATAGTATTCTAGGGAAGCAGTAAATAGATGCTCCCTGTTTGAACTCACTATCCTTTGTATGAGATGTTAAACCAAGATCCTGGCTACTCAATATAATAGATGATGAAGATCCCACAGCACTAGTTATACAGGAGGGCATACCTCTCGTGCTGCGGCCAATGTTTCTGACAAAAAGACACCCAAACCCTAAGGCCTCAAGGGCTCAAGAGTAAACGCGATGTCCAAACTCATTAGATCTTGTTAAATATCCCCAGTTAGATAAATTCAGATCGGCTCAAGTGTTTTTGGTTTGGTTGTGAAGCCATCACATCACAACATAAGAATATTTTAATTGACTTATTCCCTTCTTGACACAAGAGCCAGGACACCTAGGTATTGTTTTGGGGACCATTTTTCAGTATATTATTTATTATACAATATTAGTATTTAAAAGTTTGAAGAATTTATCATCCCCACCCCCAATGCTTTTGCCGATCAGTTCATGTCCCTCACAGTCGCAGCAGTAATTCTTAGGAGAGGAGCCAACAACAGTGATTATTAATGAGATCCGATGGCTTCTAAACTGCAATCAGATGACCACCAAAGTGTTGCAAATTCGTTGGGAACAGATGTAAGCTTGGGAGAGCCAGAGAGCATGGCAACTCCTGATTGAAGTTTCTCAAGCAATTCTCCATGGACATCGCTGATACCTTTACAAAGGATTAGGCTGCTTGCATTGAGATAATAGTTGGCTTGATGTGGCAGAGGGTGCTGTTTGGCTCTCATGTGGAGATGAGAACATTACATTGGAATCAATGAGAAAGAATCAGGAACAGCATACGGTTCAGATCAATCAGCTTCCCATGCTATGATTCTGAGGTTATTGTGCTGTTCAATGGTTTGTATAATATTTAACACTGCTGAAATTTGCAACCTGTTCAATCATACTATCTCTCCCGATTCTATCCATCTGTCCATTTGTTCATCTGACTATTTCTTGTTTTGCTTCTGGCAGGCATCTGCAGGGCAAGGGTAAATGCCAGAGCATGGGGGAAATGTGGACATTCCACTCAGCACCAAGCATTCTGATTTGTTGAAATTTCCTTGGAACCTATCCAGAAAAAATACTTAAACAATCTTGCAAAAACACTTTGAAGTCCTTTTGGCAGCCATGTTGCCTTCTCACCGACCCCACTTTACGCCTCTATCAATGCAATTTCTAACTTCATAAACACCTGAAAATTAGCCAAATCACTATACTTACCAATATAAGTAGACAACCCATTGTAAACATTCCTCCAATGACTAATCTTCCACACTCCCTACGTCTCACGTACAACAATTCCTGGAGATGCAATTTTTCACCTGGACCTTCCCAGTCATTCCTGTCTTCTGCACAGGTGCAAGGTTTCTGCCCTTTAGCAACTTCCTGTCATGCTTGCCCTCTCTACACTTTCCATATGCATAAATACCACATAGTCACCCTAATCAGCCCAGCGTTAACAGGAGCTCTGTGCTGTCCTGCCCACTATCAAACCGATGCTGATCGACCTATAAAAACGACTTGTTTAACCCATCCCTGTAGCCTATATTTGTATTTTCTAACAGAACAGATCCCCGTTTTCTTCATACCTGATACGTCATAGAGCGATACTGCCATTGCTAGAGCATGCACATTCTTTCAGGGGGCGAAGGCCCTCCAGGCTTGAGGGGATGTTTGAGAAGCAGAAAATATTGAGACTTTTAAAAGAGTGGGGTAAAATCAGGGGGAGGATCTTGAAGTGCCTGAGCAAAGAAGAGCTATGGAAAACAAAGTGACATCTTCACCTCCGAAGATGGAAATACTAAAAGGATCCATGATCAAGCAGGGCATCAGGGCCAAGAGAACAACCTCCAATCCAAGCTGACAAGGTGTGACATGAATGCTCCTTCCATGGCCGTAACCATCTTCATGCCAGCTGATAGGATGGTTTGTCCTGTACAGCGGGAGAGTTTTGTGTGCTCCCACAACCCAAAGAGGGGGGCAGGGATGAGGTGTGATAAGGGAAACTTTGCATTTGAAATGTTGCATCGCTTGCTTATTTTGTAATATCTTCTGAGTGGTTGTGGTGGTTGAATCTCTTTTATTTATGTGTATCTGTGTGTATCAATGACAGAACGCATGAGTAACAGAGAAAGGGGTAGTTTAAAAAAGGGAAATCTTGGAAGGACTGACCCATTATTCAAGTAAGATGGGCAGTTCTGGGTTAAATGTGCTCAATTTGACCACGGTGTATGAGGAGGACTCTTTGGCCACACTAAGTACTGTTGCAGATATGTTTGATGAAGAGGGAAAGATGCACGTTAGTCTAATTTTTAAAGTTTGGGCATTTAGTCCTCATAATAAAAACCCCCTTTGGCCTAATGGAACAGTTTGTTTATTTGCTATCTGCAGGCAAGTCTTCTGTATTCAACCTCCCTCCCTGCTAAGCTTTGCAAGGTATTATAATTTCTATCAAGTTCGCTCTGAGCATTCTGTACCTTTAGTCATGTAGGAAGAATACATGGAATTATAAGGCAGATATTTAATATTTATGACTCCTGGCTTGCTGAGAACATTTTTTAAGGGTCTTCTTATTCTTCATCTGTACTGTTGGTCTGGTCTCGATGAAACCACATCCCATGAACAAATAATAAAAAAACACTTCTGTGGTGACTATTGCACATATTTTCACCGGATTCAAAATTACAGGAGCCGGAGAGTGGGTGCGTGACCCACTTGGGGTGGAGGGAGTGGGGATGGGTGTAGAACTTGGGGCAGAACTTGGTTCCCCCAGGATTCCACCCCATGTAACCACCACACAAAATTCCGGTGCAGTTTGCTGGACAGTCTCCTGCCCACCCTCCCCAGCATCGAGAGGGAATCTGGGAATTCTGCCTATTACATATTTAAAGAGGACCCCCGGGTTTGGGGCGGGTGTCCTTGCTGCCTGAAATTTAAAATTCCAGTCGGCCAGATCGGAGTGGGAATGGAGTGGGTAGGTGCCCCCGCTTATTAACATCATTAGCTGAATGATTGGCCGGGTCCTCTTCAGTATTCAATTCCCTGCTCACCCCAGTGCTGCATGTAGTTCACTTAGATCCCTGTATGGATTAGTTAACATTTTCAATCTACTGTTTCCTTTCTGTCTATCCTGTTCCCTTCTTTCTCCTGAATATCTCCTCAGTTTGGAGACCAGCTATGATGTGATGCCTGGTAAATGGGAAGTATGACAATTGCACGCAACAAATTAATCAGGAGTAACACTGCAATATTGCTTCATCACTGGTGTTAATGCAGTCGGCTGTTTAGCTTAAAGATTTGCTTTCCCCTGGTGTTTCAGTGCCAGTCTGTCTCCCTTTCTCTCACTCGCTCTCCCTCCCCCTTACTGCCTCTCCATCTGACACTTTAATGAATTGTGACAAAGAATGGCCCTATTCTCAAAATGAATTCTATTCAATTCAAATATGCTTAGTTATATGTCAGAGAGAATCAAAGCACACCATTTTCTGAGATTGTGTGACACCTCACTTGCACAGGGTTAATTGCATTTCTAGTCCTTGCAAACTATGATATGAGGTAAAATAAAGCTCAAAATTTGCATGCGTTGAAGATGAGAATTCGAATGGGGTTGTGGAACAAGACTGGTGACTTCTCTCGGGACTTCACAGTCGAGACCTACACGTCAGTCTAGTATTGAGGACATGCAGCGTTGTCGAAGATACCATCTGAAGGATGAAATGTTAAGCCAAAGCTCTGTCTGCTAAAGTGGTTGTTAAAAATCCCCAACTGTCAGCCTAGATTAGGTGCTCAAGACCTGGAATGGGGGCCTGAACCCACATCTGACTCAGAAATCAGCAGCATGATGCATCCCAGTGTATGTGCCACAATGCTCCCTCCTAGGGATCTCCACTGCTGACTCTGGCAAAATATATGGAGTCAGGAGGAGGTCCCTTCATTGCCAACTGAATGGTGGGCATTAGCGCCATCTGGGATGCATCTCAGGCGCCCATCATGATGGAGAGGCAGGGAAGTCTGGCACAACCTGCTGGTTCTAGGGGGTTAGAAGGTGCTGGTTTCCCCTCGGAAAGAAGTTAACGGTGGCTTCAGGCTCCTTTTGTAAGGGGCTACAGGTAAATAATAAAAAAAATTGTTCTATTTTTCGTTGGAGGTTCAGTCTCTGCTGGGACCCCCAGGTGGGACCCACTACCTTTACTGGTGCCAGTCCCACTGACAGCCAAGAAAGTGGGAACTCTCAACTTAGGTTGTCCCTGCCCCTCTTATGCCGATGACCAGGATTTGCAAGGGATCACTGGGAGTGTACAATATTTGCAAGGGATTTCTGGGAATGTACCATTATTTGCAAGGGATTTCTGGGAATGTACCATTATTTGCAAGGGATTTCTGGGAATGTACCATTATTTGCAAGGGATTTCTGGGAATGTACCATTATTTGCAAGGGCTTTCTGGACAATTGCTTGTATTTGCAGGAGATCTCCGGGAATGCGTCAATATTTGCAAGGGATTTCTAAACGTGTGCCAGTATGTGCGAGGGATTTCTGGGAGTGTGCTAATATTTGTAGGAGTCTGCGGGAGTGTGCCAATATTTGCAGGGGTCTCTGGGAGTGTGCCAATATTTGTAGGAGCCTGTGGGAGTGTGCCAATATTTGTAGGAGTCTGTGGGAGTGTGCCAATATTTGTAGGAGACTGTGGGAGTGTGCCAATATTTGTAGGAGTCTGTGGGAGTGTGCCAATATTTGTAGGAGTCTGTGGGAGTGTGCCAATATTTGTAGGAGACTGTGGGAGTGTGCCAATATTTGTAGGAGCCTGTGGGAGTGTGCCAATATTTGTAGGAGTCTGTGGGAGTGTGCCAATATTTGTAGGAGTCTGTGGGAGTGTGCCAATATTTGTAGGAGCCTGTGGGAGTGTGCCAATATTTGTAGGAGTCTGTGGGAGTGTGCCAATATTTGTAGGAGCCTGTGGGAGTGTGCCAATATTTGTAGGAGCCTGTGGGAGTGTGCCAATATTTGTAGGTGACTGTGGGAGTGTGCCAATATTTGTAGGAGTCTGTGGGAGTGTGCCAATATTTGTAGGAGACTGTGGGAGTGTGCCAATATTTGTAGGGGCCTGTGGGAGTGTGCCAATATTTGTAGGTGACTGTGGGAGTGTGCCAATATTTGTAGGAGCCTGTGGGAGTGTGCCAATATTTGTAGGAGCCTGTGGGAGTGTGCCAATATTTGTAGGAGCCTGTGGGAGTGTGCCAATATTTGTAGGAGCCTGTGGGAGTGTGCCAATATTTGTAGGAGCCTGTGGGAGTGTGCCAATATTTGTAGGTGACTGTGGGAGTGTGCCAATATTTGTAGGAGTCTGTGGGAGTGTGCCAATATTTGTAGGAGCCTTTGGGAGTGTGCCAATATTTGCAAGTGATCACCGACACAGAAAAGTGTGAAAGCTACCAAGATACAGAGTTGTATGCATCCTTACCTCCTCTCATTTGGGATAATGGAGTGTGATATAAAAAGACCTAAAGGAGGATAGGGAAGAAAAAAGAATGTTGGTCCTAGTGCATGTGAAGACTTGGCTGCCTCAGTGGTTCAGTTGGTAAAGGCCGTAGTATAAGATTGTACCCTTGCTCATAGTACAGTGGGCAAGTGAAATAGCTATAATGGTGTCTGCACATGTATCTTTTTCTTTTATATGATTGTATGTAATTAAATACTCTGGTGCTGGGTATATGAATCGAGCAGGACTGGTATCAGGACAGGGGGCTCTCGGATTACAGCAACTTGCAAGAAAGGCACGTAGCCTCTGCATTCCACCTTCTGGCTTGTTTAGGCGTATAGGCTAAAATATTCTTGTTTCGGATGGAGCTGGGACCCTTATCAGATACTGGGTACCATAAATAATGGAGCCTTACAAGGCAGGCCCATAAAACCTGGCTTGGAATTTGAAGGAGTGAAGGGAGGGCTTGGCCTGGAATCTGAGGGAGTCAGGGGAGGCCGGGGGCACCATGGATTCCCGGCCTTGACACAGGGGCAAGACCCGGTAAGGTGAGGCAAAAACAGCCTCAAGCCGCTGTGTAAAGTCATGATTGGTTGAGGCCAGAGGTGGGACACAAGCTGCTTTTGCAGTCCCCTGAAAGGTGGGAGATAACAGGGAGGCTGACCCCTTTTTCTCTTCGAGACAAAGAACTCGAGGCACCATTGGCCACCTCGCCTTTTTGGGAGACCCCAATAGGGCAAGGACCCTTGTCAATAGCTGGCCCTGGGCCCACCCCCAAAAGTGGCATAAAAGGAGCACCTCGCACTGATAGCAGGTTGTAGAGACTTAGCGGGAGTAAGGTAACTATGGCTGACTTTGAAGGCCCATCAAGCGTCGAGTAGAGGCTCCAGGCGGAGCAGGACTGAAGACGAGGCGTCCAAGGGGTTTCCCCAGGCTGGGCAGAACACCTCGCCTGATGCTTTCTTCAAGACTCCAGAGGTGGACACAACTCTACCCAATGCAGACCGGACGATATAATCTCTTGCTCGGCATTGTAAACCCACTGCCCCAACATTGGGTGTGTTGGTCCTTTTGTGAATTTCAATAAAGCACCTTTTTACAAAATTGGAGTCAGGTCAATTACCGATAACAGAGTAAAATCTTAGAGTACTGACCAGAAGGGTCTTAAGTTCAATCCCTGCTTCGTGCTGAGTTAACCAATTTTAGTCAGGGCAGCAATAGGCGTGGCACCATTGGCCTGGTTATCCCTGAGCTATGAGGCGACACGGTAGGCGAGGGCTCCTGCTCCTGATCACCATCTACTGACTCCTGTTGGCAGTCGGACAAGGGCAGAATTGGGCGTGCCTGTGATATTGACACCTCTGTCCTGGCTTGTGCATAAAGATTGGTTACTTTGGCAAGGTAACGGGGGGCTGTGGGGGTGGAGGGCGAGGGGCTCATGGAACTTTACCTCACCGTGAGTCAACATCTTCAGGGGAGAGATTAGGGGAGGATAACAAGGTTTGCCTGTTATTCTGCAAGCACCATGGTACTACATTGAATACATTTTTGCCTTTAACACAACTACAAAGATGTCACAACTGAAGATGTGCTATTCAAATTTTTATAAATCATTAATCTACTTGCCCCCACAAGGTATAAATAAACCAAGACAGATGTCAGAACATTGCACTGATGATCCTCACTTTCACAATACCTGATGCCAAACGGATGTGCTGACAGCTGTCCAGCTTTTTGGACGTACATGTAGGAGGACATGTATCTGCCCAATTTTTAAAATGGGCTGTCTTCCTCAAATTCACTTGGACTGGGACCGTCACCTTTCTGTTGTCTCTTCCCTCACTAATTGGAGCCTTTGGCTAGGCAAGTGGGCAAACTGAACTGTGTCCAGAACCTTCCTCAGCTCCAACACTTCAGCTGTCTGATTGCAGACAAGGAAACCAGTCTTAGGGGCAGAATCACCAGGAGTAATGCTCATTATTCTGTTGAAAAACTCACTTAAATTTGCATACGGGCTATTCGAAACTCATTATGTTTCACAGGATATCTGTGCACTGAACATTAATTTTCAAAGATTGCTGTCAGTGTGACTAAAACGACTTTAATATTGAATTAACATAGCCTTTCTTCATTACAGTTTCTTCAGAAAAGGCCTCTTACATGGAGCTATATCACAGTTTTCAGCAATTTTAATGAGCAACAAAATTGTTCATCATCTGTTTAAAGTTAATGCACGTCTGCACGAGCACTCTACCGATTACAAAAATAATCCTCGGTGTTCTTGCAAGTGCAATGTAATCTTTGCAAATGGTCTGTACTTCAACTCCCCTTCCCCCACTGGCAAAGATTTGATAACTTCTTCCATTTTGGCTCAACTTCACCTCAAGGGTGTCAAACTTGGATCCAGAATTAAATCTACATGCCTGGATCCTCGCCCAGAACTGTGGTTCAAGGCTTCATTCATTAGGCTTTTTCGGCCCAAAATGGGCTTCTCCAGCCACAGAGACCTAACCTCGTATCCACTCACTGGGTTTCCTCACTTTGTGACAAGATTTCTGCAATAATCTGATATCACTGATAATAAATTGAAGAGGAGAAGTCCAATCTTGTGCAAGTTCATCATTTTGATTATAAATCCTCACCACTCTTGTCAGCCGCCATGATAACCTCTTTCCCTTGGGACGATTGGACTGTTTGGTGGGGGAGCTCTCCAGGTCATTGTTGACGTATCTCTGTGACTGGCCAGCAGTAAGTAGATTCTTGTCTCTTGTAGTTGGCCCGAACCGCTTTTGCTGCCCGAGCCTCAACCCTAGTTCTCCATCCAACTATTAAGCCATTAAACACTTAAACTTGCCCACTTAGAATCAATTTCAAGTGCAAAATGAGACTGGGATTCAAGCACAAGCCCATGTACGGGAGTCCAACACAATCTATCAGCAGGGATGATAGAACACAAGATTTTACAATGTATAATTCAATCTATCTCAACAGGACAAACTTTGCTTTTTATAATAGATCCTGGATAGACTGATCTGATCTATTTCCTAAATCCACACTCATCCTATCTCTATTCTTAAACTATCAGCTAATGCATTAGTGATCTATTTCACTTGTCTGTGTCTCCATCCAGTCCACCCATCTGTGTCTATCTAGGTCACCTTTCTATGTAGCCAATCAGTTCACCTGTCTGTCTATCCAGTTCACCTGTCTGTGTGTCCATCCAGTCCACCTATCTGTGCATCTATCCAGTTCACCTGTCTGTTTTTTTCATATAGTTCACCTGTCTATGTGTCCATCCAGTTCACCTGTCTGTGCATCTATCCAGTTCACCTGTCTGTGCGTCTATCCAGTTCACCTGTCTATGCGTCTATCCAGTTCACCTGTCTGTGTGACTATCCAGTTCACCTGTCTGTGTGACTATCCAGTTCACCTATCTGTGCATCTATCCAGTTCACCAATCTGTGCGTCTATCCAGTTCACCTGTCTATGCATCTATCCAGTTCACCTGTCCGTGTGACTATCCAGTTCACCTGTCTATGCATCTATCCAGTTCACCTGTCTGTGCATCTATCCAGTTCACCTGTCTGTGCATCTATCCAGTTCACCAATCTGTGCATCTATCCAGTTCACCTGTCTGTGTGACTATCCAGTTCACCTGTCTGTGTATCCAACCAGCTCACCTAGAAAAAGGATAAAAGGAAAAAAATTGAGAGCATTTGGGTGGGGTCCCCAAAACCATAGTTGAGGAGAACTTAGCACAAAGTAGAGATCAAACCTATCACCTCCTGGTTTCTATAGCTGGCTGAACCCTATGGAGTAGGTTTATGATTTTATCTTGCTGGCAGTTGAAAATCATCCCTCCAACAACTAATTGACAAATTAAATACAGACCCATACAGGATAAATTATTCACACTGTTGGGGAGCCACCACTGCTTCGTCCTCTCACAAGCTGCATCAGACTCTCTCTGCATTTCTGGCAGACTGACAATATTATTGGACCAAATAAATTCTGCTCAGGTTCAGAACCCCATCAATCACGGAGAATCTAACAGACCTGTCACAGTCCCGTAAGGTTGAGCTCGAGGAAAAAGGAACTCAGTGTCAGTGTGAAATAAAAACCTATTGCTTTGCAACACACTCCTGAGATTGTAGATACCTGCTGCAATTTGTTTTTATTTTCTTTTTGAGAAACTTTTCAGCAATCTCGGTCTCCTATTAAACCCCGAGCTGAGCTTCCGATCACATATCCGCTCCATCACAAAGACCGTCTCGTTCCACCTCCGCAACATCGCCTGTCTCTGTCCATCTTCTGAAACTCTCATCCATGCCTTTGTTTCCCCTTGATTGACTATTCCAATACTGTCCTGGCTGGCCTCCCATCTTCCATCCTCCATAAACTTGAGCTCATCCAAAACTCTGCAGCCCCGTATTCTACCTTGCACCAAGTCCCACTCACCCATCACCCCTGTGCTTGCTGAATGGGATTTTCACTCTGCTTCTCCTTTTCTGCCCGTGTTCTCCTTCTGTAATAAACCAGTGGATCTGACTTGGCCAGTAGGGCAATCAAGGACACTTTGGTGATACTGTAGCAGAAGGGAAATTAGTCCAAATGTTTTGCTTGGCCTCTGCCAACTTTACAATGTAACATCTCCCAGGTGCAGGGTCTGTGTCACTGTTGACTTCTTACTGCTGTTACGTTGGCTCCCGGTCCATCAACCCCTCGATTTTAAAATTCTTATCCTTGTTTTCAAATCCCTCCATGACCTCGCCCGTCCCTATCTCTCTAACCTCCAACAGCCCTACAACCCACCAAGAACTTTGCATTCCATCAATTCTAGCCTCTTGTGCATCCCCGACTTTCATCGCTCCACTATTGGTGGCCATGCCTTTATCCGTCTAGGCCCTAAGCTCTGGAATTCACTCCCTAAGCCGCTCTGTCTCTCCACCTCTCTTTCCTCCTTTAAGACACCCCTTAAAACTTATCTCTTTGACTAAGCTTTTAGTCACCCATCCTAATATCTCCTCCTTTAGCTCAATTTCAATTTTTGCCTGATTACGCTCCTGTGAAGTGCCTTAGGAGGTTATCCTACGTTAAAGGCTCGATATAAATGCAAGTTGTTGTTGTATTGTGAAGTGATTACCTGACCCCATCTATCTCCATAGATCCACAAGTGTCTGATGGATTATGCATTCAACTGGCTTTTAAATTGCCGATCGGTTTATCTGGTACTGAATGGGATCTTTCACTCTGCTTCTCCTTTTCTGCCCGTGTTCTTCTTCTGTAATGAACCAGTGGATCTGACTTGGCCAGTAAGGAATCAAGGACACTTTGGTGATACTGTAGCAGAAGGAAAATTCATCCAATTGTTTTGCTTGGCCCCTGCCAGCTCTACAATGTAACATCTCCCAGGTGCTGGGTCTGGGTCACTATGGCCTTCTTACTGCAGTTTTGTTACGGCCGGTGTTGAGTGGGTCCTTTAAGGATGCCTTTACACTACAACTGCAGCATCAGTGCTCCTACACTTTGCTGCAGTGCTGCAGTTATAAGTGTAAATGCAGTCGAATCTGGGGCCTAGCAATTGGTCGCCGAAATTGACCAAATTTCACGAGGCTATGCCGTTGCACCCCAAGGACATCTGAAAAATCTCCAACACCATATTGGCCTTGGGTGATTTTCAGGCATCTGGGGTGGCCACCCAAAACAGGAGTTAGGTCCTTTGCCTACGCTGATGTGGGTCCTACCGCCTGTTTTTGGACCCCTCAGGGAAATTGGACTGCCCGAAGCAGAGCAGGGACCGGACCTGCTCCTCTCAGGCCTAGCAAGCAGCCGCCACTGAAAAGGTAATTTAAATTTTTAAATTTTTTTTAATGTGGAGCCAGGAGTGGCAGGAATGCCCCTCCTATCTCCTCAGCACTCCCAATGGTCATTGCAAGCCGTGATTAGTCCCCCTCCCCCTGTCCTCCCCTCTTCCTGGGACTTATCCGAGGTCACTGCCGGTGAGGCAAGCGGCCCAAAATTCAATAATCCTGAAGGGCGAGCTGCCTGTAGTGTTGTTAGCTCGCCTGGAATATTTAGATGAGGCCTGAGGCCAAATTTTGTGCTTTTGATGCATGGCCCCTTTAAGAATTCCCGTGGTAGTGCTTTTGATGCACGGTCCCTTTAAGAATTCCAGTGATAGTGCTTCTGATGCACGGTCCCTTTAAGAATTCCTGTGATATTACTTTTAATGTTTAAAATGAGTTCTTAGCAGGTCAGACTCAAGTGGGGATTTGTCCCTGCTGGCCAGCCAATTTAGATTGTTCCATTTTTAATTAAGTATCTGCTCTTACTAGATTCAATGGAAGCTGTTCACTGCCATGCCTCATTGTGCTATCATATATTCGTTATCATCAAACTCCACACACCCAACCATTCCCAATTCCTATCTATATATTCCAGACTGCGTTATGTCCAGGCCAGAGCACTTTCAACAGACTTGAAATTTAACGCAGATAATTTTTTTCATAAAACCAAGGTGAATTCAATTTTGTTTTATTTCCATGGCCTCTCTCTTGAGTTGTTGGTTTGGCTAATTTGGTGGCACTCTTGACCTTTGAGTAAAAAGCTACTGGGCTCAATCCCTTCAGGGAGCGCAGCGTTGGCTGGGTACAGTAGTGTAGTGGTTATGTTACTGGTCTAGGAATCCAGGGGCCTGGACGAATAATCCAGAAGAACAGGAGTTCAGAATCCCACCGTGGATGATTTGAGAATTCGAATTCAGTCTAAAAAAATCTGGAAATAAAAAGCTGCTATCTGTAAAAGTGACCATGAAGCTGTTGGATAGTTGTAAAAAACCCAAAAGGTTCACTAGTGTGAAGGAAACCTACTGTCCTTACCCAGTCTGGCCCATACGTGACTTCAGTCCCACACCAATGTGGCTGACTCTTAACTGCCCTAACAAGCCATTTAGTTGTATCATAAACTGCTACCCAGTGATTCAAGAAGGCAGCCCACCATCACCTGCTCAGGGCAACTGCGGTAGGGTTGCCAACACTGGTTGGACGTATTCCTGGAGGTTTCACTACATGCCTCCAACCGCCCTGCCCAGTTAAACAGCCTTTTTTTTATCCTACTTCAATATTTTTAGAATTAATAAACAAAACTGAAAAATATACACAATTTTTTTTAAAGTCCCTGTGATTTTTCCCCCTGTTTTGCTCGCAACAGTGACCTGGAGATTAATCTTTAATTCCTGGAGACTCCAGGGCAATCTAGGATAGTTGGCAACCGTAGAATGGGGATTGGCAATAAATGTCGGTCTGGCCAAAGAAACCCACATCCTATGAATGGAATATAAAAGATGTTAAGACGGAATCCTGTTTGCCTGTACAGGAGGATGTTAACGATTCCATGGCATAATTCAAAGATGAGCAGGAGGTTCTCCCCGTGTCCTGGCCAACAGAGGACTCCACTCTGTAAAGCAGGCAAAGACACCACACTGTAGGCCATCGTGTCAGGAGATGCAGGATGTGACTGGTACTGACAGTGCTTCAATCCTATGTAATAGACACTAGTAATGAATGAACCTTTACCAGCAGAGGGTGTTTGCTCAGGGGACTTAAGCGTCTGACCATTACAGTCAATATCACAGCATGCTTCCCCGATGTGACAATCTGACAGGCCAGAAATTAAAACTCACCTGGGCGAGGTCCCATGGGCCTGTTGGCGCCCAGGGAATCATATTCCAGTCAGCACCTTCAGGAGAGAAGGGGAGAAATTTGGGATTTTAAAAAAAATTTTGCTTGTTCACAAGAACACCCAGATGCTAGTTTGCTGATCTCAGCTGGGCAGTGATAGGGTTGCAACAGTGGGCCTGTAGGGTTTGTCTACATAATCCAAACTCTGGTCCTTACCAGGGTCCAGGGGTTGGTGAACTCTGGATGGTAATGTTTGGAAAAGTGTTACATGAACAAATCACTTTAAGGCTAAACAAATTTATTGGCACAAGTTCATACAAACTTTCCGAAGTAGAGAGTGGTCGTTGAGTTTTCTGGGTGATCAGTCCATCGCACTAAAGGCTGTTGTGTCTTCTTCTCAATGTGCTCCTTCTTGAGGTGAACTCCTGTTGTTCTGTTCTCCAACTGCAGTGCCAGTTCCGTTGCAATGTTGTTTTTGTACTTTGGGCTGTGAGTAAATTAAGGGCAGTGTCATTCTGTCCAGTCATCTCCTGCCATTAGGCCTCCATGATGGACAGTTACTTCATTCAAAATCTGGTACAATTAGCTCAGCACTTTAAAATATGAAGGCTCCCCTTACCTGTGCTCACCTGGTTTTCTGTATCCACGATTCGAACTAACCCATCAGTTCTGAGGTATGTTGACTTGTTTAAAACTTCTAGAAGCTTTTCCATAGAGCTGCAGTTTCAAATCAATTAAAGTCTTCACACTGAGGACACCATCCAACGTGCTAAATGGGATAGATTCAGAACAGATTTAGCAGCTCAAAACTGGGCATCCATGAGGTGCTGTGGGCCATCAGCAGCAGCAAAATTGTATTCCAGCACAAACTGTAACCTCATGGCCTGGCATATTCCTCACTCTACCATTACCAACAAGCCAGGGGATCAATGAGGAGTGTAGAAGAGCAAGCCAGGAGCAGCATCAGGCGAACCTAAAAATGAGGTGCCAACCAGGTGAAGCTACAACACAGGACTACATGCACGCTAAACAGCGGAAGCAACACGCTATAGACGGAGCTAAGTGACTCCACAACCAACGGATCAGATCAAAGCTCTGCAGTCCTGCCACATCCAGTCGTGAATGGTGGTGGATAATTAAACAACGAACGGGAGGAGGAGGCTCTGTAAACATCCCCATCCACAATGATGGCAGAGTCCAGCACGTGAATGCAAAAGACAAGGCTGAAGTGTTTGCAACCATCTTCAGCCAGAAGTGTAGAGTGGATGATCCATCTCGGCCTCCTCCCGCTATCCCCACCATCACAGAAGCCAGTCTTCAGCCAATTCGATTCACTCCACGTGATATCAAGAAACGGTTGAGTGCACTGGATACAGGAAAGGCTATGGGCCCCGATAACATCCCGGCTGTAGTGCTGAAGACTTGTGCTCCAGAACTAGCCGCGCCTCTAGCCAAGCTGTTCCAGTACAGCTACAACACTGGCATCTACCCGACAATGTGGAAAATTGCCCAGGTATGTCCTGTCCACAAAAAGCAGGACAAATCCAATCCGGCCAATTACCGCCCCAACAGTCTACTCTCAATCATCAGCAAAGTTATTGCTAGGGGGATAGAATATAAAAACAAGGAGGTATTGCTGCAGTTATATAAGGTATTGGTGAGACCGCACCTGGAATACTGCATACAGTTTTGGTCTCCATACTTAAGAAAAGACATACTTGCTCTCGAGGCAGTACAAAGAAGGTTCACTTGGTTAATCCCGGGGATGAGGGGGCGGACATATGAGGAGAGGTTGAGTAGATTGGGACTCTACTCATTGGAGTTCAGAAGAATGAGAGGCGATCTTATTGAAACATATAAGATTGTGAAGGGTCTTGATCGGGTGGATGCAGTAAGGATGTTCCCAAAGATGGGTGAAACTAGAACTAGGGGGCATAATCTTAGAATAAGGGGCTGCTCTTTCAAAACTGAGATGAGGAGAAACTTCTTCACTCAGAGGGTGGTCGGTCTGTGGAATTTGCTGCCCGAGGAAGCTGTGGAAGCTACATCATTAGATAAATTTAAAACAGAAATAGACAGTTTCCTAGAAGTAAAGGGAATTAGGGGTTATGGGGAGCGGGCAGGAAATTGGACATGAAGCTGAGTTCGGATCGGTCAATGCCCTGTGGGTGGCGGAGAGGGCCCAGGGGCTATGTGGCCGGGTCCTGCTCCGACTTCTTGTGTTCTTTAGATTTGTGGTTGGGATCAGATCAGCCATGATCTTATTGAATGGCGGAGCAGGCTCGAGGGGCCGATTGGCCTACTCCTGCTCCAATTTCTTATGTTCTTATGTTCTTATGTTCTTATGTAAAGTGATGGAAGGTGTCGTCGACAGTGCTATCAAGCGGCACTTACTCACCAATAACCTGCTCACCGATGCTCAGTTTGGGTTCCGCCAGGACCACTCAGCTCTAGACCTCATTACAGCCTTGGTCCAAACATGGACAAAAGAGCTGAATTCCAGAGGTGAGGTGAGAGTGACTGCCCTTGACATCAAGGCAGCATTTGATTGAGTGTGGCACAAAGGAGCCCAAGTAAAATTGAAGTCAATGGAAATCAGGGGGAAAACTCTCCGGTGGCTGGAGTCATACCTGGCATAAAGGAAGATGGTAGTGGTTGTTGGAGGCCAATCATCTCAGCCCCAGGACATTGCTGCAGGAGTTCCTCAGGGCAGTGTCCGAGGCCCAACCATCTTCAGCTGCTTCATCAATGACCTTCCCTCCATCACAAGGTCAGAAATGGGGATGTTCCCTGATGATTGCACAGTGTTCAAGTCCATTCGCAACCCCTCAGATAATGAAGCAGTCCAAGCCCGCATGCAGCAAGACCTGGACAACATCCAGGCTTGGGCGGATAAGTGGCAAGTAACATTCATGCCAGAAAAGTGCCAGGCAATGACCATCTCCAACAAGAGAGAATCTAACCACCTACCCTTGACATTCAACGGCATTACCATTGCCAAATCCCCCACCATCAACATCCTGGGGGTCCCCATTGACCAGAAACTTAACTGTACCAGCCACATAAATACTGTGGCTACAAGAGCAGGTCAGGGGCTGGGTATTCTGCGGCGAGTGATTCACCTCCTGACTCCCCAAAGCTTTTCCACCATCTACAAGGCATAAGTCAGGACTGTGATGGAATACTCTCCACTTGCCTGGATGAGGGCAGCTCCAACAACACTCAAAAAGCTCGACATCATTCAGGACAAAGCAGCCCGCTTGATTGGCACCTCATCCACCACCCTAAACACTCACTCCCTTCACCACCAGCGCACCATGGCTGCAGTGTGTACCATCCACAGGATGCACTGCAGCAACTCGTCAAGGCTTCTTCGACAGCACCTCCCAAACCATGATCTCTATCACCTAGAAGGACAAGGGCAGCAGGCACATGGGAACAATACCACCTGCACGTTCCCCTCCAAGTCACACACCATCCCGACCTGGAAATATATCGCCGTTCCTTCATCGTCGCTGGGTCAAAATCCTGGAACTCCCTACCTAACAGCACTGTGGGAGAACCTTCAGCACACGGACTGCAGCGATTCAAGAAGACGGCTCACCACCACCTTCTCAAGGGCAATTAGGGATGGGCAATAAATGTTGGCCTTGCCAGTGACACCCACATCGCATGAATGAATAAAAAAAAAAGTCCAGCTGCACACAGGGATCATGCTAACAAACGTTCATTCAATCTTTTTGGCTGATGCGGCATCTTTCAAAGTTGTCCATTGTTTCTAAGTTAATGTCCAAATCCATAGCGCAAAAAGGCACTCAAATCTCACAGCTTCAGTGCCACTGGGCGAAGGAATGGAAGATTCACCCAGGTTCCCACTTCCTGACTGCCTTCCGGTGAATCCTGCTGGGAAGTGTGTCTATGGGAATATTGGGTGAGCATGGGATCAGGCTCAGCTGCAATATTCCTCTATGGTAGAGAAACCTAGACTCACTGTTTAGGCTCACACATGAAGAATGTCTATTTGGGTGAGACATGTGGAGGTGTCCCCCAGCAAGAGTCAGTACCCTCAACAGAGGAGGGGAAGAAAAGGAATTGTGTAAAGACCGCGTAAATAAAATGATTGTACTGCTCCATTTCATTGTATGTAATATATTTGTTAGCTGTGGTTCAGTTGGTAGTGCTCTTGCCTCTCAGTTAGAAGGTTGTAGGTTCAAGTCCCACTCCAGAGACTTGAGCACAAATATCTAGGCTGTCACTCCAGTGCAGTACTGAAGGAGTATGGTTGGAGGTGTTGTCTTTTGGATGAGATGTTAAACCAAGGCCCTGTCTGCCCTCTCAGTTGGATGCAAATGATCCCATGGAAGAGCAGGGACTGAATTTAGGGCTTATGAGGTGAGATTTTCCTCTTTGGGGTAGAGTATTGGCAAGGTGGGACTTCCACCCATCCTTCCAACTCTGCCCCAAATCCAACCAATTTCCCTTGGTCAAGGGTCACTATTGATGCAAGATTAGGCCTCAGCAGGATTCTCACCACCAAGACAGAGGCCACCATGTCTGGGACCACCACTGCAGCACCAGATGAGATTGCTAGGTATGTTAGCTATGCCGTAAAACTCTACAAAGACTTTAATGGCACAGGATGTCACTAGTTACACCAGTTTACAGGATTGCAAGATTTGGTCTCCATCTTCTCTCTCTCTATCACAACCTTTCTTATCTCTCTATTTTATTAATACTACAATAGTCATTGTGCCTTGATTCTCCTCACCTCCAAATTTCAAACCCTGGACACTCTTCCCTGCATATTCACTGTATTGAAATCCTTGCACTATCTCCTACTCCAACTCATACTTTCCCAGGATCTCAAAACTGATCTACCCTTCTTCCTACAATCTAAATGTTTTTAAAACCCAAGCTTGGGGTTATCCCAATGCACCTTATTTTATTCCTGCTCTTTTACCCCTTCGATATGCCCTGCACTGTGGGCCTTGGTGCTTCAGCTGGGTTACTCAATAATAATAAAAAAATAAACAACATTTCAATTGAAGTTTCACACTCCAATAGCCAGTCCCTATTACAGTTCTTAAATGTCATTATTACATCAATGGCCTACATCTTTCTATTTTTAAATCTGAACCTACTGAAAATTGAGCACAGGCTCATTATATAACATTACAATGGCACCCTATTATAATTAGGTGAACAGTCCTGAACTTTGATTCCTGTGGTAGCATTGTACATGATAATTGGAAGCAGACCATGTGGTTACAATTTCTACTTTATTCAAAGTCTACCATCTGTGATAAATGGTGTTTCATTCAGAATGATCGAGTATTGTGGCTTATATCTTTCATTCCAATGTGTTGAATAAGGACCCATCAGGACGAATGATAAAGGATTCCTGAATTGCTTTGTGTGTTGATATATATATGAATGGCTCTGACATTCAGCCACTTTAAAAGAGCCAAACAAGGGAAGAGGAAGAGGGACATGTGTGCGAGTGCACTATTCTTATATTTCTGGTACTTGGATTCAAATTCAGCCCAAACTAATGGGATGAAAGTTTCCTCTCTTTGCTGACTGTACGAGTTGTGACTGGACTGGACATGGGCAGTCTCAATCCAATTCTTGGACAGCATGGGGTTGAGTTTCATCTTCACCACCTGGGCGATAATTTGGCAGAGCGGATCGCCCATCCATTGTGGAATAGGCCCAATCTTCATAATATTGAAATCCATAGAATGAAAATCTACTCCCACAAGTCCAGTGTAAACATTGCCCTTAATTCAACACAATTCATGCCAAAAAGGCACACTTACTTGGGCGGAGGTGTTGGGGGGGGGGGGTTAGGAATGGCTGGTGTGGTGGAGGAAGGGATTTGTAGCAAAATCATTATCTTCCTGTTTATGATTTGATACGAATACTGAACCGGAGAGATTCGTCCTCTCCCCCATTATTTGGTAGGGTAGATGGGGCTTTGCTTTGCATATAACGCATGCTAAGCTTGACCAGGAAATGCTCAAATTGGCATTGTATGCCTGGGAGTGTTTGATACTGTTACTGGGATCTCAACAAGTGCAAGTTACCCCTTTGAAAATTAAGGCTTAGGACTTCTGACCTGTTTGGACGCATAATTAGCACAATCTGGACAGGGGGTTTCAGCTCTTTCTCAGATGTGCTAACAAATTCTAATGAGTGTTAGGGTGGACGGATCTTCCCTCATGACATCACTTTTGGAGGTGGGACTGGTGGGATTTTGGACTCCCCGGGAAATCACGACAGCTCCACCCAGCGTACGGACAATGGTAAGTGCATCTCCAGGAAGCAGCCATACTTATCGTACAACAACAACAACTTGCATTTAAACAATGCCTTTAACATAGTAAAATGTCCCAAAGTGTTATCAAACAAAATTTGACATGGAGCAACATAAGGAGATAGTAGGACAGGTGACCAAAAGCTTGGCCAAAGAAGTAGGTTTAAAGAAGCATCTTAAAGAAGGAGAGAGAGGTAGAGAGGTTTAGGGAGGGAATTCCGGAGCTTAGGGCCTAGGAAGCTGAAGGCACGGCCGCCAATGGTGGAGTGATGAAAATTGGGGATGCACAAGAGGCCAGAATTGGAGGAACGCAGAGATCTCGGAGGGTTGTACAGCTGGAGGAGGTCACAGAGATAGGGAGGGGTGAGGCCATGGAGGGATTTATAAACAAGGATGAGAATTTTAAAATCCAGGCGTTGCTGGACTGGCAGCCAATATAGGTCAGCGAGCACAGGGGTGATGGATGAACAACCAACTTCATTCGGCCTCAGAGCAAATCGATTGCCATTAGGTGAGTGGCAGAAGAACAGTCAGCAAGTAGAAATCTTAGCTTTAAAGATTTAGACCAAACCAGCCTGTGCCCCCCACTTACTTAATGGAGCAGCACGGTGCCATTTTGAAAGCCCACTGCCTTTATGGGGTGGGTGCCCTAGTGGTGCTGTGAAAAGCATGTGCACTCTCTCCTATCGTTCAAATGACCCCATCTCTGGGATTTATTGTCAGGATTCAGGACCAAGGCAGATGGGCGGGTGGAAATCCCGCAGTGGAGGGGGGCTCCTAGAATTTCTGGACTTAGCATCATACAGAAGCCACAGGGTAGACAAAGACTCCCTTACACATGGAGCTACATCTACCAGGAGTGCAGGTCAGAAATTTGGCATACGCATAACCCATGATTTTCCACTCAATGGACATATGCAATGATCTGACCACTTCCTTTTCAGGAGGCTCTTTACAAGAAGGAGCCGCAGATTGAGTAAATATGTAATTTGCCTCTTCGGTTTCCACTGGATGGAGATTGGAGTTATGCTGCCATCTGCAAACTAGAAAACAGGTTTGAAGTCTCCAACTGCCCAGGGTTCACTCCTCTTATTTTACTGTGGAGTCAGGGCACTAATCTTTCACAGTTAATTGAAGGTGTCCTGACAACACTTGTCCCGTTTCAGTCGTCAATATACGAACCTGTCTCATAGTCTAGGGTCACACAGTTAATGTGGTCATGCAGAATGAGAATGTGGGCAGCAAGTAACCATCTGATACCAAGAGCTGGCTGGTGAAGCTCCGGTACAGGCAATAACTGTTAACAAAACAAGTTAAAATAAGTAAAGGCAGAAGACACGGAAACTTACTATGATGAGTGTGATGAGGAAAGTTATGCTTATTGTGGTAGATTGCCAAGGCATAACAATTCATAGCCCTGCCTACATTATTTTCCCAGTTAGGAGGATGGGCAGTCCAATCTATAGCCAACAGCTAGGAGAGTACTTGGCCTGACTGATTTTCCATTTTGATGAATTAATCCTCATCTTCAGGTTTCTAGGTTCCCTTTAAAGATCAAAGGTTTCACAAGATCTGAAATGTCAAACAAATATTCTGCTGTTTAGAATTTAGTTTGTTATTAGTGTTGCTTTTAAGAATGTTCTGGGATTGTTCCTGCCCATACTGCTACATGGGCAATCCACAACATTTACTTAAATGCATAACCTGGGCGAATGCATTAAAGCCAGTCCACAGTGGATGCAGAAAAGCAGAGAGCAAGAAATCCAAGCTCGACAACTCGTAGCCTCTGTATCATTCCTCTTTTAACCTGTCTCTATGACGACACACACTATAAGATTAGTTGCACGTACATCAACCAGGGGTCCAAACAGTTGATGGTGTTGAAAGACAATTGATTGACATATGCTCCAATTCACTGGGAATGCAGAGTAGAGATGCTAAGTATAAATAATGGTGCTTCTAATATCATGCCAAATGCTACATCTCTGTGGCCAATCTTAGACAAAATGGGAACATTGAAGTAATGCAAATTAAGTAAATGACGGCATACACAGTGAGAGGAACAAGTTACCAATCTGCATCTTGTCATCACACCTCCTTGTTTGGTGGGCTGGAGTCAGTATTGGTGGGTGGTCTGGGAATGAGGGAATGACTCATTGGCAGTCTGTGGGTGGTAGCATTGAGGCAACTATAATTTTTACTTTTGTGTCTGAGCATAACATTTCTTTTCAAAGTTTTTCTATTCTGCCAGTGGTTTATTTATATGTCCATCCATTGGAGGGGGAATGAGACATTGGCGTTAATATATTTGAGGCCTCTAACAATAATCTTCATCTGACTTTAAGTGTCCTGCCAATAGTGGATTGCGGAGGGTATTCAAATTCCAAATCACAAAGGCCGTCAGATGCAATATTCTACAGGCTATTCTGTAGTCAAGCTACAGATCTGAGTGCAGGTTCTCTTTGTGGACTCCTTGAGGTTTGGGTGCAACCCCTCCAAGCACACCTCTCAATCTGCAAATTGGAAGATCAGAGGTACAGGCCCTCAAAACCCAGGAACCAACGACCAGAATCAAGGACACTTTATCACACTATGTGCAGCTACATGATTATTCAAATGACCTAACAATTACATGTTCTGTTCTATTACTTATGTGCTACTAATACATTTAATGCGTTGTTATAGTTTCCACAGAGTTTAATTGTCTTTTATTGCGCGTTTAATGTGAAATTGTGGTGCAAGCTGTAACAAATAAAAATAAAACAAGTCTTTAACTTAATTTGTGTCTGTCTCTGATCGTGCATTGCATTGCAGCTTTCACCATTGTGTGGTGGCAGTCCTGGATTACAGCAACAGCTCCTGTTCTATCAGGTAAAAGATTACAAAAAGTAATTGTGATTAAATCTACTGGTAGGTTATACAAGCAGGTCCACCTGCTTTCTCTCTCCCAATCTCGACCTCCATCTCTCTCTTACTTTCTATCTCACTTCCTCTTTCTCTATCTTTCTTGTACTCTATTTCTTTCTCTCTATCTCTTTATCTCTTTCACTCTATCTCCTTTCTATATCTATCTATCGATCTATCAATCATTCTCTCACTTTCTCTTTCTCTCACTCTCTCTCTCATTCTGTCTCTCTTTCTCTCTCGTGTGTGTGCAGTCTCTTCAGCAGGGCTTTTTAAAGGCTGCACTGATCAGCACCAAGCTGCTCTCCAGCAGAGTGGTGGGAGAGATGTGGTGTTGGCCGGGGAGAGGGATGATGGTGAGAGGGGTCATGGAAGTGGGGACTCCACTCAAAGTGCTCCCACATCTCACTCGTTGCCCCCCCACCCACCCCAAACCAGTACCCGAAAGGCTGCCTCCTCTCCCGATGGCCAAATCTGCCCCTGCACAGGTGTAGGTGGAGCAGTGTTTGGCGGGGCCCTCACGGGCTCCAAAACTCAGAGGTCGTAGGCCAAGGGCATCGCAGCAGTCTAGGCAGGGATCTGAGCAGCCTGCCACTATGTCTGCTGAAGTCACAGTGGGTGTACCACGTAGAAGCGGTAGAAAGAGAAAGTTAAAGCAATTGTGGTTCACCAAGGGGACGAGCAAGGGCGTTTGAAGATATGTTATGTTGTTCATTCTCCTTTTTTTTAAATATTGGCACATTACATTAATTAATTATCACTACCACGTCTTGCCCATTATTGCATCCCGGGTGCTAAGTCACCCTTTAATTTCCTTCATCGTGAATGCCAATACATGACGACACCCTTTGAGTGAATGTGCAATGGCTGTATGCGTGGTTGAAGGATAGTTTTGTGCAAAGGGGTGGGGGGTTAGTTGGTGGTGGTGGTTGTGACAGGCGGACTGAGTATCTCAATTTCTTTATTTTGAAACTCATGTTATGAGAACCTCAGAAATATGAGGGCATCCCTGGCATCCCAGGCAGCAATGTACGTGGATGGTTTGGTGATGGGTGCTCCATCTTCATTTTCCTTCTCCTCCTCATTCTTCTCATTTATGTTCTCCTCATCCTCTTCAATGTTGTCGCCATCAGAGGATGATTGATGAGCATCTTCACCCTCCTCCACCTGTAACCCTCTTTGCTGCGCCATGTTGTGCAGGAGACAGCAAACCACGACACCCTCACTGGCGAGTACTGCAGGGTGCCTCCAGATCTATCCAGGCACCTGAAGCGCAGCTTCAACATACTGATGGCTTGTTCAATGACACACCAGGTGGTCATGTGACTCTGGTTGTGTCACTCTTGTGCCTCATTGATGGGGTTCCTCACAGGTGCTATGAGCCATGCTTGCAGGGGGTATCCCTTTCCTCCGATGAGCCAGCACTTAAGTCTGTCTCCTGTCTGAAAGAGGTATGGAATGTTGGACTCGCGTAAAATGAAGGAGCCATAACAGCTGCCAGGGAATCTGTGCCCGCATGTGTGCCCACATGCAGCAAGTCCATGCCTGCATGCAGCAAGATCTGGACAACATCCAGGCTTGGGCTGATAAGTGGCAAGTAACATTCTCGCCAGACAAGTGCCAGGCAATGACCATCTCCAATAAGACAGCGTCAAACCACCTTCCCTTGACATTCAACAGCATTACCATTGCTGAATCCCCCACCATCAACATCCTGGGGGTCACCATTGACCGGAAACTAAACTGGACCAGCCACATAAATACTGTGTCTGCAAGAGCAGGCCAGAGGCTGGGTATTCTCCCCAAAGTCTTTCCACCATCTACAAGGCACAAGTTAAGAGTGTGGTAGAATACTCTCCATTTGCCTGGAAGATTGCAGCTCCAACAACACTCAAGAAGCTCAACACCATCCAGGACAAAGCAGCCCGCTTGATTGGCACCCCATCCACCACCTTAAACATTCACTCCCTTCACCACCGGTGCGCCATGGCTGCAGTGTGTACCATCTACAAGATGCACTGCAGCAACTCGCCAAGGCTTCTTTGACAGCTCCTCCCAAACCTGCGACCTCTACCACCTAGAAGGACAAGGGCATCAGGCACATGGGAACAACACCACCTGCACGTTCCCCTCCAAGTCACACACCATCCCGACTTGGAAATATATCGCCATTTCTTCATTGTCGTTGGGTCAAAATCCTGGAACTCCCTACTTAACAGCACTGTGGGAGAACCTTCACCCCATGGACTGCAGCGGTTCAAGAAGGCGGCTCACTACTACCTTCTCAAGGGCAAATAGGGATGGGCAGTAAATGCTGCCCTTGCCACCGACGCCCACACCCCATGAATTAATAAAAAAAATATCTGGCTCACACCTGTAGATATCTCTTCCTGTGGTCGCACACCAGCTGTGCATTGATGGAATGATAGCCCTTTCAGTTTATGAAGACTCCTGGCTCATGTGATGGTCCTCAGGTTGCCACATGTGTGCAATCAATTGCGCCCTGCAACCGTGGGAAGCCAGCCAGAGAGGGAAAACCCGCTGCCCACTCATTCTGGCTGATGTCGTCATGGGGGAAGTTCAGTTAATCGGATGCCCTGGCAGATAACCCATCGGTCACCTGCCTTGTACACTCACTTGCAGACGAATGAGACACCCTGGAGATGTCACCAGTGGCATCCTGGAAGCACCCAGAGGTGAAGAAATTGAGAGCAGACATTACTATTACTGCGATGGGCAATGCGTGGCCACCAGGTCCAGTGGGGAGCAACTCTTCCTCAGGGAGGCTGCAGTTGTCTGCGACCACCTGCCAACTCAATCACAGCCTGCGTAGGCACTGCTCCTCAGAGAGGTTCTGGAAGATCAGCCTCTGCCTGAATACCCTCTCACATGGGTAGTGCCTCCTGTGATGTCAGCCTCTCTGTTGGTTCCCTTCTCTGCTGTTCTCCAGGTCCTTGTTGAGCACCTCTGTCTCGTGCACCTGCGGATCCCAGTACAGCACGAGGTGGCTGACATGGGTGTTCATTTTCCTCCTCCTCACACGTCCTCTTGAATACATCCATTGCACCGCCCCATCATGATCTTGTCAGTTTGAGAGGCTCTAAAGTCTTCCTAAAGCTGTCTCAATAAAGAACTCTCAGTCTCAACACAGGAAGAACATTCAGCCAAATGATTGCCTGAGAGAACTGAAAGACCAGCTGCAATGCCTGAGCTTTCCTTGAGATGTGTCAATCACAGATTTAAAGGGCGAAATCAACTCCTGCACGAATCTCGCCTCCGTTTCACTGACAAGATTGAGAAGCCGTGGGAAACCCACGCAGGTGAGGTTAAATTAGCATCCACCAAAAAATTAAGTACCTCAATTATACCAATGAGGTAAATTGCCCCTTTAACAATCAGCCCGTTGGCATTAAGTTGTGATGGGACTTCCGGGTTTCGGATGCATGAGCATCCAGGTGCGCCTGGATTAGACCTGGAAGTGGGCGCGTTGGAGTCGGGTTGCAGTCGCGCTTCAAAAAGTGGTTATTTTAACCTCCCACCCGCCCCCAACCTCCCCGTTTATTGTGGTTAAAATTACCCTCAAGGTATCTGAGGGGTGATTTTATAGAGGTGTATAGATAGTAAATGATAGGGAAAAGGTAAACCTGGAATATTTAAATTAAATTGTGAGTCTAGGACAAAGAGACACAGGTTCAAACTAGTAAAAGGACTGATATCAGGAGATTCTTCTGCATGCAGAGAGTGACTGACACTTGTAATGGACTTCTGGGCAGAGTGGTGGAGGTGAGAATCCTGGATGTATTTAGGATGTTGTAAAGGGAGAACTGTAGGGTGCTTCTGGATAGGTGAATTAAGATGGGCTGAACGGTCTTACTCACCTGGAATTATCATGTGACGGGTCAATGTCGTCATCAGGGGAGGAGAAAATCAGTGGAGAACATTAGCAAGGAGAAAAAAAAGATGGAGTAGGCTAACAGACTGGGTGAACAAATCAGAACACCTGTATAATTCATGGAGCTTGTCAAGTTTGAATTTAAGACAATTAAAGGATGAGGTTAGACGTGACATGGTAAAGTGAAGTTAATTGAGCAGCTGCATCTTATCAGGAACTTACCCGCACCAATGTACTTAGCAATATCAACATGGCTGATTCTAGGAAAGCTGATTGGAAAGATTGTCACTAATCTCCACCTGAACTTTATGTGTTCACGTCAAATTAGTATTTCATTTTGACAAGCGAACATTTTGAGAGATGCCCACTCCACCCACACATACAGTTAAATACAGACTTAGAGTAGGAATGTATCTTTCAGATGCCAAGGGTTGACAGGTGGGAGTTGTACTGATTTCCTAGTTCACTAGAAAACTGTCCATCCGAGAGAGATGGACCTTGAGAAAACAGTGCTCCATGTCTGGGCCAAAGAACACTGACTGTGCTCGCCCACTCTTAATACGAGCAGAGGGCATCATCGACCTGTGGTTTGAGCCAAGGGTGTATCCATGAAGCTCAAATTTTGTAGACAAAGCAGCTGCTGCATTGTCCCTTTCCCTCAGCTACTGGCCCTTTGCCAACTCTCTCTGGCACCCGAGTGCAGATACCAGGCATTGCTGTCTCACTTCCCGCCCTTTAGATCTGTGTCAACAAAATGGCAACCAACAAGTGTCGCTCTGAATCACTCCTTGCTACCAGCGAGTTGATGTGTCTTCCTGTGCCTTTGGTTTGAGCTCCTGTAATCCCCATTTGTGCAAGCACTGCTACTGATTGCAGTGAGTATTGAGTACACTTAAACAGAGGATGTTATTGAGAAGAGGAGAGTATTTTCATTGTAAGCGATCTCCCCCCACCCCATATTTATATCTGTGAACACTGCAGTAAGAGGAAGAAAATGGGGAAAAAACAAATCTGTTGACTCACTGCTGAAGGTCTGCGCTCTCCAATTTTCAGGCGGACCTCAATTTAGAGAGCCAGCACTCCTGCTGGGCACAGGCGGGGCCTAATTAAAATATTTAAATAAGGGCCAACAGGTTGCATAAACTTGGCTTGGCTTGTAGATACAGAGAAATTATTTCCTCTGGTGAGGGAATCCAGAACAAGAGGGCATAATCTTAAAATTAGAGCTAGGCCATTGTTGGCCAGGGGCTGCAGAAAACTACTGAGTTTATTTCGAATTGCTAACACTCAGGCAAAGAGACTAACTTTTGAACTGAAGTGACCTGGAGTTCAGTCACTGGTCTGAGCTGGCCGGAACCGGTTTGAATTAGTTACGCTTCTAAGAGACAAAGGGACCATGATGAGACACCAGTCCTTATTTAGAAAAGGAGTAATGAGGTGATGCTACCTAACCCCTTGGAACAGAGCCAATCAGGGGATAACACCGACCACTCGAGGAAATCTAAGCCAACAGGAGAAAGACAACACCACTCGAAAAAGACAGACTTGGAAATAATACTGAAGAATTGCAGGCTTGGTGCCAGTGTGTGTGCTAAACTCCGGAGACTAACCATCGCGAAAGTGGGAGACCCTACGTCAGGGATGTGGAGACTACGTCAGGGACGTAGAGAAGACGTCAAGAGAGAGAGAACGGAACGCCTGGCCAGCGTCAGCTCTCCTTTCCGGGTAATATAATATCCTTTCTATTCTGTGACTACTCAGGGAGTGTCAGAGAAACCTAGTGGGTGTGCGTTTAAATCCTAGTTTGGGTATAAAACTTTATAACCTGCTGTAAACTGCATGCCTATATCTAACCAGACATATAAGCTATATGTACATGATCTAACAACGTTAATAAAGCAAATTGAGAATTAAGAGAGAATTGATTCGTCTCCTCTTTGTACTAAGCCAATAACCGTAACCTGTGACCTCCGGTCAACACCATTTAGGAGTGAATTCAGGAAGCATTTATCCACACAAATAGTGGTAGAAATTTGGAACTCTCTCCTCAAAAGGCTGTGGATGCTAGAACAATTGGAGCTTTCAAGATTGAGAGCTATAGATTTTTGTTAGAGATGGGTACTAAGGAATATGAAGCAGGTAAATGGGAGTTGAGGTAGAGATCAGCCATGATCTAATATAATGGCAGAACAAGCTTGAGGGGTTGACTGGCCTACTCCTGTTCCTATGTTCCTATGTAATTGACATTGTCAGGGACCCAACACCATTTTTGTGTCAATCAGAGCCGTCAATACTACTTCCTCAACCATGGGCGGTACAGGTTCGGGGGTTGGGGGGCAACAATGATAGCTCTATTTAAAGAAATCCTTCGCTGTAGACGGGGAAAGCTGGAAGCAGGTCCGGCACTCATTTTTTCTTCAGTCTCTTGAGAGTTTTGAGCCTTAAAAGTGTAAGATTCTAAAAATTCACAGATCCCCCAAAAACTCAGAGAAAAACCCTAAAGAAATTCACCTTTACCCTGAGTATGGGAAAACTTTGCCCATTGACTATAATCCTAAAATGGAAGGATAGTTGAGAGGTCACCAGATGAAATCTACAACCCATACGTGGAAGGTGGGAGAATTACTGCTTCAGACATGTCTCTGTTTTAATGCAAAACGGACAGCAGGGGGTCGATAAGCACTCCCATTGAAAGAGATAACTGTTTTCAGACTGGTGGGGCCATGCTTTTGTTTTAATGCAAAACCTATCAACACCTAGGACGTTGGATACAAAAGGAAGCTTTATGTGACAAGCTCTAAATCAGAATTAAAAACAATGACACATTGGGAGAAGCAATTTGCAATATGATTGGGACCATCAAAAGGCCATCAAAGAACTTTGTAAGAATTGTTTAAACAGGCATTGTAAGAGAGACATCCACAAGGCAAAAGCTCTCTCTCTCTCTCTGGCTTGCTGGCTCTGGTGGGCTGCTTGTGTTGGTTCTGCCTGTGTCTGGAAAGAAGAGCAGTTTGTAGTTTCCAGCAAACAACAAGGCGAGGGGAAGGCAGTTTGACAAGGAAGATCAGCAGCTCTAGAAGCAGGCCGACACACAAGAAGAAACTGTCTTGGTTCTGCCTGTGTCTGGAAAGAAGAGCAGTTTCCAGCAGACAACAAGGAAAGCAGTTCGACAGGGAAGGACAGCAGCTCTAGAAGCAGGCTGACACACAAGAAGAAACCAGAGCAACAGTCCCAGTGACCGTCAGACACCTCGCGGCAACAAGGGCCTTACGAAACAACCAACCGAATATTACCACCAACCAACCGGGTAATATTGAGCCACCGCGACCAAAGAAAACCAACTCGGGAGAAAACCGAAGATCCGCAAAGTTTCCACTCTACAATCTATTTCTGACCTACCTCTGGGTGAATTACTGTCAAGGTTTCGTTTGGTGAGCATTATCCCTGGTCCTTTAGAGTCCAATCTAACTAGTACAGTGGGATTTGGGAGGGGTGAGGTATCTTTCTACTGTAATTTCCCTCGCGTGTACTGTAGTGTTCCCCATTTTATTAGAGTGTTAAGATTGTTGTGTTGTATTTCCTCTCTTGAATAAAGGTCAAAGTTTCTTGCACCAAAACCAGTTGTCTGCTGCACGTTGTCACAACCCCCAAATAAGTCCAAGGTCTAGAACCCAGGGAGTGGGAGCGATTCGATAATGCTCAGTAGTCAGAGGTGAAGCTGACACACACCACCACCCCCTACAAAAGCTCCCATAAATTCATCTCCTTGCTGCTGTGTGTGTTCATAACATTTCCCTGCCACTGAAATCTGCTGCTCCATCTGATGCCTTCATCTCCCCTGTTTAAGGTGTTTCTGTAGGCCTATGATCAGTTTCTGTCCCGTCGGATTTCCCACCCTCCCAAACGGTGAGCCCCCTTTAAGCAGCGTGATTAGCGCTGGCAGCTCAGCTATTCTATTAAAATGAGGACCAACCATCAGAATCATCAGGCAGGTGGAGCAGACGCCTCACACACTGCCTGCTCAGATTGTGTCACTGAACGCAGGTCGACTTGAACAAGTGTAGACCCAACAAGAGAAGAGTGAGGAACCAGTGCAGAGGGAACAGGATACACCAGGAACAGGTGTCGGCTGTGGCTCAGTTGGTATCACTCTTGCTAATAAAGCAGAAGGTCCTGGGTTCAAGTCCTACTCCAGAGACTCAAGCATGAAATCAAGGCTGACTCCAGTGTAGTACTGAGGGAGTGCTGCACTGTTGAAGGTGCCATCTTTTGACTGAGATATTAAACCGAGGCCCGGTCTGCCCTCTTGGGTAGATATAAAAGATTCCATGGCATGATTTCAAAGAAGAGCAGAGGAGGTGTCCTGGCCAATATTTATCTCTCAACCAACATCACTGAAAGACAAATTGTCTTATTGCTGTTTGTGGGACCTTGCTGTGCGCAAATTAGCTGCCACGTTTCCTACATACACAAAAGTGACTAAACTTCAAAAGTACCTCATGAGTGGTAAAGCGCTTTGGGACGCCCTGAGGTCATGAAAGGCACTATATAAATGCAAGTCTTTCTTTCTTTACCTGGTCCAGATCACAGGTTGCTGTGGCGATAGTTGGAAGGGCCAACTGAGAGTCTAGCTCACTTAGGGAGAAGAGTTCCTGTGGTCACTTAATCTTGGCGACTTTGTAAACAATGATATTTTCCGAGGCACTACTCCATATGCATTGACAGGGCCTCTCACACAGCGGGCAGTTTATCAGAAAATCTCAGGCTGTGCACCCTCAAATCTCTGATAAGCTGCCTGTTGCGAATGAGGCTCCGCTGATGGTAGGGAGGTCTTGGTTAGTTCCCACTCTGTGTCCCTACTCCCTGAGAAGCCGTTAAAGAATGCAGTTACGATTTTTCTAGTAATTGTCTTCCCTGGGAGATTTCAATACCTCCTCATTATTGTTTATTTTTCTTCATTCCTTTGAGCCAGAAAGAATGCATAAGATGTTCCACATCTCCCTCCATTCACTTCAGGGACAGAATACTCAATGGGAATCAGCGTGATCTGCAATTGCCATATCAATTACCGAGTGCCTTAACATCTTTTTTATGGTGTAATTCCCTGTGACCAGCTGTGGAACTATCATATCACACTGCTCCCCTCCCCAGCGGACACACTTGTTATTCTGCTGTTCTCCCGTAAGGCAATATTTCATTAGTGTTGAAGCTAATGAAGTTGAAGATAGCTAAACGTGGCCATTACTGCAGTTACTACACCTGACTGCACAGTTTTAATACAGTCACATGTGTTGCATCCTTCTAGATTCTCCTTTCAAAAAAGATATCTTGCTTGAATATTGTGACAGGGTTTGACTGCATAAACGTGGACCGAATAACAGTGGGGCAAATGCCAGTTGGCGTGAGTTATGCAGGGCCTCTGTCTAGGGCTGAGAAAGTACCAAGTAGTCTGGAGGCTCACATGGTAACTGATCACTCCTTCCACCTTGTCGATACCGTGCCACATCACTGAGGAGTTTCCAACATCTGCAGTTTTCCTTTTTATTTTCGATGGGCAGCAACGCCAAATTGAAACCTCATTTTCACAGTCCCCATCTTTTTTCTTTAAAGCCACCTGGTTAAGGGTCATTTCTGTGGAGTAGCTGTTAACAAAGTGTAACCTATGTTGAGCTGAATCCATGCAAATTAAGATGCATCAAGTACATATACACTCAAGTGACAGGCACATCTTAGAAATTCGCTTAAACACGGTGAGCTAGAAATTTGGCCGTGTAGCACCCGTTGTTTTGGCGCTACGCAGCTTCCCGAAGATCCAAAATGGCGTCCGGAATGCGCACGTTTCTACTGTTACATGCGCCGGGTGCCAGCTTGGTAAAGGGTTTCGTGCACGCGCAGATAACGAACTCTGGCAG
Organism: Heptranchias perlo; assembly: GCF_035084215.1. NCBI lineage: Eukaryota > Metazoa > Chordata > Chondrichthyes > Hexanchiformes > Hexanchidae > Heptranchias > Heptranchias perlo. The sequence continues at coordinate 12,575,920 of NC_090353.1, read as the reverse complement.
CGTGTAAAGTAGGGAGAATATGCATTAGATCAGTGTGCAATGTTGATTTAAAATGATAGGCACCATTTTGGCACTTAAAGCTCCAATCAACGCATTGTCTTAACCACGAGCACCTGAATGTGTCTCAGACGGCCGAGAGGACCCCTCACCAGCGCTATTTAAAGAGACCATGCAGGATTTACAGGTTAGTTGATGGATTATTGATTTTGGCTGCTGATGCATTCGTAACTATTTTTAGAGGTATCCTATACTTGAATACTAGGATGAGGGGACATAACCTAACATTTAGAGCCAGGGCTTGCAGGAGTGAAGTTAGAAAATGCTTCTACACTCAAAGGGTGGGAGAAGTTTGGAACGTTCTTCTGCAAACGACAGTTGATGCTAGCTCAATTGTTAATTTTAAATCTGAGATTGATAGATCTTTGTGAACCAACATTATTAAAGGATATGGGGCTAAGGCGGGTATATGGAGTTAGGTCATAGATCAACCATGATCTTATTGAATGGCGAAACAGGTTCGAGGGGCTAAATGCCACTGCCACTTGCTGCCTCCTGTTATGCACCACTTTCTCCTGCAAGAAAGCGAGAAGTGTCGGTGAGTGTCCTGCAGGATGTCTGGGTGATGTGCCTGTCATGGTTGAATAGCTGCCAGTGTGTGTGACCTGTAGGTTGTGGGTGTGTGGCTTGCAAGAGTGGTAATGTGTGAGGGTGAGAGGAAGCATCTGATTGGAAGGGTTAAGCACTGATTGAAAGAGTTTGTTGGTATGCGGGTGATGGGGAGGTGTAGTGTGTGGAGCAGTGGATGTGGCTAGTGGTGTATTTGGTAGGAGATGCCACTTGACCGTTGACCTCACTCACCTTGACCACTCATGTCAAAGGATTGAACTTCCTCCTGCACTGCATCCATGTTCGTGGTGCTATGCGCCTGGCATCGGCTGCTTCCTCTATTGCCTCTCACTGCCTCTTGAGCATATGTCTGGAGGGCCTCTTGCCCCCCTGCGGATATAGGATGCCTCTTCTTCTGTCCACCTCTTGCACCGAGGCCTCTAGTGCATCAGCAGAGAACCTTGGTGCATGCATTCTCGCAGGCCTGGTACAAACTCAGATCGGCAGATTGGTGAAGTCTGGCATGCAGATTGGAGGATGTGGGATTTAGTAGTGTGCAACCTTTATTCAATGTTTTAACATAACTCAACAGTTTGTAAACATAGGGATGGGACCTGCATCTGTGTTTTAACTGTGCGATGTCTGATCTCCGTTCAGACTCCATGCGGACCCATATCTTATTTTTTGCAAATAAGTGGTGCAGCCTGCCTTTAAGAGGTGCAGGCTGCCTTTAAGAGGTGTGAGCAAATCACGTGATATGTGGGCACTGTCCCCCCACGCTGCCAACATCAGAAGCAGCGAGCGTGGGTTAATCGTGGACTGTGATACCCTCACCCAGATTTGGGCCTTATTCAATTTAACCCCCTATAGACCTGTATCCTCAACTCTGCTGGAGTCACTGTGTAAAACTAATTTAAGAATCTATAAAAATGAGAACACTAAAGATCCACTGGCGGGAGGGTCGGTCACCAAAGGTCACAGATTTAAGATAATTGGCAAAATAAGTACTTTCAGCAGCGAGTTATTATGATTTGGAATGCATTGCCTGAAAGGACGATGGAAGCAGATTCAATTGTAACTTTCAAAATGGATTTGGATAAATACTTGAAAAGGAAACACTTGCAGAGCTATGGGAGTGGGGCGAACTGACTAGCTCTTTCAAAGAGCCAGCACAAGGAGGATGGGCCAAATGGCCTTCTTCTGTGCTGTATGATTCTATAATTCTACTGTTATAATACAGGATATCTTCAGGTCCGAAATCACAATAAGAATATTTTGAAAATGAAATTTTATTAAGTTAAAAACAGCGTTGAACACATTCAAACTTAAATCCAATGGAAGGGTCCCAAAGTTTTTATATTTCTCTTGTAACTTAAGAGATCTGAACCCTTCAAATGAATTACAAGCTTATAACTCTCACTCCAAGGCCCCAGCTTTAAATATATTCTGATGTGAATCTACTTAGGTTTTGTCATCCTTATACTTCATATAATCTACTTCCTTTCCCAAGTTATTGACACACAACCAAAACAAATGATATACACACATAAAATCAGACTTACATCAATTCAATTCCCACATCATGCTTTTTAAATCATCTCAAATTGTTCCCAACCCTTGTCACAATCAATGATAGACCTGTACTGCATCCCAGTTTTGCACAACTCATTGGAAACCTTTTGTAAACCCAGATCTGTAATGCCCTAGGCCAACAAATGGTGGCACGAAATTCAAGACAAATATGAATGAAGGTTTTATGGGGATGGATATATTTCCATTTCTCTGGTGTGGCCAACTTCATAGTGCAATTGGTTAAGCATCACCAACATGGGCCACAGACCATAGACATACAACCAGCCTGCTGAGTACTGCTAGCCAAACCCTGAAACGCTAGCATCAGGAAGGGACTGGTTCAAAGAGAAAAGATAGGGGACACCAATTCTTGCAACAGGCACAAGAAGAACAGAGATCTAATCCAACAATAGTATTGGATCAAGGACTTCCTGATAGACTAGTTGAGGCCATGGCCTCGTGACTCATCTAAGAACCAGCTGCAACGGGGGGGCGGGGGGGGGATGATAAGGCTGATATTCTGGAAAGATGGCATCAAATAGGCAGAAGGACTTTCTTCATTGAAATCTAACCTGCTATGCTCCTGCGTGCCCATCCTAGCCACTGCCGAAAAAAACACCCTTAGCCTGAAGTACATAACACCAGTATGTACAAACAAAACAACAAAGCTATATTACTCTATGCTGCTTTAAATGCAGCATCTGCAAAAATGTGCAGTAAACGCAGCAGCATAGAAAGGAGTGTAATATTCTGAAAAGAAATTCTATCTCCCTCCTACCACCACCTCCCCCATTTTCCTGTAATACATACCATTTTGATTCAGTTAAATGTTTAATTTTATTCTCTGTGAGGGCTTAATTCCTACAGCAGTGCTGTGATTTATTTGCTAATATTTCTGCCAGTACAAATTCTAATTGTCGAATTATGTGCCTGTGACCTTTCATTTCTGTCAGTGGGAATATTAAACCGAGGACTTGCAGATGTGTCTTTCTGTGGATTTTCAAAGGGGCTGATTTTATTTGCAAAACCAATTACACGATATAAAGATTTTCAGGAAGCGCTCAACAAGTTTCAACTAGATCTGTGTAAATATATAATAAAAGTTCACAGATTATGTATGGCAGGATGCAGGCTTCTTTCTCCATCAGATGACAGGCTTACAGCTTGTTATCAATTGATAACCAGTTCATCTGAGGTAACGCTTTTCAAATTTTTGGGCCAGTCACAGAGCTTACTTTTGTGTCGAAGCAAAGTTTTTTTCCGATACAAAACCGGTCGTAGAACTTGGTTGTGTAAAATTCTACACCGTTATGCCCAGACTGCACCTTGTGGCGTATCCACTTCTGGTCACCGAGCCACAAGAGGGATATGAGAGGTCACTTTAACTTTTATTGTCGGGCGAAAAATGGGCGATAGCGAATGGACAGCCCAATTTTACAGCTCGCTGATTTTCGGGCGTGCTGTTAAATGGACTCCCGATTTGCCACCGCCCGTTTTTCGCCCAGCGGTGAGGGTTAAAATGAGCCCCTTTCAAGCCCTGGAGAAAGAGCAGAGAGAAACCTTGAGGTCGATCCCCAGCATCACATGCCTCAGTTATGAGGAAAAATTGGAGAAACTTCATCTGTGAGAGGAGACAACTGAGGTTCGAACCGCAGAGATTTGTAAGATAGTAAACTGTATAAAGGAAGTAAATCTGGAACATTGCTTCAAGGTAAACTATGGCCATAGGACAAGGGCACACAGGGTCAAACTGGTGGAAGGTAAATTTCGAGCACGACCAGCAATTGATAGGTGGAGAGAACTCCCAGGTAGAGTAGGAAGGTTCTAAATGGGCCAAGATGGGCCAACTGATCTTCCTTATCTTTATCTATCTAGTGAGTCAGATTGGTGGTCTGACCACGGAACAGTACTAGGCAAGTAGTGCAAACCCGTGACTAGGATATAGTCGTACACTGCTTGGGTTTCATACTGTGCGCAGTATAACTGCAGTCCATTCGGGAATATGTTACAAGTTTAATTTTTATAGGAGGGAGCTCATTATTGTATCGGCTCTCGCCTAACATTAAAATTTAACCCGCACTGGGAAATCAGTACGTGGAGCTCTGTTCAGGTGTGAAAGCATAGCAGAGACAAGTATCTATACAGCTGACCTCTAATATCAGAGCAGGTATCTGTACATAAAAACATAAGAAATTGGAGCAGGAGTAGGCCATACGACCCCTCAAGCCTGCTGCACCATTCAATAAGATCATGGCAGATCTTCGACCTCAACTCCACTTTCCCGCCCAATTCCCATATCCCTTGATTTCCTTAGATTCCGAAAATCTATCGATCCCAGTCTTGAATATACTCAATGACTCGGCATCCACAGCCCTCTGGGGTAGAGAATTCCAAAGATTCACAACCCTCTGAGTGAAGAAATTCCTCCTCATCCCAGTCCTAAATGTCCAACCCCTTATCCTGAGACTATGTCCCCGAGTTCTAGACTCTCCAGCCAGGGGAAACATCCTCTCAGCATCTACCCTGTCAAGCCTTCTTAGAACCTTATATGTTTCAATGAGATCACCTCTCATGCTTTGAAGATCAGCGATGATCTTATTGAATGGCGGAGCAGGCTCGAGGGGCCCTATGGCTTACTCCTGCTCTTATTTCTTATCATCTTATGTTATATAAACTTCAGAGAGTATAGGCCAAATCTACTCAATCTTTCCTCCTTGGACAATCCTCTCATCCCAGGAATCAATCTAGTGAACCTTTGTTGCACCCCCTCTAAGGCAAGTAAATCCTTCCTTAGGTAAAGAGACCAAAACTGCACACAGTACTCCAGGTGTGGTCTCACCAAAGCCCTGTACAATGGCAGCAAGACTTCCTTACTCTTGCCCCCTTGCAATAAAGGCCAATGTACCATTTGCCTTCCTAATTGCTTGCTGTACCTGCGTGTTAACTTTCTGTGTTTTGTGTACAAGGAAGCCTAAATCCCTCTGAACACCAACATTTAATAGTTTTTCACCATTGAAAAAATATTCAATTTTTCCATTTTTCCTACCAAAGTGAATAACCACACATTACACTCCAGCTACCACCTTGCCCACTCACTTAACCTGTCTATATCCCTTTGCAGATTCTTTGCGTCCTCCTCACAGCTTACTTTCCCACCTAACTTTGTATCGTCAGCAAACTTGGATAAATTACACTCGGTCCCTTCATCTAAGTCATTAATATAAATTGTAAATAGCTGAGGCCCAAGCACCGATCCCTGAGGCACCCCACTAGTTACAGCCTGCCAATCCAAAAATAAGCCATTTATTTCTACTCTCTGTTTTCTGTCCATTAGCCAATCCTCAATCCCTGCTAATATATTACTCCCAATCCCATGAGCCCTAATCTTGTGTAACAACCTGTGTGGCACCTTATCGAATGCCTTTTGAAAATCCAAGTATACTACATCCATTGGTTTCCCCTTTTCTACCCTGTTAGTTACACCCTCAAAAAACTCTAATAGATTTGTGAAACATGATTTCCCTTTCATTTCCCGTGCTGGCTCTGCCTAATCATATTATGATTTTCTAAGTGCCCTGTTACAACATCCTTAATAATAGATTCTAACACTTTCCCTACTACTGATGTCAGGCTAACTGTTCTGTAGTTCCCTGTTTCCTCTCTCCCACCTTTCTTGAATAGCAGGGTTACATTTGCTACCTTCCAATCCATTAGGACCATTCTAGAATCTAGGGAATTCTGGAAGATCAAAACCAATGCATCCACTATCCCTGCAGCCACCTCTTTTAAAACCCTAGGATGTAGGCCATCAGGTCCAGGGGATTTGTTGGCTTTTAGTCCCATTAATTTTTCTAAAACTTTTTCTTTACTAATCTTAATTACTTTAAGTTCCTCACTCTCATTAGACCCTTGGTTCCCCACTATTTCTGGAATGTTTTTTGCATCTTCTACTGTGAAGACTGATATAAAATATTTGTTTAACATCTCTGCCATTTCCTTATTCCCCATTATAATTTCTCCTATCTCTGTCTCTAAGGGACCCACGTTTACTTTTGCTAATCTCTTCCTTTTTATACACTTGTAGAAGCTCTTACAATCTGTTTTTATATTTCTTGCTAGTTTGCTCTCATATTCAATTTTCTCCCTCTTTATCAATTTCTTGGTTATCCTTTGCAGATTTCTAAAACCCTCCCAATCCTCAGGCTTGCTACTCTTTTTGGCAACATTGTAAGCATCTTCTTTTAATCTAATACTATCCTTAACTTCTCTAGTTAGCCACGGTTAGATCACTTTTCCTGTGGAGTTTTTATTCCTCAAGGTTATGTATATTCGTTGGGCATTATGAATTATTTCTTTAAATGTTCGCTGTTGCTTATCCACCATCATATCTTTTAATCTAATTTCCCAATCTACCTTAGCCAACTCACCCCTCATACCTACATAGTTGGCCTTGTTTAAATTTAAGACTAGTTTCGGACTTAACTACATCACTCTCAAACTCAATATGAAATTCTATAATATTATGATTACTCTTCCCCAAAGGATCCTTTATTATACGATTACTAATTAATCCTGTCTCATCACACAATACTAGATCTAAAATAGCCTGTTTCCTAGTTGGTTCCTCAACATATTGTTCTAGAAAACTATCTCGAATGCATTCCATGAACTCGTCCTCCAAACTACTTTTGCCAATTTGGTTTGCCCAGTCTATATAAGGATTAAAGTCCCCCATGATTACTGCATTACCCTTGTTACATGCTCCTTTAATTTCCTGATTTATACTCTATCCAACACTATAACTACTGATAAGGGGCCTGTAAACTACTCGCACCAGTGTTTTCTGCCTCTTGTTATTTCTTGGCTCCATCCATACTGATTCTACATCCTGATTTTCTGAGCTAAGATCCTTTCTCACTACTGCCTTTATCTCATCCTTTATTACAAGGGCTACCCTCCCCTTCTCTTCTATTTTGCCAATCTTTTCTAAAAGTTAAGTACCCTGGAATATTTTGTCCCCAACCTTCATCACCCTTCAACCGTGTCTCAGTAATGGCTGCTAGATCAAACTCATTTATCTCCATTTGTGCCATTAATTCATCTATCGTGTTCCTAATGCTTCGTGCCTTTAATTTTAACTTTTTACTTTTTTTCCGTGATGTGACCTTAGTCACTGATGCCCGATTACCTTTGTTAAACTCTCTGTCCCTTCCTGACACACTCTGCTTGTTTTTACCCAAATCGCTACTCTGCTCTATAGCCTTGACTTTTCTTTTTAGACTGATAAAATAACCCTTGCCTGAACCCTCCCCCCTTCTTATGAGTTTAAAGTCCTGATCTCAACTGACCTTTAATACCAGAGTCAGGTATCTGTACAACTGATCTCTAATATCAGAGAAAAATATCTTTACAATTGATCCCTAATGGAGTACACTGTGGGACTTCTCAGCTTTGTCCCACCGGATTCCTTTAAGACGGTCTAAACAGTCAGTTAAGTGAATGACAACCAGTTTTTACTGAAGAGTGTTTCTGGTTGAAGCAGTTTGGTGGGGCTCTGAGTTTACTTTGGGGGGCAGACTTCAAAGCACAGGTAGCCATAGCTCTTTGTTCACTTTACTTATACCATGTTTTTCTAGGGTCCAACAGTGCTGGATCTCCCCCAGGTTCAGGGTTTCCTCCACGTCACTGATGTGATTGGAGCAGCCTGGGATGAAAGCAGACTCAAAATGGTGGCTCTCTGTTGCAGAGGAAATTTGAGATATTCTTTAAAATGGTTGGGACTCTAATTCTTAATTACTGCAGGGTAAGAATTTATCTGGTAGCTATCTGTGGCGACATCTTAAATATTTTGATGAAGTTTTCATTGTTCGATGTTTCTAACGAACTGTAAACATGTTCTCTTTGGTGATGAGATGGAATCCTTACTTTTATACTTTTATTTGCAGATTGAGGGAGAACTTTGAGCAAACAGTGCTCTCCTAGACTTTCCTTCCTTTTCCGACATCTAAACAACCACATATATTTATAAAGGGAATGGCCGACATCCAATGGAATGCTCATGGTGACTGTAGAACCACAGATGTTTACAGCACAGAAGAGGTCATTTGGCCCATCGTGTCTCTGCCTGCTCTTTGCTAGAACAACCTGGAAACTAATTCCACTGCACTACCCACATCCTTGCATCTTCCTATGCTTCAAATATTTATCTAATTTTCTGTTAAAAGATGCACTGGTCTCTGCCTCAACTAATTACAGTGGCAAAGCATTCCGTGCTCCAATAACTCTCTGTGAAAAGGAGGGTACACTGTTTTATAATGACTGGAGTATCATAACATGTAGCACACAGTCTATTATACAATCCCAAAGAGGAATGTTTCCTTTAAGCAGTCCCTTTATGCCACTTTGGAAAGAAATAGCCCTTTTCTAATAGATGCGGAAAGACTGCCTCAAGGAAGGCTGCCTGCTGCTGATCGTGAGCTGTTTTTACCTTGTCTCTTCCCTTTAAGGTCATGGTGCGTACACCTTGTGGGGAAGAGACATATCCTGAGTTCAATTAAAGGCTAATTGTGTCGCTGAGGGAAATTTGTCTCTGGATTGGTAGCTACTTGTAGATCCCCAGCCCTACACTTTGGGGACAGGCCAGGTTATCAAGGTGAGAAGAATCCATCAGGAAATCATTGGCTTTTTTTTCTCTTAATACTTTATATTAAGATTGTTCAGTTGCAATTTGTTACTGTTTTACAAAGATGATATTTCAGCCAAACAGACGCTGACTATACATGGATGATATTTTGACACTTTTGGATATGATGGGCATGTTATTGCAAGACTTTTATATATTTAGAGAGGGAGAGATACTAGAAAGGCCTTCATTACATTGAGGGTTGGCTTGGCTCTGTCACTTCAGTATCTCCGAAACACCCTCAATGCAATCTTAAAAAAATAATATATATGATCTTAGTCATGTTTCTCCTGACCTGTCGGTGTGTGTGGTTTATCATCTTTGTGTTAAGCATGACATGTGTTAATATGGATTTGATTTTTCATTGTCACACACACAGGAAATTAGATTCCCTCCATTCTGCTATATCTGACCGCCTGCAAATTACTCGCCGAAAAATGCCCAGCGACTCCTCAGGAAAAGGAGATGATTATTTTTTTGCAGTGCTCGTGCTAAATGTTGTTGTTTAGCTCGGAGAAAATAAGTGGCTCATGAATCATTGCTTGGGAGGGTTAATTGACACTGATTTATAACTCTCTGTGTAGCCTTTGCCAGACGTGTTGCTTTGCTGGTAAGGAACGTTCCGCGGGGCTGTGTTGAGGGAGGAGTCAAGGTTTTCAAGGAAATTGAAAGTTCCTTGTCAACCCGTGTCCTGCTTCAATCTATCACACGTCAGCCTTCCAGATCCCAGGTCAGTTTTGTGCTAAGGGTGGAGTTCGAGCCTACGTGATATGATTAGAACACAAATCATCCAGTCAGTTCCAGTGTCCTGTTTCCAATAAGTTTCTTGTCAGTTTCCGGTGCGTCTTTGTGATTTTGAAATCAAACACTGACTGTCAGCCTACATAAATTGGCCTTTAACACAACAAAAATGCCATTGGATGTTCCTTTTATTTTGAGAGATACGCTGTCGTTTTTTTAATTTCCCATTTTGTTCCTGAAGACGCTGACTCTCACTGGGGATCTGCAGATACTGGGCCACCCCACAGTACCTCAACCAAGTGGCTATTCTTTATAGTTAAGCTCATACAGGACATTTTGTTGTGTGGAGCATCACAGCCAGGCCCGGGCTTGCCATCAGCCAATATCATGTGCTTCGGGAAATGAATCACTGGATAGCTATCAGGAGCAGGCACCATGACAGATGTTTGTACACCCATACTCTTCCCCAGCTAACTCAGTGCAGACCAGGAGTCAAACCTAGGACCATCCTGATCAGAAAGGTTCATCATTTTGGAGCGTACCCACTGAGCTATTGAGGCAGTTCTTATTGTGTATTCTGTTCTGAAATTCTATTGTGCTTTTGTACCCTAAATGATCGAAATTGTAGGATGAGATGCAAATGTATCTTCTAGGGTTTATCAGACAACTTTTAAATTTCCTATTGGATTGCTAGATATATACGCATTGTAGACTAAGCTATGTCAGCGTTAGGCCCCCAATTTGCAAATGCAATGGACCTAAGGCCAGTTTCAGCACACGCCCAGAATGTCTACTCAGAAGCCCAATCTAATATGGCGGCCAGTCCACTTCCAGCGTGTGCGCTGCCCACCATATTGGATTCTTAGGTGCATGTTTTACACTAAAGACATTAACAAACTTCCAGAATGGGTGTGTAAATGGTAAATTAATTTTAATACAGATAAGTGTGACTGGAAGAATAAGGAGGCCATTTCTTGGAAAATAAGAGCTTAGAGTAGCAAATGGATCTAGGGGTACAGATTCACAGATCCATAAAATTAGCAACGTAGGTTAACAAGGCCATAAAATGTGCAAACAAAGCACTGGGGTCCATTTCTAGGGGAATAGAATTCAAAAGTAGAGAAGTTATGTTAAACATATAGAACCTTGGTTAGACCACACTGTGCACAGTTCTGGTCTCCACATTACAAAAAGGATATAGAAGCACTGGAGAAAGTACAAAAGAATTTACAAGGATGATACCAGAACTGAGAGGGTACAACCATCAGAAAAGACTGAACAGACTGGGACTCTTTTCTCTAGAAAAGAGAAGGCTGAGAGTTTGAAAGGGTAGACACAGAGAAAATGTCTCTATGTGTGGGGAGACCAAAACTAGGGACCATAAATACAAGATAGTCACTAATAAATCCAATAAGGAATTCAGGAGAAACTTCTTTATTCAGAGAGTGGTGAGAATGTGGAACTTGTTACCACATGGAATGGTTGAGGCGAATAGCACAGATGCATTTAAGGGGAAACTGGATAAACACATGAGGGAGAAAGGAATAGAAGGATATGTTGATAGAGTGAGAGGAAGTAAGGTGGGTGGAGGCTCGTGTGGAGCATAAACACCAGCATAGACCTGTTGCGCCGAATGGCCTGTTTCTGTGCTGTAAAAGTCTACGTAATTATATAGAAAATGAGAGCAAATTATCAAATTTCTAGGCCAGAGAGTTTGGGGTGTGAGAGAGATCATCATTTGGCCTAATATTATCTCTAATAAAACCACAGCCTAATTCCGACTGTGCAATATTCAATATATTGTTAACATTTCCTTAAGAGTGTTCTGGGATCATTACATACTGTCTAACTGGTACAGGCTTTGTTTAAGTACATGGTGTGAACAAGATCAAACCAATTGCAGAGTGAGTGCAAAGAAGCATGAGATAAAAGATCCAGTTTCCATCGGCATGCAGCCGCTTGTTTAATAAGTTATCTTTATTAAAGACACAAATATACTCATCATCCCTATTCACACATGAAGATTGGTCAGTTGAGGGGGGAACTGGAGGATATCGCACCCAGCACAATCAGGACCTTCAAAAGAGGAGGGAAGAAGATTGGATGGGAGAAAAAATGTCGGGGGACTCGGGGTGGCAGAGAATTGCAGGCAAGCCTTAGTGATGCTGTCAGCTGCCTACGCCTCACTCTCCTCCCTAAACCCCTCCATTTTCCACCTCTCTCTCCACTTTTAAAAACCTACTCAAAGTCCATCTCTTTCACTTACCCTATCTAATTTCTCCCTCCCTGGCTTGAACCTGCTTTTATACAGCAATTTGTGAAGCACCTAGAGACATTTCTTTTCGCTAAAGGCACTATATAAAAGCAAATTGTTGATTTTTTCATGTTGCCTTTTAAAGACAAGATATGTTGGCTTAGATCACAAAACCGGCCAGAACATCTGACCTCAACACTAGGCCAAATGAACCGTTTCTGCTGTACACCTCTTTCCCTAATTCCATGCAATTGAACTGATTATGTTAAATCACTGAGTCAGGTCAAGGTTTCAGCCTTTGACCTCTGCACTACAGTGTGTGTGGCCAGAATTTTGGAGCCAGTGGCTTTGATAGGACTCTCTTGAGGGGACTCTTTGACAGGACTCTGTCACTCTTCAACTTTTGAGCCTCCTAAAGTTCATCCACCCCTTCCTTGTTCTGGTTCTAATTATCCTCTATTTACATATTTTAAGGATTCGTTTCCCCTAATAAACTAACGGCTCATTAGTTTCTTTAGTTCATTTAGACTCCATCAGATAGTGAACCAGTCATGGTGGGATCAGTAGGATTGCCAGGATAAATAGTAAAGAAGTGGGGAGTTTTAAGGTATGCCAGGCTCCCAGCAAGCTTCAGCATATTGGTGCTGAGGTAAATCTGTGTCTCACAAGATACCACGGCCTTGAAATGATATTATGAATAGGAGGAAAGCTTAATATGTTAGCATGAAATGTCTTTGACTGTTATTTTAGTCGAGGTACAAACCTGTTTATTCTAAATATTTGCACTGCTTAATTTCAATTCCTATATCCACTACAATATAAGGGGATATGATGCAGTTGCCATGTTGATGCCTTTACTCAGCAACGTACCTGTCGGATCCATAGTCAGCATCTCACAGAATGATATAATGTTCCAACAAAGAAACAAGTTAATCAAGTCTGGAAGTGACAAAAGTGCAGTAAGACTTTCAGCAGCAATGGGAGGGAGGTGGGTCACTGATACTACCCCTGGGCCATACCCCTACGTAAATTGAGTTAGAGACTTCAAGTGCTTGCAAACACACTTCAAAAACAATGTTAGAAAGAATCTCTGTCAAGGATAATATGACAAGGAGAACCTAATTGTTACTTTGCACTAAATAGATATCCGCTTTCCTGCAAAGGAAAGCATGCTCCAAGGCAAGTGTCCTTCCTGAAAGACAGCACGAAACGTGCCTTCAGCCTGGAGCGTGATCTCGATGAGGAAACACTTCTCTGAGATAATTGAAAAATGCTGATGAATGTTTACAATCACAAGCCTCACAGAGTATTTGTTAATCTTCTTTACTCTATCTTCTAGGAAAGATGAAGCTTCCCTGGATGGGGTGGCCTTAACCCTCGGAGTGCTGATACTCTCTTTATCTTGTATCGGCTTGGCTCAGTTGGTGGCACTCTTGAGTCAGAAAGCTGTGGTCTCAAGGCCCCACTCCAGGATTTGAGCACAGAATGTAAGCCAACGCTTCAGTATAGAGATGCTGCATTTTCAGAGTTGCGCCTTTAACATATATGAATGGTCCAAAGCACTTCACAGAGGTGCAATCGAGAATTGGACGCCAAGCCAAAGAAGGTCGTCACAAACTTGGCAAAGAGTTCAAATGCCAGGGGACATAAAAATTGGGAAGTAGCAAGGTTGGCTAGTTGGTGCACAGTCTAGTTCCCTTATGTTGGTTTCTGATCTAGATTCTCAACCCAGTGGAGGATGCGTTGAACCTACCACCACCCAAAGCTTGACAACTGGTACTTTGGAAATCTTCCAATGAAACAAAGTGACATAATCTTAGTGCAAAAATCATGGCAAAATACCCCATACGTTGATGCAACACACATATCCTTCTGCACCTCATTACTGGCCAAAGTAGAAGAGTCCCATGTACTTCACTCTATGTCTCTAGGGTCGGCCGTGGCTCAGTTGGTAGCGCTCTCACTTCTGAGTTAGGAGGTTATGGGTTCAAGTCCTACTCTAAAGCACAAAATTTAGGCTGACACTCCAGTGCAGTACCGAGGGAGTGCTGCACTGTCAGAGGTGCCGTCTTTCAGATTAGATGTTAAACCAAGGCCGCGTCTGCCCAATCAGGTGAATGTAAAAGATCCCTTGGCACTATTTGAAGAAGAGCAGGGGAGTCCTCCCCGGTGAAATGGGGCCAATATTTATCCCTCAACCAACATCATTAAAAAACAGATTATCTGGTCATTATCACATTTCTGTTTGTGGGACCTTGCTGTGCGCAAATTAGGCTGCCACATTTCCTACATTACAACAATGACTACACTTCAAAAGTACTTCATTGGCTGTAAAGTCCTGAGGTCATGAAAGGCGCTATGTAAATATAAGTCTTTCTTTTAGTGTCTGTCAAAACAAATAGCTAGTTGGTTCAAGGTGTAGGCAAAACTGCACCATCTACCCTACAGGGAGCTCAAAGCATTTTTGGAACCATTGGCTCTGTGCCCCAACAGGCTTTTCTTTACTTAACATCCACACAGATTGTCAGAAATCAATAAACCTGTCGTTCTCAAACATTGCCTGCTTCTTGGCATGGGGCCAGATAACAACCCTCTAGTTGCTATAGTTAACTACTGGCAAGGCACAGTAAACACTGTCTCAGCCCTTTGAGTGTAAAACTTCCACTGCAGTCTCGAAAATACATCTCTCTTCAATCATTAAACAACAACCAGAAAAAACAGTTTTATTGCCATTATCTCATTCCTGTTTGTGGGACCATGCTGTTCTCAAATTGGCTGCCGCGTTTCCTACATTACAACAATGATTGCACTACCACAGTATTTCGTTGGCTATAAAACGCTTTGGGACGTCCTGAGGTGGTAAAAGGCGCTGTATAAATGCAAGTCTTTCTTTCTATCTGTTATAAAGTAGAATTAGAATAAAATGCAGAAACCATCGAATATTAATTTCCTGGAAGTATTTATGCGGATTGTGCAATCATTGACCTCCATCTGTGCTGTAATGCCTTTCAGTCCATCGCACCATGCCAATACTAGCTCTTCAACGGGAGCTACATCCTCTAATGTCATTTCCCTGCTCTTTTCCCATATCTGTTTTATTCTTCCTTTTCCAATACTTATCCAGCTGAAATTGCCTGTGAACTACCCTCAAACTCCGTGATTCATGAGGGTTTCACGGGAACAATTACATGTTAAAGAAATAGGTGACAGCTTAGAGGTGGGAGCTAATAGGCAGTTTACACTGGATTTTGTCTCTCTTTCCCCCATGCCCCCACCAGTCTCCCTAAAGTGAGCCTGCTCCTTTAAAGGCTGTTTGCTATTTTATGGAATATATCATGGTAGCAAGCTGTCCCTTCTCTGGGCGCAGATGAGCACAGTGGGCAGACAGCTGATAATTCGAAGAGAATCTTTTTGTTGCAGCAAAACTGGTTCAAAGCAGATTTAACACCATGTTAAGCTACGTTGAACCGCTCATAAAAATGGATATCGGAAGGCCACCAAGTTTAGTTTCTCCTACAGTTCTCCTTGGCGTCAGCTTGGCGCCATTGGTAACACTCTCACCTGAGTCAGAAGGTTCTTCTGTGGGTCCAGGTCCCACTCCAGGACTTGAGTACATAATCTAGGCTGACACTTTAATGCAGTACTGAAGGAGCGTTGCACTGTCAAAGGTGCCATCTTTTGGATGAGATGTTGAACTGAGGCCCTGTTTGCTTGCTCAGGTGAACGAACATTCCCTGCACTTCATTATTGGAATTCTTGCAGTGTTCTACATTAATCTCTCAACCAAAAACAGATTAACTGGTCAGGTACTGTTTCTGGGACCTTGCTGTATGAAAACTGGCTGTCGCAATCAACCAAAGTAATTCATTGGCTGCTAAGCATTTTGGACTATCCTGAGAACTAAAAGGTTGCTATATAAATTCAAGCCGTTTCTTCTTTCTTTCCTGTCATAGTGTTAAAAGTTTGTTATATTTTACTGACCAGTCCTTTCTCTTACCCATGATAATAAACTCCCTTCCATTTCAGAAAAGCTCTTGTAATGGATCATGTATCTCACCTGAATGAGGGTGATGTCATCGATACATCACCACCTCGGTCAATTTGTATAACCATGGCAAAGCTACGGAAAAAGTCATGGTGTTACTATGGCAGTTTATTTGCAGGGCCTCACATTCACGTGAAGCCAACAATGCAAATATGCTACCTGATCCCCAGAGTGAACACTGGCGCAGGGAGAGCATTCCCACCTCTGAGTCAGAAGGGTTGGGTTCAGGTCCTATTCCAGACAGTCCCGGCATGCGTAGATTGATGCCCAACAGTGGTACTTGTGTCCGATGGGTGTGGGTGCCTGCCCCCCATTGTAAAGGGTAAATGGTGCCCTTTAACCTTGGTTGTAGCCCAGCTAGGAGAAGGTACTCCGAAGATGAAAAACCACAAGGAAGGCTACTCTTCTCCAGTAAGTGGCTCAAGAATCTCACGTGTGAGACTTGAGTTAGGACCTATTCTAGGACAGAACACAATTGATGAATGGACCTGACTCTCCCTTGGCATTGCTCAGGTGTAGTCTGGGTTCTGGAGCACTGTTTACTTGCTTAAATGGAGCTGTATTTAATCTGGCCTGTCCCTTTAAGGCCATTGTTCAGGTACTCCCTGTGTGGATCTGGTCTAAATAGACACAACCTGAGATCAAGCAGAAGCTGATTACAGAGTGAAGTTTCTCTATGGGTTGGCGGCTGCTTGTAAATCAATGGTGAGAAAGCAGCTTATCAAGGTCAGAAAAAACAGCGAAAATGATTGTCTTTTTTTCTTTTTTGTTTTTGATAGTTTTTATACCTTGATGCATGATAGCTGAAATATGACAGATGTGTGCCAGATGCATGACAAATATATCGATAGATAATGCACCAATTTTCTTCCCTCTTGTCCTGACGACACTGAATCTTGCTAGCATGGGTTCCATGGGTACTAGTTGTCCTCCAGTACCTCGACTAGTTGCCCATTTTCCATGCGAAAGCCTGGAAAGTGTCAGCAGGTTATTCAACCGTGGGGGTTGGAGGAAGGGGGGCTGAGTTAGACCTTGTCCTTACCCAATGGCCAAACACATAGGCCCACCCTAAGTTAGACTGTTGTGCTCACTGATCCTTGCGGTGAATTTATACCACAATTTGCTGGAGATCTCATTGGAATGAGCTGCAGTGAATATAGTGGCAATTCAGAGGTGGTGCAGCTGGTGGATATCTCTGCAGAAAGGGCAAATGGCAAAAGTGATTAAGTACTCTCACCCGAAACAGTTCCCCAGGTTTCGGACTGTACTGTGGTCATTGGTGTGGGAACTTACGCTGATTTTCTCCTCCTCCTCTCTAGCCAAAATCTTTTAACATAATTCGAAAGTTACCTGAGACCATGTAGTGGTACATTTTCTGTTAATTACTTAAAAGAAGTTTATTGATTTGAGCACTGTCTGGCCACTGGGGTTGCTGATGAACATATTGGGCCAGAATTTGCGCCGACCTTTCCTGACACACCCGCACACCCTCTGGATAAAAAGTACGAAAATACTTACTTCGTGGCCTGCGACGTCCACTTGCTCCATTTTGAATTCTTTTCAACTTGTGCACTCTGAAATCAGCATAGGTTCTCATTCGCATCGGACAGACTGTGGGAAGGGAAGCCACACCCACAGAACCTGTCAAGACGGGAAGCCACGCCCACAGAACCTGTCAGGAAAGGAAGCCACACCCACAGAACCTGTCAGGAAGGGAAGCTACACCCACAGAACCTGTCAGGAAAGGAAGCCACACCCACAGAACCTGTCAGGAAGGGAAGCCACGCCCACAGAACCTGTCAGGAAGGGAAGCCACGCCCACAGAATCTGTCAGGAAGGGAAGCCACGCCCACAGAATCTGTCAGGAAAGGAAGCCACACCCACAGAACCCGTCAGGAAAGGAAGCCACGTCCACAGAACCTGTCAGGAAAGGAAGCCACGCCCACAGAACCTGTCAGGAAAGGAAGCCACACCCACAGAACCTGTCAGGAAGGGAAGCCACGCCCACAGAACCTGTCAGGAAGGGAAGCCACACCCACAGAACCTGTCAAGACGGGAAGCCACGCCCACAGAACCTGTCAGGCAGGGAAGCCACACCCACAGAACCTGTCAGGAAAGGAAGCCACGCCCACAGAACCTGTCAGGCAGGGAAGCCACACCCACAGAACCTGTCAGGAAAGGAAGCCACACCCACAGAACATGTCAGGAAAGGAAGCCACGCCCACAGAACCTGTCAGGAAGGGAAGCCACACCCACAGAACCTGTCAAGACGGGAAGCCACGCCCACAGAACCTGTCAGGCAGGGAAGCCACACCCACATAACCTGTCAGGAAAGGAAGCCACACCCACAGAACATGTCAGGAAAGGAAGCCACGCCCACAGAACCTGTCAGGAAGGGAAGCCACGCCCACAAGAATGCAAGTAATTCTCATTCGTTTATACTGACATTCCCTATGTTAGTGTAAATGAAAATTTAACATAACTTATTATAAAAAGCCAAGGAAAAGATGTAATTTACTAAAACTTACAGAATTTAAATTTTTTAACAAAAGTTTTAATTAAAAAAATTTTTTTAATGATCAAAAAATATTAAAATAAGGGTAATTTAACATTCCACATTTTTAAAATTTAGTTTTTTGTTGTTTCTCAGTCATTAACAGTCACCACACTTTTAAAAAGTAGAGTAGGGCTGGTATTTTTAAACGTACCTTCTCTTGGCGTAAGGATATTTGTAACAGCTGGGCAGATGGGTAAGTTTACGGAGGTTTCCTGATTGTATTGATTGTAGCGTAGGTGGCCCTTTAATTCGTAACTGTCAAAAATGCCGGCGAACCAATCGGAGCAAGTTAAAATTACGAAAATAGGGCAGAGAATGGATAAGGTAAAAGAGAGTTCAGAAGGACTAAAGGATTAACTGGATGAGCACGGATAAAGTGTGTTTAAATATTAATTTCATATAACATTATCTCCCAGGTGTTTATTCTCAGAATATTGAGTTAATATTCCAGTATCAAATTTATTGCTGATCTTTGAGGAGATTTATCACTGTAATATTAGCGTTTGCTTCAGTGTCTCAGTCTATGAGGTGAAAACAAACTTAACTGAGCCTTAAGGGGGATGATTTTGACCCCGAGCCGGGAATGGGGCAGGGGGTTTAAATTGTGGACGGGAAACCCAGAAGTGTGGATTTCCTGGACGTCCGTACGATTTTGACGTATGGACGTCTTTTATTTTGTCGGTTTTCCGTCTGATGGAGACCGGCCTGATTGACAGACTGGTCTCAGTCAGACGGGAGACCAGTCAGGAAGAGGACATGTTCAGGTAAGTCTTTGTTTGTATGGATGGCAGGGCATGAGTTGGCACAAGGCATAGGGTGGCACAGTGTGTGGGTTGGCACAGGGGCATGGGCCAGCACAGGAGCATGGGTTGGCACGGGGCATGGGTTGGCACGGGGGTCATGGGCGGGCAGTCAGTCATGGGGGAGGGATCGGGAGTTAGTCACGGGAGGTGGGTGTCAGGATCGGGGGTCATCGCGGGGGTCAGCGATCATTGGGGGGGTCGCTGCAGGTAATCTTGTTGGGCCTGGGGGAAGCACTCGTGCACCTCCAGCCCACAAGCTGTGCCTTTCTAGGCAATTCTGTCATTGGGAAAATGCTGGAATCCATTATTAAGGAAGTAGTGGCAGGACATTTGGAGACTCATAATACAATCAAGGAGAGTCAACATGGTTTTATGAAGGGGAAATCATGTCTGACAAATTTATTAGAATTCTTTGAAGAAGTAACGGGTTGGGTGGATAAAGGGGAACCAATGGATGCAGTATATTTGGATTTCCAAAAGGCGTTCGATAAGGTGCCACATAAAAGATTACTGCACAAGATAAGAGCTCATGGTGTTGGGGGTAATATACTGGCATGGATAGAGGATTGGTTAACTAATAGAAAACAAAGAGTTGGGATAAAAGGGTCATTTTCAAAATGGGAATCTGTAACTAGTGGGGTGCCGCAGGGATCAGTGCTGGGGCCTCAACTATTTACAATATATATCAATGACTTGGATGAAGGAATAGAATGTCTTGTGGCCAAATTTCCTGATCATATAAAGATAGGTGGAAAAGCAAGTTGTGATGAGGACACAAAGTGTCTGCAAAGAGATATTGACAGGTTAAGCGAATGGGCAAAAATTTGGCCGATGGAATATAATGTGGGAAAATGTTAAGTCATCCACTTTGGGAGGAAAAATAAAACAGCAAAATATTATTTGAATGGAGAAATACGACAAAATGCTGCGGTACAGAGGGATCTGGGTGTCCACACACATCAAACACAAAAAGTCAACATATAGGTGCAGCAGGTAATCTGGAAGGCAAATGGAATATTGGCTTTTATTTCTAGGGAGGTGGAGTATAAAAACAGGGAAGTAATGCTACAACTGTACAGGGTGCTGGTGAGACCACACCTGGAGTACTGCATACAGTTCTGGTGCCCTTATTTAAGGAAGGACATACTTCCATTGGAGGCAGTTCAGAGAAGGTTCACTAGGTTGATTCCGGGTATGGAAGGGTTTTCTTATGAGGAAAGATTGAACAGGTTGGGTCTATACTCATTGGAGTTTAGAAGAATGAGAGGAGATCTTATTGAAACATACAAGATTCTGAGGGGACTCGATAGGGTAGATGCTGAGAGGATGTTACCCCTCATGGGGGAATCTAAAACTAGGGGGCATAGTCTCAGAATAAGGGGTCGCCCATTTAAGACGGAAATGAGGAGGAATTTCTTCTCCCAGAGGGTCGTGAATCTTTGGAATTCTTTACCCTAAAAAGCTGTGGAGGCTGAGTCATTGAATACATTCAAGGCTGAGTTAGACAATTTTTTGATCAGCAAGTGAATCAAAGGATATGGGGAAAGGGTGGGAAAATGGAGTTGAGGTAAAAATCAGATCAGCCATGATCTCATTAAATGGCGGATCAGCCTCGAGGGGCCGAATGGCCGACTCCTGCTCTTATCTCTTATGGTCTTATGGTCAATTACCTGTTAGTCTCGGGCCTCCTCGCCTCCTTCCATGCGATGTGAAAGATAAGGCCCTGGAATCCTGGGGTTGAAATCGGCAAGTGTACAAAAATGGAGGCCCAAAGCCTCCTTGAAAGATTTTAATCACCAACCCATCTCTTGGGAGCAGGTTGGTCGCTCGCCCCTCATCCTGCCCTGGTGAAAATCGGAAGTGGGCAGGTTGGGGGCGGGTTGGAGACAGGTTGGGGGCGGGTCTGAAATGGTTGTGATTTTGAATGCCCCCACCGCCCCCAACCCAACCATTTTTCCCTTTTAAAATTGTGCCCAAGATTTCCTGAACCTTCCAACAGTCTAATGGCTGCCATATTGTTTTATTCAAAGTGTTATTCCAGCCTGGCTTATTATGTATTGCTTGCCAAATTCTAAATGCATTGATAAGTAAGTCTTCTGATTTTTGCATTAAAACTGACTAAATGCAATAATTATCCCTTAAAAGACGAATTCCAAAAATAGGCAGCACTTGTTTGTCACGAGTAGAACATCATGTATTAATCTACTTGATGCAGTCTATTATATGGTCAGGGCCTATTATGGAGTACTATATTTATTCTGCAGGCCACGCTGTGTCTTAATGTATCTTCATCTGGTCAAGCCCTGCTGCAATGGAAATGTGGAGCAAAACTTAAAAGTGCGGTCACTGTACATCTTTCCACTGCTCCCGACTGTGTAAAGTGGTGTCATGGGGTGTGAGCATGCTGCTGTAGTCACAGCCTTCCATTAGCACTGGAGCAGGTTATGAAGGACTTCATTAGCATCAGTTTTCTACCCAAAGGGAAACTGTTTTCTTTTGATAGAATGAAGGATCAATCAAGCTTTTGTTCTTTTTTTAAAACAGAATTTTGAAGACTTGGACCTGATGTAAGAGAATTTTCCTGCTTATTTTTGGGTTGTCAGTGTTATTGATTGTGTAGGCCTGGTTGCCTTGGTTACAGATTGGGCCTAAGTTTGCTTCACACTTTCTATGTCCTTTATGGTACAGATGGTTTATTCTCCATCACAAATAAAGAACAAGAGGGCAAACTGTACTTGAGAGAGTTTGCAGGGCACTGCAGCATTCTTTTATGAGTATCTCCATAGCACATTTAGAGCCATTAAATTCCTGATTTTGGAAAGACCGCATAGATTCTGATGGCACGAGAATGTTCCACTTACAACATCACCAGAATAGTAATTTTTTCCCCTGTTAACTGACAACTGTAGGAGTTTCAACCTATACTGGATTAAAAAAAAGTAAGAGATTGTGTTCCTGCTGCCAAGTTTAAATGTTTCTGTTTGTTTTATTTTTTAAAAATGACATTTATATAGCACCTTACCACATCTTTTAGAAACTTAAAGCAGTCTGCATAAAATAAATTGCTTTATAAAGTTCACTGGCTATTGTTATGTAGGCAAATGCAGCAGCCATTTTTTGCATTGCAAGATCCCAGAAAGAGCAATAATTGGACGTCCAGTCAATCTGTTTTTGGTAGTGTTGGTTGAGTGAGGAATATTGCCAGGACACCAAGAGAATTCCTCGTTCCTAAGATTGTGTCTTGGTATCTTTATCGTGCGCTAGAACAGGCAGGTGTGACCTTGATTTAACATTTCATCTGAAAGACCGCAACCTCAATAGTGCAGCATTCCCTCGATAAGTTAGCAAGAAAAAGAAGAAAAATGGGCTGGAAAGCTCAGCTGTTGCAACAACAACTTGCATTTATATAGCACCTTTAACGTAGTAAAACGCCCCAAGGTGTCCTTTCTGCATTAGTAGTTCTTATTTTTTTTCCCGAACTCATTGGTGTTCCAAGACCCAATTCACCATGTAATTTTAAATTTACTGACTTCTCTGCGACTGAGTTAACTACAACTGATCTGGCCCCACACGTATACTGTGTTGAATATCATGCAAATGATGCTTCTTTACACTAGACTTGCCAACTGGAGAGTAATTGTAATCTGACTGAAAAAACTGAACGGAAAGATAATTACTGGCGACAAAATCTTTTTAACGGTAGTTCCCATGAAATGAGACTCGGTTGGTGTGGCGATAACTGAGGAAACAAAATTAGTGACTTGGAGTGGCTACATTGCTGGTGATAGGTCAGTGAATTGGAATAAACACGTACCCCGGAGAGCCGCTGATAGACGCAGACTGCCGCTTTTATATTTGTGTTTTATGAGGCAGGGTTACGGCTCACATCTCCGACTTGTCTCAATGCTGACAAACCCTAGCTCTGAGGGTTCCGCGTGAAATGAGATTGGGGCAGTTTCGACTCAGTTCGGGTCAACAGCACAGCTATCCACAATGCAGCATTAAATTCCCACTAAATTGACAATTTCGGAGAGGCTTTAGCGTTGGCTGGGATGGGAAAGTGTTGCTGGGGAGGGGGAGGGGGAGGGGGAGGAGCGAAGAGCAGTCCTTTTCTGAGCTTGTGGTAGAGTAGAGGGAGCTTTACTCCGCATCGAACCATGCTGTACCTGGCCTGAGAGCTTATGATACTGGTGTTAAGTGGAACAATGTTCTCTTCCTCAGCACTGACAATGCTTGTTATGATGAGCACAAAAATGTATCAAAAGAGGGATGTTGCATTGAGGAGTTTCAGGTAGTTCATGATATGATCAATAATACAGTGACTTTATGCCAGCTTCCCTGCTTTGGCTGTCTATTGAAGAATTGTAAGAGACAGATTAGGGCTGCAAATACTCATAAATATTTCATTTATTCTTTGAATTTAGAGCTAATCATTCTCTCCCGAGGCTCAGTGGACAATTGAGCTTTACAGCCAACATGCTAGAGTCCATCCTGGTCTATACAGAGATAGCTGACCAGATGTTGGTAAGGGTGCTAAAATTGGTTTCAACATCATAAGGCTAGGGAAGAAGAAAAAAAATTAGCCATTCACCTGATTGCTGTCAGAAGACCCTGCTCCGGAATATAAGTGTGGATTCCATCCACCACCGGGGTAAATGCCGGCTTTGCCAGTGATGCCCACATCCCGAGAATTAATTTTAAAAGAACATCGGGTGAGGCTTGGCTTTCCACTGAACAGTCTGTTGAACCTCTGCGTAGACTCACACATGAAGAATAGTCACTTGGACAGGGTTTCAGAGGATGATTAATGCAAATGAAACTCTACTCCAGCATGAGACAGCATCTTCAGGACATACCTGTTGCAGCTTTTGTTTTGTGTCCTATAAACTTTAGAAAGTGTATTAAGCTGAGGCAGGAGAGAAAGGGAACGAGACTAGTTGGGGTCAGAGAGCAGGAGGTGAGAGAGGTGGAGGAGAGAGATTATGTTGTTCTTTATTTAATGTTACTTATATTTTCATAACAAAAGCCAACTAATTAAGTCACCTATGTTTTGTTGACAGGTCAATACTAATCACTTACACCTATGAGACGGATTCTAATTTCTAACGTCTATGAAACAGATGGAGAGAGACAAAGAAAAAGACATAAATAGAGAGAAAGGCAGATAGTCAGTTTCTTTCATCATTCTAATTTGATTTTGTTTTCAATTTTGAAAGCAAACAAAGCCTTTTTAAGGGAAACGGGAAGGAAGTGTAGGAATGAGAAAAGAGGAGGGAAATTGGTTGAGCCTCTGATCTCTTGCCACTTGCCCTTAGGAGGAATGGGTGGGAGTGGCTGTAGGGATAAGGGAGAAATTAGCGAGAGCAGAGCAAGGGGGAAGGAAGCATACAGGGGAAGAGGTAGGGGTAGTGATGGCCAGGAGGAGGTGATGGGGTAGGGGATGCGATGGGACCGATCGGTGGGGGAAGCATGAGTGATTGAGAGGGGATGGGAAGAGAACTGCTGAGTGCCACATTTCCCCAAAGCTTCCATCACAAATGCAGCCTGCAGCTGTTGGTGGCTCATAGGTGGTAACACTCTTGCCTCTGAATTAGCAAGTTGTGGGTTCAAGCCCTACTGCAGAGACTTGAGCACAGACTTTAGACTGGCACTTCAGTGCAATACTGAGGGAGTGCTACATTGTCAGAGGTGCCATCTTTCAGTTGAGACATTAAACCGAGGCCCCGTCTGTCTTCTCAGATGGAAGTAAAAGATTCCACGGCCTAGTCAAGGAAGAGCAGGGGTGTTCTCCCCAGAGTCCTGGCCAATGTTTATCCCTCAACCAACATCCCTTAAAAAAAGACAGATTATCTGGCCATTATCACATTGCTGTTTGTGGGAGCTTGCTGTGCGCAAATTGGCTGCCACGTTTCACTACATTACAACAGTGACTACACTTCAGATAGTATTTCATTGGCGGTAAAGTGCTTTGCGACATCCAGAGGTGGTGGAAGGCGCTATATAAATGCAAGTCTTTCTTTCAATGCTGTGGCAGCAGCTGCTCAAAGCATACTTTGTCTGTCTACTGGCCAGTAGAGTGACAAGATGCAGCAGATTGGAAAGGACGTCAGTGTACATTGTGCAAATCTGACAAACTTCGGGTATTCCTCAACCATAATAGGAGCTGTACACCGTCAGAAATTAAAGGACGTGCTGCCTGGCTGTGGACTTATTTTAAGTGCCAAGTCAAGATATAATTGTTCATATCAGTTATTTGTCATCAAGAGTTCTGCACTTAATTAACAAATGGGATATGAGTCAGAAGAAAATCCATTACCATAGTTACCTCAATGCATTAGCTTTCGGAGGCTTCCTCCTTCGTCGGGTGAACGATCACCTGACGAAGGAGGAAGCCTCCGAAAGCTTGTGAATTTAAAATAAAATTGCTGGACTATAACTTGGTGTTGTAAAATTGTTTACAATTGTCAACCCCAGTCCATCACCGGCATCTCCACATCAATGCATTAGAAAATTTAACAGATCTGGATTATGGTCCTTTACTTCTGTTGAAATATTTTGACTTTTTCAGATTCTCTGGAACATCTTTGACTTTGAACTGTTATATAAAGGATGGCACCAGCACCACTGAGGAATGCTGGGCAGTACTGCAGAGAGACCGCCAATGCAGCGAGGACCCCTTTCATCCCCCTTTCACTGCTATGGATTTCTCCCTCTTCCCTCTCCCCTCAGTACTGCTCCTACCTAAGTCCTGCTGTTTGATTCTCGCAAAAATTCCTGCCTCAAATATGCAGTAGCTGGAAACACTTCAAATGGAGACAAGACTCGGGTAATGGGGGTGTTTTTAAAAATTCGTTCTGGGGATAGGGGTGTCACTAGCAAGGCCGGCATTTATTGCCCATCCCTAGCTACCCTTGAGAAGGTGGTGGGCGGCCTTCTTCTTGAATTGTTGCAGTCCACGTGGTGAATGTGCTCCCATAGTGATGTTAGATAGGGAGTTCCAGGATTTTAACCCAGCGACCGTGAAGGAATGGCAATATATGTCCAAGTTGGGATGGTGCATGACTTGAAGGGGAACTTGGAGGTGATGGTGTTTCTGTGTACCTGCTGCCCTTGTCCTTCTAGATGGTGGAGGTCACGGGCTTGGGAGGTGCTGGCAAAGGAGCCTTGGCCTGTTCCTGCAGTGCTTCCTGTAGATAGGACACACTGCAGCCACAGTGTGCTGGTGGTTTAAGATGGTGGATGGGCTGCCGATCAAGTGGACTGTTTTGTCCTGGATTGAGTGGAGTAGGAGCCAGTCCATGCTGACAATTGGCATGTATGATATAGATAGTTTAACTGCACATCTTGCTGCAGCTGATTTGGGAAAGCTTGATGTTGACACTGGATGCAAAGAGGTGGTAAAGTATTTCCTTCATCAGCGGAGACAGTTACCAGAGGGGCAGACTTCACAATTTCACCTCTGGTAATTGTACACAACAAGCGACATTGCTTCTATATATTGGACTTGTCTTCCAAAATATACAGGCAGTGTTGAGCTGTTCCAAGGTTAGAAGACCTGCACATAATAATGAGCTTTTATCTTGATGAGATTGACTGACACAGAAGTGACCCAAACGCAATATGAGCAGAAAGTGTGGAGTTTTGCCTACTTTTTACAGTCAATTTATGTTGGAACATTGAGTCCCTTAATATAATATATCCAATACTGGTAGTTTTTTTTTCATTTTTTGTGACACAGTCTGCCAACTTTCGGGGCAAATAAGAGAAGAACTGTTAGGTACAAAGACCTTGGGCCCATCACATCTGCCTTATTTTGATAGATCAACCTATCTTCTCACTATGTCCCTCAATCCCTTCGCTCTGTGCACTATATGAGTAATTTGACACATGACATATGATAAGTGTAGCATGCTTGGTGACTTTGGTATGCTTCCCAAAGCCCTCCATCACTGGGGTTTTTCATCATCTCATGTCTGGGTCTGTTGTAGACTAATTGACAGAGATTGATTGCCATGATTGGTCAACAACTCGATTATTGTTATATCATGCGGTACCACAATGGTAGAAGGCAAAGTAGAATTGACTTTGGTCTTTTTTTGTCTAGCACTTCCTATGTTCCTCGTCCAGAAACACATCTAATTGTTTATTGAACCCATTTCTACTGTCTGATTCAATGGCCTTCCCTGGTAAATTATTCCACAAATTGATTACTCTGAATCTGCGTGACTTGGCTTCTGTGCGCCTTTAAATTGTGTCTCCTGGTATTTAAACCCTTCACCATAAAGAACAATTTGCCTGGATCATTTTTTGCCTTTCCCCCTATTATGTACAATCTTGAAAAATTCAATTAGGGTCACCACCAAAATCTCTATTTATTTTCCACAGACAACAACTCCTTGATCTTTCCACACAACTTAAAATTCCTGATATCTGGGATCATCTTCATTGGCATCAGCCATTATCAGCGGGGAGGTTAATATTATTAATCAGGCAATCTGAACTCCCGATGATCTCCACGGTTACCCTCAATACAAAGCCTGGTGACAATCAGGGTTTATAAAGGATCTGAGTGCACCAGACTGCAGCACTGCGACAGAATGTTTACGATCTGATAACTAAGTTTTAAATAAAAGTCCTGGTTGCTGTGGGGTAGTAAAAGCGGATAAACAAGGAATCAGTATGCATGAGTGTGATTTGTAGCACACTATAAAAATATAGAGCTGGCTATAAGCACGACGCAGTCAACTAAGGAACTCATTTAATGCCACGTTTATACGGCATTAGTAATGGACTGACGAGGAATCAGTGCAGCACTGGTTATTTCCAATTTTTCCTCACAATAATAAGACCAAATCTGAGAATTCGCGCTAAACCAATTAAAAGCAAATCCAGAAAATCTTTCTTCACACAAAGGGTTGTGAGAATGTGGAACACACTGCCCCAAAAGGCTGAATTAATCGAGGTGTTCAAAGGGGAGAGAGAGATTTACTTGGGAAGTAAGGGGATTAAAGGATATGGAGAAAGCGTGGACATTGGATTAAAAAGAGCTGCCATGGTTGATAAAATGGCAGAGGAGGTTCAATGGACCAAATCGGCTACTCCTGTTCCTTACCGCTTGAAGATGCTAACTCTTGCTGATTCCATAAGTGTTGGTTGCATCCTTCACATGTGAGCCTAGCCTAATCTAATCTTATCCTCACCCAATGTCCACACTC
This sequence comes from Heptranchias perlo, assembly GCF_035084215.1. Lineage (NCBI taxonomy): Eukaryota > Metazoa > Chordata > Chondrichthyes > Hexanchiformes > Hexanchidae > Heptranchias > Heptranchias perlo. The sequence continues at coordinate 12,547,445 of NC_090353.1, read as the reverse complement.
ATGCACTTTCCAGTAAGGGTCGCTGGATAGTGAGAAAGAGGAGGAAGCCCCAGCTTATTTTCCCCTCCCAGATTACAGTACTCTGTAGCACTCCAACTGCTGTCCCTCTGAGATCAGCTAACATACCAGGGATTGCACCTGAGACCTTCTGAATTGGATAGCTTAGAACCACACCAGTGTTACCTTTATGCACAGGGCCATCACGAGGAGCTCCTTGGGACACATTGGATTTTAAAAAAGACAATCAATTAAAACTTTACCATATTTTCTTTTTGTTTCACTTCTTTTTATTTTAACACAATTGATTTGTTTTTTCCAGTAAAGTCCCTGCTGCTAACATGTAAATCCCTCCAAAAAAATCCCTCCATCAAGTTCGGGTTTTGATTGTAGGAAGACTGAGGGAGGTAATATATGCCCTAAACTTAAGATGTACATCTTCTGTTAGATCTTACTTATTTTTTTCTAATTTTCACTCCATCAACATAGGGAAACCCATCACCTCCGCTTGTCTCTTTTCTAGGAGTTGCCGGGGACATCACTTAGGGATGTGACCTAGACCCGTAGCACACTGGGACAGTTGGCTACTCCACTGGGAAAGGTCCCAGTCAGAACAATGTCGAGTTTTGTCTAATAATGCTCCTGTGAAGTGCCTTGGGACATTTTACTATGTTAAAGGCCCTATATGAATGCAAGTTGTTGTTGTTCCATTGTATTGCCCTGCAGGATAAGGGACATAAGATGAAAAGCAGCAAGGAAGCCTTCAGCGAATGCGTTCCCTAACACCCTGATATCCCACCGTCTCTGATATAACACACACAGCTTGTGGTGCAACCATAAACTGATTGCTATTCAGTGTTGTCTGATATGATTACTGATGAAACAAGTATCATTTATGACTGCTCACAAGCAATTCAACAAGCCTGCCCGAGTCACATAAAATCCATTCCTGAGCATCTCCCAAAGACAAAGTTACTGAGAAGGTGCACTTCACAATCCTCATTTTGAAAACTCGAAAAGGTCAAATGATGGTATAATCACCGTGGTAGCGATTTCAACGTCTCTCGGGTAACGCTGGTTTGCATCTGAATACTCCATTTGCTCCTCATCCTGATAGGAATCAGCAGAGAGTTAAATGGCCTAATACTGGTAATAGCCCTGGAATGCATCCAATAACCTCTTATCGCAGTTAATTCAGCCGGCAGGGTCTGGGTACAGAGTCATGTTTATGCATTGGCTGCGTTAAATAGATTAAATTTTACTCTGACCTTATTTCAGCTGCGGAAGAGGCTATTGTGATGTCAATCACCGAGCAGAGAAAGAAGAAAAATAATTTGATCTTTAATAAGCATCAAAAGGAACCATTTAAATCCGAGGCTAAGCAAATGGAGGACTAAAAGAAAATGTATTTAAATCTGAATTCAATTTCGATATCACTCAGCTATATGAATGCACAATAGCATTTATCCAGTAAAGCATAGTGATGGGCCAAATTTAAACATTAAATGAAATATCAAGTTAAGTCTCTGTTCAGCTCCAATTGTTGTTTAAATAAATGAGCCTGTGATGTGTTATTGCTTTCGATGGGTTTGCATTTATAACTTGCTGTGGATCTTTGTTTTATTTTCGGGGCGTGGGCCTTGCAGTGTCTCAAACTTTCACAGCTTTAATCTATTCAAAGCATTAAGTCGCATGCTCCCATCCTATCCAATTTCCACTGACTCTCCGTGCCTCACTGTGCTGAATTCAAAATTCTCCCACCCTACCTTAGTGATCTCCAGTGTTACATCACTGCATGGACTCTCCGCTCGCCTGACGTCAAACCTTGCTCACCCACTATACTCCCATCCTCTGAGATTTTCTACTCAGTTTCCTCTGTCTTGCCATCCAACTCCTCTTCAAGCATGCCTTCCGTTCCCTATTCTAACCTTTCAATTCTTCTCCCCTTCCCTATCCTCGCCTCTCCATTCCCCTTTCCTCATCCTCAGTGCCCAACGTCCTTTGCCTCCTATTGTAGCCATGAGCTGTCTTCTTGTATATGAAGGGCACTATATCATCATACCATAGTACCATAGTAGGTACAGCACAGCAGGAGGCCATTTGGCCCATCGTGCCTGTGCCAGCTCTTTGAAAAAAATTGATAAAAATTAGTACCACTTCCCTTCTCTTTCCTCGTAGCCCTGTAAATTTTTTCCCTTCAAGTATTTATCCAATTCCCTTTTGAAAGTTATTATTGAATCTGCTTCCACCACCCTTTCAGGCAGTGCATTCCAGATCATAACAATTCGCTGCGTAAAACAATGTTTCCTCATGTCGCCTCTGGCTCTTTTGCCAATCACTTTAAATCTGTGTCCTCCGGTTACCGACCCTTCTGCCACTGGAAACAGTTTCTCCTTATTTACTCAATCAAAACCATTCATGATTCTGAACAGCTCTATCAAATCTCCGCTTAACGTTTTTTCTGTTCTATGGAGAACAACCACAGCTTCTCCAATCTCTCCGCAAAGCTGAAGTCCCGCATCCCTGGTACCATTCCAGGCCTCTGCACCCTGCACCCTCTCTAAGGCCTTGACATCCTTCCTAAAGTGTGGTGCCCAGAATTGTACACAATGCTATAGCTGAGGCCTAACCAGTCTTGTGTAAAGGTTTAGCATAATTTCCTTGCTTTTATAGTCTCCACTTCTCTTAAGAAAGCCCAGGATCCCATATACGTTTTGAACCGCCTTCTCAATTTATCTTGCTACCTTCAAAGATTTGTGTCTATAAATGCAAGTTATTGTTGCTCACCAATCTGCAATCTGCACCCTTTCTTCCTCCAACCCTGGCCTTTTGTGCATTCCCCTTTCCCATTTCTCCCCACTATCGATGGCAGAATTTTGATCCGCCTCGGCCCGAAGCTCCAATTTTAACCTAACCCACCCAACAGGGTTTGGATTGAACGTCCATTTTACATCCTGCCCAATTTTTGACTTCAATGGAGAGTAAAATCAGAAGAGGTGTAAAACGGAAGTCTGACCCGAACTCGCCCATTTCCCTCCCGGCGGCATAGGTTAAAGTTACTCCCCGCTCTGGAACTCCCTCCCGAAATCCCTCACCTGTTTCCAACTTTAAAACTCTTCTCAAAACACATCCTTTTGACCAAACTTTTGGCCACCTTTCCTAGCTCATGCACCATGGGCTTGGCATCTGCTCCATTATTCCTTTCATCTATTTCTTCTCCACCCCTCTATAAAACACCTTGGGACATTTCCTAAGTTAAAGGAGCAATGTGGATGCAAGTTGATGTTGGTGGTTGTTGTTCAAATGGATTCGTTGCTTTGCACAGAGAAGAGGCAATGCTTTCTACAGAAATAACCAACTTGATTTCCCCACAGACCTCTGATTGATATATGTGTGGAACAAAGATATACATACTGGGAAGGTCCCAGTTTCAAATGCTAGTCGGTGCTGAGTTAACCGATCTCAGCCAGTATGACATGGCTGTAGGGATGTCACAATTGGCCTCAGTACCCTTGCAGTGATTTATTCACTACCAGTGCAATCATAATGCCAATTAAAATGCGCTATTAAGGCACATATAATGAATTTGTGACACCACTGTAATCTTTCATTTACATTTGTCCCAACCTTGTCCCATATTACAAGAATGTACCCTCGCTTAGTTTCTGTGCTGTTCTTCACAGCTGTCCTGTGTTCTATTCTTTAACAGATAAACTATTAACATAGAAACATAGAAAATAGGAGCAAGAGTAGGCCATTCGGCCCTTCGGGCCTGCTCCACCATTCAAAATAATCATGGCTGATCGTCTAACTCAGTACCCTGTTCCCGCTTTTTCCCCATATCCCTTGATCCCTTTAGCATTAAAAAATATATCTATCTCCTTCTTGAATACATCTAATGACTTGGCCTCCACTGCCTTCTGTGGTAGAGAATGCCACAGATTCAGCACCCTCTGAGTGAAGAAATTTCTCCTCATCTCGGTTCTAAATGTCCTACCCCGTATCCTGAGACTGACCCCTGGTTCTGGACTCCCCAGCCAAGGGAAACATCCTCCCTGCATTTAGTCTGTCCAGTCCTGTTAGAATTTTATATGTTTCAATGAGATCACTCTCATTCATCTAAACTTTAGTGAATATAGGCCTAGTCGACCCACTGTCTCCTCATACATCAGTCCTGCCATCCCAGGAATCAGTTGTGGATGTACCATTGCTGGAATCAGCTGCTTTGAACTTGTGTTGTACTAAGTAGGCCTAGTACAGAATGGAAGAGTGTAAGAGGGTAATGTTCATTTTCACCGCCCGGGCAGTAATCTGGCAGAGCACATCGCCCGCCTGTTGGTTTCAATGGGATGAAAATCGGGCGAGTTTTACAATGCCAGCTTATCGCCCAAGTGGTGAATGTGAAAATGAGCCCCCCGCTCCCCCAACCAGTGTGGTTTTAGCTTTAAGGAGATGGGGGAATGAATGGTCCCAGAGTACATCAGAAAACATGAAATGAGAAAAGGCCAATTGGCTCCTCAAGCCAAAAATTGGCAGAATTGAACCAAGGTAGTGACAAAAGTGCACTAACTGTAGTCAATGAATATTATCCTCTTCATTCAATCTACTAAAACAACATTGTTGATCTCATATTAAACCCTTGGTGAGATTAAGGCTTTGTAATCACTCCAAACTCTCCATTAATTTCATATGCAAATGGCATTTGAAGAAATGTCTCCTGTTTTCTTTCCACACGCCACTGGAAGGATGGACAGAGTCTTGAGAAGACACTGAACATAGAGATAAGTGCCTCTGGTTTCTGTTATATAAGAATTGGTGAACAAGGGTAATTAGTGAGTTCAATAAAGCTGTATAATCTGAACTCTACCTTCCAAAGAGAAAGGACAGACCTGCTCCTCTCTTTCCCAACAGGTGGATTGCTTTTTTCTGTTGTAACTGAGGTGCCCCTGAAGTTTTGTTTTCATTCTTTCTTTTCAGGATGGTGTTGCCAATGAGGACTTTCAAATGCGCCACTGCCCTGCTGCCCAACAGTCACTGTGGGTTTGAGTATAGAGAAAGCACTGGACTGCAACCCTTTACTCTTCTCTCCAAATGTAATTTTTTCATTTCTTCCTCTTCACGAAGAAAAATTAATCTGTGATGAGTTAGTGTCTTCCGGGCACATTGGCTGCTCTTTGTTTAATTTTCTGCCCTTTCCTATTCTGAAAGGAGTGTTCCTCACTGTGGCACTGCCCCATGGGCACCAGTAGACCTTTAGTACCTATACCCAGAAACTTTCCTAAACGTGTGAGGCCAGATACTGAGCTATTTGACCATGGAGGCATATCATAGACAAGACTGACCCTGCCTCTCTCTACCTTGAAACACGCACACTGTTTAGTCGGAATAGCTGTATATCAGGAGTGGAAACTCTGGACAGATTTGTCTCCTCCCCTGACCAGGGATGTTGAGGTCAATTGTACCTAAATTCAACTAGCTAATTCAGCACCAACCAGGAATCAAACTAGGGATCTTCCTGGTCTGTGTGGCTCGGTGTGACACAGGGTGGCTCATTCACTCATTAGCCTCGGGGCATTTTGTTATATTAAGGACTGTACACGACAGTCTATGGGCGTTTGGTGTTTCGCCTCCCTCTCCAGCACCTAGGGAAATGAAGTGATCAGGGTGAATGATACTGCCTAGTAAATAATGTTAGTGAGATGCCCTCAGATGGTGGAGCCCACAATAGTCTATGAGCTCTTTCATTTCAGTTTCCTTTGATATTGTTGCAGCTCATAAAGGATTCCTTCTTAAATGTTACTTGTAATTTTTATGACTCTATAAAGATGTATTCATAAGTCAGAGTGACTGTTACTGCCAAATAAATTTATATCAAGTACATTTAGGTTTACTGTGAATTTGGGAACTGCAAAAGAGAATGTTTGATTCATATAAATAAATAAATAGATTCCTTAGGTCAAGGCAATACCACATCAAATATTCTCTGCGCACTTGGCTAATCTAATATGTAATACCAGGATGTGTTATTTAGCATCAGGATTTATTTTAACTGTAAACTTGATTTTTATAGAAGAATGAGTCATTATGACAGTCCACTTGGATAACACTGAATCGGCTTGTGAGAGAGTGGAGAGTAGTGGACAGCAGGTAGAGGGTTACATGGACAACAATTGATAGGGAGAAGGTAGCTAAGTAGACATTGTGTGAATAGTATTGGACAAGTGCTTATCCCTTGAACTTCTAAGTTGGTAGCATTCTTGCCTCTGACTCAAAAGGTTGTGGGCTCAGATGCCTATTCAGGTGGATGTTAAGGATGCCATGGCATTATTTTAGGAAGAGCAGGGAGTTCTCCTGGTGCCTTGGCAACATTGTTCCCTCAGCCAACACAACGAAAAACAGATTCACTAGTCATTCAGGTTTTTGCTGCTTGTGGGACCTTACGGTGACTTAACTTTCAAAGTAATTCATTGCCGCTGAAGGACTTTGGGACATCTGAAAGACGTTATATAAAAGCAAACCTTCTATTTTAACAGGGACATTAAACCTGGAGGTTAGTGTCTCCAGTAAAGTAGTAGAGGAATGTTAAGCACTCATATGCTAATATTCACACAGTGCAATTTTAAGGTCATAAGTAATACTAAATGAATACTACATAGAGAATGATGGATGGGCAAGGAGTTAATTACTTACTGGATATGAAGAAGGGAGTTCACTAAAGAATAAGGGTTAGAGATAAAGAGAGTTACATATATAATGGCTATGGAAAGGGAGTAGTCACAATCATATTATGACTCAAGGTCAATAGGTGCCCATCTCCCCTTCACCTGACTTACTGCTCCATCTCACTTTGGGCCTCCATTTATGGGTCCTATTGAACAGTGGGATTCAGTGCTGTTCTCTCCTTTTTTTGCTATCCAGCAAAAAGATCCAACATCGTTCACCTGACGAAGGAGGAAGCCTCCGAAAGCTTGTGAATTTAAAATAAAATTGCTGGACTATAACTTGGTGTTGTAAAATTGTTTACAATCAGCAAAAAGAAGGCAAGGAGATACAATTTGGAGGCAAGATTATCCCAGCTTCCACGAGGGCCCTGTTAAAATAAAACTGCAGATATAAACCGTTATCCCTGTAGTTTCATTGTTCCTTTGTTCCTTCTGAGAACGTACTTGGCCTCCACTTGGAAACCACCCAGAATGGCATGATTAAAACCAGGAACTCAGTGTGAGGGGATGTCATCAATCTGTGCTGAGAACGGCCTCCCAGTGAGACGTTGGTTGGTATGGTGATAAAAAGTTAGACAGTAACATTGATCTGGAACAGTATAATAAAAGGCCTAGAGTGACAGGGAACAGCAAGTCAGGAGGAGGGGAGATGAGGCACATGTACTCCCTCAGTCATAATATAAGTGTAACTGTTCTACATTTAACTCCCTCTCTGTAGACATTGTGTACGTAATTCTCTTTTTTCTTCGGTTTTCAGTGTATGTACTGCCAGCGCCACGTATTTGGAAAGTGGGCCCTATAGCATATTAGAGCAGAGATAATTACACAGGGAATAAATGGGTAAGGGGGAGTTGCAAATAGAATAATAGGGGGGAGGGTTATAGACAGTTACATGCAGAGCAGTAAATATGTGTGTGAGTGTTCCAAAAATGATTATGTATTGTTAGGAGACAGTTCCATTTTGAATAATGTTCATGTAGGCGGTGAGAAAGAATAAACCAATAAAGTGATGAGAATTTTTGTTGTAAAGCTCCTTACTCGTGGACTATTCAGTGCTTGGTACTGTCAGCTTGGCTCAGTTGGTGGCACTCTTACCTCTGAATCAAAAGGTCACACATTCAAGTCCCACTCAAAGAACCAGAGAGCATCAACTGGACTGACACTCCTGTACAGTACTGAGGGAGTGATGAGGGTGGGGGGTTCATCGCGGGGGTCTGCGATTGTTGAGGGGGAGGATCAGAGGATCGAATTGGGGGGGAGGATTGAGGTCAGGGGTCGGTTGGGGCAGGATCGGGGTCGGGGATCGGGGTTCTGCAATCGTGGAGGGGGGTTCCGCGATCAGGGGTCGAGTGTCCGCGATCGTTAGGGGGTCGGTGCAGGTAGGCTTGTTGGGCCTAGGGGAAGCACTCCTCCTCCTCCAGGTCCACAAGCTGTATCTTTCTAGGCAACTACCTGTTAGTCTCGGGGCTTTTCACTTCCTTTCACGAGGCGTCAAACAGAAGGCCCGGGAATCCCGGCCCCCCGGGGGTTGAAATTGGGAAGTCCAGAGAAATGGAGGCCCGAAGCCTCCTTGAAAGGTTTAAAGGCCCGACCCACCTCCTGGGAGCGGGTTGGTTGCCCGCCCCTCTTCCCGCCCTGGTGAAAACCGGAAATGGGCGGGTTGGAGGCGGGTTGGGGGCGGGTCTGAAATGGTGGCAATTTTCAATGCCCCTCTGTCCCTGTCCCACCCGTTTTTCACTTTTAAAATTGAGCCCAAAGTGTATTTCCCTCTATCTGCCTCTTTGTCTGTCTCTTTCTCTCAACCATAAAGCAATATGTTCTCTAAGGTATAAATTTGCACTTGAAAATAGTTTTCCTGTCAAACAAGATGTTCCTCATGCTCCAGTTTTGAAATCACTTTGAATTACTAATACAGGCCGAGGAACGATACCCTTGTGAGAGAACCGATTAGCTTATAGACGCATGCTGGGAGATTCCCCCGGTGTAGCTCTGAACTCTCTCCAGCTGACAGAGTGAGAGCTCTGGGTAGAACATCAGTTCAAACCTCTGGCTGTTCAGATAGACGGATTCCACTGAGCAAAAATGTTAATGAAGGTAGTTAAAGATACAAAGGACAATTTTATAGGTAATAACCATTGTTATTGTGAAATATGTCATTATTTATCTCTATAATATTACAAACTTTGATTTCAATGATATTTTACCCGCATGTAGTTGGCTGGCTGAAGAATAAAAATGGCAGCCAAAAAAAGTGAAAAAATGTTTTGAACGATTTGTTGGATTCAGTTTTTGACTGTTTTTAATCGATAGATTTTCCTCAAACTTACACAGCTCTGACATGTCACTGTTTTCTGTACATGAAAATTGAGCCAATCAACAAACTGTGAGGCTGGACAGGAACTGACAGGAAATGCATGCGGACATATTGGTTTCTAATATACTCTCAGATCTCACAGTAAGTCAGATGATGAGCTGTTTCACAGGGATGGGAGTTATACGGTGTGTAATGCAAGAGGTATAATTCTGCTGGTAATCGGAGGATCGGTTGTGGGGGGGAGGATCGGGGTCAGGGGTCACTGGCAAGGAGCAAAATCTAATTGTTGTTAAGTAAACACTGCCTTGGGTCACTGTGGCTGACTGCAGGGGACGCTGGCGGGCATGCCAATGGACTTCAGTGTCCTCGAGCAAATCATCAATTAATCTTTTTAAAACAGTCATGACATTTAGGTTGGTGACTCTCCTGATCAGTGGATGGGCTGCTGCAACGAGAGATTAGTTTGTGTTGAGCATAAACATAACCACTAGTATGCAGGACCTCTCTCCGCTGTCTTCAACCCTAATTAATCCAGAACCCAGGGCTAAATAAGCTGCCGTGACTGCTCGACCCACATTCCTCCCAGTGCAAGCAGCCTGATGTGGCGATAGATTCCCCTGCATGGACACCGTGCAGTTGGATGTGCAGTGACTCCATAAACCATGTATAGGAATGTACACTGTCATTAAATGTGTGTAGTTATAAAAGAAAAGAAAGACTTGAATTTATATAGCGCCTTTCACAACCTCAGGACGTCCCAATGTAAATGTGTGTAGTTATACAACTGAATATACAATAACCTCTTAGAATATCCATGTGAATGCACCCTTAACCAAAATGCACTATTTTGAAGAAGAGCAGGGGAGTTCTCTCCTGATGTCCAGGCCAATATTTATGCCTCAACCAAAACCTAAAAACACACAATCAGGTCATTATCACATCGCTGTTTGTGGGACCTTACTGTGCTCAAAATTGACTGCTGCATTTCCGACATTACAACAGTGACTACACTTCTAAAGTACTTAATTGATTGTAAAAAGCTTTGCGACATCCTGAGGACGTGAAAAGCGTTATATAAATGCAAGTCTTTCTTTCTTTTTAATTGACGATGGCTTCATAAAAAATATATGTATGAATACTGACCTTTTTTTTTATTCGTTCATGGGTTGCAGGCGTCGTTGGCAAGGCCAGCATTTATTGCCCATCCCTAATTGCCCTTGAGAAGGTGGTGGTGAGCCGCCTTCTTGAACCGCTGCAGTCCGTGTGGTGAAGGTTCTCCCACAGTGCTGTTAGGTAGGGAGTTCCAGGATTTTGACCCAGTGACAATGAAGGAACGGCGATATATTTCCAAGTCGGGATGGTGTGTGACTTGGAGGGGAACGTGCAGGTGGTGTTGTTCCCTTGTGCCTGCTGCCCTTGACCTTCCAGGTGGTAGAGGTCGCGGGTTTGGGAGGTGCTGTCGAAGAAGCCTTGGCAAGTTGCTGCAGTACATCCTGTAGATGGTACACACTGCAGCCACAGTGCGCCGGTGGTGAATGGAGTGAATGTTTAGGGTGGTGGATGGGGTGCCAGTCAAGCGGGCTACTTTGTCCTGGATGGTGTCGAGCTTCTTGAGTGTTGTTGGAACTGCACTCATCCAGGCAAGTGGAGAGTATTCTATCACACTCCTGACTTGTGCCATGTAGATGGTGGAAAGGCTTTGGGGAGTCAGGAGGTGAGTCACTCGCTGCAGAATACCCAGCCTCTGACCTGCTCTTGTAGCCACAGTATTTATGTAAGGAGTTGTACAACACCAGGTTATAGTCCAACAGCTTTATTTGGAATCACAAGCTTTCGGAGCTTTCCTCCTTCGTCAGGTGAGTGCAGGGTTCCATAAAGGCACAGCATATATAGTCAGAGAACAATGCCTGATGATTACAGATAATCTTTCCAACTGCCCGTTATCACACCTCGGCAGAGAGGTAATCACAGCAATCAAAGGAGTGGATGGTGTTCAGACAGGGGAACATTATATCCAAGACTACTGAATACACAAGCGGTCAGATCACAATGACAGAGAGAGAGAGAGAGAGACACCCGAAAGGCAAAGAGAGAGAGAGAGAGTGAGAGAGAATGACAAGTTGCATTAAAAACAGATAACTTTTTTTTCGCTGGTGGTGTTACATGTAACGTGACATGAACCCAAGATCCCGGTTGAGGCCGTCCTCATGGGTGTGGAACTTGGCTATTAATTTCTGCTCGACGATTTTGCGTTGTCGTGTGTCTCGAAGGCCGCCTTGGAGAACGCTTACCCGAAGATCAGAGGCTGAATGTCCTTGACTGCTGAAGTGTTCCCCGACTGGGAGGGAACCCTCCTGTCTGGCGATTGTTGTGCGGTGTCCATTCATCCGTTGTCGCAGCATCTGCATGGTCTCGCCAATGTACCATGCTCCGGGGCATCCTTTCCTGCAACGTATGAGGTAGACAACGTTGGCCGAGTCACAGGAGTATGAACCATGTACCTGGCGGGTGGTGTCCTCTCGTGTGATGGTGATATCTGTGTCGATGATCTGGCATGTCTTGCAGAGGTTGCCGTGGCAGGGTTGTGTGGTGTTGTGGACGCTTTTCTCCTGAAAGCTGGGTAATTTGCTGCGAACGATGGTCTGTTTGAGGTTAGGTGGCTGTTTGAAGGCAAGTAGTGGAGGCGTGGGGATGGCCTTAGCGAGGTGTTCGTCATCATCGATGACACGTTGAAGGCTGCGAAGAACATGGCGTAGTTTCTCCGCTCCGGGGAAGTACTGGACGACGAAGGGTACTCTGTTGGTTGTGTCCCGTGTTTGTCTTCTGAGGAGGTCTATGCGATTTTTCGCTGTGGCCTGTCGGAATTGTTGATCGACGAGTCGAGCGTCATATCCCGTTCTTACGAGGGCGTCTTTCAGCGTCTGTAGGTGTCCATCGTGTTCCTCCTCGTCTGAGCAGATCCTGTGTATTTGCAGGGCCTGTCCATAGGGGATGGCCTCTTTGACGTGGTTAGGGTGGAAGCTGGAAAAGTGGAGCATCGTGAGGTTGTCCGTGGGCTTGCGGTAGAGTGAGGTGCTGAGGTGCCCGTCTTTGATGGAGATTTGTGTGTCCAAGAATGAAACCGATTCTGAGGAGTAGTCCATGGTGAGTTTGATGGTGGGATGGAACTTGTTGATGTTATCGTGTAGTCTCTTCAGTGATTCTTCGCCGTGGGTCCATAGGAAGAAAATGTCGTCGAAGTATCTGGTGTATAGCGTTGGTTGGAGGTCCTGTGCAGTGAAGCAGTCGTGCTCGAACTTGTGCATGAAAATGTTGGCGTATTGGGGTGTGAATTTGGTCCCCATGGCTGTTTCGTGTGTTTGGGTAAAGAACTGGTTGTCGAAGGTGAAGACATTGTGATCCAGGATGAAGCGGATGAGTTGTAGGATGGCGTCTGGAGATTGGCTGTTGTTGGTGTTGAGTATTGATGCTGTCGCAGCGATGCCGTCATCGTGGGGGGTACTGGTGTAGAGTGCCGAGACGTCCATCGTGGTGAGAAGTGTTCCTGGTTCAACTGGTCCGTGGGTGCTGAGTTTTTGTAGGAAGTCTGCAGTGTCGCAACAGAAGCTGGTGGTTCCCTGTACGATGGGTTTCAGGATGCCCTCGATGTATCCAGAGAGGTTCTCACACAGGGTTCCGTTGCCTGATACGATAGGACGTCCGGGTGTGTTGGCTTTGTGTATGTTTGGGAGGCAGTAGAAGTATGTGGGATGAGAGTGCGTAGGATGCTTTGAAGGTCTAGATCGAAGGTCTTGATCAGTTTGTTGAGCTGGTGGGTGTGTTCTTTGGTCGGATCTGCGGGTAACCGTCTGTAGTGTTCCTGGTTGTCCAGTTGTCGGTATGCTTCTTTGCAATAGTCCGTTCTGTTCTGTATGACGATGGCTCCTCCTTTGTCCGCTGGTTTGATGACGATGTTGCGGTTGGTCTTGAGAGTGTCGATGGCGTTGCGTTGTGCTCGGGTGACATTGTGGACTGTCTTGTGAGTGCCTGTCTTGTGATCACAATGTCTTCACCTTCGATAACCAGTTCTTTACCCAAACACATGGAACAGCCATGGGGACCAAATTCGCACCCCAATACGCCAACATTTTCATGCACAATTTTGAGCACGACATCTTCACTGCACAGGGCCTCCAACCAATGCTATACACCAGATACATCGACGACATTTTCTTCCTATGGACCCACGGCGAAGAATCACTGAAGAGACTACACGATAACATCAACAAGTTCCATCCCACCATCAAACTCACCATGGACTACTCCTCAGAATTGGTTTCTTTCTTGGACACACGAATCTCCATCAAAGACGGGCACCTCAGCACCTCACTCTACCGCAAACCCACGGAAAACCTCACGATGCTCCACTTTTCCAGCTTCCACCCTAACCACGTCAAAGAGGCCATCCCCAATGGACAGGCCCTGCGAATACACAGGATCTGCTCAGACGAGGAGGAACGCGATGGACACCTACAGACGCTGAAAGACGCCCTCGTAAGAACGGGATATGACGCTCGACTCGTCGATCGACAGTTCCGACGGGCCACAGCGAAAAATCGCATAGACCTCCTCAGAAGACAAACACGGGACACAACCAACAGAGTACCCTTCGTCGTCCAGTACTTCCCCGGAGCGGAGAAACTACACCATGTTCTCCGCAGCCTTCAACATGTCATCGATGACGACGAACACCTCGCTAAGGCCATCCCCACGCCTCCACTACTCGCCTTCAAACAGCCACCTAACCTCAAACAGACCATAGTTCGCAGCAAATTACGCAGCTTTCAGGAGAACAGCGTCCACGACACCACACAACCCTGCCACGGCAACCTCTGCAAGACATGCCAGATCATCGACACAGATACCACCATCACACGAGAGGACACCACCCACCAGGTACATGGTTCATACTCCTGTGACTCGGCCAATGTTGTCTACCTCATACGTTGCAGGAAAGGATGCCCCGGAGCATGGTACATTGGCGAGACCATGCAGACACTGCGACAACGGATGAACGGACACCGCACAACAATCGCCAGACAGGAGGGTTCCCTCCCAGTCGGGGAACACTTTAGCAGTCAAGGACATTCAGCCTCCGATCTTCGGGTAAGCGTTCTCCAAGGCGGCCTTCGAGACACACGACAACGCAAAATCGTCGAGCAGAAATTAATAGCCAAGTTCCGCACCCATGAGGACGGCCTCAACCGGGATCTTGGGTTCATGTCACGCTACATGTAACCCCACCAGCGAAAAAAATGTTATCTGTTTTTAATACAACTGGTCATTCTCTCTCTCTCCCTGCCTTTCGGGTGTCTCTCTCTCTCTCTCTCTCTGTCATTGTGATCTGACCGCTTGTGTATTCAGTAGTCTTGGATATAATGTTCCCCTGTCTGAACACCATCCACTCCTTTGATTGCTGTGATTACCTCTCTGCCGAGGTGTGATAACGGGCAGTTGGAAAGATTATCTGTAATCATCAGGCATTGTTCTCTGACTATATATGCTGTGCCTTTATGGAACCCTGCACTCACCTGACGAAGGAGGAAAGCTCCAAAAGCTTGTGATTTCAAATAAAGCTGTTGGACTATAACCTGGTTTTGTAAGACTCCTTACATTTGTCCACCCCAGTCCATCACCGGCATCTCCACATCATCACATTATTTATGTGGCTGGTCCAGTTAAGTTTCTGGTCAATGGTGTCCCTCAGGATGTTGATGGTGGGGGATTCAGCCATGGTAATGCCATTGAATGTCATGGGATGGTGGTTAGACTCTCTCTTGTTGGAGATGGTCATTGCCTGGCACTTGTCTGGCACGAATGTTACTTGCCACTTATCAGCCCAAGCCTGGATGTTGTCCAAGCCTTGCTGCATGCGGGCAAGGACTGCTTCATTATCTGAGGAGTTGCGAATGGAACTGAACACTGTGCAATCATCAGTGAACAGCCCCATTTCTGACCTTATGATGGAGGGAAGGTCATTGATGAAACAGCTGAAGATGGTTGGGCCTAGGACACTGCCCTGAGGAACTCCTGCAGCAATGTCCTGGGGCTGAGATGATTGGCCCCCAACAACCACTACCATCTTCCTTTGTGCTAGGTATGACTCCAGCCACTGGAGAGTTTTCCCCCTGATTCCCATTGACTTCAATTTTACTCGGGGCTCCTTGGTGCCACACTCGGTCAAATATTGCCTTGATGTCAAGGGCAGTCACTCTCACCTCACCTCTGTAATTCAGCTCTTTTGTCCTTGTTTAGACCAAGCTGTAATGAGGTCTGGATAACAGCTATATGTATATAGCTGTTATATGTATTACAGCTTCATAAATGCAAAAATAATTCTTCGAGAACCCAGTTTTAAAAAGTGAACTGATTGCATTACTCTGCACAGGAGACTGACCAGGACAGACACATAAAGACTTTTATTTGTTATTGGCTTTTTTTTAGAAAGACCGAGACACTGAGTTATTGAAATTATTCCACAGTACTTGTCTGGCAGTAGGGTGCCCTTAGTTTGTACATACATCAGTTTGATAGTTTAGTTGCACATTTTGAAAGTAGCAGCTGTTTGCCTTACAGCACCCATAAATCAAGACTTGTTGGTATTACCTGTCTGATAGTGGTTGTTGTCACTGGCCGTGGCTTTTGCTCCTGGTCTATAGATAAATGTGAGAATAATGGATAGATATTTATATAATACCAGCAGATCTCCTGTAGTGTTGCTTACAGTTGGATGATGTGCTGTTTTATAAGGGTAACAGTGTTATGCCAAGTCCAGCACAATGTATTATTCTGCTGTGGTAAAGCTGTGTCCCTGTAAGGGCACAACACCTAATTTCTGTTAACTAACTAGCGCCTTAGGTGATTCAGAATTTAATTGTTGTTTGGTCAGGGAATTTCACAGATTGGAATGGGCTTGTCAGTTTTGGGATGCAAATTGGAAGCCCCCAGCATTTTCAGACTGTTTGCATCTGTAGTGAACTGTGGCATCTGGGATGCTACGCCTGCAGTGTGAGACCCGTGGTGTGACGTTTGCAGTGTGATGTCTGCGCCCACTGACACACTGTTTTAAATATATTGTAGATGTGACAATATTAGCAGGTGACATGAGATTCCTCTGTCCGCACTTTTAGCAGAAAAGTTAACCCGCTCAAAACTAAGGTTCACGTCCGCATTAAAATAGCCAACAAATTAATGTTATACAAATACATTACACATTCGTCTCCAGCTATCAATTTTTTAAAATTTTGAAATAATAAGTTGTTGCCTGGACACCATCCTTTTGGAGTTGTCAGTACTCCTCAGGATAAGAGTGAACAGGATGAAGACTGTGAAGAGAAAATTTAGGACAGACGCCAAGAGGGTGAGCAACAGCTGGAGCGTGTTACCAGAAATGGCGATCAAGCCAATGCACAAGAACCATTTCAGAAAAAGTTTGATTCTGCAGTGGCAAGACGTTTATTCTGTAAACGGGCCGAAGAGTTTTCTTCACTCATGTCGATCTCGAGATCTATTCTTTTAAGATTTTATACATTTCTCAACCTCTTTGGTCTAGCCATTTTGAAGTGATCTCATTGTAGATAAGTGGCTTTCACTAAATCATGAAGCTGCTGACTGAAACATGGTGGACACCAGGTCCAGACAGAATCAGTATACGACTGGACTGGACTTGATGTTGCAGCAATGTAAATCAGTCTCAGTAACGCAGGTCAGCTGATTAATTTTCAGTTGGTAAACTGCCCAGTTGGCATAATTCCACCCAGTGTCACAATGGATGACTTAACGAGCCACTCCCTCTGCCACTTTTGTTCTCTCTTTCTCTCTCTCTCATTCTTTCTTTTCTCGTTAAGTGTTTTAAGTCACATTCCATTTCTTAATGGTGCCTTCGTGTTGGTCCATTAAGAGCACTGTTTACCTTGGCAGCACAAAATGACACTTCAAAGTTTCAAACAAATATTAATTGTGCAACGTAAATGGATGGCTGGCAAACTTTTGAATTGGCAGGCCTGATTTCTGGAGGAGTGCTACAAGCAAAGAGCTGACTGTCCCAGCACAAGCAGATTACCATATAAATGACCATGTAGAGAAACGAAAATGGCATTTTAATGGTAACAATGCTTAATTAGTGTGCAGTTACAAAATTGTCCGAACGACAAAGCTCTTCATTGATGTTTATATTTTTCATCCCTGGGGATAACACGGGGCTGCTTCCTTATTGTGTCCCTCCAGATTTCAGCCAAGCCAACGTAAAGGCTCATCTGCAGTCTGAGTGCGTCAGGTAATTAATATTTGTTCAGTGGTTTGAAGTGGTGCTTCCTGCTGCCAAGTTAAACAGTGCACTCAATGGACCAGCACCAACACACCATTAATGGATACAACACAGGCAAAAGTGCTCAGTGAGAAAGAGAGATTGAATGACTGAGTGAATGTGTGTTGGAGAGAGGAGAGAGAGGAGAGAGAAGAAAGGAGAAAGAATGAAAGGAGAGAGAGGAAAGATAGGAGAGAGGAGAGAGAAAGAAGAGAGAGAGAGGACAGAGAGAGAAAGAGCTAGCGCTGGTGAAGTTCGACAGGGAGACTGAGTGTGTGTCAGAGAGAGAGGAGTGAAAGGAGAGAGAAAGAGAGGAGAAGGAAGAGAGAGAGGAGAGAGAGATAGAAAGAGCAAGTGCTGGTGAAGTTCGACAGGCCTATTGGACCTAATTCCCCTTTTCCCATTCCTAAATTTTCCCATGTTCGAACCCAAGCATGAAGATAGTCTAAAAAAGTTAAAGATTGAAGGGAGATCCTCACAGTGAGACACATAAATCAAAACAAAGGCAGAAATTGGCAAGTGAGGCAGAGCTCACAACTGCAGACACTAGTGGGACGGGGTCCACATGGGTGCCTCGGGGTCTACAAATTCATCAGATTGCTGTCAGTTTGGCCAGGCACACTGCAAGTTTCAAGACTTCTACAGTCTATATTTTTTCTGTATTTGTTGACTTGTTAGCTGTATACTAATAAAACATTTCCTGCAATGATAGCACTGTTTTCCTTTGGGTAGCTGACACTGTTTTTCAAAAATTAGGACAAGGGGCACTTGGAACTGAACCAATATTTGCAGGTGGTCCCTGGGGGGGTATGCCAATATTTATAGGGGTTTCTGGACAGTGTCAGCATCTTCATAGGCCCCTGGGAGTGTGTCAATATTTACTGGGGTCTCTGACCCTGTGCCAATATTTGCCGGGTATCTCCCGTACAGAAATCTTGTCTTTTGGGTGATTGACTGGCCACCCGTTGGGCCCCCTGTGATTTTGAGGCCTCATATAAATTTGGCAGATGAGCTGCTGGGCGCTAACAAGCGTTTGAGGCATCAAGATCGGCCGCCAGCAAGGTAAGTTGCGGGGGGCTCGATTGCAGAGGGTGGGGATCCCGGGGCTGCAGAGGCCCATATTATTATTGTGGGCCCTGAAGTAACACTCCAGGCTTGGGCTGATATGTGGCAAGTAGCAGTCGCACCACACAAGTGCCAGACAATGATCATCTCCATCAAGAGAGAGCCTAACCACCTGTCTCTTGACATCCAATGGTATGAATATTGTCGAGTCCCTCACCATCAACTTCATGGGGGTCACCATTGACCAGAAACTGAAATGGGCCAGCCGCTTAAATGCTGTGGCTACTAGATCAGGTCAGAGGCTGGGTATTCTCTGGCGAGTGGCTCACCTCCTGACTCCCCACAGCCTTTCCGCCACCTAAAAGTCACATGTCAAGATTGTGATTCAATATTCTCCACTTGTCTGGATGGGTGCACCAGCAACAACCCGCAAGAAGCTCGACACCATCCAGAACAAAGCAGTCTGCTTGATCGGCACTTCATCCACTAGCCTAAACATCTACCCCTCCACCACTGGCATACCATGGCTGCAGTGTGTACTGTACAGGATGCACTGCAGCAACTTGCCAAGACTTCTTCGACAGCACTTCCCAAAGTGGCCGTCTCCACCATCTAGAAGACCAAGGGCAGCAGGTGCATGGGAACACCATCACCTCCAAGTTCCCCTCTGAGTCATAGACTATCCTGAGTTGGACATATATCTCCGTTCATCATTGCTGAGTCAAACTCCCTACATAACAGCACTGTGGAAGCACTTTCACCACACTAACTGCAGCGGTTCAAGAAGTGGGCCCACCACCACCATCTCAAGAGCAACTAAAGATGGGCAATAAACGCTGGCCTTGCCAGCGATGCCCACATCTGAAGAATGAATTTTTTAAAAACTGTATCCCAGCACGGATCGATGCATTTGGGAAAAAGAGAGAGTTAATTCAGAGCCAAGAAGAAAAAAGTACAGAAACCAATATTTTACAGCTGCTATATGATACAAAATATTTTTTTTTCAAAGCTTGGAGGAATATTTACAACATAAAGGTTCGAACAGTCCTCCCATCATTGTTTTACAGTGCTTGATTTAACCGAGGTCATTGCAGGATTGCAATGGGTGAACTCAGTATGTATTAAATTTGTTAGCTCTGGTACCTGTGTATTATTAATGTTGTATTGATAAAGTGTCATCCACTTGGGAATTGATCAATACTGGATGACTTACTCATTCTCTCTCCCCAAGTTTAACGTATTAATGACCTCAAGGGGCACTGAGTGAACACAAACAAGTGAAAGAATTGAATTCTGCAGCTATCTGATTACAGCTTGTTCAAACAATCAATAATCTGGATGTTTAAAAAGATCAAGGGCTCCCAGAAGTCTAACAGAATATTTTTTCTCCCCTGGCTTACGCTCTTTGGAACAAAATTGCTTTCCAGCATAGAACGTGTGCCTGATTTCATCATTTGGTGGTAATAGTAACAAAAACAGATCTTAGTTTGGACAAACAGACAGATAATTCCACTTAGGAGCAAATGGAATGTTCTAATAAACACTTAAGTAGAAGCTGAGGACTCGTCTTCAATTTGGGGATCTTGGCACGGGTGGGTTTAGCGACAATAAAATCAGTTCTTTTGTGAGGTAGCATATGTTTCTGGGAGTCAAAAAGGCCAACATATTAAAACAGCATTGGAGAGAATGCATTTTTTATGTACAGAAAATGTTGTCTGTTGGTTGATCCTTCTTTCAACTCTAGCCCCATTTTCTTTCTCTCACTCCCTCCCCCTCCCTTCCAGTCACTACCATTCTGGTCTCTCCATATTTTGCCCATTGCTCCTCTCTTGTTTATCCCAAACTCCACCCTACATGTTCTTCCTCCTCACTGTGTTGAAATCAAAGCTCATTGCATCACATCCCATACTTAATTCATTTTTTACCGAGACCTCAAAGCTGTGGAATTCCTTACCTCTCAGTCTTCCTGTTCTCCTACAATCTACAGGCTTGAAACTCCAAGCCTGCTAACCACTAATTCATGATTTATTTTTCTTCCAAATCTTTCCATCTGTCCATAGTGCCCTGACTGTGGACTTTGACCTTTCACCTGGGTTCCTCAATAAACAGAACAGAAATATTGATTATTTGCCCCAGATCAGGGTTTAAATTTTAGCCTTGATTGACATTTATATAATCAAGCCCGCTCTTTGTGAGTAGACGAGACTGAGAGTGGGAATTTGTCCTGCCCAGCAATAAGCATCTTTCATCAGTCAATACACAAGCATAGTGCCATATTTAAAGAGAAATCTGTGACCCAGCTGGATAAATAGGGGCAGTTGGGAGAGCAGAAGGCAACAGAAATAGGAACAAAAAAGGAAACATGAATGAATAAATAAATTAATTTTTCAAAAGTGATAAATATTGCCAAGACATTGTTTTTTTGACTCCACTCTTGACAAACATGAAGGGGAAAATTGATTAAGAGAAAATTATTCTTGAGAATGAAGGCGATGATTGAAGGCCCAGAGGCACCTGGAGCAGCAAGTCTGCTAATGGGCATGGGTGAAGGTGAGGTAGGTGGCTCCCAGGCCATGTTTTGTATGCCCATGTGATGAGCATTGGATAGGAAGTTATTTAATAAGATGTTTATTCATGATGGAAGAAGGTCACATAACCCAATTAGAGAGAAGATAATGATAAAGTTTCTCTATACAACTGTTCTGAATTTCGCCTAGAGGGTAGAATAGCAAAGGGATCTTGGGGTACAGATACACAAATCACTAAATTTGTGATGCAGGTTAATAAGGCCATAAAAAAAGCAAACAAAGCACTAGGGTCCATTTCTAGAGGGATTTTTTGAAAAGCGGAGAAGTTATGTTAAACTTGTATAGAACCTTGGTTAGATCACACTTGAATGACTGTGCACAGTTCTTATAAAAAGGATATACAGGCACTGGAGATTTACAATGATGATACCAGAACTGAGAGGTTATACTTATCAGAAAGGATTGAACAGGCTGGGGCTCTTTTCTCTAGTAAGTAGAAGACTGTTGGGTGACCTGATAGAGGTCTTTAAGATTATGAAAGGGTTTGATAAGATAGACATAGAGAAGATGTTTTCACTTGTGGGGGCGACCAAAATTAGAAGCCATGAATATAATATAGTTACTAATAAATCCAATAGGGAAGTCAGGAGAAACTCCTTTACCCAGAGAGTGGTTAGAATGTGGAAATCACTATTACCAGGAGTGGTTGAGGCGACTAGCATAAATGCATTTAAGGGGAAGCTAGATAAATACATGAAGGGAAAGGAATAGAAGGTTATGCTGATAGGGTTAGATGAAGAGGGGTGGGAGGAGGCTCGTGTGGAGCATAAACACCGACATGGACCAGTTGGGCCGAAAGGCTTATTTCTGTGCTGTACATTCAATGTAATTCTGTGAATTTCACCTCTGGGACCTGATTCAGTGCTAAATTGCCAATCTTATTCAGAGAAATTACAATTTTACAAAAGAAAAATGTGAAAAGGACAGTTTTTAGATTCCACAAGTGCTAAGGAGCTTTGGGTATTCTTCGGATTCAATGGGGGTAATTTTGACTTTGTGCCGTTTTACATTTCTCCAGATTTTTACTACCATTGAAGTCAATAATTGGAGGTCTGAATTACTCTGTGTTTGGAATTGCTGACTCAGAATAGCAGGAAATAAAATTCCCAACTATTGACTCATTGATTATGATGGGGAAAATCTATCTTTACAATCCAGCTGTGGAGATCTATAATGCTCGGTCACCACTTATTGATTACGTAACGAATGGGAACCAAATGGTCAAAGAGCAGTAAAACAAACCACTGCCTTCTTCATGGATACTGCACACTGACAAGACTATGTAGGGAATCCCTTATTTTGTGTGAATCTTGGACACTGGACGAATAGTAAAGCAAAGAAAGTCACCCTCACTCACGGTAGTTTTGTTAATCAAAAGTAATTATTTAATGATGTTATCATTCATACCAGCATTCATGAAGTAAAATCAAACCATAAAATGACTTTCCTCTATAAAATCCCGTTATACACTTAATATTTCGCAGCTTTATAATGTAATGACATAACAATTCATACGCACACCAGGCAAATCATTAATATATATACAACCTTTAAACCAAGGATTTTGCTCATTGGGTCTGAAGGTTGATCAGCTCTTCAGAACTCGAGGTCTTCTTCTTGTGTGATGTTCAGTGTGCGTTCCTTGCGACTGCCGGGTGGTGAAGAGAAGAGACCGTTCTTCTCTCAAAGTCTTTTTTCTATTTTTTTTACCAATAGGACATAGGATGGGGAGGTTCATTCTTTTTGTCCAATCGCTCCCTGTTGCTATGCTTCAATCATTAACATACATCAATGATTGACAGTTTAGGCTTTGATCATGTGACTGGAGACCCTTTGATGTAGAAAAGACCATGTGCTTGAACGATGAGTTGTAAAAGGCCCCTTTACTGTCTCTGTTTATGGCCTTTCATGTAGAGATAGCCCCTTACATTTCTATGCACAGACATTCTTAATGGTCCTTACGTCTCCAATTTTGATTGCTTCATTGGTTTCAAATCCTTTCCTTATAACATTTGACCATATGCTGGGTGCAATAGTATTTGATGTTTTACAAATCCCAGTTCTTTGAACAGATTACCAGATAGGAATGAGAGGCCTAGGCTTTTATCACACCTATCATTGCTTTCCCGATCCAAAGCCTTTGATGTATGTCTTTGTTGCCTTTTCTTACATTACCCCCTGCTGTGTTGAAAAGCTTGTGCTTCCAAAAGTCTATGTGTTTTGAAAGCCTGACAATGCTCCAAGCTCAATATTATTCATCTAGCTTATTTATTCAATAATCTAGATATCTATTCGCAGTACAATGTCCTCGATCCCGAAACTCATACTTCTCCAATGCCATCAGCCTCAGTGAGGGAAAAACAGGATTTGTGAGAACACAGTTTATTACATTACTGTGTTTGCAGGTTTTCAAATGTCTTTGTTTAAAAGGGACACAGTTAACCCACTTCCTTCAAATATCTTTTGTTAAAGGGGTTTTGAACCCCACATCCATGACAATAATTATTAGTGACGATGTCAGTGTTAGGAAATAAACTTTCACTTTCTGCACTGACTGTTAATAATGTGCACTTCTAGGTCAGTTGCAGCACATGTTGGCTGCAGCAAACCTACTTCCAGATTTACCTCACCTACTGTCCTATTCACTGCAACAAAGCGTCCAAATTGCAGCCTATGGGCAATGAGCAGCCTCCAATCCCCTTCAATTTGGCCTTCGAAGCCCAGGCAACTTAGTCAACAACAGGAAAGTGATTGGGGTAAGGATAACCAGATTGTGTCAGGAAGGGACAGAGTGTACAAACAAAAGACTGCACTAACAAATAGGGTCCGGGTAAGAAAAAATGGAATAAGACAAATAGGGCCATAGTACAAAAAAAAGTTAAGATGTCTAAAAATGTTAAAAAGACAAATCTAAAGGCACTGTATCTGAATGCATGAAGTATTCGTAATAAGGTAAATGAATTAACAGCGCAAATAGATGTAAACGGATATGATATAATTGCAATTACGGAGACATGGCTGCAGGATGATCAAGGCTGGGAGCTGAATATCCGAGGGTATTCGATATTTAGGAAGGAAGGGCAAAAAGGAAAAGGAGGTGAGGTGGCGTTGTTAGTAAAGGATGAAATCAGAGCAATAGCGAGAAGGATATTGGCTCAGAAAATCAAGATGTAGAATCAGTCTGGGTGGAGTTAAGAAGCACCAAAGGGCAGAAAACACTGGTGGGAGTTGTCTATAGGCCTCCAAACAGTAGTGGTAATGTAGGGGACAGCATCAAACAGGAAATTAGAGATGCATGTAACGAGGGTATTACAGTAATCATGGGTGACTTTAATCTACATTTAGACTGGCCAAACCAAATTAGCAATAATACTGTGGAGGATGAATTCATGGAGCATGTTTGAGATGGTTTTTTTAGACTGGTACTTTGAGGAGCCGACTAAGGAACAAGCTATTCTAGATTGGGTATTGTGCAATGAGAAGGGGTTAATTAATAATCTTGTCGTGCGGGGTCCTTTAGGGAAGAGTGACCATAACATGATAAAATTCTTCATTAAGATGGAAAGTGAAGTAGTCCAATTCGAAACTAGGGTCCTAAATCTAAACAAAGGAAACTACGAAGGTATGAGGAGTGAGTTGGCTTTGATAGATTGGGGGGCTTCATTAAAAGGCATGACGGTGGATAGGCAATGGCTAACATTTAAGGAACAAATGCATGAATTGCAACAGGAATTGCAAGGAAAAGCGGCCCAACTATGGCTAACATAAGAAATTAAGGATAGTATTAGATCCAAAGAGAAGTCATATAAAGTTGCCAGAAAAAGTAGCAAGCCTGAGGATTGGGAGCAGTTTAGAATTCAGCAAAAAAGGACCAAGAGATTGATTAAGAGGGGAAAAATAGAGTATGAGAGTAAACTTGCAAGGAACATAAAAGTGGACTGTAAAACGTCTACATATACGTAAAAAGAAAAAGATTAGCGAAGACAAATGTAGGTCCCTTACAGTCAGAAACAGGAGAATTTATAATGGGGAACAGGGAAATAGCAGAGCAATTAAACAAATACTTTGGTTCTGTCTTCACGGAAGAGGACACAAATAACTTCCCAGAAATGCTAGGGAACCAAGGGTCTAGTGAGAAGGAGGAATTAAAGGAAATTAATATTAGTAAAAAAATAGTGCTGGAGAAATTAATGGGACTGAAAGCCGATAAATCCCCAGGACCTTTTAATCTGCATCCCAGAGTACTAAAAGAGGTAGCCATGGTATAGTGGATGCATTGGTGATCATCTTCAAAAATTCTATAGATTATGGAACAGTTCTTACAGATTGGAGGGTGGCAAATGTAACCCCACTATTTAAAAAAGGAGGGAGAGAGAAAACAGGGAACTACAGACCGGTTAGCCTAACATCAGTAGTAGGGAAAATGCTAGAGTCTATTATAAAGGATGTGATAACAGAACACTTAGAAAATATCAACGGGATTAGACAAAGTCAACATGGATTTATGAAAGGGAAATCATGTTTGACAAACCTACTGGAGTTTTTTGACAATGTAACTGGCAGAATAGATAAGGGAGAATCAGTGGATGTGGTGCATTTGCATTTTCAGAAGGCCTTTGATAAAGTCCCACATAAGGGGCCCGATGTTAGCAGGCCTGCGGGTTCCCGGCAGGGGGGCTATTGGGCACGTGGGTAACGCGCCCGGTGAAATGAGTGCGTCCCCCGCGCGATCACAGGATAATTGAAGTCATTTACCTGTGGTTACGGGTTTTCCGCTGCTCAGCTGCACGCCGGCGGCCTGCGCATGCGCAGTGACGTCTGAGTGATGGTGGAGCTCTATTTAAAGGGGCAGTCCACCAATGCTCCTCCTGCTGCAAACAAGAAGTAGCACACCATGGAGCACCCCAGGGGTGAGGCTGCCCCACGATTTTCTGACGACTCACTCCAGCTGCTGCTGGACGGGGTAAGGAGGAGGAGGGAGACGTTGTTCCCCAGCGATGGAAGGAAGTGCCCTGCCTCCGCCACCAGGAAGGCATGGGCGGAGGTGGCCGCGGAGGTTAGCAGCAGGGGCAACACCACAAGAACATGGATCCAGTGTCGCAAGAGATTCAATGATCTCACTAGGTCCGGCACAGTGAGTACACTAACGCATTCTCCCACACTCCGTCTTCCACATCACCTCAAACACCTCACAACCCCTTCTGCACTGCCACCACAGCGCTCCCACATCAATCCTCACAGCCACTCAACTATCATCCTCACCGTGCCTGTACGTACCCACCGTCCCTGTCCCCATTTGAAGACTACCACACACCCCAATCCCCATACAATGGGATGGGCATGTGGCACACGCATCCTCCCATCCATCTCCCACACGCTCAACCCACCCACACCAATGCTTGAAGCGTCTCACAATGCAATCATCACTCAATCACGCATCTGTGTTTTGCCTTGACAGGAGAAGAGTTGCAAGAACGCCCGGGAAAGGGCACGCACCGGAGGGGGCCCGCCACACGAGGTGGTTCTAACACACACAGAGCTGGACGCCTTGGAGATCAGCCACACGCTGCATTGCCTGTCCGTGGCGGATGGCGAGGCTGGGGCTGCAGAAACGTCTGGTAACGGAAAGCTGACACTCAGCACTCATGATCGCGAATAATCTTAGCATCGCTTGGCATCTGCCACACCTCAACATTTGTCCACATGCCTGATATTGCCCTCTGTTCTCTTGCAGGGCCGTCTGCGAGCGCCGTGTCTGTGGAGGGTGATTCCTCAGAGGACATGCCGGTCTCTGAGGGTCCATCGTCACATATGAGCCAAGCATCCACCAGCGCAGATACACACACCTCGGTGGGTCCCCCTCCTCAATTAGTTGGGATTGCACATGGTGAGTCACCGCGCACATGTGAGCATGAGCAGACCCTGGTGGCAGGGGCAGCCGCGGAGGGTCCGCGTCGGTGGGAGCACTCTTCTCCAGGCTCTGCTCAGCCGGACCTAGATGCTGAACCCAGGGGGCCACCAGTCAAAAGGAGAGTCGTCGAGGGGCACCAGAACATTGCTGAGGTACTGGGAGAGGTGCCACGCGCACTCTCCACAATCGCACGGAGGATGGAGGAGTCCAACTCCTGCATGAGGGCAATGGTGGCACAAGTACAGGAGGGTATCCGCGAGATAGTGTCGCGGGTAGGTGCGGGAACGTCTGCGGTGGAGGAAAGGCTAGCCTCCCTCGAGCGTCACGCACAGCTCAACATTGAGTCCATCCAGGCCCTGACAACGGCTGTTCGGATTCAGGGTGAGCAACATTCTGCTGCCATAAACAGGCTGACAGATACATTAGAGGTGGCCTTGCAAGGTCTCACACAGGTCATCCAAACTGCCGTCCAGCAGGGTGGAAGGAGTGATGTGGGCCTAGGCCATGAGAGGGAAGATGGTGAACGGGGACATGGAAGTGGGGACGCTACTCAAGGTGCCCCCACGTCTCACCCATTGCCCCCCTCTCAACCAGTACCCGTAATGGTGCCTCCTCTCCAGGTGGCCGAGTCTTCCCCTGCACAGGTGGAGGAGGAGCAGTCTGTGGAGGTGCCCTCACGGGCACCGAAACCCGGGGGGCGTCGGCCCAAAGCATCTACCCGGTCAGGGCCCGAACAGGAGCAACCTGCCACTACCTCTGCTGGAGCCACAGGGGTAGCACCAAATAAGGGTTCCCACAAACGTAAGGCTAGAGTGTTATGAACACAAAGGGAATGCACCAGGGTGTATGACAATTTGTTATGTTTTTATTTATAGTCGTTTACTGCACATACACAATAAACACAATTGTTCTCACCACTACTGCCACCTCTTGTCCATTCTTGAGCGGCTTGTGCAATAGGTCCCTTTCGTGGGGCTCATCATGATGACGAACACCTGGTCCCACCCATTGGTTCACACTTCAGTGGGTGCAGGAGTAATGGAACCACTCTTCTGTGGAGCGGGCTGGTATGGCCGCTCCTCTGTGCACGTGATGAGGTCTGGACACCTCAGACAGTCTGATGTTAGGAGAACCGTTGACATATGAGTGCCTCCCTGGCCTGACGAGCATCCAGGTGAGCCGGTGTTCGGCCCATGGGTCCTTCCTCCTCCTCTTGCTCCTCCTCCTCATTGTTGTCCTCAATGTGGGTGGCGGGTGTGCATGGGGCCTCCTCCAGCGGCACCCCTCTCTGTTGTGCCATATTGTGCAGGGCAGAGCAGACAACTATAATTCGTCCCACTCGGAGTGGCGCGTATTGGAGCGCTCCCCCAGAACGATCAAGGCACCTGAAGCGCATCTTGAGCACCCCTATGGCCTGCTCAATTGTAGACCTGGTAGCAGTGTGGCTGTCATTATATCGACGCTGCGGCTCGGTGATGGGGTTCCTCAGAGGTGTCATAAGCCACGTGTGCAGGGGATATCCCTTGTCGCCGAGGAGCCAGCCGTTGCCGGTGTTGGGTGAGTGGAAGAGGGGCTGGACGGTGGACTCCCTGAGGACGAAGGCATCGTGGCAGCTGCCAGGGTATCTGGCGCACACGTGTAGGAATCTCTGGCGGTGGTCACAAATGAGCTGGGCGTTCATGGAGTGATACCCTTTCCTGTTGATGAACAGCCCTGGCTCATGCGGAGGTGCCCGTATTGCTATGTGGGTGCAATCGATTACACCTGCACCCGTGGGAAGCCCGCCATGGCATGGAATCCCACCGCCCTCTCCATCTGGCTGCGGTCATCCATGGCGAAGTTGATGTAGTGGGAGGCCCTGTGGAACAACCCATCAGTGACCTGCCTTATGCACTTGTGTGCAGACGACTGACAGACCCCGGTGATGTCCCCGGTGGCACCCTGGAAGGATCCGGAGGCGAAGAAGTTGAGGGCAGTGGTGACTTTGACGGCGACGGGTAAGAAGATGCTGCTTGGTCCATCCGGGAGCAGCTCGTCATTAAAGAGGCTGCAGATGTCGGCGACTACCTGGCGACTGACTCTGAGCCTCCGTATGCACTGCTCCTCAGAGAGGTCCAGGAAGCTGAGCCTCGGTCTGTAGACCCTGTGCCGAGGGTAGTGCCTCCTGCGACACATCTCTCTCTGCGGTTGCCCTCCCTCCTGCTGTGCAGGTGGATGTGCCACAGCGCCATGTTATGCGGCTCCACGTGTCTGAGGCGGACGGCGTGGCCTGCGAGGCTGCTGAGGCTGGTGATGCTGTTCGTCCTCCGAGGAGGTCAAGGCGGCCCCCATCTGGAAGGTGTAGGTCTGAGGGGTTCTGCAAGGTAGGTAAGTGTGTCCTCGCACCGGGGTTGAGGTTCCACGTTGGTGAATCTTCTTGCTAGGAGGAGGGTGGTGGAGGGCAAGTGTTGCCCTATGTGACGGAGTGGCCTCCTGCGTTGGTGAAGGGTCTCCCCCACCCAACTGTGGAATGCACCTTGGCAGCTGCCACAGGCTGCTGGCTGCAACACGTCCGTTTGAAGTGAGAGTGTTTCCCTCAGTATGGGAAACAGTCTCAGTTCAAGGTAAAATCCCACCCTTCCCAATAAAACAGCTCAATCAGGCCTGTAAACGACCTGAACGAGCAAGATAAATACTTACAAGTGGCATCCCGCTGGCTTTAATTGCCTGCGGGATTCCCACCTGCGGGGTCTGCGCGCGCACGCCGGCGCGTCCGTGGGGAACCCGGAAGTGGGCGGGTTCGAGACGGGATCTGGTCCCGCTCCGGGATTCCCCGATTTTCGGGGCCCCCCCGCCGAGAACGCACCCGATAGCGGGTGCTAAAATCAAGCCCAAGATGTTAATGTGCAAAATTAAAGCACATGGGATTGGGGGCAATATACTGGCATGGATTGAAAATTGGTTAACAGAAAGGAAACAGAGAGTAGGAATAAACGGGTCTTTTTTTGGGGTGGTAGGCGGTGACTAGTGGGGTACCGCAGGGATCAGTGCTTGGGCCCCAGCTATTCACAATCTATATCAATGATTTGGATGAGGGAACCAAATGTAACATTTCCAAGTTTGCTGACGAGACAAAACTAGGTGGGATCGTGAGTTGTGAGGAGGATGCAAAGAGACTTCAAGGCGATTTAGACAAGTTGAGTGAGTGGGCAAATACATGGCAGATGCAGTATAATGTGGATAAATGTGAAGTTATCCACTTCGGAAGGAAAAACAGAAAGGCAGAGTATTATTTAAATGGTGATAGATTGGGAAATGTTGATGTACAAAGGGACCTGGGTGTCCTTGTACACCAGTCACTGAAAGCAAACATGCAGGTGCAGCAAGCAGTTAGGAAGGCAAATTATATGTTGGCCTTTGTTGCAAGAGGATTTGAGTACAGGAGCAAGGATATCTTACTGCAGTATACAGGGTCTTGGTGAGATCACACCTGGAGTATTGTGTGCGGTTTTGGTCTCCTTACCTAAGAAAGAATATACTTGCCATAGAGGCAGTGCAATGAAGGTTCACCAGACTGATCCCTGGGATGGCAGAACTGTCGTATGAGGAGAGATTGGGTCAACTCGGCCTGTGTTCACTCGAGTTTAGAAGAATGAGAGGGGATCTCATTGAAATGTATAAAACTCTGACAGGGCTCGACAGACTGGATGCAGGGAGGATGTTTCCCCTGGCTGGGGTGTCCAGAACGAGGGGTCACAGTTTCAGGATATGCAGTACGACATTTAGGACTGAGATGAGGAGAAATTTCTTCACTCAGAGGGTGGTGAACCTGTGGAATTCTCTACCACAGAAGGCTGTGGAGGCCAAGTCACTGAATATATTTAAGAAGGAGATAGATAGATTTCTAGACGCAAAAGGCATCAAGGGGTATGGGGAGAAAGCGGGAATATGGTATTGAGATAGAGGATCAGCCATGATCATATTAAATGGCGGAGCACGCTCGAAGGGCCGAATGGCCTGCTCCTGCTCCTGTTTTCTATATTTCTATGTTTCTAACAACTTGCATTTGTATAGCTCCTTTAACGTAGTAAAACATCCCATCTGGGTTCGCATTTCTTATTCGATGCTTCGTCCTGTGTGAGCTTTGTGGGCCTGGAGGTTTGGAAAGGGCTGTTTTAGCACTGTTGCCTCATTAGCGTGTAAAACAAAAATCAGAATACCAAGATCTGCTAGTATTAGCAACTCGAGATGTACGCAAATTAATTCAGGCACGGATTCAAACTGTACATGTGATCCATGAGGCTCCATGCTACACACCTATGCAGCTCAGTCACCCCTGCTTTTTAACCATGGTACTATCCTATACTACGGCTTTCAGTCAGAAACCTAGGTTTGCTCATGTTATTTTCTGCTAATGAGATCATAAGCATGGTGAGAGATTTCCCATGGTCCCTATTGTATTGACATGTGTGTAGCCCATCCCCCGTATACAGGACACACCCTAAACCTGAGCCTTCCCCTCAAGAACAGTGACTACACTTCAAAAGTACTTCATTGGCTGTAAAATGCTTTGGGACGTCCTGTGGTTGTGAAAGGCGCTATATAAATGCGAACAGTTTCTTTCTTTATATAGGCCGCACTCCCATCTTCAACTGATTCTTTGCTTTAAAAGGATGGAAGAAATAGTGATCATAAGAACATAAGAACATAAGAAATAGGAGCAGGAGTAGGCCCCTCGAGTCTGCTTTGCCATTCAAAAAGCTCATGGCTGATCTTCTACCTCAACTCCACTTTCCTGCCCTGTCCACACATCCCTTGATTCCCATAGTGTCCAAAAATCTATTGATCTCAATCTTAAATATACTCAACGACCGAGCATCCACAGCCTCCTGGGGTAGAGAATTCCAAAGGTTCATAACTCTCTGAATAAAGAAACCTTTCTCATCTCGGTCCTAAATGGCTGACCTCTTATCCTGAGATGATGACCCCTAGTTCTCCAGCCAGTGGAAACAGCCTCTCAACATCTACCCTGCCAAGCCCTTCAAGAATTTTATATGTTTCAATGAGATCACCTCTCATTCTTCTAAACTCCAGAGAATATAGGCCCATTTTACTCAATCTCTCCTCATAGGACAACCCTCTCATCCTCTCATCAGGGGAAATCTTTACGATGTCGTGAACACAGAACGACTGGAGCAATTGTTCTCTCCCGTGTGCTTTAACTCTCAAACTCAGAAGAGCAACCAGCCCATCACTGTGCCAGTTTATCAGTTCCGCATCCTGCACCAGCCATCCTTGTAGCTTCTTCTGATGAACCAGGCCCAATTGATAATTATGGGCTGTTTTGTGCACTGGACTGGACTGAGATTTGCCAAACTCATTTCACTTAGGACACTGCACTGTTGGTGATGAAAGAGAGACAGAGAAAGAGAGAGGAATATTTGACCCCTCTCTGCAGGCTGGATGTTAACCAAGGCCTCAGAGAGCTGTAGCAGTTGGCTTCATGACTGAGAGCTCAATACGAGTACTAAAGGTTATAATTCTCTCAGTCATGGTTGGAATTCTACAATTAACCATCTCAACTTTTCCATTCATTCCCTAAGAATTGCAGGACAAAAGTCATTGAGACTTCAGAATGTAAAGATTGCTTTACTTATTCAGCTTTAGCCAGCAGAAATCTAAAGTGTCTGACCATTGACAGGAAAAGATGTTGCGTTCACAACCTGTGTGCACAGCTCAATATTCAATTACAGGACACAAAAGACCGAGGAACCAGGCAACATGCTACAAAAAATACCTCTTAACCCCCATGATTCTTAGTATCTGATTTGTTTCTCTTTCAATTTTGACACTTCAGAATATCATTAAAAACAACAGAACAATCATTTATTTATCTCCCAACACTACTAACAAAACTCATCTTGTGTTTAGATTACAGTCCTGAGTCAATTAAAAGCATTTCCATAATACTTGATGCTCTGCGATGTGCCTTGTGTATAATGCACATGCGAGCTTGGTTCAGTTGATAGCACTTCCCTTGCTCTGGGTCAGCAGGTTGTGGGATCGAGCCCCACATCAGTATGGTTCAAGCTTCAACTCGACTAAGGAATCCTGCACTAAAAGTTAAACCGTGCCACTGATTGCCTGTACAGGTGGATGCTGTAAGTCGTGCCCTTTAATGTCTGGGTGCTGGGTTCAAATCTGGCCCACACTGATGGGGTGAAAGTCTCTGCTGGTTGTAAAGATCCAGAAATAAATGAATTTAAACAGTCTCAATCCAATCCCTGGTACCCTGAATCCATGCTCTTAGTTTGATGCTAAACACATGTGCGAAATGGAAATGTTACAGTGAGAAGTGCTCTTCTGAAGTAGGGGCTGAGACCTATTTTGGGGTAGAGTAGAGGGAACTCTACACTGCATCTTAATGTGTTGTACGTGGTCCAGGAGGGTCTGAAATGCTGGGTTCCATCCCTCACCTTTGGGGCACAGAATTCACACACAAAAAAATAAAATTCTGACATACTCAAGTAACTTCCAGGCTGTAAAAATAGTGCACAGAATAATCGGAACTCACCAAGATTTATAATATCAATTGAAATAAAATCGGGTTCCGTCATTGTAACACACTTTAAACATCATCTCTGAGCTTGGTACGACAATCAAATTACAATCTTACTGGCACTCACAAAGATCACACTGGTCCTCTCCCAAACATCAATCATAATTCTTTAGAGCTCTGCTTCATTCAGTTTGAGCGACAAGAGAATTCTAGGATAAACTGTCAAGATGAATCATTAATTTTAGCCGCAAATATAGTTCAACATTGAAAAGATGCCAACGTGAACAAGGTTTTTTTTTAAAGTCTAGAAGGTTCCATATCCTTCCTGTTTTAATTCAATCTGACTATTTATATATTAAAACATCTTATGCCTGCACACTTTTCTTATCAGCTTTTTCCATTATAAATTGCTATGTCTACATTTATAAAGGAAGTGCCTATGTAAACTTGTCACATTGCAGTTACACCCTCCACCCAGCGGTGGCACTGCAGCTTTTTTTATTTAAGTCTAGTGATATGACTCTTCAGATGTCACAAAGTGTCACATTTTGTAACAGATGCAAAACAATCTTCTAAAAACGAGGAGAATGACAGTTACTTCTAATGAAAGGCCATTGGCCTGAAACCTTTAACTCTGTTTCGCCCTCCACAAATGCTGCCTGACCTGCTGGATGTTTCTTAGAATCATAGAATCATTACAGCACAGAAGGAGGCCATTCAGCCCATTGAGCCTGTGCCGGCTGTTTGTAAGAGCAACGCAGTTAGTCCCGTTCCCCCGCTCTTTCCCCGTTGCCCTGCAAATGTTTTCTCTTTAAATGTTTAGCCAGTTCTTTTTTGAAAGCTACGATTGAATCTGCTTCCACCACCCTTTCAGGCAGCGCATTCCAGATCATAACTACTCGCTGTGTAAAAATGTTTTTCCTCACGTCGCCTTTGGTTCTTTTATCAATCACCTTAAATCTGTGGCCTTTTGTTCTCAACCCTTCCGCCAAAGGGAAGAATTTCTCTTTATTTACTTTATCTAAACCCGTCATGATTTTGAACACTTCTATCAAATCTCCTCTCAACCTTCTCTGCTGTAAGGAGAACAACCCCAGCTTCTCCAGCCTATCCGTGTAACTGAAGCCCCTCATCGCTGGAACCATTCTAGTAAATCTTTACTGCGCTCTCTCTAAGGCCTTCACATCCTTCCGAAAGTGCGGTGCCCAGAATTGGACACAATACTCTAGTTGTGACCAAACCAGTGTTTTATAAAGGTTCAACATAACTTCCTTGCTTTTGTACTCCATGTCTCTATTTATAAAGCCTAGGATCCCATATGCTTTCTTAACCTTTTTCTCAACCTGTCCTGCCACCTTCAAAGATTTGTGCACATATACCCCCAGGTCTCTGTTCCTGCACCCCTTTAGAAATGTACCATTTAGTTTATATTGCCTCTCCTTGTTCTTCCTGCCAAAATGTATCACTTTGCACTTCTCTGCGTTAAATTTCATCTGCCACGTGTCCTCTCATTCCACCAGCCTATGTCCTCTTGAAGTCTATTACTATCCTCCTCACTGTTTACTACACTTCCAAGTTTTGCGTCATCTGCAAATTTTGAAATTGTGCCCTGTACACCCAAGTCCAAGTCATTAATATATATCAAAAAAAGCAGTAGTCCTAGTACCGATCCCTGGGGAACACCACTGTTTACCTCCCTCCAGCATTTTCTGTTATTATTTTAGTTATTTCTTGTTTATTCTGTCCTTAGTGGGGAACATGGGATTTACAAGCAGCTACCAATCTGCTAAGAAACAATTTTCCTTGAATCTACTGCAGAGGAATCACCTCAAGGTGAGCCTATTGATAGAAATTAGACCAAGGAAAGCTCTTTCCATGAGCTAGCCTATGCATGATGGGCCGGGTGGCCTTCTTCTGCGCTGCAGATTCTATGGAGGCAATTTTAACCTAACCCACCCCGTTGGGAAACTGACAGAATCAGCTGACAAGGAGAGTAATATTGGGAGAGGTGTAAAACTGGCATTCCACCCAATCCAGTGGCTTTCCTGCCTGGAGAGTTCGATTGATTCTATGAAAAGCAGGGAGCTATCCTGGAGTCCTGGCCAATATTTCTCGATCAACTAGCATCACTAAAAGAATAATTAATTGGTCATTTGTCTCATTTTCTTGGACCTTGCTGTGTGCAAATTGTGTACTGCATTTGCCTACATAACAACAGCGACTACACTTCAAAAGTAATTTATTGGTCGTAAAACACTTCGGGATGGTCATGACAAGACACGGTATAAACGCAAGTTCTTTCTCTAAAATGATGTGAGTATCAAGTTTTCCAGGAGTATGAAAGAAAGAAGGCACACAGGGAATTCAGACGTAGACACCTGCAGGCATCACAGAATGTTCCATCAATAAATTTTAATACAAAGCATCATATCTGCTTTACAAGTGATTGCTACAGTAATTCTGAATCATAGAATGACTGGTTCATAGGGCAAAAGAGTGGAAAGAGGGAGACTTAGAAACAGCAAACAGAACCAACCTGTCAAAAGGAAACAAATGGGGGACAGAGGAATTCCATGTGAACATGTTAAAAGCTCGCTCGTTAGTATCACCACCCGTTACTTTTAGAATATAATTACCAGCAGATTCTTTTTTTTTGTGTTTGCTGGGGAAATCGGGCTTCAGGTTAGACACAGCTCCCTCCTTGTCAATGAGTTTGTGGAATTTGCTGAGTGCTGACTAACATTGAATTTACTTTCTTTACCTAATCGGATCAATGGGCGGGTGGATGTCACATTGATTCTTCCTTCAACTAGAGGCATAAATTACGACAAAATATGGGATTTTAGTAAACCGTTATGATCTATATATTATCACCGTTGATTGCATTGTTATGAGCTTGGTGCTTCAATATTTGACAATCTATTGTTATGAATGGTTTAGCATGGATTATAAATTAATTTTATATATGCAGTAGTTTCATCAAAGTAATGATTAGCAAGCATTTCTATTGAATGTTCTTTCTTTATGCAAATCATTCTGAATCAAAAGGAATAAGTTTGATTCCTACATTACAACAGTGGCTACACTTCAAAAGTAATTCATTGGTTGTAAAGTGCTTTGGGATGTCCTGAGGTCATGAAAGGCCCTATATAAATGAGGGGTGGTGCAGTGGCTTGGAACTTGCACTTTCACACTTGGTTCAAGTCTAGCCCTCTGCTTGTTGACTCTGAAGACCACTCACATCTTACATTGTGACATGCTACTGGCCTTTTATCTCTGCTGGCTTCACATTGACTGACTCTCTGGTGACCATTCAGCCAGTCTCAATCAGTTCCCACTCGATGCACAACACAAACAGCCCTTAGTTTTGCATTAATTGACAATCTCAATCAGAGCGGCCAAAGATGATATTACATTTATAGATTTGTACAGTGATGTATCCTTGGGTTCAGCATCTCCGGGTGCTCATATGCCTACGAACCAGAGTGCTGCCTTTACCTGCCCAATATCCAGGTAAATGTAGCGAGACCCAGTGGTTGAACAGAGAACTCTCCTCAGTGTCCTCCAGTTTACTGGACTATGTCACGAGCAGCCATGTCATTGATAGTCGGAAGAACAGCATTCTACCAAACCCCAACTCAGGCTATTAATCACTACAAACTTTATTGAACATGAAACAGTAAATGGAAAAATGAACAGTCCTCAGTACAAACAGTATATTTACAGTAATTACAAACTTTACTAATCTTCTCGAAACATCAGAACAAAGATGCTTGCCTCACTAATTAAAATTGATCCTTATAACATAGCTGCTCGCTATTAAAACATTTTCTAGCCAACTTTCAGGGTCAATACTGGACAGAATGACACTAATGACTGTGTACCCAACATACATTAGCATATTAAACACTCTATTGTTCGACAGGAGAAAAACCACATGTGCACATTGAAATAAGAACAGAAAATGTTAGGAATATACAGCAGTTTGGTCAACTTCTGAAAAGAGAAAAAGGATATAATCAAAAGCAAAATACTGCAGATGCTGGGAATCTGAAATAAAAAGAGAAAATGCTGGAAATACTCAGCAAATCAGGCAGCATCTGTGGAGAAAGAAAGAGAGTTAATGTTTCAGGTCGATGAACTTTTGTCAAAACTGGATGAAGTTAAAGATTTAACAATTGTTAAGTAAGTACAGGACCAAGGTAAGGGGTGAGGGAGGAAGGGGAGGGGAGGAAAGAACAAAAGGGAAGGTCTGTGATGGGGTGGAGGGCAGGAGTGATTAAATGACAAAAGGGATGATGGTGCAAGACAAGGAGGGTGGTAATAGGATAAGTAAAGAAACAAAAGGTGGGTCTAGAGGAGCTGTAAATGGCAACATCAGAGCCATTACCAGCACCTGCTGTCCGAAAAAATGGGAGCAGTGGTTATGATCTGAAGTTATTGAAATCAATGTTGAGTCCAGAAGATGAGGTGCTGTTCCTCAAGCTTCCAATGAGCTTCATTGGAACAGTGTAAGAGGCCAAGGACAGAGAGGTCAGAGTGGGAGTGGGACGGAGAATTAAAATGGCAAGTGACCGGAAGGTCAGGGTCACACTTGCGAACTGAGCGGAGGTGTTTAGCAAAGTGATCACTCAATCTGCGTTTGGTCTCCCCACTGTAGAGGAGACCACATTGTGAGCAGCGAATACAGTATAATAAATTGAAAGAAGTACAAGTAAATCGCTGTTTCACCTGGAAGGAGTGATTGGGGCCCTGGACGGTGGGAAGGGAGGAGGTGAAGGGACAGGTGTTGCATCTACTGCGCTCTCACAGGAAGGTGCCATGGGGAGGAGAGTGGGTGCTGGGGGTGATGGAAGAGTGGACCAGGGTGCCGCAGAGGGAGTGTTCCCTTCTAAATGCTGAAAGGGGAGGGGAAGATGTGTTTGGTGCTGGGATCGCACTGGAGGTGGCGTAAATGGTGGAGGATGATACGTTGAATGTGGAGGCTGGTGGGATGGAAGGTGAGGACAAGGGGGGAATCCTATCCTAGTTCTGGGAGGGAGGAGAAGGGGTGAGGGCAGAACTGCGGGAAATGGGACGGACACGGTCGAGGGCCCTGTCAACTACAGCAGAGGGGAATACTCGGTTGAGGAAAAAGGAAGACACATCAGAAGCACTGGTGTGGAAGGTGGCATCGTCAGAACAGATGCAACGGAGAGGGAGAAACTGGGAGAAGGGAATAGAGTCCTTACAGGAAGCAGGGTGGAAGGAAGTGCAATCAAGGTAGCTGTAGGAGTCGATGGCTTACAGTAGATATTGGTTGACACCTTATCCCCAGAAATGGAGATAGAGAAGTCGAGGAAGGGAAGGGAAGTGTCGGAGATGGACCATACGAATGCGAGGGAAGGATGGAAATTGGAAGCAAAGTTGATGAAATTTTCCAGTTCGGGGCGAGAGCAGGAAACAGCACCTATACAGTCAACAATGTAACGGAAGAAAAGGTGAGGGAGGGGACCTGAGTAGGACTGGAACAAGGAATGTTCCACGTATCCCACAAAAAGGCAGGCGTGGCTAGGACTCATACGGATCCCCATAGTGACACCTTTTATTTGGAGGATGTGAGTGGAGTCAAAGGAGACGTTGTTCAACGGAAGAACAAATTCAGCCAGGCGGAGGAGGGTGGTGGTGGATGGGGACTGGTTGGGCCTCCATTCAAGGAAGAAGTGGAGGGCCCGCAGGCCGTCCTGGTGGGGGATGGAGGTGTAGAGGGACTGGACGTCCATGGTGAAAAGCAGACAGTTAGGGACAGGGAACTGGAAACTGTTAAAGTGGCGGAGGGCGTCGGAAGAGTCGTGGATGTAGGTTGGAAGAGAATAGATAAGGGGAGAAAAAAAAGAGTTGAGATAGGAGGAAATAAGTTCCATGGGGCAAGAACAGGCTGAAATGATGGGTCTCCCGGGGCAGTCCTGTTTGTGGGTCTTGGGAAGGAGGTAGAAGCGGGCTGTGCGGGGTTGGGGGACTATGAGGTTGGAGGCCGTGGGGGTAAGATCTCCAGAGGAGATAAGGTCAGTGACGGTCTGGGAAACTATGTCTTGATGTTCAGCGGTGGGGTCTTGGTCCAGGGGGAGGTAGGAGGAGGTGTCGGAGAGTTGGCACTCAGTCTCCACAAGGTAGAGGTCTGTTCGCCACATAACAACAGCACCGCCCTTGTCAGCAGGTTTAATGACAATATCAGAGTTGGACCTGAGAGAACGGAGTGCTGTGAGTTCAGAGGGAGGTAGGTTAGAGTGAGTGGGGGGAGTAGAGAAATTGAGACAGCTGATGTCACTCCGGCAGTTTGCAACAAAAAGATCAAGAGAGGGTAAGAGGGGGAGGAGTAGAACGAGAATTCTGAAAATGGGAGAAAGGGTCTGCTGTGTGGGGGGAAGACTCCTGGCCAAAGAAGTGGGCACTGAGGCGAAGGCGACAGAAGAAGAACTCAACATCATGTCGAGCTTGAAATTCATTGAGGTGGGGGCATAAGGAGATGTAGCTGAGGCCTTTGCTGAGGACTGAGCGTTCAGGGTCAGAGAGGGGAAGGTCAGAGGGGATAGTGAAAACACGACAAAGGGTGAGATTGGAGGGGGGGATGGGGTCAGAGGAAACTGAAGGAGAAGAAGGATCAGGAGGGGTGTTGGTATCTAAGAGTTGTTGAAGCTTACGGTCCTTGACACATGAAAGGAAGACAAAGTTTTTTGTTAAAGCGCCGGATGAGGCGAAGGATGAAATGGAACTGTGGACCAGGACAACTCTGAGATAGAGTGAGTCGGTGGTGCTGGAGAGAACGGTCGAGAGCGTGCATGTGGCGGTGCCTGGCGTTGAGTGTGGATTTCAGGAAGCGGCGAGAGCAGTGGTTCGAGGAATGCTGAATATCATGGAGAGATCTGTAATCACGGGTGGATCTGAAACACAAAGGGTGGAATTTAAGTTGGAAACCACATGGAATAAGTCGGAGCCGGAGACATTTGTTGAGGAAAGAGATGAGGCTGTGAAAGCGAGTTTTAGTAGATACCTGATCAAACACGAGAAGGGAAACAGAAAGCAATGAAAGTGAACAAGGTAAAAGAGACAAACGGAAATCCCGTCGGAGAGAAGAGCAGAACTTCTTCAAGGTGGGGCATTCCTGGAAGAGACGTGGCAGTGAATTAAACACTAAATCAAAAGCAAAATACTGCGGATGCTGGAAATTCTCAGTTCCACTCTGACCTCTCTGTCCTCGGCCTCTGACACCGTTCCAATGAAACTCAATGGAAGCTCGAGGGGCCGAACCTCATCTTTCAATTAGGCACTTTACAACCTTCTGGACTCAACATTGATTTCAATAACTTCAGATTTTAACCACTGCTCCCATTTCTTCGGACAGCAGGTGCTGTTAATGGTTCTGATGTTGCGATTTACAGCTCCTCAAGACCCACCTTTTGTTTCTTCACTTGTTCCATTACCACCCTCCTTGCCTTGCACCATCATTCCTTTTGTCATTTAATCATTCCTGCCCTCCATCCCATCACAGATCTTGTGGTGAAGGTTCTCCCACAGTGCTGTTAGGTCGGGAGTTCCAGGATTTTGACCCAGTGACGATGAAGGAACGGCGATATATTTCCAAGTTGGGATGGTGTGTGACTTGGAGGGGAACGTGCAGGTGGTGTTGTTCCCATGTGCCTGCTTCCCTTGTCCTTCTAGGTGGTAGAGGTCGCGGGTTTGGGAGGTGCTGTCGAAGAAGCCTTGGTGAGTTGCTGCAGTGCATCTTGTGGATGGTACACACTGTAGCCACAGAGCGCCAGTGGTGAAGGGAGTGAATGTTTAGGGTGGTGGATGAAGTGCCAAACAAGCAGGCTGCTTTGTCCTGGATGGTGTTGAGCTTCTTGAGTGTTGTTGGAGCTGCACTCATCCAAGCAAGTGGAGAGTATTCCATTACACTCCTGACTTGTGCCTTGTAGATGGTGGAAAGGCTTTGGGGAGTCAGGAGGTGAGTCACTCGCCGCAGAATACCCAGCCTCTGACCTGCTCTTGTAGCCACATTATTTATGTGGCTGGTCCAGTTAAGTTTCTGGTCAATGGTGACCCCCAGGATGTTGATGGTGGGGGATTTGGTGATGGTAATGCCGTTAAATGTCAAGGGTAGGTGGTTAGACTCTCTCTTGTTGGAGATAGTCATTGCCTGGCACTTGTCTGGCGTGAATGTTACTTGCACATATCAGCCCAAGCCTGGATGTTGTCCAGGTCTTGCTGCATGTGGGTACGGACTGATTCATTATCTAAGGGGTTGCGAATACAACCGAACACTGTGCAATCATCAGCGAACATCCCCATTTCTGACCTTATGATGGAGGGAAGGTCATTGATGAAGCAGCTGAAGATGGTTGGGTCTATGACACTGCCCTGAGGAACTCCTGCAGCAATGTCCTGGGGCTGAGATGATTGGCCTCCAACAACCACTACCATCTTCCTTTGTGCTCGGTATGACTCCAGCCACTGGAGAGTTTTCCCCCTGATTCCCATTGACTTCAATTTTACTAGGTCTCCTTGGTGCCACACTCGGTCAAATGCTGCCTTGATGTCAAGGGCAGTCACTCTCACCTCACCCCTGGAATTCAGCTCTTTTGTCCATGTTTGGTCCAAGGCTGTAATGAGTCTGGAGCCTAGTGGTCCTGGCGGAACCCAAACTGAGCATCGGTGAGCAGGTTATTGGTGAGTAAGTGCCGCTTGATAGCACTGTCGACGACACCTTCCATCACTTTGCTGATGATTGAGAGTAGACTGATGGGACGGTAATTGGCCGGATTGGATTTGTCCTGCTTTTTGTGGACAGGACATACCTGGGCAATTTTCCACATTGTCGGGTAGATGCCAGTGTTGTAGCTGTACTGGAACAGTTTGGCTAGAGGCGCGGCTCGTTCTGGAGCACAAGTCTTCAGCACTACAGCCGGGATGTTGTCGCGGCCCATAGCCTTTGCCATTTCTTGATATCACGTGGAGTGAATCGAATTGGCTGAAAACTGGCTTCTGTGATGGTGGGGATATCGGGAGGAGGCTGAGATGGATCATCCACTCGGCACTTCTGGCTGAAGATGGTTGCAAACACTTCAGCCTTGCCTTTTGCACTTACATGCTGGACTCTGCCATCATTGTGAATGGGGCTGTTTACAGAGCCTCCTCCTCCCATTAGTTATTTAATTGTCCACCACCATTCATGACTGGATGTGGCAGGACTGCAGAGCTTTGATCTGATCCGTTGGTTGTGGAATCGCTTAGCTCTGTCTATAGCATGTTGCTTCCGCTGTTTAGCATGCATGTAGTCATGAGTTGTAGCTTCACCAGGTTGGCACCTCATTTTTAGGTACGCCTGGTACTGCTCCTGGCGTGCTCTTCTACACTCCTCATTGAGCCAGGGTTGATCCCCTGGCTTGTTGGTAATGGTAGAGTGAGGAATATGCCGGGCCATGAGGTTACAGATTGTGCTGGAATACAATTCTGCTGCTGCTGATGGTCCACAGTGCCTCATCGATGCCCAGTTTTGAGCTGCTAGATCTGTTCTGAATCTATCCCATTTAGCACAGTGGTAGTGCCACACAACACGTTGGATGGTGTCCTCAGTGCGAAGACGGGACTTCATCTCCACGAGGACTGTGCGGTGGTCACTCCTACTAATACTGTCATGGACAGATGCATCTGCGACAGGTAGATTGGTGAGGATGAGGTCAAGTAGGTTTTTCCCTCGTGAGCATTTTTATTTGTGAGCTGGCAGTAAAGTTATAGATCTTTATTTTTGTCTCTTTCTGTCCTGAAGGAGCTGATTCTTACTGGGTACAGTTGCACAGGTAGACCTCCTGTGCCACATCTGCCCACTTTATCCTGGCACTCCTCTTCTTTTGTCCCTTACTTCAAATTGGCATTCTCCTTCCCCCTCCCACTCTTGTCCCACCACCTCCCCCCCCAGTTCATGCTGGTACTCATCCACCCTTCCCCCTCAGATGATGATCACTGTCCTCTCCCTCCCTCCACCCCCGTGCCTCTTCAATATCTCATGGACGGTACATCTAATCCCCTGAGCCATCAATGAGATATTTAAGTTAATTCTAATCCTTTGTTACTATTTTCAAAAGGGTAAGAATTCTTTAAGATTCTGTTCAAAGGAAAAAGAAGACGGATCAGAGTTGCAAAATTAATCTAACACAGGCAAAATGATAAGATTATTTATGGATTTCATTCTGAACAACTTTGGCCACACACTTGCTATCACGCTGCAGATTGAGTTTTATCTCACCATCATCTCGTACAGAAACCTTTTTCAGGAAGACACAGTGCAGCTGGCTTTCCACAGCAATTCCCTCAATAGGTTTTCATTGGTTGCAATTCCTCTGGAGTGGAAATGTAACACATCACACATCGAGTTTGTCTTCTACAATTTGCTTTCCTCCTCGGAGAATTTATTGTCCAATTTCTTTGTAAAATGCCAGTAAACTGTGAGGTGGAGTCACCAAGGAGATACAGGTCTTGCCTGTCTTTGAGAGGCACTATCATGGTAGCTGTTGATTAATGCAAGCCAATAACCGACTTTTTAAATAACAGTGAAAACTAAAGTTGTCCAGTTTATTATGGTCTTCTTAACACTCCAATTTGCGGTGCTCACTGGGTAGTGATGGCCATCAAATCTAACTGAATACAACTGCTGCTGGTTTTGGGCCCCTGTCTTGTCTTCTGGGTGAGCAATCCAAAGCAGGATAGAGCTTTGTTACCCTTTGTAGGGCCTTTGAAAAGCTCACAGATTTCTCAGGCAAAGCTTTTTAAACACCCTTCTTGTAATATTTCCTAAGGTTTTTTTTTTGCACTGCTAGCACTTTGACTTTCATGAGCTTTTACGCTAGTTGATTTTATTAATTTAAGCTTGGCCGCAGCTCCCTTTATTGGAGCCAGCAAGTTTGCTAATAGAGATCCTCTGTGCAGATGTTTTCAGAGGAAGGGAAGAGCTGTGAAGGGATGCGCTCTGTGTTTTTCCGCCAGCCCCCGCACCCCAGCATCTGCAGAGAGAGCTGAAATAACCTCACTTCAGCAGATGTTGTGCTACTGGAGGCTACTTTTCCCAAAGGAGACTGAACCAGCAGAGCCCAGTGACATCACTACAAGATGTAAATGCCTGGCTAACATTCTGCTAAAAGGTATGCCAGGGTGACCAAGATGCCACTAACCATTTCTGATGCACCTACCTGAGAATGATGTGGGGGTCTTGTCTTTTCAGAACTTGGATCTTCAGAGATGCAGATGCCAAACTATGTCACCTGCAGTAAGGATACCCGCAGTTACCATGCAGCAGAGGGCTGCGACTGGCAAGGACAACAGAGGTGAGCTATGGACTGAAACCCGGCTGCACCTTCTTCCAGGTTGAGCTGACCTACGGGATGTTGCTGTGGAGTAGCACAAAGACCAACCCTCCTCTTAAGAAACTCGTGTAGCACCACCTCGATTTAAGCAGTCATCATAGAGCGGGCCAG
Organism: Heptranchias perlo; assembly: GCF_035084215.1. Lineage (NCBI taxonomy): Eukaryota > Metazoa > Chordata > Chondrichthyes > Hexanchiformes > Hexanchidae > Heptranchias > Heptranchias perlo. Next base: position 12,502,459 of record NC_090353.1, on the reverse strand, counting down.
ATGCTGCTTTGCGCCATTACTTGTCCGCAGACTCATGCCCCCGCTTCGTATTGGCCCATCATTTCTTAATCCTCTGCCCCCTTCAGCCTTGGCAAATGCCACTGATAGGTTAAGAGACCTTTTAAGGCTCTCCAAAAGCTTTCAGAATCGTTCGCCTCCCACTGGAGCGCTCCTCTTTAATTGTCCTCATCCCACAGAGCTGCTCCTGCTCTACAGCCGTTACTTTGCCGAAAGTGTAGCGTATCCACATAAACAGGGATTCCGACGCACTTCTGGTGAAGTAACGCTGGGGAAACGGGAGTAGCTCCGAGGAATTTCCCAGCCATATTGTTCTCTCCCCTAGTACTGTCTTCTCCAGCCCTGTCTGAATTTGCACCTGGAGTTGTGAATAATTAATGCAAATACACCTGGACTGGGAAAATTGAGTGTTCGTTGCACTTGAGATTCAGGTGGGTCTTAAAGCAGTGCTAACAAAACTGGAACTGATTTACGCCTAAAGGCAAAAATCGGTCCCATAGAGTTTAAATCCATATTCCCATTAATATTTCAAGCTGCCGATAGTTGTTGTTCAGACTTAGGATTCATCCAGCAATAAGTGAGCAGCACTGAGAACCTATCCTTTCAAACCTCCAGGCTGGGGAAATTCAACCAGGAAAAAAACCAGAGGGGAGAGAAATATAAGTGCAAATGACAGCTAAGTTGCCAGGGACTGCAGGCCAATCCGCCAAGGCCCACAGGTTCTATGTGGCCTGCGGGTCGAGGTTTGGACACCTCAGCCCTGAGATTCTGTGGGAGTTCTCCTAGAATCCAGGAGACTTCAATGGGAGACCAGAGGACATCCCATGGAAACAGCGGGAACGTTTACGCCATTTCTCTGAGGGCTCCTCCACTCTCCTGCTGGAGTTACGATGGGAAACCAGGAGATTCCCCTACGGACCTTCAATGCCTTCAGGTTTAACATGACGTAAACTATATTGGGTGAAGGGAAACAGCTGTAGATCTTCACTGAGGATCCTCTTTATAAAGAATGAATTCGACACAAGCAACACCCCTATTTCAATCAATTTATGCACCTGCTCTTACTTTGCTTCTCCACGTTTCAGGAGTATACCATTATGTTCGATAGGGATGGGGCAGCAGTTTTAATCTTATTCCCGACACAAAGACAGTGAATAGTGGAACTGTTCTGTGTGGTTTACAAGGCATTAATCCAAATTAGGAGTTCAGATGAATTACACTTTATGACATCCAGTTAGGGAGTATATTGGGATTTACGATGTAGGACCTGAGGCTATATTGGGTCACTAAACAGATTATTTTTAAGAGGAGATTACAGGGAAATTCAGTCATAAATATTATAAAGTATTAATTAGTCTGAAATATAGATTCACTCTAATTAAATAGGCTATCAAAGTGAGGAAGGACAGTGAAGGTGTAATGAGAGGTGAAGGTCCCCGGTGTACCCACTGATTGTGTAAAGCTTTTTCAGGTCAGCTTCCCAATGGCTCCCTTAACAACCTGCAGTCTCTGAATAATATCCCTTCTGTACCAGCATCCCATCTCAACAACATCTATTCCTTTGAGCTCTCTGAGTGACCATGTCCAATTATTGTTAAATTATGAAAAGACACTCTGGGCCCGATATTAGGAGGGAGGCTGGTTGGCAGTGGGGGGTCGACTGGACATGTGGGTAACCCGCCCAGTGAAATCAGTGGATTTGGCACGTGATCGTAAGTAAATTGAAGCCACTTACCTCGGCTTCTGGGTTTCGGGCTGGAAAGCTGCGCAGCGGGCGGACTGCGCACCCGCATCATAGGCTGTCAGCTGGAGGAGCCCTACTTAAAGGGGCAGTCCTCCACTGACTGATGCTGCTGAAAATAGGAAAAATTATAGCATGGAGCAGCCCAGGGGGAAGGCTGCTCCCAGGTTTAATGATGCCTCACTCCAGGTCTTACTGGATGGGGTGAGGAGGAGGAGGAGGAGAAGGATGGAGATCTTCCCCCCGGCGGGCGGGAGGAAGTGGCCTGCCTCTGCCACCACGAAGGCCTGGATCGAGGTGGCAGAGGAAGTCACCAGCACCACCAACATATCGCGCACCTACGTACAGTGCAGGAGGTGCTTCAATGACCTAACCAGGTCTGCCGAAGTGAGCACACTCACACATTCCCCTACACTTCGTCTGCCATATCACTGTCCCCACCCCACATCTCCTTCTGCACTGCCAACACTACTCTATCACATCACTCCTCACACCCACTGAACCCTCATCCTCATCTTACCTGCACTTCCTCACCTCCCCAGTACTCATCCCACCACTACCACTCAACCCAATCCTCATACAATCTCATGGCTCTGTCTCATACTCACCCTCTTATGCATCTCTTTTACGGTCAACCTCACCCTGCCTGCCACTACCTGTGCCGCAGCCACAGGGCATGCATCACGTATGTGCAGTAAGAAGCATAAGGCAAACGTGTCGTGAGCATGAAGGAGATGCACAAGGGTGTTTGAGGGTTTGTCATGGTTTTTACTTATGTTTGATTTCTGATCAACTCACATTACATATTATATTGTCACCACTATTGCCACGTCTTGGCCATTCTTGACTGGCTTATGCAATAGGGCCCTTTCACGAGGTTCTCCATGAACACCCTTGATCCACCCATTGGATCACCCTACAGTGGGTGTCTGTGTAGTTGCACGACTACTTTGTGCAGGTGCCTGTTGCGCAGCATTGTGTTGTGTAGCTCCACGTGGCGGAGGTGGACGGCGTGCCTGGCGAGACTGGTGATGTTGTTCATCCTCCAATGGAGTGATGAATGCAGCTAGGAAACCCCCCCCCACAACCTGATGGTGTGAGTGTGAGGGGGTCCGCAAAGTAGGTAAATGTGATTGGACAGCAGAGTTTAGGGTATGATGTAATAATTTTGAGTGTGGAGACAACGGTTTAGCAGGCAAAACTTTGTTTGAGGTGACAGAGTGCCCTGCTGCAATGAATAAGTTATTCCCCCCAACTGCCAAGGAGTCCTCTGCATCTCCCAATGGCTGCTGACTGAAACACGTCTGCAACAACAGGAAGTGTTTCCCACAGCTTGGGAAACACGCTGAGGAGAGTCCAAAATCATATCCCTCCTAAAATCTCTTCCCAATGAGGTCTGTCAACAACCTCAAGTACCTCCCTAACTATCTAAACTGTCATCCCGCCGGCTTTAATTGCCGATGGGAGTCCCGCATGCAGGGGCTGCGCGCGCACCGATTCGCGTCATTGGGGAACCGGGAGGAGCCGGACTCCGGACCTGCTCCAGGATTCCCCAATTTTAGGAACCCCCCCCTGCCACGAACACACCCGCTCGGCCATCCTAAAATTGACCCCTCTGTATCAACCAGGAAAGGGAAAAAGAGAGAGAGGGAGAAGCGGAAAGAGAAAGAGAGATCACGCCATCAATCTGGACCACTTGCTTCTGAAAGAGAGAAAGTCTTTCATCCCCTGAATCTTGCTGGTTTCAAAACCAGTGCTTGCAGATGAAAGCGCAATGATACACATTGGCAACGATTCCCTTCCAATTATAATACGCAATGCCCCAGTCCCAATCGCTCTTTGTTTTCTTGCCTCAATTTGGTTGTCTTTACTTTGACAAATTTTTGAAGTATTTATTTCAACCCTTAAACTGCTGGCAGGTCCAGTGACACTTCAGTCTCCCTGGGCTGACTGACTTTGCTTTCAGCTCACAAACACAATAATAATCTACTCAAGTATCAGAGGTAGATTTATTACTGCAATATGAACCCTAAACAATAAATGGATGACTTCAAATACAATTTTAATTGAAATAAAAACATTTCAACAATTTATTCTGCTTCTTGATTGTCCTTTCCCCGCCCCTCTCATTCTTTATTGACCCTGTTTTCTACCAAATATGTATTTTCTAACATTGAAAGTAATTTTATAATCATCTTTCTTCTGCTACTTGATTGCAAAATAAACAGTGGGAACAACTTTCAAAATACTGAGTTTTTGTTGGCTGAAGAGAATGGCTAATGGTTGTTTTTCAGCCAGTTGAAAGATTAGAACAGAAAGATTGTCATGGTCTGATTTAAGATGCAGCCAACAAAAACGTTGTTGCATAAAAATGCATTAAACTTGGGAAAAGCCTGTTCATGAAGCCAGACAGCAACAAGTAAAGATGTTCATGGTTATGGAAGGGTTAAAGGCATTGCAAACATAATTATGGAGAGATTGGATTAGGAAAGATTAAAAGAATTAACTTGCAAGTCAAAAAATTGCTATTTATTTAGATCCATTGATAGGATAAATGTCACCTTCTTGTTTCTGCTTTCCGCTCCTGCATAGAATATGATTTCCTCTCCCACCTCCAGCCTCCAAACTTTCTTTCCATTGCAGCCTTACTTTTCTCCCTCGATTTCAGTAGTCAATGGTCATCATTCTTCTGAACCTTCCCCTCTTGTTCTTCCTGTTCTTGGCACCTGTGCTACATCTGTAAGTAAGGACCAACTGCACACTCTTCCTCCTCCCTACATCTCACTGTACTCAACTCAAGATTCATCGCACTCTCTCCTACTTTAACTCAATCTTGCCCGGGACCTTAAAAGTGTGGACTTCTTTACTTTCCTGTTTTTCCTTCCTCCTACAAAGGATGTCTGTATTTGGTCCCTCCCCCTGCCAACCTGACCCTAAAAGCCCAGGCAACTCAGTTCTAATTGTGCTTGTATTTCTTACTCTTTGGTTTGTCCTGTTTGAACTTCATGGAGGTTTGGTCAGAGCTGTTCTTAACACATTTGTCTTACCAAAACATACCATCACATCACTTTCCATGTGAAGTCAATATGACAGATATAGTGCACACCCGGCCTGGCTCTTCACCCTCTTAACACAAAAACGGCCCCTTTCTTGAAGATGGTGAAAAAAAATACAAACCTCGAATCACAGAAAGTTACAGCACAGAAAAAGGCCATTCAGCCCATCAAGCTTGTGCTGGTGCTTTGCTCCATATGAACCACCTACTCTAATTCCATCTTTTGGTTTGCATCCCCACCTTTATATATTGCTATTTTTAAAACATCAATTGCCCTTTTAATAGAATTTGAGAACTTTGCTTCAACAAAAGTTTGTGGCAGAGAATTTCACTCCCCACATCTCCCTCTGTCTTTTCGAAATTATTTTAAATTGTGCGCTCTTGTTATCACTGTGCCATCCAATGATTAATCACTATTTACTTTACCAGAACCCTTCATAATCTTGAGCAGCTCCATCAGGTCGCCACTTAACTTTCTCAGCTCCAGTGAGAAAAAGCCCTAATCTCTCAAGTCCCTTCTAATGATTTTAAAATTCCCATCCTTGTTTTCAAATCCCTCCATGGCCTCGCCTCTCCCTATCTCTGTAACCTCCTCCAGCCCTACAACCCTCCAAGATCTCTGCGTTACTCCAATTCTGGCCTCTTCCGCATCCCCGATTTTAATCGCTCCACTATTGGCGGCCGTGCCTTCAGCTGCCTAGGCCCTAAGCTCTGGAATTCCCTCCCCAAACCTTCCTGCCTCTCTACCTCTCTGTCTCCTCGTTTGAGATGCTCCATAACACCTACCTCTTTGACCAAGCTTTTGATCACCTGTCCTAATATCTCCTTATGTGGCTCGGTGTCAAATTTTGTTTGAAAACGTTCATGTGAAGTGCCTTGGTTTTGCTACTTTAAAGGCGCTATATAAATGCAAGTTGTTATTGTTGTTGTTGTAATCCCTCGTCCCTGCTAACATCTGAGTGAGTCTACACTGCATTAATTCTATTGCTTTTATATTCTTCTTATAATGGAATGCCCCAAACTGTACACAATACCTGTCTTGTATTTTACAATAAAGATCCCTTCAATACTGTTTGCTGCATTGCCAGCTTGTTAGATCCAGCCATGGAGCTCTAGCCTCCAATTGAAAGGTTCATACGTTGAATCATTGATTGTCACTTGAAGTTGGCTACTGCACGGGAGATTTACTGGTGCTCAGCCTTGCCAAAGGATGGAGTTATCGAGGTGTGAAAGGATTAATAGAGCTGACAACCTTACAGTGGTTGGAATGATAATGCTTTCTGTATCACCGATAAGCAAATAGAATACTTAACTATGTTTTCTAAATCAGCAAAGGATGAATCAGAGGGTGTTACGCTCAAACTGCATACTATGTCTAGATTGATCATCGAGACACAAAGGAGGCCTTCAAACCCTGGAGGCAGTTCAGAGAAGGGCCATGAGATTGATCCTGATGCAGGGAAGAACCATGAGATTGATCCTGGTGCAGGGAAGAGCCATGGAATTGATCCTGGTACAGACAGGATCCATGGAATTGATCCTGGTACAGACAGGATCCATGGAATTGATCCTGGTACAGACAGGATCCATGGAATTGATCCTGGTACAGACAGGATCCATGGAATTGATCCTGGTACAGACAGGGGCTATGGGATTGATTCTGGTGTAGTGAAGAGCCAATGGGGCTGATCTCTGGTAGCAATGGATTGAATTATGAGGAAAGACTGGAAACATTTGGCCTAAAGGACTTGTTTAAGGATTTACTGTTACTGACAGAGCAGAAGGTTACTGCTTTGTTCAGATAAGGTATCATCTATATTTAATAAGGCAGACTACTCCTTGGTGCTGATCCATAGGTAATTAACTTGCCGTAAATGTTTATTTCTGCTCTGGTGGAGATTTGTACAGATTGTTTTAAAAGAGGGCTTGGTTGGCAGGGTTGTATTTGCATTGAAGAGTAATCATTCATTTTGCAAGAGCAATAAAACATCACAAAGAACTTTCCGGTCAAAAAAACCCCACAACAACAACAATTTGTATTTATACAGTGCCTTTAACATAGTAAAACGTCCCAAGGTGCTTCACAGGCGCGTTATCAAACAAAATTTGACACCGAGCCACATAAGGAGATATTAGGACAGGAAGAATACTGCATCCAGTTTGGTCCCCTCATATGGTGGGTGATATTGAGGCTTTGGAAAAAGGGCAGAGGAGGCCCACAAGAATGATTCCCGGCTTAAACAAGCTCAGTTGTTCAGAGAGGTTTAGAAAGCTGGCTCCATTCACTTTAGAGATGCGTAGAGTTAGGGGTGATTTAATAGAGGTTCATAAAATAGTTAAACAGCTAGACTGTGTTCCTATTGATAGATTATTTTAATTTGATAGATTGGGGAAGACCAGGGGTCATGTGTATAAGTTACACAAGGACAGGGCTAGGTTAGATGTGAGGCGGGTCTTCTTTGCCCAGAGGAAATCGTTGCAACAAGTTGCCGGCTGTTGCCGGCTGGTGAGGTTAATGCTGGCTCTCTGCTTACTAGTTCCTGGCTGGGGTGCAGATCACATCTTACAAAAGGTGGGTGGAATATCTGGTTATATAAGCATGGTCAATGAGGCCTCCTGGACCAATTCTTGACCGCCTAAGGGGATCGGAGAGGAGTTTTCCAGATTTTTTCCCCTTAATTGGCCTTGGGTTTTTATCTTTTTTTTTTGCCTCTCCCAGGAGATTACATGGCTGCTGTTGGGTAGAGGGGTGTCTTATCAAAATGCTTCAGGCATCACAACTGCATGGGGCAGGCTGGATGGACCAGATGGTCTTTTCCTGCCCCTCCTTTTCATATGTTTGTATCAATGTTGATGCCATCGGTGATGGCAATTTTCAGCAGCAGAATTTATTGACCAGCTCAATGCAGCTGTAAATGGCACCATACAGACATGGTGATGACTATTCCATGTTCTGGCTGGTAATATGATTTATCAGATATTGTCAAGCTCAGCTGCAGTGCCATCCACATTCAAATGGTCCAAAGACACTCACACGCTTGGCGCACCTTTGGTCATTCCAATAGGATACCAGAGGACTGTTGGTGCCCATGGATCTGTACCCTAGGAGGGGTCACCATCTTCAGGAGAAGAGGGGAGAAAATTGGGGGGACAAAAATGTAAAATAAGGCTAACATGGAAACCGTATGAATCATACTGACAACACAACGTTTTAAAATTTCAAGGTCGACTCAATGGTTTTAAAAATGATTTCAGAATCAAAGAGAATGATAGGTGGGTAAAGGACTCACAAAAGCTGAGGGAGGCCATTCAGCCTGTCATTCCATAGAAACCTGCTGCCCTGCCATCACAGCATCTAACTGGCTCGTGAATGATTACAGAGTTTTTGTCTCCACTATCCGACTCTGAGACAATTCCGGGTCATTGAAGAAGGACTTTCTGACATCAGCCCTGAACTTGCCTTTTACCAATTTGTACCTATGTCACCTTGTCCTACAATTGTGATTTAACTTGAAATGACACTCAACAAATACAGGAACCGCACCCCCCTCCCCTCAATGGAAGTGGAGGTAAAAGCACCACCAGCTTGGCTGATGCCATCCAGGGCGGTAGTAAGAGTGCTGCAGTTGGCCTCAGCACCCTGGGCTAAGGAAGGGTAAAATTTGCCAGGCTTCTCGCTTCTAACCTGTTTGACCCCCTTCTGGAAAGTTTGTTGTACACTTTAACGCTGAACCCTACATTGGGTTACAGGATTAACTGTAGCTGAGCGGGAACAATGCCAGGCCCCAGAGATAGACCCACTACTCTTCTGGAGAACATGCTGAGAATCAGGACCTTCTTAGTATGCGTTGCATGAAGGAGATACAATGACAACCCTAGTGGTGAAACGGTACACTGTTCCAAGCCACATTTGTCTTGTTTGAGGACTTTACTATTGCATGTTAATTAAAATAAACAGAATATAGTTTATCTGCCTGTCCCCAAGTCATTATCCGACTAGTTACACTGCTATTCAATAATATTCTTCATCACAAATTGACCGTGTAGAAGCTTTTTGTAGAACAACTATCTGATAAAATGGATGCCCCTTGAAAGTGAGAGAGAAAATGAGCATTGGATCAGGCAGAGCTCCTATACGGTAGAATAGCCTGCTGACACTCACTGTCAAGGCTGAAGAACAGCCACTAGACGGAGGTAGCAGAGAGGCTGTGGTGCCTGTAGATCTATATCCCAGTCAGTCTTCAGGAAAAAAGGAGAGAAAATTGGAGATGGGAGAAATGGCAAGCACAAGAAATCCGAGAGCCATATTGGTGGGCCGGGTGTGATTCCTGCAGCCAGAATTGAGACGTATGGAAGTTATAATGCATGAGAAGCTCCACATTTTATATGACCTGCGCTGTACCTGACTGCAGAGCACTTGATGCTGTCACCGGGTACAAAGAGAAAATGCTGCACTCCCAGGAGCCTCATCCTTCACCTTAATGGCAAGCAGCGTTCCGTCAGCTGGCGCACCTTATAAGGTTTAATAAGAAAATTCATTGTTGATTGCACATCCACATAATCACTCGGTGCCTGGCAGAGAAGAAAAATGGAAGTCACTAGGTGCACATTATGACCTGTTGTAATTTATGAATACTTTGCTAATGTAAATAAGGTGCGTAAATCTTCTCGGCCTATGTCGCTTGTCAGGGAATATTTCCTCCTCTAAATCTTGGGAAGTCCCTGCATTACATTAGCAAATTGCTTAAGCAGCATTTTAAATAATAAAGAGGGATATGATTTAATTTTTAAAAATAAAAATCAATACATTGTCCTTCAGCCCATTTGAGTGATATAACCAGCCAACCTACCAGTACGGGGCTAATTGATACTCACTCCATGCTGCATTGGCATGTCCAATTCCTCAAACTAATCGGGGGCCTTCTTTTAAAGCCCTTCTGGGAATTTGCGTCTCAGTCCGTTATCAGATTATATACCTTGTCCTTTTAGAAAGAAAGATTGACTAGTTCCATTATTGGCAGAGAACATTTAATCGATGTCTGTACTTCACATTCATTGTCTGACAGTTGACTAAAATCCTCTACCAATAATTTATGGTGACATCCCCTGTAATTCTAATATTCTTCTTGAAGGGTCTGCTTGCCTCCCTCATCCCTTCGTTTCATTTTCTTCTTTAACTCTTTTCTGGCTGTGGTATCTTTGTTTTGGAAAAATGATTGTCCGACATGTGCAGAAACTCATTACCATCTTTGGGAATCTCTGAAGCAAGTGACTGTAAAATCTACACCTGTGAAAATTTGTGCAGAATGCAGAAGTTATCCAACTAAAGTCAGCCAGCTTTGCAAACACATTAGTAAGCTCCCACTTGTATAATATAAAAACAGAAAATGCTGGAAATACTCAGCAGGTCAGGCAGCATCAGTGGAGAGAGACAGATGCTGCCTGACTTGTTGAGTATTCCCAGCATTTTCTGCTTTCATTTCAGATTTCCAGCAGTATTTTGCTTTTGTTTGAGCAAGCTCCCACTGGGTAGGACCAACCTACATTGGGTTCAGGATTATCTGTAGCTGAGTGGGAAGACCCCAGTGACAGACCCACTACTCTTATAGAGAACAAACTGAGAATCAGGACATCCTCAGTATGCGTTGAATGAAGGAGATGCAACTCGGAGACATTCCTCGTGGCGAATCGGTACATTCAAGCCACATTTGTTTTGTTCGAGAACTTTACTTGTGAGTTCCTATCGCAATGTTAAACAAAATAAACTGAATATAGTTTCTCTTGATGTCCTTAAGTCATTATATGACTGGCTACACTCCTATTCAATAATAGTCTTCCTCACAAATTGACCGTGTAGAAGCTTTTTGTAGAACTACTATTGGATAAAATGGATGCACCTCGGAAATGAGAGAGAAAATGAGTGAGCAAGACATTGAATAATATTAAACGTCACGCTAAATGGGCAAAGCAGATCAGCTGAAAATTGTACATATTGTGTACAAATAAGAGAACTTGATCCTGTATGAGCACAGCTAATTGTCAGGCATCAGCGTGTCGTTCTTTTATTATAGATTAGAGAGGAATTAGAACCATTAGTTCCACATGATGGGCTCTCGAGCTACACTGTTAGGTCTTGTATGTAAAGCTGCATCTGCAGTACAAAGTGTGAGTGACATAAAGGAGAGTGAGCACAGATAATAGAAAGCCCAGAATAGTACATAGAACAAAAGAACTTCCATTTATACAACAGATACTCAGGACGTTCCAAAGTGCTTCATAACCATTGTACTTCCCAAGCACCCTCAGTGTTGTTATGTAGCCAAACATGGCAGCCAATTTTCACACAAGGTCCCACTAACAGCAGTTTGATAAATGACCACTTAATCTGTGTGATTGGTTCAGGAATAAATGTTGACCAGGACAATTGCCTGTTCTTCTTTGAATAGTGTCATGGGATTTTTTACATCCACCTGAACAGACAGCTGGAGGTCTCGGTTTAACACCTCCTTCACAACTGCACTGAAGTAAGTGTCAGCCAAGAATATGTGCTGGAGTAGGGCCTGAATCCACAATCTCCTGAGTAAGAGGCAAATGTGCTACCACTGAACCAAACTGATACTTTTACAAAACAAAAGCAAATGTAAGCAATCTTACAACACCAGGTTATAGTCTAACAGTTTTATTTGAAAATCACAAGCTTTCGGAGCTTACCTCCTTCGTCAGGTGAGTGAGGTTCTAAAATCGCATAGCATATATTAGGCTGGGAGACGGTCACAGCAATCAAAGGTGTCGTTGGTGTTCAGGCAGGTTAGCCACGGAAAACATTACATCCCAGTATACTGAATACACAATGGGTCAGATTACACAGACAAAGAGAGAAAGAGACCCAAAAGGCAGAGAGAGAGAGAGAGAATGTCCAGTTGTATTAAAAACAGATAACTTTTTTTTTCCGTTGGTGGGGTTACGTGTAGCGTGACATGAACCCAAGATCCCGGTTGAGGCCGTCCTCATGGGTGCGGAACTTGGCTATCAATTTCTGCTCGATGATTTTGCGTTGTCGTGTGTCTCGAAGGCCGCCTTGGAGAACGCTTACCCGAAGATCGGTGGCTGAATGTCCTTGACTGCTAAAGTGTTCCCCGACTGGGAGGGAACCCTCCTGTCTGGCGATTGTTACGCTGAGAGACTCTGCCGTCGTACCTCTCGCACACTCTGCAACCATCTCGTACACCAACTCTACAGCAGACACCGCAACCTCGAAACCAAGATAGAGTCCATACTCTCAACCTGTACTCAGGAGACAGCAGACCAGCTACAAAACACCGCCAAACAGACGAGGCAACGGAACTACGCTGCCTACATGAAAACTAAGAGCAGGAAGCATGAGAAACTCGGCATCACCACCAGCATCAACCAAGCCTCCCCCGTTACCACGGTTGCAACCACAGGGAAGTCTATCGTCAATTTGTCCGACCACACCCTTCAACCAGACGAAATTGAAGTTCTCAGCCGAGGGCTCAATTTCTGCCCCACCACCAAAATGGACCCCATCAGCCTCGCGGCGGACACAGAGGAATTCATCAGGACAATGAGGCTCCGGGAATTCTTCCACAAATCCCAAGATTTCAGCAGCGAACCCAATGAGACAATCAACGATCCGGAACAGCAGACAGAGGGATCCGCGGTACAGCAACCGAAGAGGAAAGAGTCAAACTGGACTCCTCCGGAGGGTCGCTGCCCTAAGCTTGACATGTATACTCAAGCTGTCAGGAGATGCGTCAACGCCAGATTCATCAGCCGCACTCACAAGACAGACCGAGCACAACGCAACGCCATTGACGCTCTCAAGACCAACCGCAACATCGTCATCAAACCAGCGGACAAAGGAGGAGCCATCGTCATACAGAACAGAACGGACTATTGCAAAGAAGCATACCGACAACTGGACAACCAGGAACACTACAGACGGTTACCCGCAGATCCGACCAAAGAACACACCCACCAGCTCAACAAACTGATCAAGCCCTTCGATCCAGACCTTCAAAGCATCCTACGCGCTCTCATCCCATGTACTCCCCGCGTGGGAGACTTCTACTGCCTCCCAAAGATACACAAAGCCAACACACCCGGACGTCCTATCGTATCAGGCAACGGAACCCTGTGTGAGAACCTCTCTATATGTCGAGGGCAACCTGAAACCCATCGTACAGGGAACCCCCAGCTTCTGTCGCGACACTGCAGACTTCCTACAGAAACTCAGCACCCACGGACCAGTTGAACCAGGAACACTTCTCACCACGATGGACGTCTCGGCACTCTACACCAGTATCTCCACTTTGACGGCATCGCTGCAACAGCATCAACAGTCAACACCAACAACAGCCAATCTCCAGACGCCATTCTACAACTCATCCGCTTCATCCTGGATCACAATGTCTTCACCTTTGATAACCAGTTCTTTACCCAAACACACAGAACAGCCATGGGGACCAAATTCGCACCCCAATACGCCAACATTCTCATGCACAAGTTCGAGCACGACTGCTTCACTGCACAGGACCTCCAACCAACGCTATACACCAGATACATCGACAACATTTTCTTCCTATGGACCCACGGCGAAGAATCACTGAAGAGACTACACGATAACATCAACAAGTTCCATCCCACCATCAAACTCACCATGGACTACTCTTCAGAATCGGTTTCTTTCTTGGACACACGAATCTCCATCAAAGACGGGCACCTCAGCACCTCACTCTACCACAGAAGGAGGTAAGCTCTGGAAGCTTGTGATTTTCAAATAAAACTGTTAGACTATAACCTGGTGTTGTAAGATTGCTCACATTTGTCCACCCCAGTCCATCACCGGCATCTCCACACCATGAAAACAAAAGCAAAATACTACTGATGCTAAAATCTGAAATAAAAACAGAAAATGCTGGAAATACTCTGCAGGTCAGGCAGCATCTGTGGAGAGAAAAACAAAGTTAACGTTTCAGGTTGATGACCTTTCATTAGAACTGGAACAAGTTAGAGATTTAACAGTTTATAAGCAAGTACAGAGCCAGAGAAAGAGGGGGCGGGGGAAGAGGAGGGGAGGAGGGGAGGAAAGAACGAAAGGACATTTAATTGCAGCCATCATTCGTTAATAATGTTAAAGAGAATTGTTGGAAAAATCTCCTCCAGTGGTTTCATGAGTAAAAGCAGTGCCCAGTGTTACATGGAGCAACATATATCAGAAGAAGTAAGGTGTGAATCCCATTTTGTGTCAAGTTAGCTGATCTCAACCTGGCAGCATTTGAAATGCAACAGTTAGACTCAGCAACCCTTCAGTAAGAAAGGTGAACTATCAGGATTCCCACTCCTGATCTCTATCCCATGGACTCTGCTTGCCATAGGAGCTGGCCAAGGATGGAATGAGACTTGGCTGTGATGCTCTCCATGATCAAAGAGCCGGCCAACCTTCATTGTCTGGGCTCAGATGTGAAGAATGGCCAATTGGGTGAGTTCCTAGATGGCACTTGTGGATCTGTATCTCAGCAAGACTCAGGAGAAGTGGGGAGAAAATGAATAAGAAAAATATTTTTCATTAATGGAGAGGGATGGCAGGAAGTATCAGTGGCAATGTGTGCTTTAGAACAGTGCAACACCACATTTTCCTCAATTTTCTCCCTTTTTCGGTCCTACTGTGCTGAAGGTGCTGACTCCTTGCTAGGACAGGGTTCGAGGGGTGCAGGAAGCCCTTTGGTATCGCACTCAAGTAATCATTCTTCATCCCCGAATCAAGGCAGTGAGTGTCAGCAGGTTATTGAAGCAAGGGGGACAACAAAACCAAAGCCAATCCTTTTCTCCACTAGGGTATGTTGGCATGGGTCCACCTTCCCTCTGCTATCTCACCCAAGACAATGATGAAGGAAGACCCCCTCCCCCACAACAAGAGAAACCTACCGATGCACGCTGGGAAATTCTGCACACGCTCAGTTCTTAACTCCCATCAACTATTCTGGGGGAAAATATTCCGTCAAGGCTAGAACTTTGAGGCAGGCAAAAGTTTTGAAGTAATGAAGGTATTAGAAGCCGAAAAGATAATTCAATGGCTATATTTAGTCATATTATGCAATATTTATTTCTTCATGTTTGTATTTTGTTTAAAATCTTATATTGTACACCCTCACTTTGGAATGGTGCATCCACTAACCCTTCAGTTCTGAGTTGCTTATGGTTTACTTTGAGCCGATCAAGAAAGTGTGAGGGGAAAAGTGTGATGATAGTAAAAACGGTGAGAGTTATAGAGAATAAGGGTTACACGACACAAAGTGGACACAACGCAAGGGTCTGCTGCCTCACTGCTATCTGACTTACTGGCGTGTTGATATTGTCATGAAATCTTTAACAGATTATCCAGTCATTACCACCTGTGGGACCTTGCTGTGCGCAAATTAGCTGCTGGATTTTCCTACTAAACAACAGTGACTACACTGCAAAAGTAATTCACTGGATGTAAAGCACCTTGGGACTTCCCGAGGATGTGATAAGGCGCGATATAAATGCAAGTTTGTATTGTCTGTTCTTTCCTTTCTCTCTCTCTCTCTTTTAACACCAGCCGCTGGCCCGTGACTCTGTACCAGACAGGGTTTCTTCGTGTGCCATGACTGAGGTGGCTACAAATCCATGTTTGGCTGCCTATTGCGTTGAGTCTGAGAAGAAAGGAAAGTGCAGCATTTTCATGAATACCAAATTTCGTCCTGGAGGCATCTATTCAAATCTATATATAGGATCATGTCGACAAAACTTCAATTAAGGGGCTCACACAGAAAGTCAGATATCCGCAGCTTCAAAGATAACTAATGAAAGGATATAATTGTGCTGTAATTTAAACTGAATATTCATCACCAGAGATGAGCAAAGGGTCTTGAATTAACCAGTGGAATACACATATGGCCTCAATGTCAAGCACAGTACAAGTGTGCTTTTGAAGTTTCCTCACGATTTCACCCTAGTGGCAATTCTTTTCTCTGATCCAAAAAATTCCAGGTTTGAAGCCTGTGTTGACTTCACCCAGGGCAGCTCTCATGGCCATTGTGGTTTGGTGGACTTAGTTAGGGAAGGTAAAAGGTGAGGCTATTCAGTGACCCCCCACCACCGCTGGAAAATGTGCTTGTGTGGACTGGCCCGCAATCAGACGCACGGCCCTCCCATTGCCGAATAGCCTGCCAACGCTCACTGTCTAGGCTCACATAAAGAATGGCCGCTTGAGTGAGGGAGCAGAGTGATGCTGATTCCAGTGGAGCCGTAACCCTGCATGAGTCGGTACCTTCAGGGGAGGATTTATCCCAGTGCTGGCCAAAGTGCAATTTCAATTGGTAATGATGAATAGCAGTGGTCCAAGCTGAAGGAAATGGCGTGACTCGAAACACCTGCACTGAGGTCCAGTCTGGGGGGAAAAGAAGACAAGGGTAGCAGTGATTTCACTGGCTCACAAATACGGAAGCTCTGTATAATCGATGTACCTCGGCATCCCTGTAATCCCAATAGAAGGATATCATAAAGATCATAATGTACGAGAGCGAGAGGAAGAACAATGCTAAAAATATTGTGGCCCTCAACTTCCGCAGGGAGTCTCCCAATCTCCCGCTGGAACTCTGACTGGAGACCTGCGAAACCCCCAAAGAAATATCGTAAACGGCCGAAGTTCAGGGCCTGTGTGAGTGGTGAGAAAGGGAAAGATTCTGGTTTCACCTGGCTCACCAATACCATCAGCAATTACTGACAGTATGGTCACTTCCTGTTGGACAACAGGGGCATTGGTAATGGGCACGGGAGGGTTTTGGCACAATGTGTTGCAGCACCAACGTACGGAATCACGAGCATAGACCCACATCTCATCACTCTGTGGTGCATATGCAGCATTCCTGGAAGTGGTCCTCAAGCAAGGTACAGGTTGGGATTGTGGCTCTGGGCAAAAAAAAAGCCAGCGAATAACACTGAAAATCCACATGGAGTGTGTTGCAGATTGGCAATGCTTTCTCGGTAGCCATGATTCACTGTTTGTTACTCTTGTAGTGCAGTCAAACCCATGTTTTACTCTAGACTGTAATGGTCTTTGGGCAATAGATACATTTTATGGTGAGCTACCTGTGGCCTTCCTTGTGAGAAACAATTCACTCTGGTTCACTCTGAACACCTTTTATTTCGTATAACTTGCATGCTGCTTCTTCAAAGATCAAAGTTTAGAGGTCTGGTCATAATCTCTGCCTGGGGTATTTGTTCCTACAACTCACAGATGATATTGTTATGACCCAGTTGTTCTCCAGTGCAAAGGACTACTTCTACAGGCAACCTCTTGCTTCCTATGAACTAAAACATGACCTTATTCATGAAGTATTTGAAGAGGTGGCATGCGCAGGATAAACGATAAACTACTCATGCTGCTGATAAACTCACTAGAAGTTAATATGAGATGTTTTGCATTCTCCTGCTGGTTTCCGCTCTGACAGACCATATCATTCAGGCTATGAACTACGATTCGGACTTTTGCTACAAAATGAAACTTAAGCAAGAGCAAGCACTGATTTCATTAGATTCTCATACTTCATATCATCCACCTATGTCTAAAACAATAAAAGCCAAGTACTTTAGCAGTTCTCTGCAGCACTTTAACCAACTCATGTCGGTGGGATTCAAAACCCTTCTAACAAAAGACATTTGAAGGAAAGGGTTAACAGTATCCCTTTTAAACAAAGACATTTGAAAACCTGTAAACACGGTGATGTCGTAAACTGTGTTCTCACAAATCTTGTTTTTGCCTCAATAACGCTGATGGCATTGGAGAAGTAAAAGTTTCGGGATCAAAGACTACGAATAGATATTTAGATTATTGAATAAATAAGCTAGATGGATAATATTGAGCTTGGAGCGTTGTCAGGCTTTCAAAACACATAGACTTTTGGAAGCACAAGCTTTTCAACACAGCAGGGGGTAATGTAAGAGAAGGCAACAAAGACATACATCAAAGGCTTCGGATCAGGAAAGCAATGATAGGTGTGATAAAAGCCTGGGCCTCTCATTCCTATCTGGTAATCTGTTCAAAGAACTGGGATTTGTAAAACATCAAATAGTATTGCATCCAGCATATGGTCAAATGTTATAAGGAATGGATTTGAAGCCATTGACGCAATCAAAATTGGAGACGTAAGGACCATTAAGAATGTCTGGGTGTAGAAATGTAAGGGGCTATCTCTACATGAAAGGCCATAAACAGAGACAGTAAAGGGGCCTTTTACAACCCATCGTTCGAGCACATGGTCTTTTCTACATCAAAGGGTCTCCGGTCACATGATCAAAGCCTAAACTGTCAATCATTAATGAATGAGGCATAACAACAGGGAGCGATTGGACGAAAAGAATGAACCTCCCCCATCCTATGTCCTATTGGTAAAAACAATATAAAAGGAAGATTTTGAGAGAACAGCCTCTTCACCACACAGCAGTCACAAGAAACACACACTGTAGTTGAACATCATGCAAGAAGAAGAGGGCTTTGTGGACTGAAGAGCTGATCAACATTCAGGCCCAATGAGCAAAATCCTTGGTTTAAGGTTGTATGTATTACATGATTTGCCTGATGTGTGTATGAATTATTAAGTCATTACATAATAACGTTGCGAATTATTAAGTGTATAATGGGAATTTATAGAGGAAAGTCAAATGAATGGTTTGATATTGCTTCATGAATGCTCGAATGAATAATAACATCATTAAATAATTACTTTTATTAACGAAACTACCGTGAGTGAGGATGCCTTTCTTTGCTTGACTATTTTTTCAGTTCCAAGAATTACAGGAAATAAGGTATACCCTACATATCCTTGATGAAACACTTTATTATTAGTAATAGCCCAACTCCTGGAGTCCTCTAATTGTCTTTACAGTACAGGTGAAAAAAGGAAGTAGTAAGATAATGAAAGTGTACCACAGTTTCTGGCTGCAGAGCCGTTAGTCAAAGATAGAAGTCAAAGGACCAGGGTGGTCCCTTCAGATCCTGTTTCCAGGCCTTCATTCAATTTTCAGGACTAATTGGAGCTGTCTGTTTGGTAAAGAGGGTGCTATGCTGAGACCACCAACACAGCTGATGGCTTTTGACTAAGTACAATAACCTGCAAATCTGGAATGGTCAGGGCCTTGGTGATCCATATTAATTACTTCAACACTGGGTGAACTTTTGAGTCTCTCCTTACTTCTTGAACAGTGGGTAATACAGCTTCCATTACTACCTATCTGGCCCTATCTACATACAAGTGGTTACATTAGGGAATGAAATAAACTCAAAGACATCCTATTTCTATAGCTATGAACTAGAGACCCATGGATTCCTACTGGCCAGCCTGTGCTCAGTCAGAGCAGTAATCAAATGTTAAGGTTGGTACAATTCTTGCAAAATATAAAATCCCATGAACGCAATTAAAGCCAATTTGAAACCTGAGATCTGTCACAGTCTATTGAACTGAATACCCTGGGATACTGATGGACTGTTGGCTCAAAGACCTGTTCGATTTAATTAGGGACTATAAAATGCAGAGCATCATGGAGTGTTAGAGACACAGGGATGAAATCACGTTGCTTAATATTAGCAGTGAATACAAATAACGTCTGTTACTATAGCAGCTTCATGAAAATAATGGACACAGGAACTTCATGTTAACGTATTTGTTACCAATATTGCACTTCACGGAATGTGCATCCACTTCATCACTTCACTCAGGCTCAGAAATGACACTGCAGGATGTAGGGTCTGAAGGTTTAAGGTGTTCGCTTGAAATCCTTTCATCTGCTATTGTTAATGCATTAGCTTTAAACGGGGTTAAGGTCTCTACTAGACCAGCGGAGGGAGGAGCTTCTGGTGACCACAATGGGTTGTCAGAAGCTAATATCCCACAGTGTCATTTCAAGGCCTCTGGTTGCCTCCTTCTGCCAGGCCAAAAACTAGACCGAGGCAAGAATGTTGGGGATGGGAGAATCATGGACTGAAGTTCTAGACTTGCATTTCCCTCAGCTGATTTTTCAGCAGAACTGGAGCAGGTGGGGGGGGGGCAAAAGAAAGGTTGGGACCAATGTATTTTCTGTCATTTGTGCCAGTGTCAGCTCTGGTTCAGTGGTAGCACTCTCACCTCTGAGTCAGAAGGTTGTGTACTCAAGTCTCATTCCAGAGACTTGAGTACACAATCTAGGCAGCCACTCCAGTGCAGTACTGAGGGAGTACTCTCTGAGGTGTCGTCTTTCAGATGAGACGTTAAAGCGAGGCCATGTCTGTCCTCTCAGGTGGATGTAAAAGATCCTATGACACTATTTCAAAGACAAGCTGGGGAGTTCTCCCTGTTCTGGCCAATATTTATCCCTCAACCATTATCATGAAAACAGATGATCTGGCCATGACTGTGGGATCTTGCTGAGCGCATATTGGCTGCCGCATTTCCTACATTACAACAGTGACTACACTTCAAAAAGTACTTCATTGGCTGTAAAGTGATTTGGGACCTGAGTTCGTAAAAGGCATAATATAAATGCAAGTCTTTCTTTTTTATAGCAACATCAGATGCCCGTTTGTTCCCAGTATCGGATGTTGCTACGGCAATGGAATGGAACAGGCCTAGG
Organism: Heptranchias perlo; assembly: GCF_035084215.1. Taxonomy (NCBI): domain Eukaryota; kingdom Metazoa; phylum Chordata; class Chondrichthyes; order Hexanchiformes; family Hexanchidae; genus Heptranchias; species Heptranchias perlo. The sequence goes on along the minus strand of NC_090353.1, from coordinate 12,481,994 downwards.
TGGCAATTTGCAAAATTTCAAAAAAAACTTTAACTGGCGGCATGGAGGCCATTGTTTTAGGTCTCCACAGGCAACCTCCCCGACAGAGGCTGAGGACCTTGCCAAAGTTATTTAAGTGACCTGCAGGCCGGAAAACTGCATCCCACTGCGCTAAAGATGCGCCTGGATTCCACCAGAGGCAGAAACATCGAGCCGCTAATGTTTGCGCTAGCGATGACTAACATTAATTGGAAACCTTAATGACCAATGGCTGCACATTGTAGGGCCAGTTCTTGGATCGTACACTCCCAGTGGGAGCACCATCCCTCAGTACTGCCTATTGGGAAATTGCCTGTGTGCTCCTTGTGACAGAAAATCATGGGAACGGCACCCACCAACTCTCAATACGTGCTCCCTGCGGGAGACTCCCCTGCAAGCGCGCACACACACACGCACACTTGTATAATTGGCCCTCATAAGCAGGGAATTTAGCACCTTTAAAGCAGCAGAGCAGAAAATTGGGACAGAAGCAAAAACTTAATGTGTGATTTAGATTTAATTTAAAGGCTGAATCTCATCATCAGGTTCAAACGTGTCACTGAGGCTGAGTGTCAGGAGGTGATTTGACACCACAAGAGATAGTCATTAACCTAAAGGTGCTTCTGCATCAACTTGTGTATTTAATTAAACTCCCTGACACCATCAGGATCAGTAACTTTTCCTATCCACTATCACCAGTCACTGCTCAAATGAAGATATTTCACAAATTGACAGAACAAAACGGAGCGACCTTTGAGTTAATCCTGATTCTTTGTAGTCGTTTGAAAAGGGCCCCAATGGTGATAGAGTCTTGTTAAATACCATTCATGTTGAACACAGTGTGAGATGTGCAGTCAGGAAGGAACTTGCGGGCTGTATGAGACTTTAATTGTCAAGACAGGATTCTATCAACCTTAAGCTACTTATTCGTTCATGGGATGTGGGCGTCACTGGCAAAGCCAGCATTTATTGCCCATCCCTAATTGCCCTTGAGAAGGTGGTGGTGAGCCGCCTTCTTGAACCGCTGCAGTCCGTATGGTGAAGGTTCTCCCACAGTGCTGTTAGGAAGGGAGTTCCAGGATTTTGACCCAGCGACGATGAAGGAACGGCGATATATTTCCAAGTCGGGATGGTGTGTGACTTGGAGGGGAACGTGCAGGCAGTGTTGTTCCCATGTACCTGCTGCCCTTGTCCTTCTAGGTGGTAGAGGTCGCGGGTTTGGGAGGCGCTGTCGAAGAAGCCTTGGCGAGTTGCTGCAGTGCATCCTGTGGATGGTACACACTGCAGCCACAGTGCGCCGGTGAAGGGAGTGAATGTTTAGGGTGGTGCATGGGGTGCCAATCAAGCGGGCTACTTTGTCCTGGATGGTGTTGAGCTTCTTGAGTGTTGGCGCTGCACTCATCCAGGCAAGTGGAGAGTATTCCATCACACTCCTGACTTGTGCCTTGTAGATGGTGGAAAGGCTTTGGGGAGTCAGGAGGTGAGTCACTCGCCACAGAATGCCCAGCCTCTGACCTGCTCTTGTAGCCACATTATTTATATGGCTGGTCCAGTTAAGTTTCTGGTCAATGGTGACCCCTAGGATGTTGATGGTGGGGGATTTGGAGATGGTAATGCCGTTGAATGTCAAGGGGAGGTGGTTAGACTCTCTTTTTTTGGAGATGGTCATTGCCTGGCACTTGTCTGGCGCAAATGATACTTGCCACTTATCAGCCCAAGCCTGGATGTTGTCCAGGTCATGCTGCATGCGGGCACGGACTGCTTCATTATCTGAGGAGTTGCAAATGGAACTGAACACTGTGCAATCATCAGCGAACATCCTCATTTCTGACCTTATGATGGAGGAAAGGTCATTGATGAAGCAGCTGAAGATGTTTGGGCCTAGGACACTGCCCTGAGGAACTCCTGCAGCAATATCCTGGGGCTGAGATGATTGGCCTCCAACAACCACTACCATCTTCCTTTATGCCAGGTATGACTCCAGCCACCGGAGAGTTTTCCCCCTGATTTCCATTGACTTCAATTTTACTTGGGCTCCTTTGTGCCACACTCAATCAAATGCTGCCTTGATGTCAAGGGCAGTCACTCTCACCTCACCTCTGTAATTCAGCTCTTTTGTCCATGTTTGGACCAAGGCTGTAATGAGGTCACATTGAGGGAGAGCGATACCGAAGAGAGATCTGCACCACTTGCCCGTGTTTATATTGTCTTTTGCCTCAACTCTCCTGTAGGCTCATTGGAAGCCAATTTTGGACAATGGAGACTCAGTATCCTGCCTGAGCAGAGAAGACCAGGAGATCGCCACTTTGCACCCACAGGAGAAGAGAAGCAAAGGGCAATATAAATGGTTCCTCTTTGTCTTAGAATTTAAAGTAATTGGAGACACAGGCCATTGATCAGTCAGTGGGCCATGGCACGCTGGCATTGTGAGACTATTTTACTTCATGACGCAAAGACACTGAGGCACTGAGCCTGGGTAAGTTGAGCTAAAAGGATTTTCCTGTTTCTAAAATTTCTTATGTTAAGTCTACTTGGCTCGATGGCAGTGAGAGTGGGATACTGTAACCCAGTGCTGGCTGATCACATGTCTGCTACAGGTACTGAGGGCAAGTGTGTCTTCAGCTAAACAGAAGCTACTTATGCAGTTAAATATTTCCAGTGATGCTCCCCCTCACCCCCATGCCTTAGGGGAAATACACCATCTCTGATTAAAATAAACCAGGAAGGTCATACCATCCATTCCTGGTCCGTGTCGAGTTAACAGATCTCAGAAAGGGCAAGCATTCTCAGTACTACACTTGGCTTCAGCCCCGCTGGGTTAATGATGGGAAAATGGGCTCCTGATTGTTGATTGTTATTCAGCGAACCTATGCTTGAAGTGTGTGTGCATGCGGAACCAGGTGAAGTGAGGGGCAGGGTCGGCCTTGGTTGTGATGACTTCGTGCTAGAATAGCATGCAGACGCTTATAGATGAATAATGACCAGCTGGAGGACAACCAGCAACCCTGGCACTGTACCCCATCAAGACGTTGACTTTCAGCAGAGGAGGAGGCGAAGAAGGAACTGCATTTATAAGGCATCTAATCACATGGGCACATCCCAAAGCATTTCATGTACTAATGAGTTACTTCGAAATACAGTTCCTGTTGTGGGTTGGTGAACACAGCAGCTATTTTGCAATGCGATGAGTGACCAATTAATCTGTTTTTGGTCGAAGGAAGAATGTTGACCAACACACCAGATGATAGATTTTCAACTAGCCGCCTGGGCGTAAAACTGGTGTTGCAGATGGACGCAAATTCTAGAAACCGCCCGACGTTCATTTCCATTGCTACTGATCCGCAGTGCCAGTTTTACACCTGGGAGGCAAGTTGGAGAGTCTAGAATTAGGGGGCATAGTCTCAGGATAAGGGGTTGGCCATTTAGGGCCGAGGTGAGGAGAAATTTCTTCACTCATAGGGTTGTGAATCTTTGGAATCCTCAACGCCAGAGGGCTGTGGATGCTCAGTCATGGAGTATATTCAAGGCTGAGATTGATAGATTTTTGGACTCTATGAGAATCAAGGGATGCAGGGATCAGGCGGGAAGTGGAGTTGAGGTGGAAGATCAGCCATGATCTTATTGAATGGCGGAGCAGGCTCGAGGGGCCGTATGGCCTACTCCTGCTCCTATTCCTTATGTTCTTATGTTCCCGTTCTTCTATGAATAGTGCCATTGAACCTTGGATGCCCATCTGAGCAGGTAGATGGGGGCCTTGATGCAATATTTCGCCACCACCTCCAACAATGCAGCATTCCCGCAGTACTCCACCGAAACATTGGTCCTTGGAGCGGGGCCTGAAGCCACAACCTTCTGAACTCAGCTGCTGTCACTGAGTCAAGATGGCACTAAACGTTACAAAGAATACAAAAAGGATAAGGTAGAACATTTGAAGGAAGAATGATAAATCTTCATCATACTCCTCAAAGACTCCCCACCTCCCTGGAGACCTCTACGTTCTGGCTGCTGAAGTGCTACCTGCTGGTATCAAGAAACTTGATAGCACCCTTTCACTAAGTTCATTAAGGGCCATCTGTTCTCAGTCATTTCTGCATAAAACATGACAGAGGGACATGCAGCCTTTCTGAGCTGGCTTCAGTGTGCAGTTATTTTTTTTCTCTGGCCACAGGAGATCGTGCACACATTTAACCTCCACCAGACCTTCAGTAATTGCAGCATTTTATTTTCATTAAGATTTAATTTTTTGCTTCGATTGTGTGGTAAATGGGCATGAAATTTTTAAGTAGCTGAATTGCCCCAGTGGGAAATTAACAATGAATATTCTTAATTTCAAAACCAAAGTACAGAATACTCCAAGGTTAGTGATGTAGTAAGGCTGCAGTACAATAATATTATGGTATGCTTGTGCTGCGTAACTGTACTCAGTTTATTGCAATCACTGCGCAGTTAGTACAACCTCAATTACTCCACTTCATGTTTAGGATTCTGTGTTTTAATAAAGGAAAGAAAGACTTGCATTTATATAGCATGTTTCATGAGCTCTGGACCTCCCAAAGCAATTTACAGCCATTTAAGTACTTTTTGAAGTGTAGTCATTGTTGTAATGTAGGAAATGCGGCAGTTAATTTGTGCTCAGCAAGGTCCCACAAACAGCAACGTGCTAATGGCAGATCATTTGTTTTAGTGATTTTGGATAAGGGATAAATATTGGCCTGTACACTGGGGAGAATTCCCCTGCTCTTCTTTGAAATAATGCCATGGGATCTTTTACTCCCTCAGTACCGCACTGGAGTGTCAGCCTAGATTTTGTGCTCAAGTCTCTGGAGTGGGACTTGAATCCACAATCCTTCCTCCTCAGAGGTGAGAGTGCTACCACTGAGCCACAGCTGACATCTAGGGCTATAAATTGGGCCACGTGGCGCCTACAAAACGGGCCTCCTAAGGACCCAAAATGGCGTCCGGAATGCACGCGCACACTTCTAGCGTGACGTGCGTCGGACGCCATCTTGGTGAAGGCATTTGTGCATGCGCGGATAACAAATGCCGACACTGTATAAAGTAGGGAGAATGTGCAGTAGATCAGTGTGCAGCGCTGATTTAAAGGGACAAATGTGATTTTGGAACTCAACGCTCCAGCCAACGCACTGGCTTAACCACGCACAGCTAAACAGGCTGTAGAAGACCTGGAGGCCCCCCACTTCCAGCGCTATTTAAAGGGATCATCTATTTAAAGGGTGTTGCAGGTTAGTTGCTGGGTTATTGCTTCTGGCTGCTGGTATAATTGTACGTGTTTGTTGAAGCTTCCTAGACTTGGAGAAAGTTGTAATATTATATAGAGAGTGGTCCAGCAGGTCCTGCATTACTGTTGGTGGCATTTCAATCAGTGTGCTGAACAAGGTTTCTGCCAACCACGGGTAGCCTGCTAGGGCTCCCTCTGGGCATTGAACACAACTGGGATCATGCAGAGAGGCCACGCAGAGTGGGTCAAGCTGCGAGGAGAGGGAGGAGGAGGAGGAGGTGCGGGGCACTGAGCAGGAGGCCCTATCCAATGAAGACCTTCAAGGACCAATTCTCTTACCTCAACATGAGCGAAGATCAGTGCATCCGACTGCTGCGGTTCACGAAAGGGGTCATGACAGAGATCTGTCAACTGCTGCAGCCACAACTGCAGCCTCAGACCAGGTCAAGGCCAGCATTGCCTGTGGCTGTGAAGGTAACCGCTGCGGTGAACTTTTATGGCTCTGGATCCTTTCAAGCTGCTGCTGGCTCTTGACAGAGAGAAGCAGAATGAGCGGGCACAAGGGTTTGCTCAAATTACAGGCTTCCCCATGGTGCAGGGTGCCATTGACTGCACGCATATTGCCAAGCATGCTCCACATCTCAACTTGGCCATCTTCATGAACAGAAAGGGGTTCCACTCCCTCAATGTGCAGCTGGTGTGCGACCACACGCAGTGCATCATGTAGGTCAATGCCCGCTACCCTGGGAGCAGTCGTGATGCCTTCATTATGCGGCAGTCCAACGTCCAACCTATCTTTCAACTGGCATGGCAAGTCAAAGGCTGACTACTGGGCGACAAGGGCTATTCCCTCATGAGGTGGCTCATGACTCCGGTCAGGAACGCACGCACACATGCACAGCAGGCCTACAATGAGACCCATGAAGCCACATGAAATGTCATCGAGCACACCATAGGCGTCCTAAAGCAACGCTTCCGTTCTGGAGGAGCCCTGCAGTACTCAGCTGAGTGGATGTCAAGATTCGTCGTTGAATGCTGCATACTGCACAACCTCGCCCTTATGAGAGGACAACCCTTGCTACCGTCTATCCAGCAAGACCCTGAGCCAGAGGCAGAGGAAGAGGAAGAGGAGGACGAAGTGGAGGAGGAGGAAGAAGAGGAGATGGAGGAGGAAGTGGAGGAAGAGGTAAGGAGGCAACAAGGTGCACAGGCCCTGTCTGCCAGGGCTCTGCGTGCTCACCTTACTAATGAGCGATATCAATAACCTCAACGACACCTCCCAAGTAACTAACAGTCCTGCACTCCTCACCTTTCCTCTCCCACATGACCATCAAATTGTCCTCCTTATGATTACACATTGCTTCCTCCCGCAGCTCATCGCATAAATAAAAACCAACACCAACTGCGACGTGAAATACATATTTACACACCAACACATGAAACCATGTATACAACATTACACTATTCACCCTTGTGCATTCCCTTAGTGCCTGTTGTTCATGTGCCTTTTCCTTTCCTCTTGCTCCTACGAGGTGCACCCCAGTGGCTGGAGCATAGGTGGTGGAAGGCTGCTGGCTTTCAATTGAGGAGCATGCAGATGGCCATGGAGGACGACCTTGAACAGCTCTGGGCCGGGAGAGCCCAGCTTCGGACTGCACCATCTTGGCATGGGATGCATCAGTCTGACCTGGCTGGCTGACAGGCAACAGCAAGGGCACTGGCGGAGTGCCAGGGTTGGGAGCAGGAATACGGTCATCCTGAACGGCAGGTTCGTCTCCCATGGCGCCACTGCCACTTGCAAGGGGCAGCGCCTCAGCAATCCTGGTGATCTGCTGGGGAACAGATTGCTGGAGTGCTGTGACGCCCTGGAAGCCCCGTTCCACAGTGGTACCCAAAGCCATGATAGCAGCAGTCTGAGTCTGTAACACAGCAGTCTGAGCTCCAAATGAAACATGCAGATCTTTGATGGCATCTGTTTGTGCTGCAATGGAAGCTGAGACCTCAGTCATCAGACACTGCATCATGGTGGGTTCCACAGGTGCGCTGATGGAGGTGACCACCCGTTCCATGTGGGAAAAGATGGGCTTCAAGCTCTGCGCAAAGCCCTGTGCCAAATTGGAGTTGGACTCCTCCATGCTCCTTGACATTGTGTGCAGGCTTTCTGGCAGGCTTTCCAGTGCCCCAAGCATTCGGTGGTGTACGCCCATCAGCCGTCTTCTGTAGCCTGGCCCATTGAAGTCCTCATCTGACTCCTCGGCAGTAGAACTAATGAGTGACCTCGCCCTCTGGTGAGTTGGCACCTGTGATATCCATTTCCCCTGTCCTGGCTCCTGGACACTTGTGCCCGGTGTCTCACCACGTGCAGATCCCTCCTCTAACCTAGCCTCTACACTACGCACAGTTTCAGTATCTGAGCTGGTGGATGCGAGTGAAAGATCAAGTGATGGTTCGGCTTCATTGTCACTGTCTTCCTCCCCTTCCTCCTCGGACGGTGTCGGTTCCAGCTCTTGGGTATCTTCAATGACAAAGGGAGATGGGTTGAGTGGTGGAGCAGGGGTGGAGAAAGTAAGACATGTGTGCTGACACTATCTGCAGCACATGAGTCAGAAAAGATTGTGGGATGAGGGAGATGTGGAAAACAAAAAGGGGGATTAGGCATGCAGAGACCCTCATCGTCGAGACCTCCAGCACCGCCAGTCTCCATGACCGCAGCGACGGCCTGCCCAATGATCCCCAGCACTGTCTCCTCCACAGGGGTGAGGACATGTAGGCGTGCCTGTCCTCCGTCCATTCTTTCCTGCTGCCGGCTGTCATGTGCCACCTTCTCCTGAAAGACAGAGGGAACTGTGTCAGTGAGTGTGCTGCAAGATGTTTGGGTGATGTGCTTGTCATGGTTGAATAGCTGCTAGTGTGTGTGACCTGTAAGTTGTGGCTGTGTGGATTGCAAGTGTGGTACTATGTGAGGGTGAGATACAGCATGTGATGTGCAGCATTGCGTACGGATGGTCAGCGTTTGTTGGTGGGCGGGTGACAGGGAGTGTGATGCGTGGAGCAGTGGTGCAGTTGGTAGGATGTGCCACTTGACACTTGCATTCACCCACCTTGACCACTCGTGTCAAATCATTGAACTTTTTCCTGCACTGCATCCACGTGCGTGGTGCAATGCTCCTGGCATTCACTTCCAGCGCCACTTCCTCCCACTGACTCTGCAGCTGGTGTCTGGAGGGCCTCCTGCCACCCTGCGGATACAGGATGGCCCTCCCTGCGGTGCACAGTCTCTTGCAGGTCCAGCCATTACACTTGTCTTCCACCACCGATTGCATTGACAGTGCACCTCCCCTTTAAGAGGTGCAGGCTGCCTTTAAGAAGTGCTGGCCACGCCCCATATCGGGCCCCCTGCTGGTGCTTCCAGCCACTCAACAGTGCAGGTAGCGCTGGCTGCGCGCAGAAATCATGGAGGTGAAGAGGCAGCACGAATCCCAAATGCTGCCTGCATCTCAACGACCGGAAATGAGTTAATTGAGCACCGTGACCCCTGCGCCTGGATTTGGGGGTTATTGAATTTAATCCCCCCAATCTGTTTATGCACAGAGACTGAGGTCGTTCCCTCAATGATGGCTAGTTAGGGGTCAGAAAGGAATAAAGTTAGTCTGGATTTTTTCTTTCTGTGCATGTTATGCAGCTCACACACACTGCCAATATTTGTGAGCTCTGCTTCCTTTCCTGTTACTTTTATGCTTGGGTTTTCCATCTGATCCCCTCTCCCATTGTTGCTGATGAGTGATTCCGGGGAATGGGATGCACTGGCCCCTGAAGCCCTCAGGTATCTCACCATGTGGCCATTCATCATGTGTGAGATTAGGCAGTGAGTGTCGGCAGGCTATTTGAATGCGGAAGGCATGAAAACCGAGCCAAATCCTAGATAGGTCTTGGCGGATTTTAAAAACGGAGAGGGAAGTAGCAAAAATGAAGTTAACATGGCTGAAAGCTCTGCCACTAAGCGAGGAATTACAACATGGAAACAGGCCATTTGGTCCAACTGGTCCGTGTTATTTATCGTTCAGACGAGCAGTAGTTCTACTCCCATGTGTTCACTTTGCTCCCATATCCCTTTATTCCTCTTTCCTTCAACCTAACTTATTCTTAAATGTTGATATGTTCTCTGCTTCAATCACTAACTCAGGTAATGCATTCCACAGCCTCACAACTCTCATGCCTTCTGTTTCAAATCTGTTGCATTTAATCTTATATCCAATTCCCCTCTTTCTAGATCCCTCAATCACTGGAATCAGTCTGCTTCTATCTACCTCGTCTCATTCTTCCATCATTTTAAGCACCTCTCTCAAATTACCCCATAATCTCTTCTTTTCTAATGAAAATAGCCTCAGGTCTTTCATAAAAACATTGGATATTGGCTGGGATGTAGGTGGAGGTTTCAGAGGTAGGTGGATAAGGCTGTTGAAAGATTTGTAAATGAGGATGCTGATTTTGATTTTTGCTCCATATTTAACCTTTGGGCTCCTGTTCGGCTGGACCGCCAACTGATACTTTGTGCAGTGTGCACCACGCATGCTCCAGCCAACTGAGATCTAAAATGGCTCCGGGGCCCTATTTGATGTCATAGGACCCCGGTTTAATCAGCTGTGCGCTTGCTTCAGGCAGCCGACTTGTTCGAAGGGCCTTGGAAAAATGGCAACAGCCAAAACAAGGGCGGGAACAGGTTCTTCCCTGCGATTTTCAGGGCGTTACCGTTTTGTTTATGCCTCAAAATCTCAGAATGTTTCAGATCAACATTTCAGTTCCATTTATTATCTACAAGGTTCCCTTTCAATCATCTCCTTTCAAGGGTGAAGAGCCCAAGTTTGTCCAGTCTTCCCTCAGAATTCAGTCCTCTGATGCTAGGAATCCTCCTCTTGGCTCTTCTCCAAACCACCCCGAGCTTGAATGTCTCCCTTGCGTCTTAGTGACCAGCGCTGGCTGCAGCCCTTAAGGTGTCATTTGACCAAAGCACTGTAGAGTTTTAACATTACATCCTCTCACTTATACTCTCCTGATTTAGGATACAGTTCAGCATGCTATTTGTTTTATTGGTTGCTGTTCCACAGTGACTGGACATTTTTAGTGCCACGTCTACTAACATCCCTAAATCTCCTTCAACTTCTCCATAGCTACTTTAACACCATTCATTTATGTTCAGTTTATCAATCTCTTCTATGGACTAAGACCGGACTTCCCATAGAGAGGAAACATCAGACAGAGTCATTGCTGGGCTGCTCCTTTGGACATGTTGCAGAAGTATTGCAGCACTATGCCAAGGTTGCCTCAGGGCTCTGAAGTGGCAACTGGGCACAACCTGTAGAACTCACACCTCTGAATCAGAAACTTCTGGGTTCAAGCCCCACTCCAGGACTTGAGCACATAATCTTGTCTCCAGTGCAGTATTGAGGGAGTACTATATTGCTGGAGGTAGTGTCCATCAGATGAGATGTTAAACCATTTAGGTTCAGGTGGATGTTAAAGATCCTAAGGCACCAGTTAAAGGGAATTGTCAAGCACAACATTAATCCCACAATCACTAAAAAAAACCAGATTAACTGGTATTTCAACTCATTACAGTTTGTGCAATCTTGCTCTGCACAAAATAGTCGCTGTGTTTATCTACATAACAGTATCACTGCACTTCAAAGTAATCCACTGTTTGAGATGTTTCTGACAGATGTGATAACGTGCTGTATAAATGCAAGTTTTTCTTTCTCTGGAGTCCAATCAATCAAGGGTAGACGAGAAAAAAAGTAAGGAGTTTCACCTGAAAAAAGTAAAATAAGGACATGGGTTATGAAGGTGAAAAATGGAGCTTCGAAAGTAGTGCCACTACTATTAAGGACGATGAAACACTGAATAGATTAATAGGTTCAACAGACGATGAACGAGAAATGGATTAGAGCATGATAACAATCGAGATAAGCTTTGGGGAAGACAGGAACTGTTAATAGAGATTGACTACAGCAAAACTGGACCAGGATTTACTGACTTCAAATCAAGAAATACTTAAACCAGAATCAAAGAGGGGGGAGAAAGGAAAACAAAACATGAATTAGAGATAAGAAACAAATATAAGAAACAGCAAGTGATTACAGTGAGCATTAAGAAACTAGGAGTGCCTGGCAGCAGGGAACAACAGAACAGTGAAAAACTAAAGTGCTTTAACACTAACAGTAGGAGGAACAATCTATTGGAGGTTCAAGGTTATGCGTGCAAGGAGAGAATAGATATAATCAGATTAAGAGAGATAATTTTAAAGCCGGAGGGTGGACATGACTTTAATATAGACAGATATCAAATGGTTCAAAGAGACAGGAAACTTAGATTGAGGGTCGACAGCTAATAAAAGAGGATCTCACAGAAATCAAAAGAGCTGATGTAATCTTGGACGATGGGAGGCGTGATTTAGTTTGGGTAGAAAGCTTTGAAAGCAAAGGAAAGTGTCAGAAAAAAAGAGGGAGATTTACTAATTATGGTGATCTTAAAAATCCAAGAACTAAGAGTAATGATGGGAATCTTTGAAATGAATCCTGTATTTAGCAGCGAGCCTGAGGCGGTGTAAAGCTTGGAATTTAGTCAATGCTCAAGTGCCCATGAGCATAATGTCATTAAAAAGTTATGAAACAAGATATAAAGAGATGTAATGGCATTGCTGGGAAAGGTACCTGAGGAGCTTACTAAATCCTATAGTGCAATGACAGTATTGCACACTTTTGGAATCAAGTGATCACTGGAAGAATGGGTTTACATTATGTTCGTCACATTGCAAAAACATCCTAGGCCCCTTTACAGTCCGAGATGTCTTTGCAATGTGATGAAAATTGGACACAGAGCAGGAGGGAAGGACAAGTAGATGGATTAGGGGCAGAAGGGAAATTTTGAGAATTCTTTTGAAAGGGAGGAGGTAAGGTGGGGGGATTTGGGGTGGCACTTCCAGAGGGCGGGAACATGGTGGCTGAAAGAACAGCCACCAATGATGGAGTGGAGTAGAGGGAGCAAGAGGCAGACCAGTGTCAGAGGAGTGAAGGATGCACGCTGGAACATGGGACTGTGGGAGGTCACTGAGGTAGATAAGGTCACTTGCAGGTATAGAGAAGGATTTTAAAATTGATTCAGAGGGGCTCTGTCGAGTTGATAGGGTGGAGATAGCAATTTTGGTGACAGATGGGATGTGGGGAAGTTAACTGAGCTCCGCATAAAGCAATATGGCAGAGCTTCTGAACCACGAGACTTAGCCCAGGTGGCATTGGGGGAGGTTTATGGTTAAAAGGGACTCAAAAATGATAGTGCAAAATAGAAGAAAATCAGCTTTAGAGGCCTGTTCACAACCAGAAAAAAGCCTAGGTTCAGAAGATTTGCATAGCTACATTGGGTCAAAAATCGTGCCAAAACCAGGATGTGTTGTTTCTTACGAGTAAACTTGCTGGTCCCACAGGCCAAGAGTGCTCCAATGATCTCTTCTGACTACACTACTTCAAGATAAGAAACAACAGTAGAACAAGAGGTCAAATCAGGGCTGATATTAGGAAAAACATCATGCAAAGAGTGAGCAACATTTAGAATGGTCTTCCCAGTAGGGTTGTGGAGGTCCAAGCCTTTAACTGGGTGATGTGAAGGGGCAGTAAGCTTTTCCTGTAGATGGGCCAAATGGCCTCTCCCATTATCTGTGGTCATGTCATTGGTTCTTTCCTCTCCCCTGAAGGTGCTGACCCATTCTGGGGAATAGTTCCACCTTTTCTGGCCATACTTTGGCATTAAATGGTTACTTGTAATGTGTGAGCCCAGACAGGGAATGTCAAGTGGCTATTGCTGGGGGGGTGGGGGGGGGGGAATAACAGCTGAGTTTGATTCTGTCCACTCACATGTACTTTCCAGCACAAGTCACTGCTTTAAACCCAAATCCATCACTCTCTCAGGTTCAGTTACTTTTCTAGTTAGTCCCTCTATTTTTTAAAAATATATAAAGTTTACAGCTACATGTACACTAAGACATGGGGGGGGGGGGAGGATTTTAACCCCCATGAACGGGTGGATTGGGGCGGGTGGGAAGTTAAAATAATAGATTTTTTTGAGCATGGCTGTAACCCGGCTCCAACGCGCCCACTTCCGGTTATAATGGAGGTGTGTTTAAATGCGTGCGAGTAACCTACTCGCTGGAGTCGGGTCCCTAATTAGTGCAGGCGGGCGGGTACTTATGGGAGCGAGTTACCTCGTTATGAGATGTCAAGTAGGTGTTTTTAAATTGAATTTAATGCCTACAGCATGGGCTTCCAGGGGCTTGTGAATCTCGCCAGTGAAACGGAGGTGTGATTGAGCCTCAGTTCATGAGGGTATTTAATGTTGTGATTGCCTGATGTTAATAAAAGCTCAGTGATTACAGCTGGTGTCTCAGTTCCCTCTTGTGTTCATAGAGCTTTTTCAGATAGTTGGAGCCTATCAAACTAACAAGATCAGTATGGGGGGGGCACCATGGATGTATTGGATAGGACATCAGAGGAGGAGGACAATGACCGTTGGGATGTGATGGTGCACAAGAGAGAGATGCACAACACAGATCTGGACCACAGCAGAGGGAAGAGCAGAGTGGAGAACATCAGAGAGGAGAGCAACAGAGGGGCCGAGGTCGCAGGAGGCACTACCCACGTGAGAGGGTCTACAGACAAGCTGAGCTTCTTAGACCTATCTGAAGAACAGTGCAGGCTCAGATTGAGCCAGCAGATGGTCGCAGACATCTGCCACCTCCTTCAAGAAGAGCTGCTCCCTGTTGGACCTGGTGGCCATGCATTGCCCATTGCTGTAAAAGTCACCACTGTGCTCAATTTCTTTGCCTCTGGCACCACTGGAGACATCTCCAGGGTCTATCAGTCATTTATATAAAGCAGGTAATGGATGGGTTGTTTGCCAGGACGTCCACTTATGTGAACTTCCCCTGCGACGACAACAGCCAGAATGAGCGGGCAGTGTGTTTCGCCTTTCTGACTGGCTTCCCACAAGTGCAGGGTGCAATCGATTGCACTCACATGGCAACCAGAGGACCACCACATGAACCAGGAGTTTATCAACCGAAAGGGGTTTCATTCCATCAATGCACAGCTGGTGTGCACCCACAATAGATTTATGCAGGTGTGCACCAGATTCCCTGGCAGCTGTCATGATGCCTTTATCCTGCAGCAGTCCAACATTCCAGACCACTTCCTACCAAGAAAAAGACTTAAGGGCTGGCTTGTAGGAGACAAGGGATATCCCCTTCAAACTTGGCTCATGACACCTGTGAGGAACCCCACCAATGAGGCGCAAGAGCGATACAACCAGAGCTACATGACCACCAGGTGTGTCACTGAATGAGTCATCTGCATGCTGAAGATGTGATCCAGGATAGGTCTGGAGTTGCCCTTCAGTACTCGCCAACGAGGGGGTCCAGAATCATAGTGGTGTTCTGTGTCCTGCACAACATAACGGTTTAAAGTTGAAGGACGATGAAGGTGCTCGTCAAGCATCTTCTGATGGCAACAACGTTGAAGAGGAGGAGACGTGAGGAGGAGGAGGATGATGAGCAATATGAAGATGGGGCACCCATCGCCAGACCAGACGCCTGGATGCCCAGGATGCCCTCGTATCTCAAAGGTTCACTTAGTCAGAGTGGGAAAAAGAAACTTTGAAATACTCTGGCCGGCTCCAACCATCACCAACACCCCCTCCCCCAAATTTGGACAAAGCAGTCCTTCAACTACGCATACACTCATTGCACATCCGCCCAATGGGTCCCGTCATGTATTGACATTCACCGTGAAGCAAATGAAAGGACAAGTTGGCACTTGGGATGCAATAATGGGCAAGATGTGGATGTGGAGCTAATTAATACATTTTATGTGCTGATATAAAGAAAGGAAACTTCACAATGTAATATTTTGTCAAACACCCATGTGCATATCCTTGGTGAATTAAAATTGTTTTCTCTTACACTTCCTACCGCTTCTACATGGTGCAACCCCTGTGTCTTCAGCAGAGGTAGGGGCAGGTTGCTCACTTCCCTGCTTTGACTGCTGAGGTGCTTTTGGCCTATGACCTCTGGATTTTGGAGCCTGTGAGGGCCCCGCCAAACACTGCTCCACCTGCATCTATTCAGGGGCAGACTCTGCCATCAGGAGAATAGGCAGCATGTTGGGTACAGGTTGGGGGTGGGGGTGGCAATGGGTAAAACATGGGAGCGCTTTGAGTGGAGTTCCATATCCCCTTTCACCATCATCCCTCTCCTGGGCCAGTGCGACATCACTCCCACCACTCAGCTGGAGAGCAGCTTGGTGCAGATCAGTGACACATTGTAAGGCCACGGATAAGGTGTCTGTTATCCTGTTGAAGGTGGCAGACATCTCCTGCATGACCGTGGTCATGGCCTGCATAGATTCATTTGAGAGCCGTGCTTGAAGCTCCATGGAGGCGGCCACTCTCTCCATGGCAGACATTCTCGCAATTACCTGCGACACCAATCCACTAGTTTTGTAGTCGGACTCCTCCATCCTGTCTGTTATTGCGGAGAGTGTGCGTGGCACGTTTTCCAGTACTTCACATAGTCGCAGCTGTACCTCTCAACGATGGCCCCCGGGGTTCAGCATCTGTGAGCAGAGCTTGGAGAGGAGTGCGGCCTCTGACACGGACTCTCCACAGCTGCCCCTGCCACCTGTGTCTGCTCGTGCTCACTTGTGAATTGTGATTCACCAGATGAAAACCCAAATAACTAGCTAACAAGACCCACCGAGTATCTGCACTGGTGTATGGCTGTATATCCTGTGACGCTGAACTCCTCTGAGGAATCAATGTCATGCATCTCCGCAGAATCTTGTTGTACATGTGAAGGTCCTGAAAGACAAAAGAAAGTGATATGAATTATTCCTGGCAAAGTAATAATTTTGCCAATCACCATACTCAGGCTTCTCATAGTTCAGTCATTGATGAAATAAAGTCAGCGTGTGTGTGAAAGATGTTTTAAATTCTGTCACCAGGCACCCGCGAGTTTCCAGTCTCTCCATCTCTGATGGAGAGGGAGGCAGATGTGCCACTTATCTCCATTGTGTCCTCTACATCTGTCAGCTAGAGTATATGTGCAGGGCCACCTCCAGTCCTCGTCCTTTCCCTTGTGTTTTGCGCTCTCTTTTCCTACAAGGGGTGAAAGGACAGACCTGTAAATGACTGAAGGTGACATATTCACCTGATGGATGCAGTCCATTGGGTGTGAGGGTGACTATCACACAGATACATCACATTGTACAAGGATTGGGTGAGTGGCAGCAGTGCATGGACACATGGGGAGGTGAGGAATTGTATAGAAAGTGAAGGATGGGTGCTGCTGTAACTTAAGTGGGTATGAAGAGTGATGTGAGTACAATCTATATTAATGGCTTAGATGAAGGGACCGAGTGTAATGTATCCAAGTTTGCTGACGATACAAAGCTAAGTGGGAAAGTAAGCTGTGAGGAGGACACAGAGTCTGCAAAGGGATATAGGCAGGTTAAGTGAGTGGGCAAGAAGATGGCAGATGGAGTTTTAAGTGGGGAAATGTGAAGTTATTCACTTTGGTCGGAAGAATAGAAAAACAGAATATTTACTGAATGGTGAGAAACTATTAAATGTTGGTGTTCAGAGAGACTTAGGTGTTGTCGTACAAGAAACATAAAAAGTTGGTATGGAGGTACAGCATGCAATTAGGAAAGCAAATGGCATGTTGCCCTTTATTGCAAAGGGGTTGGAGTACATGAATAGGGAAGCCTTACTACAGTTGTACAGGGCTTTAGTGAGACCTCAACTTGAGTACTGCATACAGTTTTGGTCTCCTTATCTAAGGAAGGATATACTTGCCTTGGAGGCGGTGCAACGAATATTCACTAGATTAATTCCTGGGATAAGAGGGTTGTCCTATGAAGAGAGGTTGAGTAGAATGGGCCTACACTCTCTGGAGTTTAGAAGAATGAGAGGTGATCTCATTGAAATAAATAAGATTACGAGGGGGCTTGACAGGGTAGATGCTGAGAGATTTTTTTCCCTTGGCTAGAGAGTCTAGAACTAGGGGGCATAAACGCAGGATATGGGGTTGGCCATTAAAGACTGAGATAAGGAGGAAATTCTTTACGCAGAGGTTGTGAATCTTTGGAAGTCTCTACCCCAGAGGGCTGTGGATGCTGAGTCGTTGCATATATTCAAGATGGATAGATGGAGATAGATGGATAGATTTTTGCCCTATAGGGGAATCAAGGGATATGGGGATCAGGCAGGAAAGTGTAGTTGAGGTCAAAGATCAGCCATGATATGATTGAATGGTGGAGCAGGCTCAAGGGGCCATATGGCCTACTCCTGCTCCTATTTCTTATGCTCTCATGTTCTTATGTGATGGAGTACGCTTGGTAAGACAGTGAGAGGAGGGTGTTGTACAGCACAGGATGTAGGTGAATCAGCACTTTTCCTGACCTGGTTAGGTCATTAAACCATTTCCTACACTGTTGCAAATACCTGGGCACCGTGCCCCTGCTGCTCACCTCCTCAGTCACCTCCAGCCACGCTTTCTTGGTAACAGGAACAGGTTTCTTCCTCCTATTGCTGGGGTAAACTATTTCCCTCCTACTCCTCACTGCACCCAGCAGTACTTCAAGAGAAGCACCTGTGAATCTGTGAATCTGGGTGCTGGCCTTGTTCTTTGTGAATCAATGATTACATTGCTCCTGTCTCCTCCAAAATCCATTTTTTGCATTGGCCCTTTAAGTAGTGGACCTCAGATCTCACCATGCGAGTGTGCATTACGCCCGCTGCTCAGCTTGGAGACGCGAAACCCGGAAGAAAAATGTACTCGTTCAATTAAGTAGCAATCGCAGAATCCAACCCGCTAACTTCACTTTCCGGTTTCGGGTCCGAGAAACATCCCCCTGCTCTCTTCCCGGCTCCGAGTAAATATTGGGGCAATGTTAGGTCCCAGAATGCCCCTGCAATTTATTACCAGGGTAACTAATCAATCACAGAGACCGATAAAACTAGTTGATCACAGATAATACATACAGATAGATTCATTGCACAGTGTGTCCTGGTTACATAAATTTCTCAAACAAATCTGCAGAAATAGACAGGAAAAAGAAGAATGAAAACATAATTCATCTCTATGAGTTTACACGCGGAATATTGATGGTAAGGCTCCCTTTTCAAAGTACTCATGGGAATTTCATCTCTCTTTTGCTGGAAGCCTGTTTAACCCATGATTTCCCCGCACCAGTTAATGCATTTTACATTTCATTTACCTGTATTTTAATGGTTAATGATGGCACAGACAGGAATGTGTTAAACTGTACACTAAAAATGGACAGGTTCGGGAAACTGATGTCTCCCTGGGCTGACTGGTTTTGTTAATTCCAGCTTTGAAACAAACACTATTATTACAGTAATAAATACATTCAAACATCAGCAACGTAACACCTAACTATAACAATAAACTTAATAAACCTAAAACATAATTTTGTAAAACCTTACTAAAAAAAAAATTGAAACACTTCTCCTATGCTTATCCTGTCATCCTGTTTGTTTCCTATTCTCTCCCCTTCGCTATTCTCACTTGCCTTGAAATTACACTGTGTGATATTAGTTACAAATACATTAACCCCTTCATTACTAAAACTGTTGTGTACAATTTGAATGCACCTGCCCTATTTTAGATTTAATTTCACACTGCCCTATTAAATCGTAACTTGTTCCATCCATTCTAACCCTTTTTAATTCCTAACTTCAAATATATTAAAGAAAGACTTGCATTTATATAGCATCTTTCACAACCTCAGGATGTCCCACAACATTTTACAGCATGAAATGTAGTCACTATTTTACTTACTTGTCTTCTTCTGTCTTCCCCTTCTCCTGTCCATTTTGGAGGTGGGAGTTACTCCCTGTAACTACGATAAAGATTCTAAAAGGTGGTTTAACAGCCGAAAGAAAGGTTCGATCTGGCAAATTCACATGGTGGCATCTGATCAACCTTTGACATTAACCTCATCTTGAAATAGGGAAGTGCTGCTTCCAAAAGGAGATGTGTGGTCAACCTCCCCACTGTCCAACGGACAATCAAACCCCTCCGTGGCATGCAAAGAGTTACATTTTGCTTTTATGCTTTGTTCCTGCAACCACATTAGTACCTTCTAGGACTCAACAGTACCTAATGCCTTCCACAGCCCGATTGAGCTCCCCTTGGAAATGTGCTTGCTGTTGGGATTTGGTACACCAGGCCAAGAGTGACCCTGCAGCCTTTGAAAAAAACACTGGATGTCATGATTCTCGCTGTGGAGCGAGATGATTAAAGACATGCAGCACAATGCCGGGGCAGCTCCAGTAGCTATAAATATTGTACTGGCAAATGTGCTACACTCAAATCTTCAATGGACACCTCAGGATCACAGCGAATCATCTCATCATGCAGTAAAGAGAAACTGATATATGTCTAACCCTGCAGCTAGCAAGGTTCCCCGAGGGGCATCACAAGGGGAAAAAGAGCAGCTCATCAGCTTTTGCGAAGCACGAGGTACTGTTAGTTCTGAGAGTTCAGTTGCCACATTAGCAGTGCTTATTATATCATGTGTCAAGCATCAATTGTGGAACAGCGTTGCTGCTGGCACTTTAGTGAATGAAACAGCTGGGATGGGCAGCAGCCTGCAAATCCTGCCTGCAAGACAATCGCTGGCTCCTGCAAAAGCAGAACACAGTGAAAGAATGAACAAAGGCTAGTATTTATATTGCGCCTCGCCATGGTGTATTCACACTGTCTCAAACTGTTAACCTACAGTATTGGTTCCGACTGAACGATACAGGTATCGCTCTCGCCTCAGAGTCAGAAGATGGTGGATTCAAGCCCCACTCCAGGACTTGAGCACACAATCCAGGCTGGCGGTCCCGGGGCAGTACTGAAGGAACGCTGCTGATCAGATGAGACATTAAATCGAAGCCCTGTCTGCCTGCTCAGCTGGATGTGAAAGATCCCATGCCACTAGTGGAAGAAGAGCAGGGGAGTTCTGTCTGTGTCCTGACCAACGGTTATCCCTCAACCAAAAACATTAATTGGTCATTTATCTCATTGCAGTTTGTGGGACCTTGTTGTGCACAAATTAGCTGCCATATTTGCCTATATAACAGCAATGGCTGCACTTCAGAGATAATTCATTGGGATATCCTGAAGATGTGAATGGTGTGATATAAATGTCAAATATTTTCTTCTATATCCCATTGGCTGGATCTCCAGTCCTCTGTCCAGCAGGGAGCTCTGTATCTCTGTGGGTACACTGAGCTCCATTCCCAGCAGTTACATTTAGTTAAATCGAACCTATGGTACAGAAACAGGCCATTCGGCCCAACTGGTCTATGCCGGCGTTTATGCTCCATACGAGCCTCCTCCCACCCTACTTCATCTAACCCTATCAGCATAACCTTCTATTCCTTTCTCCCTCATGTGTATATCTAGCTTCCCCTTAAATGCATCCAAGCTATTTGCCTCAACTACTCCTTGTGGTAGTGCGCTCCACATACTTACCACTCTTTGGGTAAACAAGTTTCTCCTGAATGCCCTATTGGATTTATTAGTGACTATCTTATATTGATGATCTCTAGTTTTGCACTCCCCCACAAGCATAAATATTTTCTCTACGTCTACCCTATCAAACTCTTTCATTATTTTAAAGACCTCTATCAGGTCACCCCTCAGCCTTCACTTTTCTAGAGAAAAGAGCGCCAGCCTGTTCAGCCTTTCCTGATAAATATATCCTTTCAGTTCTGGTGTCATCTTTATGGATCTTTTTTGCACCTTCTCCAATATCTCTATATCCCTTTTATAAGATGGAGACCAGAACTATTCACAGTACTTCAAGCGTGGTCTAACCAAGGTTCTGTACAAGTTTAACATAACGGGCAGCATTTTAGCACCCGCTATCGGGTACGTTCCTGGCGGGGGGGCCCTGAAAATCGTGAAATCCCGTAGCGGGACCGGAGCCCGCCTCGAACCCGCGCACTTCCGGGTTCCCCGCTGACGCACCGGCGTGCGCGCGCAGCCCTCGCTGGTGGGAATCCCGCAGGCAATTAAAGCCAACGGGATGCCACTTGAAAGTATTTAGTTGGCTTGTTCAGGTCATTAACTGACCTGATTAAGGGATTATGTGAGGAGGGGTGGGATTTTAGAGCAAACTGGGACTGTTTCCCACACTGGGGGAAACACTCCCAGTTCAAATGGACCTGTTGCAGCCATCAGCCTGTGGCAGCTGCAAAGGTCCATTTGACAGGTGGGGGGGAGACCCTCACTCATTACAGGAGGCCACTCTGTCACTTGGGACAAAGTTTGGCCTCCACCACCTTCCTCCTGACAATCAAAGTCACCAACTTGCACACTTACCCCGGGGTCCAGAGACATGAACCTACCTTGCAGACCCCCTCGGATGTACATCTTCCGGATGGGGGTCGCCGTAGCTGCAGTCATGACCTCCTCGGAGGGCGAACAGCATCACCAGCCTCACCATCCATGCCGTCCACCTCTGACACGTGGAGCTCCACAACAGGATGCTGTGACACATCCACCTGCACAGCAGGAGGGAGGGCTACCGCAGAGAGAGATGCGTTGCAGAGGGCACTACCCTCGCCACAGGGTCCACAGACAGGGGCTCAACTTCCTGGACCTCTCTGAGCAGCAGTGCACACGGAGGCTCAGAGTCACTCGACATGTAGTCGTGGACATCTGCAGCCTCCTTCATGCCAAGCTGCTCCTGGCTGGCCCGAGCACCATCTTCTTACCTGTCGCTGTCAAAGTCACCACTGCCCTCAAAAACCTCTCCTCCGCATCCTTCCAGGGTGCAACCGGGGACATCGCCGACGTCTCTCAGCCGTCTGCACAAAAGAGCCCTGCAAATACACCTACACCCACTCTGCAGTGACACAATGGGTGGCATCAGTTGTGGGTCTTCATAGTGATCCTCAGGAAAGGGCATTATTGCACAGACCAGACAAGATTCGCGAAGACATGGCAGTAGTGGTGCCAATATAATATGTAATGTGAGTTGGTCAGAAATTCAATATAAGTAACAACCATGACAAACCCTCAAACACCCTTGTGCATCCCCTTCATGCTCACGACACGTTTGCCTTATGCTGCCTACTGCACATATGTGATGCATGCCCTGTGGCTGCAGCACAGGTAGTGGCAGGTTGAGTGAGGCTGGCCGTGAAAGAGATGCATGAGAGGGTGAGTACGAGATAGAGCCATGAGATTGTATGAGGATTGGGTTGAGTGGTAGTGGCGGGATGAGTACTGGCGAGGTGAGTAGGTGCAGGTACGATGAGGGTGAGGTTTGAGTGGGTATGAGGGGTGATGTGACAGAGTAGTGTTGGCAGTGCAGAAGGAGATGTGGGTTGGGGGCGGTGATGTGGCAGACGGAGTGTAGGGCAATGAGTAAGTGTACTCACTTTGGCTGACCTACTGAGGTCATTGGAGCGCCTCCTGCACTGTATGCAGGTGGGCGATATGTTGGTGGTGCTGGTGACCTCCTCTGCCATCTCGAGCCAGGCCTTCCTGGTGGCAGAGGCAGGCCGCTTCCTCCCGCCCGCCGGGGGGAGGATCTCTGTCCTCCCCCCCCTCCTCACCCCATGTATTGATACCTGGAGTGAGGCATCATTAAACTGGGAGCAGCCTTTCCCCTGGGCTGCTCCATGCTGTGATTTTTTCTGTTTGTTGCAGCATCTGTCAGTGGAGGACTGCCCCTTTAAATAGAGCGCCTCCAGCTGACAGATCTTACTGCACATGCGCAGCCCGCCCGACGCGCAGATCAGCAGTGGGGAACCCAGAGGAGCAGGTAAGTGGATCCAATTAGTGGATTGGATGCTACAATCGTGCGGGAAGCTGACTAATTTCACCGGGCGCGTTACCCACGCGCCCGATAGCCCCCCCACCGAGAACCCGCAGCCCTGCTAACATCGGGCCCAATGTCTCTGTTTTTCAATTCTATCCCTCTAGAAATGAATCCCAGTGCTTGGTTTGCCTTTTTTATGGCCTTATTAACCTGCATCACTACTTTTAATGATTTCCCTCTCTGTACCCTTAGATTCCTTTGCTCCTCTATCCCATTTAGACTCTTATTATCCAAGCAGTATGTGGCCTCCTAATTCTTCCTTCCAAAATGCACCACTTCTCATTTATCTATATTGAAATTCATTTGCTAATTACACACCCTTTCTGCAAGTTTTTTTAAATGTCTTCTTGCATTTTAACACCTTCTTCCTTTTTACTAACTATTGTGGGGTTCAAAACCTCTTTAACAAAAGATATTTGAAGGAAAGGGTTAACTGTACCCCTTTTAAACAAAGACATTTGAAAACCTGCTAACACAGTAAACTGTGTTCTCACAAATGCTGTTTTTCCTCACTGAAGCTGATGGCGTTGGAGAAGTATGAGTTTCGGGATCGAGGACATTGTACTGCGGATAGATATTTAGATTATTGAATAAATAAGCTGGATGGATAATATTGAACTTGGAGCGTTGTCAGGCTTTCAAAACACATAGACTTTTGGAAGCACAAGCTTTTCAACACAGCACGGAGTAATGTAAGAAAAGGGAACAAAGACATACATCAAAGGCTTCGGATCAGGAAAGCAATGATAGGTGTGATAAAAGCCTGGGCCTCTCATTCCTATCTGGTAATCTGTTCAAAAGAACTGGGATTTGTAAAACATCAAATACTATTGCACCCAGCATATGGTCAAATGTTATAAGGAATGGATTTGAAGCCATTGACGCAATCAAAATTGGAGACGTAAGGAGCATTAAGAATGTCTGGGTGTAGAAATGTAAGGGGCTATCTCTACATGAAAGGCCATAAACAGAGACAGTAAAGGGGCCTTTTACAACTCATCGATCGAGCACATGGTCTTTTCTACATCAAAGGGTCTCCAGTCACATGATCAAAGCCTAAACTGTCAATCATTGATGTATGTTAATGAATGAGGCATAGCAACAGGGAGCGATTGGACAAAAAGAATGACCTTCCCCATCCTATGTCCTGTTGGTAAAAAAACAGTATAAAAAGAAGACTTTGAGAGAAGAACGGTCTCTTCTCTTCACCACCCGGCAGTCGCAAGGAACGCACACTGCAGTTGAACATCACGCAAGAAGAAGAGGGCCTCGAGTTCTGAAGAGCTGATCAACCTTCAGACCCAATGAGCAAAATCCTTGGTTTAAAGGTTGTATATGTATTAATGATTTCCCTGATGTGTGCATGAATTGTTATGTCATTACATTATAAAGTTGCAAAATATTAAGTGTATAACGGGATTTTATAAAGGAAAATCATTTGTATGGTTTGATGTTGCTTCATGAATGCTCATATGAATGATAACATTAAATAATTACTTTTGTTTCATGAAACTACCATGAGTGAGGGTGAATTTCTTTGCTTGACTATTCGTCCAATGTCCAAGAATCACACAAAATAAGGAATTCCCGACACTATACCCTCCAATTTGGAAATTGTGCTTCCAATTCCTGAGCCCAAATCATTGATATAAATTATGAACAACCGTGGTCCTAGCACTGATCTCTTTGGAACACCACTTCCTACCTTTTGCCAATCTGAGTAGCTACCCTTAACCCCTACTCTCTGTTTTCTGTTTTGATCCAGCTTGCTATCCATTCTGCTACTTGTCCCCTGACTCCACATGCTCATGAGTCTACAATGTAGTATGTTATTGAATATTTGAAAATCCAAATATATTGCATCTACTACAAAACCCTTGTCTACTCTTTCTGTTGCTTCTTCGAAGAATTCAGTAAGGTTGGTCAAGCAAAACTTTCCCTTCTGAAATCCATGCTGATCCATGTTTAACTAGTCCAAGGTCCAAGCTGGGCACTTTTTAAACTTTGGTACACCACATTGTAGTTACACTCCTTGCAGTGTCAAACTGCCTCCTTTAGGGGGTTTCACAATATTTCTCTCTAAAGTCGGGCCAGATCAGGCCTAACTCTTGATGTGCAATGCAACTTTTCAAAATATAATAAAATACAATGAACATTGTTCCTCTGATTCTGGCCTCTTGTGCATCCCCTCCTCCCCCACCCCACCATTGGCGGACTTGCCTTCAGCCATCTCTGGATTCCCTCCTTAAACCCCTCCTTAAAACCCACCTCTTTGACCAAGCTTTTGGTTCACTCCTCCTAAGATATCCTTCTTTGTCTCAACATCCATTTTTGTCTGATTACGCCTCTGTAAAGTGCCGTAAGGACATTTTTCTACGTTAAAGGTGTTATATAAATGCAAGTTTTTGTTATGTATGTGCACAGCAAGATGCCACAAATTGACATGAATGTAACCGGGGCCATCGAGGACATGGCTGAACCCCTTGCTTGGTTTCCTAAGGCTCATATGTAACACTGGACGTGGTGAAAGAGAAGGAGTTGATTAAACAAAGTGTGAGATCAATCAACACTAAACAATGGCTCCACTCTGCCTACAGTAGCCCAGCAGGCAACATACAGTACATCAATTAAAATACATATCTTACAATCCCATCACATTACAGACAAGCACACGCATGGATGGACGGAATCCGCTACTTGGTGCGAAGGCCAGCTGCGGCTGTCACCTCTAGCAGCAGAGCCAGATTGAATGAGGGAGCTACCCCCGATGGCAGATACAGATCGCCAAGGGCACCACCTCTAAACAGAGAGCCAGCCTTAAATAAAATGGGACAATTTGAAATCAGAGAGGTTGCTATATTTCAAATGCAGCACCATCTCCAACAAGGAGCAGTAACGGATATAAATGGTCCTGCCTAGGTTTACTATCCGTGCAGCTCGAGAGAGAGAGAAAGAAGTTGAACTCAGTGAAGGAGAGAGGGAAAGCCGAGATGCATTTCCTGTAATATTCAATGGTCTGGAAATCAGAAGGCCACCCACCTGCCCACCCCCCACCACCCCCCCACCACCCTCAGCACCGCCTTCAAGGTAATGGTTCCCAATTAAAAGCAAAAAATGTTGGATTGCAGAGCAGATTCACCAGAGAAAGGTAAATATTTTACTATAGATTCTTATTTATTCTTCCACTTTGTAGCGATAAAAAAGGAACCATTTTTAAACCCAATCCAAATTTTCTTTTTGTTTATCACACAGGTGATTAGTTTTCAAATCAAAGTAGGTTGCATTGTTGCTGTATGAGGAATAGATCTTTTCTGAGTACTATTTCCAGTTCTGGTCATCCTTACAGCCAGCAAATAGACCCCCCCCCCCCCCCGCAGCTGATCTTTTTAATGGATATTTATTCAACTTTATCCAAGCTTGTTGCCTCTTGATTTACTTTGTCTTCTCTGCCTTGGTGTTGACCTACACAATGCAACGAGGCCCTTTGCCGCGATTCCTCAATAATGAAAACAAGCTGACTACTGTCACCAGCTTCTATGGTCAAGGCTGCATCAGTGTATCAGTGTCACCCCACATAAAATCAATAAGAGCTCCACTTCCATTGACTTGGCTTAATCTGATTACTACTCACCTGCCCACAAGACAACTCCATTCATCTAGTGGATCACTAAGACCCAGGAAAGGGTCTAATGAAGACAGCTGAGTTCAAACATCAGGTGAGAATTAAACTCACTGATGGTCCTCAGAACCCTAAGTGAAATTAATTTGAGCATTTCTATTGCCCTTCAGCAAATAGTTCAGCACTAAATGGCATTAGATTGATAGTTTCATTCGGAAAGGTCATTAGGATGCACTGCAGCAACTCGCCAAGGCTTCTTCGACAGCACCTCCCAAACCCGCGACCTCTACCACCTAGAAGGACAAGAGCAGCAGGCACATGGGAACAACACCACCTGCATGTTCCCCTCCAAGTCACACACCATCCCGACTTGGAAATATATCGCCGTTCCTTCATCGTCGCTGGGTCAAAATCCTGGAACTCCCTTCCTAACAGCACTGTGGGAGAACCGTCACCACACGGACTGCAGCGGTTCAAGAAGGCGGCTCACCACCACCTTCTCGAGGGCAATTAGGGATGGGCAATAAATGCTGGCCTCGCCAGCGACGCCCACATCCCGTGAACGAATAAAAAAAAACTGAACCTGCCAGGCCATGTTCTATTTTTTATTACCTCCACCAGCCCTACAACCCATGAGAACTCCGCGTTTCTCCAATTCTGGCCTCTTGTGCATCCCTCACTTCCTTCACCCCACCATTGGTGGCCGTGCCTCCAGCCGCCTAAGCCCTAAGCACTGGAATTCCCCCCCTAAAGCTCTCCATCCCTCTCTCTTCCTTTAAGATGCTCCTTAAAACCTACCTCTTTGACCCAGCTTTTAATCAAGTGTCCCAATGTCTCCTTCTTTGTCTCTGCATCAATTTTTGTCTGATTAAGCTCCTGAGAAGCACCTTGGGATATTTTACTATGTTTAAGGTGCTATATAAATGCAAGTTGTTGTTATGTACATATAGTCTCTGCTATTATGAATGTGTAGGTGTACAGAACAGAATGACACAAGAAAGACCTTGCATTTATATAGCACTTTATCATACCTTAGGACATATCAAAGTGCTTCTCAAGCCATTAATTGCTTTTAAAGTACAATCACTGTTGTTATGTAAACACACACGACAGCCATCCTGCACACAGCAAGGTCTCACAAACAGCAGATGAGATGAATGTCCAGTTAGTTTGTATTTTTGGCGATGTGGGAAGTGGTGTTCCACTGGGATCGGTGCTGGGACCATTGTTGTTCACAATTTACATAAACGATTTGGATTCGGGAATCGGAAGTACAATTTCAAAATTTGCGGAAGACGCCAAATTGGGAGGTGTAGTTAATACAGAGGAGGAATGAGTCAAAGTAAAAGAGGACATTAATAAACTTGCAGAATGGGCGTGTAATGGCAAATGAATTTCAGTATAGATAAGTGTGAGGTGGTGCATTTTGGTAGGAAGAATAAGGAGGCCACATACTGCTTGGATAATAAGCGTCTAAATGGAGTAGAGGAGTAAAGGGATCTAGGGGTACAGACACACAAATCACTAAAAGTAGTGACGCACGTTAATAAGACCATAAAAAGGCAAATCAAGCACTAGGGTTCATATCTAGAGGGATAGAATTGAAAAGCACAGAAGTTATGTTAAACTTGCATAGAACCTTGGTTAGACCACACTTGGAGTACTGTGCACAGCTCTGGTCTCCATATTATAGAAAGGATATAGATGCCATTGGTGAGGGTGCAAAAAAGATTCACAAGGATGATACCAGAACTGAAAGGATATCCTCATCAGGAAAGGCTGAGCAGGCTCTTTACTCTAGAAAAGAAAAGGCTGAGGTGTGACCTGATTGAGGTCTTTAAGATAATGATAAGAGTTTAAAAGGGTAGAGAAAATGTTTTCACTTGTGGGGGAGTCAAGAACTAGAGGTCATAAATAGAAAATAGTCGCTAATAAATCCAATAGGGAATTTAGGAGAAACTCCTTTACCCAAAGAGTGGTAAGAATGTGGAATGTGCTACCACAAGAAGTAATTGAGGCAAATAGCTTAGATACAAATGTACATAGGTACATGAGGGAGAAAGAAATAGAAGGGTATCCTAATAGGGTTAGATAAAGTAGGGAGGGACGAGGCTCATGTGGAGCATAAACGTCAGCATAGACCAGTTGGGCCGAATGGCCTGTTTCTGTGCTGTAGTTTCAATGTAATTCGATGTTGGTCGGAGGAGGAATGATGGCCAGAATGCCTGGAGAATCCCATTGTTCTTCTTCTAATAGCGACATGGGATCTTTTAAGTCCGCCATGGTTTAACTTTCATCCAAAAGATGGCACATTTGACAATGCAGCATTCCCTTATAAAGCTTAGATTATATGCTCATGTCCTGGAGTGGAGTCCAAACCCACAACCTTCTGACTCAGAGGCAAGAATTCAACCAACTGGGCCAAACTGACACTTAAATGAAAGTGTTTCTGCTCAAGGACTGTGTGGTGAAATGAGTTAGACCAATCATCCCTCCGCCTCTGATACCAAGATCCAAATCCATTTCAGACTGATAGGATCGAAGTCTGCTCTTTAATAGCTGTCAGGGTCCTAAGTGAAATGAATTGAGCAATCTCGAACAAGTTTCGAGCGGCTGTGGGTCCCTGGTGTATAATTCAACACCAATTGGTCCTGAATTGTCAGTCTCACTCAGAAATGCCACTTGGCTGGTGTAGGAAATGGAAGTGATGCCCTGGTACAAAACAGTGCTTTTCTGAGGTTTTATGCCAAAGCATGTTGTTGTTTGAGGGTAGAGGGAACTAACTTATATCTAACTGGTGCTGTATCTGACTTGATAGAACTTGGTTCTAATATTGGTTGCAAAAATGTGGAAAGATCTTCAGTTTCACTCACAGTCATATTCCTCACCCTGACAAAGATAAAGTCCACCAAATAAAGCCCCTGTTGACTGTTAATCAACAATAGCTTGGAAAAAGGCTGTTTGTGATATTAACATCTGAGCATGTTCATGTTCCTATGACATCAACTTTGTCTGCTATTTTAAGGCAGATGTTACCAGTTTATTTTAACTGAGTTAACACCTGCACGAACACAGCGGACAGTGAAATGTCATTCGAGTGTGTTAAGCATCGTCCGCTGATAGTGCAAGCAGCCATTTCCAGGCAAATGACATTTAGAAGGGGCAGGGTTAAAAAATATCATTCCCCAAATTGGCATCAAACAAGGTCGTTAGTGAAGTCTGATGCTGCCTAGCACATGCATTCTGTGAGGATTCACCGATTCAGTGTCTTGGGTCAGCATTGATTCTGGCCGCTTGAAATGAGAGATTGCAGAGCTGCAGAGGCCAAGCTGTCAGACAGGGATAACATCAGAACTGTCGGGGCTGCTGAAATGGGTTTGAGGCAGACTCAATCCGGCTCCTAGTGAGCAAAGGCCAGCAACATAAAACTGGCCCCGATCTGTGGAAACAGATTCAATAATAACTTTCAAAAGGGAATTGGATAAATATTTGAAGGGAAAAAAATTACACGGCTATGGGGAAAGAGCAGGGGAGTGGGACTAATTGGACAGCTCTTTCAAAGAGCTGGCACAGACATGATGAGTCTCCTTCTGTGCTGTTCCTACTATGACACTGTGAATTCAGCATCATTTAGCACTAAGCTGGCAATCTGACTCAGGAAGGCTGGAGTGAGGACTGGGAAAGTGTGACGTTGGTGCAGTGGAAGGTGCTATCCTGAACTCACAGCTGCAGCAAGTTTGTGGCACTCAAAATGACAGGATGCCATGGAACCATGGTCCCGAGCTTCCTCGGAGCTGCTCCCGCTCCACTACCATAACTTCACCAGAATTGTGGCATGAATTGGGTATTGTTCCATTGCCATTTCCTAAGAGACTACAAAGGGTTAAATTATGAGGATCGGTTGCATAAACTTGGCTTCCCTTGAGTTTAAACAGTTGAAGGGTGATCTTAGAATCATAGAATGGTTACAGCACAGAAGGAGGCTATTCGACCCATCGAGCTCGTGCCGGCTCTCTGCAAGAGCAAACCAGCTAGCCCCACTCCCTGCCCTTTCCCTGTAGCCCTGCAAATTTTTCCCTTCAAGTACTTATCCAATTCCCTTTTGAAAGCTACGATTAAATTTGTCTCCATCACCTTTGAGGCAGTGCATTCCAGATCATAACCACTCGCTGCGGAAAAAAGATTTTCCTCATGGTGCATTTAGGTCTTTTGCCAATCACCTAAATCTGTGTCTTCTGGTTCTCGACTCTTCCACCAATGGGAACAGTTTCTCTCTATCTACTTTGTTTAGACCCCTCATGATTTTGAACACCTCTATCAAATCTCCTCTTAACCTTCTCTGCTCTAAGGAGAACAACCCCAGCTTCTCCAGTCTATCCACGTAACTGTGAAGTCCCTCATCCCTGGACCCATTCTAGTAAATCTTTTCTCCACCCTCTCTAAGGCCTTTACATCCTTCCTAAAGTGCAGTGCCCAGAATTGGACACAATACTCCAGTTGTGGCCGAGCCAGTGTTTTATAAAGATTCATCACAACCTCCTTGCTTTTGTACTCGATGCCTCTATTTATAAATCCCAGGATCCCATATGCTTTTTTAACCGCTTTCTCAACCTGCCCTGCCACCTTCAACGACCTGTGCACATATACCCCCAGGTCTCTCTGTTCCAGCACCCCCTTTAGAATTTAGTTTATATTGCCTCGCCTCGTCCTTCCTAACAAAATGTAACACTTCGCACTTCTCTGCATAAAATGTCATCTGCCACGTATCCGCCCATTCCACTAGCCTGTCTATGTCCTCTTGAAGTCTATCACTATCCTTCTCACTGTTCACTACACTCACAAATTTTGTGTCATCTGCAAATTTTGAAATTGTGCCCTGTACGCTCAAGTCCTGATCGAGGTGTTGAAAATGATAAAGGCACTCGATAGGGTAGATACAGAGAAACTATTTCCTCTGGTAGGGGAATCCATAACAAGGGGACACAATCTTACAATTAAAGCTAGGCCATTTAGGAGTGAAATTAGGAAGCACTTTTCACATAAAGAGCAGTGAGAATCTAAAACTCTCTCTCCCATAAGGAGGGCATTTCTCCCTTTACACCCTTGAAAGGCTTCAGTGGAACTCATAACAGTTGAGACCTGACGTGAGTCTTTTTGAGGCTTTCTGAAGGCCCCAAACCTTGATGAGAGTAAGGTAATCTATCCCAGAGGGGTTCAATTACCTTCTCTAGTCGCATATTGACTCCTCTGGGAGCTGAAAAAACATGATTTGGCCCACTTGGGCCTCAGGAGGACGTCAGGCAGACCGGCTACGATGCCACTCTATCTTCAAAGGGTGGACTGAGTTGGACTGGGGTGGGTACCACTGCACTGGTAGCCGGCCCACGATATGCAAATAACACTGTTGCTGGGATTCGGAACGGGGTCTCCAGCCTTGAGCAAGGAGAGGTGAGAGTTCTGCTCCTCTGCACATATGCCAGTGGAATGGGGCCTGCTGATTTTCTGGGCCAAGGTACAGATGTTGAGGAACTTCTGTTTTGTAAAGATATACAAGTGTAGCCGCCTCTTTATGTAAAAATGCCATTGGCACAAAATGATTAATGGTGGAAACAATATAATGAGATTATTAAAATAGTGTACAGCACAGCAATATAGCATTCATCCCCACCTGACAAGTTGGATTACTTGTGATTGGTGTTGATGTCTGATGTTAGCTGCAGGGAAACATTGATTTAAATGGGTATAATTCCTTGTGACTGTTACAGAAAGGTGTCGATCACCACTGCCTCACTGAATCAGGCAGAGCTAAAACCATCACAGAAAAGGACCGTCAATGGAAACTGAATTGTGACACAAAGTCCTTCACCAAAAAGTTAAAGTCTGTGGATAGCCTATCACTTGACGTTGCAATTTAGTCATTTGTGATTTTCCCCTTTCCTCTCCTGAAGACACTGATTCATTTTGGGGCAAAGCTTCGTGATCACAGGACACTTTCTTGTACCTCATCCAAGAAGCCATCTTCTTCTTTTGTGAGCCCTTATAAAACAGTCGAGCCTGATCCTGTCTTTACCCATTGATCCCACATGTGAGCTTTCCGCAATTCTGATTGATTAATCCCTTTCTTAGCCCAGGGATGTTACAGCCAATCATAGCACCCCAAGTGCTGTCCAAGCTGTTAATAGCTCACCGGCCAGCAGACAAGCGAACACAAAGTTTGAAAGGCTCCTACAACACTTATAGGCCTATTTTTAATTGAATTGGATACAATTTAATAAACTCTTTTAGGAAAATTGAAAAAGAAGATCACAAGTCATTAATAGACAAAAGCAACTTCAGAAGTCAGGATGGCACATCCATGACTTGAAATAGAATTCAGATTAGACGCGAGCAGACACCAGTCCTTCCCTCCAATGGCTGTAAATCTCCTATGTAGAATCGGGCTGGGCAGCCTCAACCCAGAACATGATGGCAACTAGTCCGGAGCACGAAACCATCCATAATTTGACATAAATTGGCAATCCTCACACAGAGAGGTGCCAGAATGCCCAATGCAAGAAATGGAAGTGCCAGCATGATTCTCCTTCGAGGTTGGGTCAAGGCATATTTTTGGGAATGGTAAAGGAGTTTGATTGATATCTAATCCATGTTATAACCAACCTGGCATAAATATAGCAATATGTCCATGTGTTCAAATGACAACTTGGTTGTTGGAGGCCAATCATCTCAGCCCCAGGGCATTGCTGCAGGAGTTCCTCAGGGCAGTGTCCTAGGCCCAACCATCTTCAGCTGCTTCATCAATGACCTTCCCTCCATCATAAGGTCAGAAATGGGGATGTTCGCTGATGACTGCACAGTGTTCAGTTCCATTCGCAACCCCTCAGATAATGAAGCAGTCCGAGCCTGCATGCAGCAAGACCTGGACAACATCCAGGCTTGGGCTTATAAGTGGCAAGTAACATTCGCGCCAGATAAGTGCCAGGCAATGACCATCTCCAACAAGAGAGAGTCTAACCACCTCCCCTTGACATTCAACGGCATTACCATCGCCGAATCCCCCACCATCAACATCCTGGGGGACACCATTGACCAGAAACTTAACTGGACCAGCCATATAAATACTGTGGCTACGAGAGCAGGTCAGAGGCTGGGTATTCTGCGGCGAGTGACTCACCTCCTGACTCCCCAAAGCCTTTCCACCATCTACAAGGCACAAGTCAGGAGTGTGATGGAATACTCTCCACTTGCCTGGATGAGTGCAGCTCCAACAACACTCAAGAAGCTCGACACCATCCAAGATAAAGCAGCCCGCTTGATTGGCACCCCATCCACCACCCTAAACATTCACTCCCTTCACCACCGGCGCACTGTGGCTGCAGTGTGCACCATCCACAGGATGCACTGCAGCAACTCGCCAAGGCTTCTTCGACAGCACCTCCCAAACCCGCGACCTCTACCACCTAGAAGGACAAGGGCAGCAGGCGCATGGGAACAACACCACCTGCACGTTCCCCTCCAAGTCACACACCATCCCGACTTGGAAATATATCGCCGTTCCTTCATTGTCGCTGGGTCAAAATCCTGGAACTCCCTTCCTAACAGCACTGTGGGAGAACCGTCACCACACGGACTGCAGCGGTTCAAGAAGGCGGCTCACCACCACCTTCTCGAGGGCAATTAGAGATGGGCAATAAATGCCGGCCTTGCCAGCGACGCCCACATCCCGTGAACGAATAAAAAAAAAAGCCCAAGCCTGGATGTTGTCCAGGTCTTGCTGCATGCGGGCATGGACTGCTTCATTATCTGAGGGGTTGCAAATGGAACTGTTCACTGTGCAATCTTCAGCGAACATCTCCACTTCTGACCCTATGATGGAGGGACGATCATTGATGAAGCAGCTGAAGATGGTTGGGCCTAGGACACGATACTCCAACAAGTATAAATGCATTTCTTCCAGATGCTATAAAAAACAAATATTAGAAATAATTATTTTACCCAAAGAATAAACGATCTACCAGCAAGCTAGAGAGGATAGCATGAGAGGTATTCATATGATCCTGGATGCTATAATGGGAGAGTTTAGGTACTGGGGGGGAATGAGCTTTGATGGGCCAAATGGCCTTTCCTTGTTCTTGACTTTTCTTATGTTCTTATTCTAATTGGATACCACAGAAAGGATCATAGGTATTCAAATTGACTAGGTTTAGAGGAACATAGGAACAGGAGTAGGCCATTCAGCCCCTTGAGCCTGTTCCGCCATTCAATTAGATAATGGCTGATCTGTATCTCAACTCCATTTACCCGCTTTGGTTCCATGGACTGATTGTTAAGCTTTGGAGAAGACTTTAGACCAAGGCCCCATCTGTTCAGGTGAGTGTTAAAGATCCTATGCCATTTATTTACAGAAGAACACAGTGTCCTGACCAACATTCCTCCCTCAACCAACAGCATCAATAAACAAATTGACTGGCCAATCATCTCATTGTAGTCCGTGGGACATTGCTGAAACAGAATGGCAGCTATGTTTGCCAACATAACAGCAATCACTGCACTCCAAAAATAATTCATTGTGTGAAGTGCTTTGAGATCTTTCAATGACATGATAAGCTGCAATGAAAATGTATTATGTTTTATTATAATAAAGGATGGTATAGTACTGATATTTACACAAATTATCACCAACACTCTTGGTACATATTGCTTTGTATCATATTTATATCATTGCTGTACCCAATGTTATTCATTCTTAGTCCTTGAATCCAGCAATAAGACTCCTGTAAATTTCACACGGGAATCTCAATGTTTAGTATCAACATGGTTGACTAAAAGGCATTTGATACTCACAATGCATGTTGTCATTGTGGGCTGTTTAAGGGCATGCCTCAGTGTCAGTTTGGCTCAGTTGCTGTTTCTGACACCTCTCAGTCAAAAGGTCATGGATTCAAGCCCCACTCTGTAACCGCAGCACATAATCTAGACTGGCATTTTGTGCAGTACTGAGGGAGTACTGCATTGTTGGAGGTCCTGTCTTTCAGATGAGACATTAAATCAAAGCCCTGTCTGACGATTAAGGCAGACGTAAAAGATCCCATCGTGAAGAAGAGCAGGGAGTTCTCTTGGTGTCTTGGCCCACAGTCCTCCTTCAATCACCAGTACCAAAAACAGATGAAATGATCATTCCTCTCATTTGCTGTCTGTAGGATCTTGCTGTGTGTAAATTGTACTGTTGTATTTGTCTAGTAACATATTTTGCAGCCAATGTCAATTCTGGTAGAAACTTCCAGAAGTGGAAGAGACAAACAGGGAGCCAGAGGGATGACTCCTGAAGAATTTACCACTCCAATACAATGGAGTTACACAAGGAGCTGCTGTAATTTCAGCGGAACATCTAACCCTCAGTGTCTGCAGACTGTTCGGCCAAGGGGACATCACAGTCAAGCCAAATCCATGCACTTTCCAGCAGGGGTCACAACCATGACTGATTTGTCCCTCCCTTGGGGCACTGAGGCCAATTGTAGAAACTCTACTGCCACCCTGGCTGAGATCAACTCACTCAGTACAGAGCGAGGATTGAACCCTGAACCGTTCTGGTC
The DNA here is from genome assembly GCF_035084215.1 of Heptranchias perlo. NCBI lineage: Eukaryota > Metazoa > Chordata > Chondrichthyes > Hexanchiformes > Hexanchidae > Heptranchias > Heptranchias perlo. The sequence continues at coordinate 12,445,580 of NC_090353.1, read as the reverse complement.
TTCATGGGTTCAAATCACACTGTTTAAAAGAGTAACAAATATTTGATTATATTTGTATGAAATTCATCTCTCTCCACCATTTTAACAGAAGCGCTAACTCACGATTCTAACTCATTAGTGTCGGGAGAACTCTTGTGTGATTAGATTCAGCCGATCAAATGGTTAACTGCAGTCGAATTCCAACTGAGTGGTGTGATATCATTTGGGATCTGAACTCTCTCTTGGTTGGCACAATGCCTGGGAGCAACATGGAACAGCATCTACCAGATGTTCCCAGTGCTTTGTAAACCCATTGCCAGGACCTGAGGCACAACACCTTGCATACCTCCCACTTACTGCCATGAAACCACTGACACGTATAAAGGGGGCACCATGAGGATTTCATTGAATCTGACTGGAGAGTAATGAAATGGAAATATATGCATTGTTTACCTTTATAATTTGTCTTATTAAATAAAACACCAACCTCGACACATTTAGCACTGAGGTAAATATGAGTAATCAAAAAACTAAAGTCCCCCACTGGGTCAATTAACACATCAAAAGTCTTTAAAAAGTGCTGAGTTGTTTATATACCAGAAATAGCAGTCAGAAGCATGTTTCCAGAACTGATAACCATACAGGGACAATATATAACTATGGACTGACTAATGAGCTTACACAGGAGGGACTTTCACTGCACAAATGAATTGAAAGGACTTATATTGGGGAATGTAACATACACAGTTGAAGCTGCAATAAACTATTGCACTAAAGTGGGAAAAGTAATTTAGATTAAGTGGATGCAAAATTATGAGGAAAAATAGTCCAGTTAAACTCGGTAATGAGTTGACTGCAATGAATAAATAATTGAACGTCTAAGCCTAGAGATTGCTGTTAGTGAGCTATCTGTGGGGACGTTGTAGGTTACAGAAGGTTCCTGGGAGAGTTTCCTCCTGCTGGCCGGGAAGATATTGCTGCTTTCAGTCTCTGGATGAAGCTGTGGGAATTCCCTCTCACCATGGATCAGCCAATGAAAAGAACAGCACTAAATCCTCAAAATCAGCTGTGGATGGCAATCAGGAAGGGAAGAAACACATATTTATATAACGTCTTATCACCCCTCTCAGAACTGTCCCAAACCACCTTGTATAAAATGAATTACCTTAACGTGCAGCATTGTTTTAGCACTAACTGCATCAAGGAGCACAAACCGAGCTGAATTGCCTGTTTGTTGGTTTGTTTGTTTGTTTTTGCTAGTGTTGGTTGAGGGAGGACTGTTGGCCAAGACTTGGGAGAACTTCCTGCTCTTCTTTGAATTGTGTCACAGGATCTTTAATGTCCTCCTGAAGCAGTAGATGGTGTCTCAGTTTAACATCCCATCTGAAGGGTGGCATCTCTGCCAATGCAGCACTTCTTCAGTGCTGTGCTAGATTGTGCACTCAAGTCTTGAAATGTGGTATGAATGATGATATGCACTGTGCATTTGGAGCCATTTAGGCAGTCCATGTAGTAGTTGGGAGAGCAGAACTAGTTGAGTATTCACCAAATTTCTGTAGATTTGGGTGTAAATGACTGAGGAAATCTACGTTAATTGACCAAGAGCTGCAAATCCTTCTACAGGGACTCAGGAAGAGATGACACAAATTTACAACAACAACAGCAACTTGCATTTATATAGCACCTTTAACATAGTGAAACATCCCAAGGTGCTTCACAGGAATGTTATCAAACATCGTGGTGATGGGTGAATGGGACTTGGTGCGAGTTAGGATACGGGCAGCAGAGTTTTGGATGAGCTCAAGTTTATGGAGGGTGGAAGCTGGGAGGTCAGCCAGGAGTGCATTGGAATAGTCAAGTCTAGAAGTAACACAGGCATGGATGAGGGTTTCAGCAGCAGATGAGCTGAGGCAGGTGCGGAGACGAGCGGTGTTATGGAGGTGGAAGTCTTGGTGATGGAGCCGATATGTGTTCCATAGCTCATCTCAGGGTCAAATAGGAAGCCAAGGTTGCGAACGGTCTAGTTCAGCTTCAGACGGTGGACATGAAGAGGGATGAAGTCAGTGGCTAGTACCTGAGGAGAGGGAACTGTTAACAATATCAGCTAACATGGGGGCCAGGAAGGGAAGTTGGGCGGTCAGCAGTTTGGCGGGAATAGGGTCGAGGGAGCAGGAGGTGGTTCTTAAGCGGCATGAGGGGAGATAAGAGGCAGGAGAGATGGGTTTAAGAAGATGATTTGTGGTGGCGAAGAGAAGCCTGGGGTAATCTTTGCATTCCAGGATGACCCTGGAATAGTGAGCAGTTTTGGCAGAGGAGAGCAGGATCTGATAGTGGTTTATGTGGTCCAGCCAGATCTGACGATGAATAGCTAAATCTGTTGTCCACCATAAACGTTCAAGTTTGCATCCCTTGGACTTAAGGGAGCGGAGATGAGGGCTGTACCAGAGAGAGAGAAGAGGGTGAGAGAAAGAGTAATGCTTTTAATGGAGACAAGGGCATCATAGGTGGAGGTGAGGGTATGGTTGAGCAGATCTGTAGCTGCAGAAATATCGTGGTGATTGGAGGGCCAAAGGCTAGACAGTTGGGAATTTGAAAGTGTCATTGTTAGTTACTTGAGGGAGAGTTTTTTTTCCAGAGGTGGACACAGAAGGAAGTGGGGTTGAGAGGGGGAAGGGGAATGTGGATGGAGAGGGATACAAGAAAATGATCAGAGATGGCCTTATCCATGATTGACACAATGGGAGTAGAGGGGCCACATGAGATGGCAAGGTCGAGGGGGAGGTCGTGAATATGGGTAGGGATGTTTATATGGAGGAAGAGATTAAGGGAGAATAGGAGGGCAGTGAGCTCACAGGAGAGAGGGTATGATGAGTTGAGATGGAGGTTAAAATCACCGAGGATGAGAAATCGCTCAGTGCAGAGGCTGGGGGAGGAAGCAGTGAATATATCTTGGTGAGAAACTTGGCGTGGTACTTTGGTGGGCAGTAGAGACCAAAGATTTTAAAGGAAAGATGAGAGGGGTGGAACAAGGTGAGATGCTCAAAGGAGTAGGTGCGAGAGGAGTAGGGGGGCAGACCAAGGTGTGATTTGGTGATAAGGACCACACCACCACCGCAGTGGTCTGGGCGGGGCAAGTGGTGGAAGATATAACCAGGTGGGGAAAGTGTCATCACCCGTCAGCCAGGTTTCCATCAAGGCCATGATGTTGATGCAATCATCCACAATAAGCTCATGGATGGCAAGGGCCTTGTTCACAAATGAGCGGATATGAGGGAGATGCGGAGAAGAGCGGTGATAGCTGATACGCTGACAGAGTCCACAGGGTCAGCGGTGGGAGAGGTCAATGGGACGGGAAGGAGATTGGCAAGATTAGACCCCAGCGAGCGCGCAGGGTGGGAAAGTTGGCGAGAGAGCAAGCATCGAAAAGTGCCTTGATGGGCCCTTCGGAGGATGCCGGGAGAAGCACGGAGGGAAGCTATAAGCTTATTAAGAGGGAGTCTAGCCTGGGCCGGTGGCAGGAGAGTAGGAAGGCTAAGGAGTGCTGAGGGATTGGGGTAGGGATTTGGGAGAGGGCAAAGTACCCGAGAGGGGAGAAATGAAGAAGGCATGATGACAGGGGAGAGGGGCCTAGGAGGGTTAAAGAGAAAAGAAGAAAAAAAGGGAGATAGAAGCGATGGGCTCGAGTCCCGAGCGGCAGCCAGAACGTACACGTTAATGGACTCCGATCATTCCTTTTACCATCATTCCTTTGAAATGTATCAATCATGGGAGAAGATGAAAAGGAAGATTTGCATTTATATAGCGCCTTTCATGATCTCAGGATATCCCAAAGCACTTTACAGCCAATGAAGTACTTTTGAAGTATAGTCACTGTTGTTTGGTAAGGAAAAGTGGCAGCCAATTTTGCACAGCAAGCTCCCACAAACAGCAATGTAATAATGACCAGATAATCTGTTTTAGTGATGTTGGTAGAGGGATTATTATTGGCCAGGCCACTGGGGAGAACTCCCCTACTCTTCTTCGAATCACACCATGGGATCTTTTATATCCACCTGAGAGGGCAGATGGGGCCTTGGTTTAACGACTCATCTGACAAACAGCACAACTCTCCCTCGTACTGCACTGGGAGCGTCAGCCTGGATTTTATTCTCAAGTCTCAGGAGTGGGGCTTGAACCCACAACCTTTTGACTCAGGCGTGAGAGAGCCACAGGTGACACCTAAAGATACCCTAAAACAGCAAACCCCAGTAGGTCACCACAGTGCCGGATGTATCGGACTCACATAATATGCTTTGGGAATGGATAGTCCAGGATTACCAGAATCCCAGCAGGCTGTGGATCACTTAGGAGACGATACAGTGAAACTGTGTAGCCAGGCAACACAAGTAGTCCTTCCAAAAAGAATTACATAAAAAGTTAGGAGTCATACATCTGAAAAAAGCACAAGTACCACCGTGCCATGAAGGACCCCTACTGCCATTAACTTGGACAAGAACATCAGGACTTCTAAATATACTGGCTGATCTCCCGTGATGATGCTTATGCAAATCTGGGATCTGGAGCACGGTTTTGATGTTTAACCAGCCCAAAGTCTTACTGGTCATTGATCACTCAAAATACTGGAATACTGGTCCTGGAGGTTTTGCAACCAGCTGTCTCGTTTCTTCAAAAGCTTTATCAAGGTCAGTGTCACCAGTTTTGGTCTCTCGGGTTTTTCAGTTGGAAATGGGGTGGTGACGAGTCCAAAATTACAGAAATAAACTTCCTGCTGGCTTCCTGCTCCAGGCCGGCCCACTGCCATTATCGAGCGGGGCTCAATTTCAGCTGCCTGCTCTCCACCCAGAAACAGGCAATAGACTCCTTGTTCAATGCAAATGTCAGTAGGCCCCCATTGGCACCTTGGTTCAGTGAAGCACAACATCCACAGGGTGCTGGACCCGTCCACTACACTGAACTGGGAAACAGCCAGAACTAGTGTCCCTCACTGGGATCACCAGAAGCAGCTCTGGGAACAATTAAAAAAAAATGTATTTGACACATTTTGGATAACAGGTTGAGCATAATTACTCTTCCTGTGCCTCGCTGCTAATTCTCTCCCCCCTGCTCCCACGGCCCCATTCAATAATGTTTTTCGTTGCCTCCCCTTTAATCCCTTACTGCAGGCCCATGCTCTATGGATAGCCTGCAGGATTCCCCCCCACCCCTGCCAAAATAGCCAGCTCCCTATCAGTGTTCAGAATGTGCTGGCAGCTCGCCAGTTAAATGCAAATGAGGCCCAGCCCAACCATAAGAATGGTTTGGACCTCTCACCAGTAGGGTTGCCACATGGTTCATCACATGACCTCCCATCTCCAGCTGACCCGCCCCCCCCCCCCACCCTCCTGCTATTGGTCACCCGACATGTCCATCCCACGCCAATTGGAAACGAACAGACTCTTTGATCTTGATTGGATGATTCTTGACTGTCAGACAAACTGCCTTTTTCCTATCTCCAATATTTTTTATAATTTATAAATGAAAGTGTTTAAAGAAAATGAAAAAAACACACAATTATTTTTAATGTCCCCTATGATTTTTCTCTTGGGTTGCTCACAGCAGTGTCCTGGAGTTTAATCTTTAATTTCTAGAGACTCCAGGACAATCCTAGAAGATTGGCAACACCATCTCGTTAGTAATATTGGGCGGGTGTTATGATTGCTTCGCCCACTGTCCACCCGATGTACACTAATTGGCTCCTGCATCTTTTATCATTAGATTCATTCGCAGTTTTCTCACCTGCCGTGGTCTTGGAGCAAATTTCATAAGATAACACACTCATAATCAACTCTGGTTGGATGTAGTCCTGGAGGTTTCATTGCATGATATCATGCTTCCCACCGCCCCGCCCCGCCCCGCCCCCACGCTCCTGCCACTGGTCCATCCATTACGTCCATCCTCATGGCACACCGTCTTCCCACGCCAGTTAGAGGACCTGTTGTTTGACTAATGTTGCTGAATGGCTTTGGTTGCCTGCTATTCATTGAAGTAGCTCGCATTTTGAGCTTGACAAATATTAATGCTTGCGACGTAGTTGTATATTTGTTATATTTGATGGAAGATGTTTGACACTTCATGACTAAATTGGATGATTCTTAACTGTCAAAAAGTCTTTCTTTCCCCCAACTCCTATATTTTTATAACTAATTAACGAAACTGTTCAAAAAAAAAAGGAAAAACAAACACAATTTGTTTTTAACGTTCCTATGATTTTTTTCTCCTGAGTTGCTCGCAGCAGTGTGCTGGAGATTAATCTTCAGTTCCTGGAGAGGCCCGAGCTATCCTGGAGCGTTGCCAACCCTATCTCAGGCCCTGGTTTTGTCACGGACGCTTCACATTTTGCAATGTCCAAACACAGTCTCACCCGCAGCACACGCGGGCCCTACTTGCCTGCTTGCACTGCCTTTGCTGCTCTTTATCTATCATTACTAAGAATACATCAGCAACTTAGATTAACGTTTTTTGTTTGTTTTCAGTGAATAAGATTCCACTTCTGACGCCATGTAATACTTCAGTGATCCGTACAAGGACTGATGGCATCACCAGAGGAAGCAGCTAACTTTATCCAATCAAGAGACAGGTAAAACTAATAGACCTCAGAGATTCATATGGATCTGTTGCAATCAGAGGTCAGAAAGATCAGTAGAAAATGACTGGCTTTCTTTCTCTATTTGTACATTTTTTTTTAAAGATTGTTTCGTTGTGTTGGTATTTTATACAAAGCTTGTTGCCCTGATGCCTAAAGTGTGAGAGATGTGTCTTAAAAAAATATATATATCAGAGAAAATGATGACTTCCTGTGGAGCCTCAACGCCAATTCCTCCTCCTGCAGGAACTGTGTCAAATGAAGTGTTGACAAGTGACGATGGATTCCGTGTGTGTGTGGTAGTGTCAGCGTAGGTGTCTGTAATCTGTGTCGATAGTGTCACTCCAGAAGGTCTGCTCATCTTCAGAGATTCAGTAAACTGTGAATGAAACAACATGGAGTGAGAGAAAACTGCATTCATTATAAACTTTGCGGCATTTTAAGAAAGCTGCTGCATCCTTGTCAGTACAGAACGGGGCAGTTGGACCGCACTTCAAAATCTATAGCTAGACTGTTAAATCCATCAGCTGCCTCGATGTAAAAGTTGGCATCTTTTGGTCAATTTGGTTGAAGAATCCCACGTGATACATTAGCCTGTCTCTGTCAGATGCTGATTAACCTGATAACCTTTATATTTCCAGCATCTCCTATTTTTAATCACCAAGTGAGGGAAGGTCCTCTCTCCCTGCAGTTCCATTCAATTTCCAATTGATTTCCTTTATATCAATTTTCCTTTTCCAGGACTGTCGTCGGTGAGATTTATATTTTGAAACACCATGAATAACATTGGCTGCACCCTTCCAAGCAGAATGATGATGAATAGGGAGTTCTTGGTCATGGATCCAAAACATTCCACCCTACTTTCCAATTATTTTTTTTTGGAGTGGAATCCATTGCACTCCCAACTCGTGACTTCAGACTCTAAATCACAGTTGTAATTGATATTTGAACTCACCTACCTCCTGAAGGGAGTTCCAACATTTCTGAATTGGGCTGCTGGATTTAAGCAGCAACCGATGGGGAAAAAAACATTCCATGTCTGGAGGGAGTGAGTAACCGAGGGAGAACTGCTACCCCATATTAGTCTACTTCCTGTCAAACCATCATGGAATGGCGGGGGCAGAGTTCACAACAGCCAGAGAGAACAGGACACAACCCAGAACGTCTCGTCCTCTTGCCTGAAGTATGTGAAAGGAGGGAAAACAATATACAGTCTGAGATTGTATATCATCCACCAGGTTTTCACCTCTTTCCAGCTTTTTGCAAAACCTACTTACTGTTAAATCTATTTACTGCCTCTTTGTGAGAGGAGTTGGCAAAGCCAACCTGTTCACTCTCTCCATCCCCACTTTGTATTGTTGAGTCTTATGATGGTCCTTATCTTCCAGTTTCCAGTTCCGCTGTTGACAGACCTGCTGTGCATTTCCTGTTTGTAGAGAGGAGAATGCTGTACTACAATACGTCACTAGATACACATGATGAAGATCATTCAGCCTACCATCCCTCATCCATCTAGGACTACTTGCAATCCCCCCATTTTAGCATCCATTGGCTCTTAAATAACTCCAAGGTTTTTGCCTCCAATTCCCTCACCCTAAAGTCCATTCCAGGTGTTGACCTCTCTTTTCATGGAGAGAAGCTTCAGGATGTCAATCCTAAATTTGTCTTCTCTCCGTTTGAGCCAGTGTTCACTAATCATACTATCATGGTTTACTTTGAAGCAATGTTCTGGATGTACCTTCTCTACAATTATCTTATCTACCTCTCTGTACGATCTCCCTTGGTCACCTCCTTTCAAGGCTGAAGAGCTCAAGTTTTCCAGTTTTATAGCTCTGACCTCTGACAATAGGAATCACTCGGTTGGCTCTTTTCTGCACCTCCCTCAGAATTCGAATGTCACCCCTGTGTTCCAGTGACCCAAGCTGAACCCAGTACTCAAGGTGCAGTCTTACCAGAGCTATACCTCTTCTGACTTAAACTTTACTTACTTAGCAATATAGGTCAGCATTGACAATTGCTGCCCCACAGTGTCTACACATATTAAGTGCTGACATCCCTACTAGATCTATATTTCACTGAGACTGTACACATCATGTTTTTATTGGTATTTTGATAAATGTGATTGTTCAGTCACTTGTGTTTTGTCTCTGCTTGTTCAATATATTCAGCAAACTCACTCCTCCATCATAGCCAATTGAATTTACGAAATCCCACTGAAGACAATATAAACCATGAGTTCAATATTGCTACGCTTTAAGAACAGTTCAATATTTTCTTCTACTCTTGTTCCTTTATTATCTTGATGGTGTGATTCACACTTCTTTTTCATTGGTTTCCCACGTGGTGAGGGCCCATTATATCCCTCTTAGTACTCCGCTGCTCTTGTATCCTCAGCCTCACTGTAAATGAAACTTTTTTTTGTTCTCCTTGGTCCACTAGGCACTCATTTCTCGATTCACTTGATGGGGTACACTGACCCATTCCATACTCCGTGTTCAAAGAGATTGGGGGGTGGGATATACGTCCTTTACTACTGACTCATTCTGGTGGACAGTTCCATCAGTTCTGGTAGCCCTCCAGTTATTAAACTCCAAGTGTGTGTCTTAACAGTGAGTGTTGGCTAGTGTAAGGGGTTTTTTACTGTTTCTCGGGCTTATTATAGGTCAGGGGAAGGCCTCGACCCACTTGGAAAACACGTCCACCAGGACGAGGCAGTATTTGTAGCCTCCCTGGGCGGTGGGTAGGGGCCCGATGTAGTTGATCTGGATCGAATGCCATGGTCCCTCTACCCTCCTAACGTGTCCCATGGGCACCTTCCTTCTGTGGGGGTCGGGGTTATTTGCAGCGCACACAAGACAGCTGGCACAGAACTCGCGGACATCTTCCCGGAGTCCTGGCTGCCATCCCGCCTGTTCCACCCGCCGCCAGGTGGCCTCAGGCCCGGGGTGTCCTGCTCCCGGCCCTTCATGGGCCAGTTGAGGGAACTCCCTCCGGTGCTGCTGGAGTACTACCCACTGTCCTTCCTTGAACAGCATGATGCCCCCGTATCCAGCAGATAAGTCCCTTTAACCTTCTCTATCTCCACCTGCACGAGCGGTCTCTTCCATCCATCATACCTGAGAGCACACAGGTAGACAGGCTGCGCGGGCTCTAGTCATAGCGGGGCGTCGTCAGGGGGGGCTGAGGGAGCTACCACACCGATAGTGGCTGCTATTTTTCCCTGGCTGGCCATAAAAGATCGCATGGCCTCAAAAAATGACTCCATGGCAGCGGGGGCAATTCCTGTCTCTGCCTCCCCCGTCGCTGCCTTTTGGGCTGGGGCGGTGGGATTCTTTCCCTTGGTATCCTTCCAGGGGTTTTTACAATCTTTGCGCCAGTGGCCGTCCTTCCCGCACCCAAAGCAGTTTAACTTAGCCTGGGCGGGACGATTCCCTTCCTGGTGCCATTCCCTTTTATGCTGGGCCCCTGATTTAACCTCGTGGACTTTCCCCTTGGGTTGGGGCGTCTCGATACCCCTGATATTTTTAAATGCTATCGTGAGCTGGCGGATCACCGCTTCCTCGGTGGTCTGGGGGCTACGGGGGTCAAACCAGGCCGCAGCTCGTGTTCGAATTTGGGGCAGGCAGTTTGTCATGAGACAGCGGAGCCAGTGGGTCAATTTATCTCTGTCCAGGAATGCCCGCCCTGGCATTCCCGGGCATGCGCTCCGGTAGACTGGCCACAGCCTGTCTGCGAAAGCCTGTGGGGACTCCCCAGGGAGCTGTACCGTTTTTCCCACCCGGGCGAACGGACTCCCATCATTTAGTCCCATGGCCTCTAATATCTCATCCCTCAACTCCTCGTAATCTTTCTGCCCCCTTTTGCACTCATCTGATAAGGTTTGGAGGAGGTCACCCCCCAGAGAAAACAGCAGCATTTTTGCTTGTTCTGCTTCATCGCAGTCATTAACGCACGCTGCCTGCTCTATCTCACGGAAGTGTAGAGAGGGGTCTCCCTCCACTGTAAGCTTAGGGATATGGCTAACCATGGCCCTGAGCTGTGGGGTGCCATGCGGCACTACAAACTGGTTCTGGATGGCCCCTAGGTCCTCGCCATCGGCGGGCGGGCCGTACCTCCGTTGTCGTAGGGGGTACACGGGTCCCGGCCCTGGTCTATCTACCAGGGCTTGCTGGGTCTCCCCTAATGCTTCATCCTCCACCCCCACTTGCTGCCAGACCTCCTGAAAACTCGGGGCTATGGGTGATGGCCGTGAAGCCTCTGGTTCCCTAACCAGTGTCGTTCTGGGAGCTGCCTGTGGGACTTCCCTGTTTGGGTTGCCGGTAAAATCCGACTGGCCCGCCTTCGGGCTAAGGAGGCATACCATGCCCTTCACCCTCGCTAAGGCCATACCCAAACATTCTATTTCTTGCCTGCAGGGGCCATGATCTGCGTCTTCAAACCCCTGGGCGCAGGCCAGCTTATATGCTGCCTTTACCTCGCCTGCTTTCTCCTCCTGCTCTTTTAATTCTTGCGTGAGGCTGTGGATCTTATCCATTAACCTAACCTCACTGCCTCTCGCCTCTCTGACCTGGTATTCCAGGTGTTCCATTCTACCCCTAGTGCTACTTTTGAGCTCAGCGATCTGGTATTCCAGGCGCTCTACCTTTGCCTGGTGGTCCCTTGCCATCTGCGCCCTTTCTTGGCTTATTGCCTGGAGCGCTGCTACCCCTTGCTCTTCGGCTGCTGTCTTTTCCTGCAGCTCTAGGGTCAACTGTTTAATCTTGGCTGCTCGCGCTGCTACAGCACGGTCTAGTACAAAGACCTGCTTTTTAAAACACAAGAGCCAGACCGCCTTCTCGATACCTTTCTTATACTGTTTACTTGCTGTCCACTGGATGGCTGCATCTATGGGACGCTTGGCCTTTAACATATCGCCCACCCACTTTTTCGCGATATTTACCTTGCCGCACACATAGGCAGACAACCTTTCCTCCATTGCGGATTCCTCCTCTGCACCACTGTCTGCCATGTTACACACTTTCGTCTCAGCTCCTGGCTGGCTCGTCATTTCTGTAAGGGTTTTTTTACTGTTTCTCGGGCTTATTATAGGTCAGCCAGTTATGTTTTCCTGAGCTGCCCTGCCCGCAGTGCGGTTGCGAATCGCTTACCCCTTCCTGATTCTGAGCTGAGGACTTATCGAGTGGTAACAAAGACAGACAAACAGATCAGTGGATTGGTACAAGGAAAACCAATGTTTATTAATAAGAAAACTAAAACTACAAGGTAAACAGTATTATACAAAAGATAAAAGAAAATCGCTATGGATGTAATACAGTCTTACACTTAACGGGGTGGAAGAAACGGACACATCGAGGGAAAATTCTAAAATCACAATTTTAGCAATCCCCTTTAACCCCCACCCTTATACCTAGCTAGATTTTCTTGTGGCGGCTAGAAAATTAATGCTCACCGGTGAAACAGATAAAAAGGCCTGGACCCCGGTGCTCTGCTGCTGCCGTTGACATGTGGTTGCGAGGTTTACTGGATGGCCTTCCTTCTTAATTGCTCGCAAGCAGACAGGACACCGAGCCAAGAGGCGAAGAGAGAAGAGAGAGAGAGATACTGGGCAAGCCCCAGTTATACCCTCCTGGTAACAGGTTTTTTTCGTACCTCATCAGCTTGCTTCATTGTTCGATTTAAGCACGAAAACGTAAGACAAAGGACCCCAATCTCTGGCACATTTACATAATGGCCGGTTCCTGTATCGATCTGTTCCATAACTGCTTTCCATTGTTCCAAATGTACCTTGATGGTTCACCTTTTGTCCTGGGATTTCTCCTGCTCGAATTTTGATGTGTAGGCCGGCCATATTGATGGCTTGCCTCAGGGCTTGAATGCAACTGCATTGTTCAAGGAAACCTGTCTGAGACACGAAGCCTGCCATGTGTCTGACCGCAGCCATTTTGAAAGACCCTGGATTTTTTAAAACACAGTCACACCAGGGTTTCTTTAATAACTCCAATAAATCTTCGGGGGGGGTGGGGGGATCATGTGAAATTTTGCGAATCCCTTCACTAGCTATTTGAATGTGGGGGCATCACAGCCACACCTGATGGTGACCTCATCCGACCTGCAAACAGGTGTACTTTCCAACAGAAAACTTAGTATAGTCAGTATTAAGAATCCGATTTCTCCTCCTTGGTCCAGGAATACTGAGGCCAACTATGGCACTCCTGCTCCAGGGCCCACTAGCTCAGCATACAATGACGATTGCAACTACAGCCTTTCCTGCTCGAGTACCACAAAACAGATTGTATTCACTTGCTGAGCCATCAGAGGAATCCAATTTCTATCTTGATTTTTGGAACTAAATATAGGAACATAGGAACAGGAGTAGGCCATTCAACCTCTCAAGCCTGTTCCTCCATTCAATTAGATCATAGCTGATCTGTATCTGATCTCCATTTACCTGCCTCGGTTCCGTAATCTTTAATACCGTTGCCTAACAAAAATCTATCAATCTCAGTTTTGAAATTTTCAATTGACCCCCAGCCTCAACAGCTTTTTGGGGGAGAGAGTTTCAGATTTCCACTACCCTTTGTGTGAAGAAGTGCTTCCTGACATCACCCCTGAATGGTCTAGCTCTAAGTTTAACGTCAGGCCTTAACTAAATATGTGAAAGCCAGTTTGAAAATGCTTATGCTGCAACTGGTCTGAGGAATAATCTTTTGACTTCACATACCTGGCAGGGAGCTTCACCCATTGGGAGTGCGCATCGGAAATTTGGGCACACATGATGAGCGGCTTGGCAACCATTAACTTAAATGATCGGAAAACCTTGCCCCCTTCTCCCCCCACTCCTGAATTTCCAATATATGCTCCGGGCAGACAAGACTCCCCGCCAAGTGTACGGAATTGAAAATGAACCTTACAGCATTTGCTGCCGCTCAAAATTGTAGCAACAGCAAATTGCCCCCGGGAACCAACATGTCGGAGCAGTGATTTCCCAGCAGCCCGTTCCTGGAACTGAGCCATTCTCATAACTCCCAGTTCAGTCACAGCACCATCAAATCTTGATTGACCTCTTTGCCTGAAAAGTAAAGACTGCTCTTTAGTGGGCTTCACTCTATTGCAGAATTTCATCCCTTTGCACAGACACAGAATGACTACACAAGCAAAGCTCTGCTACATTTTCACTCGACGTTTTTTTGCTTGTTTCATACTGCGAAATACTGCGGATGCTGGAATGGTAAGAAAAATTCAAAATGAATCCTGTCACATCAGCATCCATTTGTGATGGAATATATTCCAACAGAGGCTTCATTTGATTTTGAACGCAACTTAATTTTGAACGGCTGAGGATTAACGGGTCCTGTATGTCGGGGAGTGACTGACCTTCTTGAACTTCCTCCTCAGGGACCACGGTCTTTCTCACTCCCTCCCTCAAGGAGGCGTCCGTTGGAAATTTCTGGGTTGTAACACAATCCCTCCCTCCACTAAGTGAGCAACTGCTGTTTTAATTCTGCTTCTGTGCCGCCTCTCCAAGGAGAAAAGAGAAACAGAAAGCGGACTGACATTTTGATTAATGGTCTTGTGGCCTGGCTGGGCCCTGAATAAAATGTGACCATTCATTCCATTTAAGAGATGATGTGGAATCTGACGAGGGGGCCATCCAGCCCGGCCTCTGTCATCCGCCTGCGCAGGAATGACTACGTGATCTGGATATAATAGAATAAAAGCAAAATACTGCGGATGCTGGAAATCTGAAATAAAAACAGAAAATGCTGGAAATACTCAGCGTAAATAAAAGACTGATGCACTGCTCGCACATAAGATTTGCAGCTGGTTCTGCAGGGTAGCAACAAGACAAATACAGTGTGGTCCTGCTTCATGCGGTACTGAGGCCTATAGACTTAGGAGGTCCCAGGTTCAACCTATGCTAAATTAGTTGATTGCCACAGTGATGATGGTTGTAATACAATTCGCCTCAGCACCCTGGGCTAGTTTTTCATGGTCACCTGGTTGTCTGACACATAGACACAAACTCATTATCGTGCTTTAAAGCTCCAAGCTACTAAAAAATCCACAAAGGTTGAGTTTCTGTTTGCCTGATGCATAATGTACAATCTATCACCATGGCGAACTATCCCAACGAGACCTCAGTCCAGAGAACATAGGCATATGCTGTCAAGAGCCATGGTTTAGGGCTCTGGGGTATTGCTGGAGTTTAAAGTTGGAATTGTATAGCTTGTCAACATAGACACTAGTAAACTTCCCGCCTAGGATCACCCTGCTCATTAAGGCACTAGTTTGTAGGAATATCTAGAGCCAAGTGGGAAGAAGCCCAGCTATATAGATATAGGTCTATATCTCCAGATCCCATTAGTGATCCAGGCTAACTGGTCAATCATCAACTATGCCCTGGTCTACGGCAGACTTACCTGCTTCAGGTGTCAGATTATCGAGTCTACCACAGATTGTTGATTTGGTTCCAATCTTCCATTTCTAGAAGTGTCTAAATCTTTTACCCTAATGAGAACCCACTTACCTCCTTCCTAGAAGAACATAGGAACATAGAACCAGGAATAGGCCATTTAGCCCCTCGAACCTCTTCTGCCATTCAATGAGATCATGGCTGATCTGTGACCGAACTCCAATAGTCACAATTGATCATTAGACAACTGCTAAGTGTGGATTTGAGCCCTCGCCATGTAGATACCAGGAGCAGCATAGTGACCAATACTTCTCACCATAAAATGTATAATTACATTATCACCCTACTGCTGACCACAGCATGGACACACTCGATGCCCTGAATAGTGCTTATATCAGTTGGAGGTGCAGCTTTGCCTCTCTGCACTTCAATTATGGCACCAAATCCTGGATATACACCACATGTTCTCATAGCTGGCCTCCAGGTAAGGCTCAAATCTCAGAGTTTCCTCATCAGCTTTACAAAAGACATCCATTTTCAATGTGGTCAAAGAATAATTAGAAAATAGCTTACAATGTACCAAGTACATTGGTATTCTAGATGTCCAAGTTCAATGCCACGTCCCAACCAACTCATCAAACGCTTAATACAGGCCCTCATGTGAGGGGCTTTGGCAAAGAGACGTGCTCGACATGAAGCGACAGGTCACTGGAGCTCTGTCTCCTCCCTCCCTCCCTGCCATTGTTTCCCTTTTTATGCCACAAATCCACCTCATAGCTTGGTTGTGCATCTCACAACTGGGCTGAAGGAGGCCCTGGTGTTGCATGTATGAGAGTTCTGAACCATGAAGGAAAAATGTTTAAATATATGTCTTAACCTTCATTGGGATTCTGTTGTGACCAAATCTGGCATCCACCAGGACCTCCGGGTGTTGATATGAATCAACAGCTGGGATATACATTGTTTGTATCTTCCAATTAAAGCTTCAAAATCCCCTTTTGATTCACGCAAAATCATAATACCACAGCTGGGAGAGGGGGAACCCACCATCATCTCCTTCTGGTTATCCCATTGTACAAGACAGTTAAACAAAGTGCACAGGGCCCCAGGGAGTCCGCCAACAATACAATATAATCTGAGAAAAGGCACGATGAAATTCTCTCAGAAATGCCCAAAACATACATTCCAAAACCATCCCTCTCAGTACCGCCCAATGTTAATTGTATCCATATGATTTATATCAATTAGTGTTAATTATATTCAGGTGTTTCGTATCAATTGGGGACTCTTTTGTATTCATTTATATGAGAGCTTATCTAGGGTGTGGAGTGGGTAATGTGGATCTCTATGAATAAAGGTTCTATCCTTCATCACCTGGCTATCCAATTTATTACATCCAACACATCATTAGTGAAGACATTGAATAGGATGAGTGACAATGGTCAACCATGTATCAACTTTTCTTTCAAGAAGAATCTCCCATTCAATCTCCCATCTACACTCACATGGATTGTAAGGCTGGAGTATAACTCCCAGATAAAATCCAAGACTCTGTCATGTTCTCCCATAGCTTCCAGCTCTTTTACAAAGATCGCACAAGGCCACTAGGTTGAAAGCCTTACAAAAAAAATCAATGAAAATAATGTAGTAAGTGTGCCTCACTTGAGCCTTACAGCATTCTGCAATCTCGTACAAAGCCACAACCTGCCCTATATCATCCTCATGCATATGAAACACAGCCTGTTCCTCTCCAGTTTCTCTGCAGACCACCATGACAGGTGAGATACCTCCTGCAACAACCCTTAACAGACACTGATATCAGTGAAATTCCTCAGTAGTATTTCGTTTTGCTAAGATTCCCTTTCTTGTGGATAAAGAGACCACAACTGAGGATGTACATGTCCCACCAGCATCAAAAGGGCAGCTCCAAGGTGAGTTGGCAGTTCCTAATAAAGTTTTTCACTATCAATATTGTTCCCTCCTCCCCCTTTGCCTACATTAGCTTTGAATACTGTCTGTGCCTTTCACCTTACCATTAGCTATGCTGCACGGCGTAGAGTCTACTTTCTCCCACAAAGGTCTTCTATCTGCTCAGCATACTCCACCAGCTTTTCCAACCTCCGTCCAATGGCTTGTAGGGTCAGACACCAACTCAATATAGTCTTCTGTCTAGATCCTGAAGATGTCCTCATGGGTTTGTTGGAAAGCACTAGAATTATCAGTCAATGGCACTAGCACAGAGGCATCCTTATGACCATGCTGGATGACAAACTTTAGGCAACAGAAAAATGATTGTGGTCATTTTAAGCAATCGCATGTTTTTGCAGAAACACAACCTACTGATTCCACTTCATCTCCCTAATGAGTCTCCTGGCCTCACAATGAACTGCATCACAATCTACCTTTGTAGCATCTCTTGATTTCTCTGAAGAGACTCTAAGTACCACTTTAAGGATCCCTTCCCACGCCTTGTAGTTATCTTAACAGGACTTTACTCAGTGTTTAAACAGCTAGCAGGCTCTATCCTCCACCAAGTCTGCCCAGTTGGCAGATAAAGACCCAGTCCCAGGTTTCAATGTCAGCAATACCCATACTGTGGCCAAGCACCTTGTCCTGATCACTTGTTCGCTGGGTTTGTCAGCCATTCAGCCTTTGTCTCGAGGCCAACATCTTGCCCAACAGCTAATGTCTTGCCCTCTTGTTGAAGAAGGTAACTGGCTAGTGGTACAAAGTTTCCCAGAGGCATTAGACACTGCAATTGGAAAGCAAAGGACACGTTAAGCTATTGGCAACCACATGGTCAGTTGATAAGACCTCTGAACCCCATCCAGATGTCACATAATAAACCTCGGAAAGGAAAACAGAGAGCACCAGTGCCAATAGATTTGTGCCACCTTTGAAGGTCCGTGCATGACATATTCAAGTCACCCATGAGGAACAATGGGCAGACTGGAAACCATTCTGCAGGACTGTCCAGAGACGTAGCTGCCATCTTGAGGGTCCTCTTGTAACCAGTGCCGTGTAGCTTCTGAGGAATGTACATGGGACCCACAAACCGAGCCCTGGGCCCATTAAAAATGATCTTTGGCCAGATGAGATTGGCTGAACATATTACTGGTAGGCCCTGATCAGAGTCACAGGCCCTTCAACTACTTGATGGTAATGGAAGCTCTGGTGTGACAGTCATTATTCATTCTACATGTTTCCTGCAGGGCAAGGGGATGGGCATAATCAGTTCCTGGGAAAGGGAAAGTCCAATGTGGGGCTTCTTATCATCCAGGAATTACCATTCCAGGTTGCAAAAGAGAGGCCAGGCTGATGAGGACAATGCGCTCGTTCCCCTGATCCAGTGATCTCTGAAGCAGGTTGAGGACATTGGTTGAAACAGCACCAGACCCACATATCACCACATCCTTGACTAACATCTTTAATCACTTTGAGCAAACGAGTTTCCATCCCTTCTGAAACCTGGATCTCAAACAGAACCTTACGAGGACTCAGTATTAGGTGAAGGGTCGAGTGATGGGGTCGGTGCTGAGGTTCTCACCAGGATAGCCACAAACACATACCTGAGTTTTGAACTCATTGCAGCCATGTTCCCACTTGGGAAGGGCCAGCACTGTCAACATGCAGCCAATCTACACTTGCAGACCCATGGCCTTCAGGACCACGGGCACCTAATAGGGTGGCAGAAACCACCCAGGGTCTTTCCTTCTGCTTTCTGTCCTGTGACTCCTGCTGGAAAGTGTCAGTGCAAAAAAGAAGCTCAGTTGTGATACCTCTCATGATAGAATAGCTTGTCAATATTCAATGTGTAGGCTCTCGGTGTAAGATAACAGTATACACTGAAATAGAGTAGACACATCACCAGTATACACTGAAATGAAGTAATCACATCACCGGTATACACTGAAGTGGAGTAGACATATCACTGGTATACACTGAAATGGAGTAGACACATCACCGGTACACACTGAAATGGAGTAGACACATCACCGGTATACACTGAATTGGAGTAGACACATCACCGGTATACACTGAAATGGAGAAGACACATCACCGGTATACACTGAAATGGAGTAGACACATCACCGGTATAAACTGAAATGGAGTGGGCACATCACTGGTATACACTGAAATGGAGTGGACACATCACTGGTATACACTGAAATGGAGTGGACACATCACCGGTATACACTGAAATGGAGTGGACACATCACCGGTATACACTGAAATGGACTGGGCACATCACTGGTATACACTGAAATGGAGTGGACACATCACTGGTATACACTGAAATGGAGTGGACACATCACTGGTATACACTGAAATGGAGTAAACACATCACCGGTATACACTGAAATGGAGTGGGCACATCACTGGTATACACTGAAATGGAGTGGACACATCACTGGTATACACTGAAATGGAGTAGGCACATCACCGGTATACACTGAAATGGAGTGGGCACATCACTGGTATACACTGAAATGGAGTGGGCACATCACTGGTATACACTGAAATGGAGTAGACACATCACCGGTATACACTGAAATGGAGTAGACACATCCGTGTATATTGAAATGGAGTAGACACATCACTGGTATACACTGAAATGGAATAGATACATCACCAGTATACACTGAAATGGAGTATACTGTATTTAAAACTCATGCAGTGAAAGTTCAGAGAGAATCTTGTAACATATTTTCAGCAAAGTATCCTTTGCAGATTTTTTTTTTCACTCAAATGGAATAAACAAGACAGCGATGTAAGCCCCATAGGACTGCTGGAAGTACGTTTTAAAAATCCTTTAATGAGAATCTGTTGCAGAGAAAGCCTGTTGGGAAAATGAGTCAGACAAACACACACTCAAACAGAGTAAAACAGAGTTCAATGGCATTGCCACTTCCCAGTCCCTGCTCTAAGCACGGAGTGGAGTGCCTTAAAACGAAAAAAAATCTCGGATACATTAGTCACAGACCGACTTGATGTGAATAAAATATAAGACATGTGGCTGCTTTGTGTTAATTTTTGTGAAGCATTTTATAGCTGAATAATCCCCAGTTCTTTTGAAACACACCTTTGATCATTCTTCCTAAATCCTGTCCCAGCCTGTGCTCAGTGTCCGATTCCTCCTGTGGGCCCTATTGCTGTGTATGAGCGCAGTGTATGGTGATGTGTATGGGTGCTGTGTATGGTGATATGTATGGGTGCTGTGTATGGGTGCTGTGTATGGGTAAAGTGTATGGTGATGTGTATGGTGATGTGTATGGGTAAAGTGTATGAGCGCTGTGTATGGTGATGTGTATGGGTGCTGTGTATGGGTAAAGTGTATGGTGATGTGTATGGTGATGTGTATGGTGCTGTGTATGGTGATGTGTATGGTGATGTGTATGGGTAAAGTGTATGGTGCTGTGTATGGTGATGTGTATGGCGATGTGTATGGTGCTGTGTATGGTGATGTGTATGGTGCTGTGTATGGTGATGTGTATGGTGATGTGTATGGGTGATATGTATGGTGATGTGTATGGTGCTGTGTATGGGTGCTGTGTATGGGTAAAGTGTATGGTGCTGTGTATGGTGCTGTGTATGGGTAAAGTGCATGGTGCTGTGTATGGTGATGTGTATGGTGCTGTGTATGGTGATGTGTATGGTGATGTGTATGGTGCTGTGTATGGGTGCTGTGTATGGTGCTGTGTATGGGTAAAGTGTATGGTGATGTGTATGGTGATGTGTATGGTGCTGTGTATGGGTAAAGTGTATGGTGATGTGTATGGGTAAAGTGTATGGTGATGTGTATGGTGATGTGTATGGTGCTGTGTATGGGTAAAGTGTATGGTGATGTGTATGGGTAAAGTGTATGGTGATGTGTATGGTGATGTGTATGGTGCTGTGTATGGGTGCTGTGTATGGTGCTGTGTATGGGTAAAGTGTATGGTGATGTGTATGGTGCTGTGTATGGGTAAAGTGTATGGTGATGTGTATGGTGATGTGTATGGGTGATGTGTATGGTTCTGTGTATGGTGCTGTGTATGGGTGCTGTGTATGGGTGAAGTGTATGGTGCTGTGTATGGTGATGTGTATGGGTGCTGTGTATGGGTGATGTGTATGGTGATGTGTATGGTGCTGTGTATGGGTGAAGTGTATGAGTGCTGTGTATGGTGATGTGTATGGTGATGTGTGTGGGTAATATGTATGGGTGATGTGTATGGTTCTGTGTATGGTGATGTGTATGGGTGCTGTGTATGGTGCTGTGTATGGGTGAAGTGTATGGTGCTGTGTATGGTGCTGTGTATGGTGCTGTGTATGGTGATGTGTATGGTGCTGTGTATGGTGATGTGTATGGTGATGTGTATGGTGATGTGTATGGTGATGTGTGTGGGTAATATGTATGGGTGATGTGTATGGTTCTGTGTATGGTGATGTGTATGGTGCTGTGTATGGTGATGTGTATGGTGATGTGTATGGTGATGTGTATGGTGATGTGTGTGGGTAATATGTATGGGTGATGTGTATGGTTCTGTGTATGGTGATGTGTATGGTGATGTGTATGGTGATGTGTATGGTGATGTGTGTGGGTAATATGTATGGGTGATGTGTATGGTTCTGTGTATGGGTGAAGTGTATGGGTGAAGTGTATGGTGCTGTGTATGGTGCTGTGTATGGGTGAAGTGTATGGGTGAAGTGTATGGTGCTGTGTATGGTGCTGTGTATGGTGCTGTGTATGGTGATGTGTATGGTGCTGTGTATGGTGATGTGTATGGTGATGTGTGTGGGTAATATGTATGGGTGATGTGTATGGTTCTGTGTATGGTGATGTGTATGGGTGCTGTGTATGGTGCTGTGTATGGGTGAAGTGTATGGTTCTGTGTATGGTGATGTGTATGGGTGCTATGTATGGTGCTGTGTATGGGTGAAGTGTATGAGTGCTGTGTATGGTGCTGTGTATGGTGATGTGTATGGTGATGTATGTGGGTAATATGTATGGGTGATGTGTATGGTTCTGTGTATGGGTGCTGTGTATGGGTGATGTGTATGGGTGAAGTGTATGGTTCTGTGTATGGTGATGTGTATGGGTGCTGTGTATGGGTGATGTGTATGGGTGCTGTGTATGGTTCTGTGTATGGTGCTGTGTATGGTTCTGTGTATGGTGCTGTGTATGGGTGATGTGTATGGTTCTGTGTATGGTGATGTGTATGGGTGATGTGTATGGGTGCTGTGTATGGTGATGTGTATGGGTGATGTGTATGGGTGATGTGTATGGGTGCTGTGTATGGTGATGTGTATGGGTGATGTGTATGGTTCTGTGTATGGTGATGTGTATGGGTGCTGTGTATGGGTGATGTGTATGGTTCTGTGTATGGGTGATGTGTATGGGTGCTGTGTAACTGCAGGGTGCTGCAGTTGTCGACTTGGCTCTGAATCTCCTCTCCTTTCCTGAGGGAGATGCCGCTATGAAACTCTGAACCTGAACAGCGATTGGAATGCCCCCTCGTACAGCACAAACGTAACTCTTCGTGGCACAGCAGGAAATTTGGATTGGCATCTGTCTGCCTTTTGAGTGGGGTGTCCGGAGATTTCTTCACTGTAAGCTGAGCATTAATAAGTAGGATCTCTGATCAGTAACATTTGTGCACAAATGTTTGATATGCCTGTGCTCCATTCCTGTGTGTGTTGATTTTACACATGGGTTAACCCAACTCTGTCTTTAGAAGTCTGCTATCATAATAGAAACCCAATTTTACATTTAATCCTGTGTCGAGGCACTAGTAATCTCTGTTATTAACTTAATCCAATTATCAAATTTTCAAACTTTCTTTGCACAACCCAGGCCATTTGGCCCATCCAGTCGACGGAACAGACACACCAGGGATTGAATCAATGGCCTTTTGGAGCTATTTAGATTGCTGTTCTCAGAAGCTCACTCACTCACCCACGAGACCACCCGTGGAGTGTTTTACTGACTGCGTTGGCTCCTACTTGGCTACAATACCATAGCCGGTGGTACATCCTTCAGCACCATTTGCTCCAGGTAGCTATTCTACACTTGCGGGCCTTGGAACATGGGTGTCTGCAGGATATTCCACCACAGGAGGCATCACACACAGAGCATGCGTGCAGAGAGAAGTGGGGTGCCTTGAGTGTTTGCATGTGGACTTTGTCGGCAGGAAGTTCTACCCTACCCTCCTCTTTTTGCAGTAGAAGTCAGTCTTCAATGGGCACGATTGGAGGCAGATTGGTGAGAGGGGCTACTGTCATATCCAACCCTCGGGCAGCTGGGTTCATTTTCTTTAAAAGCCGCTTCATAAATTACATTTCTTTTTACATCCCTTTCTCTACCCCTCTCCAGTTTTGTCCCCTGTCCTCCTGAACCTGTTAACCTGTGCTGAGATACCCTCTGGGAACTCACTCAACTGGCCATTCTGCATGCGTGACAATGAGTCAATGTTAATTGACAGCCAAGTCTGATTCTGACCTCATCCAATGCCCAACACGCAGACACAGACTGTCAAGCTATTTAGGTGTCAGTCTTGGCTCAGATGGTAGCGCTCTTGCCTCTGCATCACAAGGTTGTAGGTTCAAGTCCCATTCCAGAGACATATAGCACATAATCCAGGCTGACACTCCAGTGCAGTACTGAGGGAGTGCTGCACTGTCGGAGGTCCTGTCTTTCAAATGAGATATTAAACTGAGGCCCCATCTGCCCTCTCAGGTAGACATAAAAGATCCCACGGCACTATTTGAAGAAGAGCAGGGAAGTTCTCTTGGTGCCCTGGCCAACAGTTATCCCTAAACCAACACCTTAAAATAGCTGATCTGGTTGTTTATTTCATTGCAGTATGGAGGACCTTGCCTACATTACAACAGTGACCAGACTTTAAAAGTACTTCAGTGGCTGTGAAGCATTTTGGGACATCCTGAGGTCATGAAAAGGGCAATGTAAATGCAATTTCATTTCCCTGACCAACATTCTTAACTGCATCAAAAACAATCTAACTGGTCTTCATCTCGAGATTTTGCTGTGTGCAAATTATTATGAAATAAATGACCAGATCATCTGTTTTAGGCGTCGGTTGAGAGTTAAAACAGATGATTTGGTCATTTATTTAATTGCTGTTTGTGGGATCTTGCTGTGCGCAAATTGGCTGCCGCATTTCCTACATTACAACAGTGCCCACACTTGAAAAGTACTTTGTTGGTTGTAAAGCGCATTGGGACGTCCTGAGGTCATGAAGGGCATGATATAAATGAAGTTCTTTCTTTAAATCGTGATCAGGAGCAGGATCTCTGGCTGATTCCCTCCCTAGGATGGGGGCACTGAGATGAAGTGTAATATTCCTACTGCCATCCTAGCCGAGGACAGGTAACTTGGCACAGAGCGGGAAGTAAAGCTGTTTGGCTCAGTGCTACATCTCGCAGTGCTTTTACCAACTGAGCAATCGGGGGAGCAGCCATTTTGTGAATAAAACGTAAGTGTCATCCCAAATTGCATGCTGGGGTAGCCTGCCGGTTTAGAGCCCTAATTATAAAATGGCATTTCTGACAATGAAATCAGATCAATAAAACCAACGTTATATTTTTAAAAGATTAACTGTAAGTGTGAAAAAGAGAGCAATTATTCAGAGGGAGTCTTGATATTAAAGACACTGAAGTGATTGATTTTAATTACAGCCTGTAGTTCTGTTAGGGCCCAAAGAAATGCCACAAAGATGCTTGTCTCTGAGCTAGTGGGCTGAAGGCAAAGTACATAGCTGTTTGCTCACCAACCTTGTCTGACAAAAGCACAGTCTCTTGAAATAGCCCAGACAGCAACAATGAATATGATTCACCTTCCTGAATGAGACACTTGTCACAGACGTGGAGGAGAAAAAAACATTTTGCTCTGACAGATAGGAACCCAAGTGTCAGCAAATGTGAAGTCAAACCCACCAGTACTCTAAGACTTATGAGTGAGGAGTGTCAGAGCGGCTCGAAGAATTGTCCTGATGCAGAACAGGAGCTATACATAGAAACACTGATATGGAAATAAGAGCCAGCTTGTTTCGTGCACTATAGAAAGTGATTATTAATCTTCTTGTGTGTGTCATGCAGATGCTTCTTATTCCATCCACAGACCTGACTTTCTGCAGCAAGGTAGAGATCTGTCAGCTCGTAATCCCTAATACAAAAGAAACCTCATGTACTGCCAAAATAAAAGCTGCCTCTCCCCGTGGCCAGCCTGATCTGTTTAAACTGCGGCATTTGCACAGTGCAGCGTCTGTGGAAGGAGCGCAGTGGAAGAGTCGTATATTCTATTGTGCTGCTCAGCGGGATTATTCTGTCGCAGTCGTGTCAAAGGCCTAACCGCCAACGAGGGGCAAAGTATAGATTACAGGCTGCAAAAACCGGGTGTCAAAGTGCAGCATTGACACTTTTCCCATCTGTCAGGGCAGAAAATATGATTGAAGTTTAAATGATTCTGCACCACCCCTCCCCTCCTCCGCCCGCCCATGGCTCAGTTGATTGATGCAGTGCCTGGTGTGATACTGAAACATGGAGACCAGGAGAGTCCTGGGTTCGATCCCCGTGTCTGTGCTGAGTTAGCCGATCGCAGCTGAAGTTGGGGTCTTATAACTGGTATCTTTGGGCTACGAGAGAGGAGAAAAATCAGCCAGACATCCCATCATTATTCAGTGACCACTCCCCCTTGCTGGAAAGTGAATGAAAGTGGACATCACATGAGGACTGGATCGAGTTTGGCTTTGATGCCTATCGCGGTCAAATAGTCTGCTGACACTCACTGTTTCGGTTGAGATATTGATAAGTGGCCACTCGGCAATAAAAACATAAAATGCTTGAAATACACAGTAGGTTCACCAGAGTACATGGGTTAACTTTTCAGGAAAAAAACCTTTGTCAGAACTTGGACAAGGTACTAGTAGATGGGCAGGAGTCTATGGAACTGTACTCCTGGTAAGGGTTAGCACCTTCAGGACAGGAGCGGAGAGAATTGAAAAAATCAATGTCCTCATTGACTGAAATAGGAACCTAGGAATAGGAATAGGCCATTCAGCCCCTCGAGCCTGTTCTGCCATTCAATTAGATCATGGCTGATCTGTATCTTAACTTCATCTACACGCCTTGGTTCCATAACCCTTCATATTCTTGCCTCACAAAAATCCATCAATCTCAGTTTTGAAATTTTCAATGGAGCCTCCGCCTCAACAGCTTTTTTGGGGGAGAGAGTTCCAGATTTCCACTACCCTTTGTATGAAGAAGTGTTTTCTGACATCACCCCTGAAAGGCCTAGCTCTAATTTTAAGGTTATGCCCCCTTGTTCTGGACTCTCTCATCAGAGGAAATAAGTTTCTCTCTATCTACCCTATCAAATCCTTTAATTATCTTAAACACCTCAATTAGATCACCCTTTAATCTTCTATATTCAAGGAAACACAAGCCTAGTCTATGCAACATGTGCTCCTAATTTAACCCTATTAGCCCCGATATCATTCTGGTGAATCTGAACTGCCTGGGCCAATATATCCTTCCTGAGATGCGGTGACCAGAACTGAACGCAGTACTCCAGAAGGGGTCTAACCAGAGCTCTGTACAGCTGGTACATAACTTCCACCCCTTTGTACTCCAGCCTTGTTGAGATAAAGGCCAACCTTCCATTAATTACTTTTGTATCTGTCCACTAGTTTTTAGTGATTTCTGTACTTGGACTCCTAAATCTCTCTGCACATCCACAGTTCCTAGCTTCTCGTCATTTAGAAACTACTCTGATCTATCTTTCTTAGGTCCAAAGTGGATGACCTCACACTTTCCCACATTGAACTCCATCTGCCACAGTTTTGACCGCTCACTTAATCTATCAATGTCTATTTGCAACATTCTGCTCCCATCTACACTATTTACTGTGCCACCTAACTTAGTATTTTCATTCAATCATCAGCAAACTTAGATATACGGCTTTCTCTTCCTTCATTCAAGTCACTTATAAATATAGTGAAAAGCTGTAGCCCCAATACAGATCCCTGGGGTACACCACTAGTCACATCCTGCCAATTTGAGCACATACCCATTATCCCTACTCTCGGTCTCCTACCTCATAACCAATTTCCTATCCAAGCCAATAGGTTGCCTCCAATTCCATGCTATCTCATTTTTGTTAACAGTCTCTTATGTGGAACCTTCTGGAACCAAATGCCTTCTGGAAG
Organism: Heptranchias perlo; assembly: GCF_035084215.1. Lineage (NCBI taxonomy): Eukaryota > Metazoa > Chordata > Chondrichthyes > Hexanchiformes > Hexanchidae > Heptranchias > Heptranchias perlo. Next base: position 12,418,363 of record NC_090353.1, on the reverse strand, counting down.
TCCATATAAATAACATCGATAGACACTCCCTTATCTACAACGTTTATTGCCACCTCAAAAAATTCGACTAGGTTCATTAGACATGACGTACACTTTACAAATCCACGCTGGCTCTCTCTGATCAGCTCATATTTGTCCAAATGCTCGGTCACTCCATCCCTAATAACAGATTCTAGATGCAAAATCTGTAGTTTCTTTTCCTCCAGGCGTGTTGAAAGAAAGAACTTGCATTTATATAGTGCCTTTCACGACCTCAGGACATCCCAAAGCTCTTTACAGCGCAGAGGGAGGCCATTCGGCCCATTGTGCCTGCGACGTCTGATGTACTTGAAAAGGAAAAATTTGCAGGGGGAAAGAGCAGGAGAGTAGGACTAATTGGATAGCTCTTTCAAAGAGACGCCACAGGCATGATGGGCCGAATGGCCTCCTTCTGCGCTGTATTATTCTATGATTCTAAGTACTGTTGAAGTGTAATTGCAAACTGTTGTAATGTAGAAAATGCGCTGCCATTTTGCACACAGCAAGGTCCCACAAACCGCACTGATAAAATGACCAGATAATCCGTTTTAATAATGTTGGTTGAAGGAGAAATATTGTCCATGACACTGGGGAGAACTCCCCTGCTCTTCTTCGAAATAGTGGCGTGGGATCTTTAACATGCATCTGAGAGGGCAGACAGGGCCTCAGTTTAACGCCTCATCCAAAAGACAGTGCCTCTGTCAGTGCAGCACTCCCTCAGTACTGCAATGAAGGCCCCGATATTACCAGGGAGGCGGGATGGGAGCGTGGGTAACCCGCCCAGTGAAATCGGTCCGTTCCCTACGCGATCGAGGGTAAATTGAAGGCACTTACCGTGGCTTCCGGGTTTCCCGTCGTCAACCTGCGCAGCGGGCGGACTGCGCACCCGCATCACAGGCTGTCAGCTGGAGAAGCCCTACTTAAAGGGACAGTCCTCCAATGCTGCTCCTGGAGCAAACACCCAAAATTACACAATGGAGCAGACCAGGGGAAAGGCTGCTCCCAGATTTACCGATGCCTCACTCCAGGTCCTACTGGATGGGGTGAGGAGGAGGAGGAATATTTTCTACCTGGTGGACGGGAGGAAGTGGCCTGTCCCTGCCACCAAGAAGGCCTGGCTCGAGGTGGCAGAGGAGGTCACCAGCAGCAGCAACGTCTCCTGCACATGGATCCAGTGCAGGAAGTGCTTCAATGACCTAACTAGGTCAGCCAAAGTGAGTACACTTACTCATTCTCCTACAATCTGTCTTCCACATCACCGCCCCCACCCCACAACTCCTTCTGCACTGCCGACACTACTCTATTACATCACTGCTCAAACCCACTCAAAGCTCATCCTCAACTTACCTGCAATTACTCACCTCCCCAGTACTCATCCCACCACGACCACTCAACCCAATCCTCATACAATGTCATGGCTCTGTCTCATACTCACCCTCTAATGCATCTCTTTCACGGTCAGCGTCACCCAAACCAATGCATTCAGCGGTTGGCCACGTCACCATCCCTCACTCACGCCTCTCTATTTTCTCCCCATATAGGAGAAGAGAGCCCAGAATGCACGGGGGAGGGCGAAAACCGGAGGGGGGGCTGCAACATCTGGTCATCCTCACAGACGCGGTGCAGGAGGCTCTGGAACTAAGCCGCACCCTCGAGTGCCTGTCCATCGGGGACGCCGAGACTGCCACCTGACAAACGTCTGGTGACAGAACTTTAATATTCAGCACTCACAATAGCAAATGATGTTAACATGCCTTGCCATCTTCAGCACCTCAACATCTGTCATCATGCTTAATATTGCCTTCTGTTCTCTTACAGGGCCTTCAGCGACCGCCATGACGACGGAGGGTGATTCCTCAGAGGACCAGCCGACCTCTGAGGGGGCAACATCACGTCTGAGCAAGCCATCCACCAGCGCAGATACACACACCTCGGTGGGTCCCTGTCCTCACTTAGTTGGGGTCGCACATGGTGAGTCACCACACACATGTGAGCACGAGCAGACACTGGTGGCAGGGGCAGCTGTGGAGAGTCGGCCTCAGTGGGCGCACTCTTCTCCAGGCTCTGCTCAGCTGGACACAGATGCTGAACCCTGGGGGCCAATCATGAAAAGGAGAATGATCGAGGGGCGGCAGCATATTTGCGAGGTGCTGGAACTCGTGCCACGAGCACTCTCCACAATCGCGCAGAGGTTGGAGGAGTCCAACTCCTGCATGAGTGGAATGGTGGCACAGGTACAGGAGGGAATCTCTGAGATACTGTCACAGGGAAGTGAGGGCATCTCTGAGATAGTGTCGCGGGTAAGTGCGGGAATGTCTGTGATGGAGGGAAGGCTAGCCTCCATCGAGCTTCAAACATGGCTCACCAATGAGTCCATTAAGGCCCTGACCACGACCGTTCAGACTCAGGGTGAGCAACTTTCTGCCACCTTAAACAGGCAGACAGAAACTTTACAACTGGGCTTCCAAAGAATCATACATGTCCTCCAAACTGTTGTCCAGCAGGGTGGTAGGAGTGATGTGGGCCTGGCCCGGGAGAGGGATGATGGCGAAAGGAGACATGGAAGTGGGGACGCCACTCAACGTGCCCCCATGTCTCACCCATTGCCCCCCTCTCAACCAGTACCTGCAATGCTGCCTCCTCTCCAGGTGGCCAAGTCTGCCCCTGCACAGGTGCAGGTGCAGCAGTCTTTGGAGGGGCCCTCACAGGCACCGAAACCCAGAGGGCGTAGGCCCAAAGCATCTAATTGGTCAGGGCATGAACAAGAGCATCCTGCCACTACCTCTGCTGCAGCCACAGAGGAAGCACCACGTAGGAGTACTGGTAAGCGAAAGGCGAAGGTTTTGTGAGCACAAAGGGGATGCACAAGGGTGTTTGACGGTTTGTCATGTTTTTTATTTATATTTGATTTTTGTTAATGGCACATTAAATATTATTATTGTCACCACTACTGCAACGTCTTGGCCATTCTTGACAGGCTTGTGTAATAATTCCCTTTCATGAGGTTCACCATGACCACCCACACTTGATGCCACCCATTGGGTCACCCTACAGTGGGTGTATGTGTAGTTGCTCGACTATTTTGTGCAGGTGCCTGTGGCGCAGCACTGTGTTGTGGAGCTCCACGTGGCGGAGGTGGACGGCGTGCCTGGTGAGGCCGGTGATGTTGGTCGTCCTCGGATGAAGTGATGAATGCAGCTATGGCGCCCCCATCCTGACGGTGTGAGTTTGAGGGGGTCCGCAAAGTAGGTAAATGTGTTTGCACAGCAGAGTTTAGGGTATAAATTAAGCATTTTGAGTGGAAAGACAAAGGTGTTGCAGTCAAAACTTTGTCTGAAGTGACAGAGTGCCCTGCTGCAATAAATGAGGTTTTCTCCCCACCTGTCAAATAATCCTTTGCATCTCCCACTGGCTGCTGGCTGAAACACGCCTGCTCCAACAGGGAGTGTTTCCCACAGCACGGGAAACACGCTGAGGATCCTTCAAAATTGCACCACTGCCAAAATCTCCACTCAATGAGGTCTGTCAAGTACCTCAAGTATCTAACTAACACTCCAAAGCAGCATCCTGCCGGCTTTAATTGCCGGTGGGAGTCCCGCATTTGGGAGCTGCGCGCACACCTGAACGCGTCACTGGGGAACCCGGAAGTCAGCGGGTTGGAGCCGGGCACCGAACCCACTCTGGGATTCAGCCATTTTAGGAGCCCCCTGCCCTCACCGCACCCGCGGTTCCGAAGTGCCAGTGTAGATTATGTGCTTAAGACTCTGGAGTGGGACACAAACCCACAACCTTCTGACTCAGTAGGCAAGACTGCTATCACTGAGCCATGGCTGGGGCCTTATGTTGCTGTTATCATGGGGGAGGTGGGGGTTGGGGAAGACTCCTGCAGAGGATTTCCAGGGCTAGGTGCCACCGGAAGAAAGCTAAATGGCCACCAATGGCAAACCGGACTTTGTGGTAACTGCACTATAGTTGCCTTGATGTTTCCAAATCTGCCCCATTGTATAAATTTGGGCCAATCAACAACAGTAAAAACTTCAACAGTTACAGTCACTCTACTGTAAACAGTTCCATCGATATATATTAGTAATAATCTTGTGTGTGCATGCACTTCCTGTCCAACTTCCTGTTGTGATGATTTTTGGCCACGCGATTTTGTCATTTAACACTGAAAAACTGCCTATGTAAACATTCAAAATGGAAATCCAGTATGTAAACAATTGCTTTTAACAAGGTAACTGCAGGCTCTGGCCAGCAGATGGTGCTGTGGAGCGAGTTTCTGAAGTCTGTCTGCCAACTGCAGTGCCATCTTGTATATTTAAAAAAATTATATTCATCAACTGACCGTAGACAGCACCATGGGCAATTTACTAGTAGTATAGAAGGAATACAGGGCTCCAATGTAGGGTTGCCAACTCTGGTTGGATGTATCCCTGGAGGTTTCATCACATGACCTCCCATCTCCAACCGCCCAGTCAAACATTTCCCATCTGAAATATTTTTATAACTAATAAGTAAAACTGTTCAAAGAAAATGAAAAAAACCCACCATTTTTTTAATGCCGCTATGATTTTTCTCTTGGGTTGTTCGCAGTAGGGTCCTGGAAATTAATCTTTAATTCCTGGACAATCCTGGAAGGTTGGCAACCCTACTCCAAGGCAATATGAGCCTTGTAACCAGCTCAACAATGGGAATTCCATTGCTCAGCCTAGATTAGGGCCTAGAGATCCATATAAACAAGCTTTAAAACATACCATAACCAGCTAAATGGAGCCATTTCAAATAACCTTTGTATCCTTTCTGTTCCATTAGCCAAAAGCTGCAATCGTTTGTTATTCACGGAGCATAAAATAGAAGGATGTCAAAAGGCTAGGACAATAGATGGGAGAATGTTTCAGCAGCATCCTCTCCTTGTCAGATTGCTAAGCGTTAAGCTGACAAAGACAAACCAGCCCACTTCTACCCAGCTATTGTATCCTGGGAAGGAAAACAGTTGCCAGTCTTCTCAAAATGTCAACTTCTAGATGGCTAGTTCGTTGCGAAGAGACCGTGTGTTCAAGTCGGACAGAAAGGATGGAGACAGATATTGACCGCTGGTGTCAGCTTCCTCCTATCCTCAGCCTTACTAACAGAAGCATGTGAAAAATTAAAAGGCCCACAACAAGGAATATATTCAATCGCAGTGAAATCATGGTCACTATCACATTGCTGTTTGTGGGATCTTGCTGTGCGCAATTTGGCTGTCATGTTTCCTACATTACAACAGTGACTACTCTTCAAAAATACTTCATTGGCTGTAAACCGCTTTGAAATTTCTTTCTTTTTTTTCTTTTTCTTTCTTTCTTCCCTCCCGATTGCCGGGGATCGTCCCCAATAATCCCCGGCTGTGGCCTCCTGCCGCTGGTTTTCCCTCCCAGCAGCCGGCCAGGCTGTCAATTTGGCCAGCGGCCAAGCGGGAAACAAAACAAGAAAATGATAATGAGGTCCTGCCGTTAGGTTCGGCTTGACATCCGCAACCCTGGCCTTCGGATGTTTTCAGCCTCCCCAACACCCTCCCAGTCTCCCCGTAAATAGTGGGGTCAAAGTGTGAGAGTGAGTGTGTTAGAGAATGAGAGAGTGTGTGAGTGAGAAAGTGTGTAAGATTGAGAGAGAGAATGGGTGAAAGTGTGAGGGAATGTGTAAGAGTGTTAGAGAGTGTGAGGTGGAATGAAGGAGAGAGTGATAGTGAGAGAGTGTGAGCGAGAGGGACTGTGAGAAACAGTGTGAGAATGTGAGAGTGTGAGTGAGAGAGTGTGAGTAAGAGAGTGTGAGTGAGAGAGTGTGAGTGAAAGGGACTGTGAGAAACAGTGTGAGAATGTGAGGGTGTGAGGTTGAGTAAGCGAGTGTGAGTGAGAGAGTGTGAGTGAGAGGGACTGAGAATGTGAGTGTCAGATTGAGTGAGAGAGTGTGAGTGAGACAGTGTGAGTGAGAGAGTGTGAGTGAAAGAAACTGTGAGAGTATGAGTGAGTAAGGGAGTCTGAGTGGAGGAGAGTCTGAGAGAGGTGGAAGTGCCTGGACACTGGATGAAATTCTGCCCTCTGATATCAAAGGGAGAATTAGTAGCTGAGGAAAGTTATTAAAATTGAGAGAAGCTGCGCAGACTTGGGAAGGTTTTTGCATTTCAATAATTTCTCGCTTCTTGTTAACAGCAGCTATGCTCATCGGTCGGGGCAGGAACTAAAACCTTGCACATTACCAACTTTCACTGTCGTCATGTAGTAACAGATGTCAGTCCTTGGAGACTGTGGAGGAAATTGGCAGTCTCTGGCAGAACATCGGGAACAGTGCAAACTTCATTGTGACACCATGGGGGCGATAATATAGATGGAGTGGGTGGTGGGGGAGGGGAGAGGTAAACCTGTGTAATTCAATTCGATATTTGTACATCCAGCAGATGCTGGCGAACCCACGGAATCAGTCTGTGTTTGATTGTGAGGAAAACATTTTTTACGCAGCGAGTTGTTGTTATCTGGAAAGCACTGCCTGAAAGGATGGTGGGAGCAGATTCAACAGTAACTTTCAAAAGGGAATTAGATAAATACTTCAAGGGGAAAGTTTTGCAGGGCTATGGGGAAAGAGCAGGGGAGTGGGGCTAATTGGATAGCTCTTTCAAAGAGCCAGCATAGACATGGTGGACCAAATGGTCTGCTTCTGTGCTGTACCATACTATGATTCTATGATCACTGATTCCTGGGAGCATTTCGCGCACTCTTGCATTAAAGGATCCCAGCCAGCGGCAGATGCCTGGCTCTCCTGCCTTCAGCTGTTTCCAAAGTATAAACAGCCAACCCACATTGACGGTAGCGTAGAATTGTGGGTTGGTGAACTCCTAATGGATCAAGAGCCTCTTGTCGAGCAAGCGAATCAGGGGACTCGGTCCCACATGACTACTCATCCCTAAAATGGGCCCACCGTATTATACAGTGGAGCATTGCAAGGCCGTAGAGCTCGACACTCAATGACAAAGCTAAATGGGGGGAGGACAGCACACCTCCCCCACCCCAAGACCGGAACGAAAGGAAAAATAGGCACAAAATGGGTTTAAAGTGACCTCCCTGATGGCTTCATTGCTGATGTCCGAGGTTTGATCCCCAGTCTTACCTAAGTTGGCTGATCTGTGAAAGGGCGAACGTAGACCTGCCGCAGACCACCTCACACCTCTGGGCTCGGGAGGGAAATTAGTCAGGACTTCTGAGCGGTCTCCAGTGATCCCTGATGGAAGGCGTGCGTGCGTGGGCATCGTCGGGCTCAACTGGGATGCCCTTCGTGGCCGCCCACATGTCTCTATCTAGGCTCACGCTTGAAGGATGGCCATTTGGGTGAGTTTGCGGAGAATGGCAGCAGAGGGAAGAAAATGGAAAGAAATCAAAGAGAAGCCGCGTGTACTGTGGAAAGACAAAGTAATACCTGTTAGAAGAAGAGAAGCCCTTATCAATGAGAGGGAAGTACACTGGATATCAAGTAAAAGGGAATAAGGGAAAGCTGAAGTATTGTGGCTCCCCATGCCCCAGTGAATTGACTTTGAAATTCTTGTCTTCACTTTCAATTCCCTCCGTTGCCTCGTTCCATCCTTCCATAAGTGATCTCTTCCTGCCTTACATCCCCGCGTACCCCCTTCCTTCCTCCAACACACGGCTTTTCCTTGACCGCCACCCCTGCCCTCTACCATTAGTGGCCATTCATTTAGCCACTACTGCCCTCTAGGATGTCGTCCTCAGATCCCTCCATCTTGCCACCTCACTCCCTGTTTTCAAAAACCTCCTCAAAATCCTTCTCTTTGACCATGCCTTTGGTCACCCCCAACCATCCCCATTTTCCCTCTCCCTCCTGCTCATTGTCCACCGATTTGTCCTCCTAGTGTAAAGTGCTTTGAGATGTTTTGTGAGGAGCGCGATGGAAAGGCCAACTGTTGCTGAGAGGAAATCACCTGATGCTTTCCACCACCAACAGATTACGAGAATGTTACTGCCTGTGACTTGGCGGTCAGATATTATGAAAATCATTACGGTCAATAATTGGGCAGTCAGCTACTGTACATTGCACTACTCAGGCAACACCAGGATCACTTCAGACAATTTCTAGGTCAGTTCCTTTATTTTCTTAAGTGGAGTAAAAGAAGAAAAATCCAACACAAATAAGAACAAAAACATTATGGCCGGGAATTTCCTTAGAGCTGCTCCCACTCCGCCAAAATAACTTCGCCATAAGTGCAGCATAAACCCTGTTTACCCCGGTGAAGTTACGGTGGAAGAGTCCAAGCAACTTTGAGGAAATTTCCGGCCTGTGCTGTTTTATTCATCAAGAAGAAGAAATGGGGTTTGTGATGAGATGACATTCCCAGGAAGGCCTTGGTTTACAATAAATTCTGGTGGATAATGGGGCAGACAAATAGTTGGAGTGTGGATAATGGCGTATTGTAATTATTCAGCATGTACCTTTCACGCATCTATCATTGAAAAAGAAAGACAAAAGCAAGTTGACTTTTGATGCATAGTAGAAAAGAAACTTGCACTGATATAGCACCTTATCACATCCTTGAGATGCCCCAAAGCAAAATTACTTGTGAAAACAGCAAGTCTCACAATCAGCAAACGAGATAAGTGATCAGTTATTTTTTTTCTTGGTAGCTTCGGTTGAGATGTTCAGTGGGAACAAAGTTGGCAATTATTTGCTGAATCGGGATTGCTGAAAACACTTTGGGGTAATTTTGAATTTTGGTGATAGTGTAATTCGGGCAGTATCGAATTGGCCGCACCGTATACATCTCTCCTGATAGTCCTTTCCATTACAATCAACGGAAAGCAAAATCAGGAGAGGTGTATAACAGGAGACCGATCTGTTATCACCCATTTTACACTATCGTCAAGAGTTAAAATGAACCCCATTAGCAATTGGGTTTGCTTCTTTGAAACCTAGTTTCCAGGTTTTCTCTGCTCTCAACTCAAGGGCCAATTTCATTAGACCTTTGATATGCTTGCCTCCAGTCACCTAATATATTTTATGTTTTGCCTTATTCCATTGCTAGGAATGTCACTCTTCAGCTTTTTGAAACCGCTATAATATTTCTCTCAAATGACACTTGAGATATTTAGAATTGTGGCTACCCCGAGTGGCTCAGTTAGTAATCGCATTGCCCAGTTTAGAACTGAGTTTTACAGACCTGGATGGTCCCTAACCTCTGCTGAGCTATCTGATCTCAGCTTGGTGGCAGTAGGGTATTATAGCAGACTCTCGGAAAAGCTGGTGTTTCCAATCCTACTGAAAAGTGTATGTGTGTGGGTGTTGGGTGTTGGCAGGATCAGGCTCTGCTGTGATCCAAACACTTGTCAACAGTTCATTTGAAGAATGGTCATTTGGACAAAATGCCAGAGAGCACCTAGCCAGTACCCAGCAAGGGTACCTAGTGAAACAAACTGGGGGGAGGAGGGGTAGGGGGAAAGAGGGGAGGGTGCAATGCCTAGAGGAGAAGAGAAAACTGGAAGAAGGGGGAAGAATACCTGAAGCCTCCTTTCCCAAGTCTAAACAAAGTTATGTCAGACAGAAAACAGTCAACTCTCTGTAAGCACTTGAATCCGAGCTAAATTGTCTCCTGTATTTTTTTTACTGTTATGTAGGAGAACAAGACAGCTATTTTGCAACGAGCAGGATCCCACAAGCAGCAATGAGATAAATGACCAACTAAATTGTTTTTGACAATGTTGGTTGAGGGAAGAATGTTGTCCAGGAGAACAGGAGAAGTCCCAGTTCTTCTCTGAATATCCCCTTGAGAGACGAGAACAGCCCCTCGCTTTAACAGCTCACCTTTGACAATGCATCGCTCGCTCAGTACTACATTGGAATATCAGCTATGTCTATGTGCTCAAGTCCTGGAGGGGTTTGAACCCACAACCTTTGACTCAGGGCAAGAGTGCTACCGACCGAGCCAAGCGGACAAGATCGTAAAGGAAAGCCAATCGAGATTTTTAAGATATGCATGTTAACCAACCTATCCTTTTTCCTCTAATGTGTACATTCTTCTTTTTCTATCCTTAAACACCAGGCCAGATACTCTTTTGGGACTTCTAATGCCTAGTCTGTGGACAACTGGCTCATTCTGAAACAAGATGACTCAATCAAAGTGGACGTTTTCCCTGAGGTAGAATTGTCTTGGGTCCCATCCCTGAGGCCTAGCTGGAATCTAGTGAAACTAAATGCAGACCATTACTTCAGTCCTGACTCTATCAAAAACAAACATCCGTTCACAGCCACAGTTCTTATTTTCCAGTGGATAAGTGACCTACTAGCTGCTTCAGTGGACTTTACCGACTGTTAATGCTTTGAAAGAAGACGGAATTTAAGTAGACATTTCGCCAGTTAAAAAATAGAAATAAAATATTCTCTTTTCTGAAGATATAGAGATTTTTTTGAAGTTTCTCATCAGATTCCCCACAGACTCAAGAGTTCTATGCTATTGGGAATCGTCATGGAGACACAATGTAAGCACAGAAAGAAACCCTTTAAAAAGAACTGTTGTATAAATCATGGCTTCAACTCTCTTTACATGGTTGCATCTCTTGGGTCCCCCTTGATATACAGGACTATTTAGCAACATTGCAGCGTTACAGATCACCGAAAGACCTGAAGAAGACATTATTAATGGTGGAAAAGATTTATGTGCCTACCAATATAAATATAGCACAATTGTGACTGATGTGTTCAACTGTGAGGCAGTTTTGGAACTTGAATTAACAACCACAGGGATGCGAAACTTGCATCTTAACCACATTACAATAGAATTGCTGCATGTCCAGTTTTTTGATAGCGTAAGCCTGTCTGTTTTTTTTTATAAAATTCAATTTTTTCCACTTACTTCTCTGTTTCATGATACAAAGCTTTTGGGATTAATGTTATCGAGATTTTCAATGATCATTAGCAAAGAATGGCAGATGTGTCACTGGGACTTTCTGCCTACTTGCTCTCCACAGAACCTTGCATACCAAGGAAGTATGGGGTAGGGCAGTCGGCCAAGGAGTGGGGTGCCTACCAGTGTTCCGTGTGAGTAAGTTCCATGGTTGAATTGGTTAGACTTCAACAATTCTGTGTACACTTGAGGAGTTCCCAAGCTTTGGCTCCTGCCAACTTGCACCTGAGTTCTCTGTGCTTATGTGAACATGCCCCCACTGCCTCGCTTTATCCTGGCCCCTATCCAGTTTTAGACTTGACAAAAGCTGGTAGTCCCACACTGCCTGTTCAGGACAACTCAGCCCAGCCCATAAGTTCAAGGCAAAACACCAAAAGGAATCCTGTTGGTCAGAGAGGTGACATAATTGGAAACCAAACCAATTTCAAGAGCACAGGGGAAAATAACCAATTACAGTTAACTATCCGAGAGCTTCATGATTCATTAGAAGAGGAATGTCTAGAGACTAGAAGATACTGACATGAAGGAAGACGGTTGTGGTTGTCGGACGCCATTCATCGCAGCCCCAGGACATCGCTGCAGGAGTTCCTCAGCGCACATTCCTTAGCCCAACCATCTTCAGCTGCTTCATCAATGATCTTCCATCCATCATAAAGTCAGGAGTTGTTTGCTGATAATTCCATAGTACTTGGCTCCATTCACAACTCTTCCAATAATGAAGCAGCCCATGCTAGTCGACAGCAGGACTTGGACAACATCCATGCTGGCTCTGACAAGAGGCAGATAACATTCGTGCCATGTAAGTGTCAGGCAATGACTATCTCGAACAAGAAGAAGCCCAATCACTTTCCTTTGGCCTTCAACAGCTCCACCATCTCCAGCTCTCCCAACATTAACATCTTGGGGGTCACTATCGACTAGGGGCTTAACTGGAACAGCTATATCAACACCATAGCCACAAGAGCAGGGCAAAGGCTCATTTTCTGACCCCTCAAAGCCTCTCCATAATATACAAGGCACATGTGATGGAATACTCACCACTCACTTGGATGGGTGCAGCTACAGCCACACTCGACGCAATCCAGGACAGAGTAATTCAGTTGATTGGCATCCCTGCCACTAAATATTCAGCCTCTCCACCACTGTCCTCTGTGACTCCAGTGCATACTATCTACGGGATGCACTGCAGTAATTCACCAAGGTTACTTTGACAGCACCCCACCGCCCCCCACCCCCCTTATGACCTTTACCACCGAGAAGGACAACAGTAGCAATGTCATCACCTTCAAGTTCCCTCCGAGTCACATCATCCTGAACTGGACATATATCGTCATTCTTTCACCATCACTGGATCAATATCTTGGAACTTCCCACCTAACACCATTCTTGGGAACACCATCAACACAAGGACTACAGCAGGTCAAGAACAACAGTCACCACCACCACCTTCTTGGGGAAATGAGAGAAGGGCAATAACTGCCGCCTTGCTGGCGTTGCTCACATCCCAAGAACAAATAAAAAAGGAGGCATTTCACCATTGTCCGAGTAGAATATCTTGAAGCAGTGCACGCCCAAAGAATGGAGAAACCAAATTGGAAACTTTACTGGGGTGAAATAAGTCAATGCAGCTAAAGGAGAAAACACAGAACTTTAAAATGTAGCTTTGATTGATAATGGTACACTTGAATCCTTTGAGACAATTAGTTTGCCAAGTAATGTTATGGAGCCTTTGAGATAGTTGCATACAGAGTTTCAGGGCTGCATATAATGACAGCACTATTCCCGGCCAGAATGAAGATGATTGGGTAATTCCCCCGTCAATCACGCCTGGAGACCACACTGCTGTAAGTGACTGCGATTGATTTTATGCACATATTATGTAACTATCCTCCACTCACTGCACTTTACTGGAGAAATCACCCTGCTTTTATCAGGAGACGTGATCACCCTGCTTCGGTCATGAGTTCTGTTTGCTATACTTAGTGGAGACTTTTTTAAAATAGACTCTGTAGACTGTTTGCTGTAGTGTGCTGTTTAAATAGACTCTGTTTGCTGAGTAAATAGACTTTGTTTGCTGTAAAATTGACTGTTTGCTTTGAGTCCTGCCATAAGTACAGCCCCGCCTCCAACTCACCGGCCGACCCAGTGGTTTCAATAGACACTCTGGAGTTTCATCTGAATGGAAGAATCTCTGGCCCCATGACCCCATTCTCCTGGATAGATGAGTCTGCAGTTCCATTCTTCTGCTCTCCTGAATGGGACGGCCTACAGTTCCAACCTCCTGATCGCCTCAATAGATGAGTCTGCAGTTCTGTTCCTCTTCCCACTTAAGATATTTTTACCTGAGATGTGAGTGTTGTTAGCTGCCAAAGAGCAGTTCTGCGGTCAACTGCAACCTCAGGGAACACAGACAGACCTCTACACCGTCAGCAGCTATGGAGACCCACCCATCAGACCATCAGGATTCCTCCTGTGGCCTGTTAAACACACTGAGCAAGTTCCACCCCCTGCTCTCCTCACTGGAGCAGACTCCAGTTCAAACCACTTGCTTTCCTGAATGGACGACTATCTCAACAACAACAACAACAAAAACAACAACGCGCATTTATAAGAGAGCCGTAAACGTAATAAAACATCCCAAGGTGCTTCACAGGAGCATTATCAAACAAAATTTTATACCGAGCCACGTAAGGACATATAAGGACAGGTGACCAAAAGCTGGGTCAGCGATAGATTTTAAGGTGCCTCTTAAAGAAAGAGAGAGAGATAGAGAGACGGAGAGGATGAGGGAAGGGATGGATAGGTTTATAATAGGCTTAGGGTCTAGGCAGCTGAAGGCATGGACGCCAATGGTGGAGCAATGAAAATCAGGGATGCATAAGAGGCCAGAATTGGAGGAGCGCAGAGATCTCGGAGGGTTGTAAGGCTGGACGGGGATACAGAGATAGGGAGGGTCGAGGCCATAGAGGGATTTGAAAACAAGGATGAGACATTTAAAATCGAGGCATTGCCAGACTGGGAGCAAATGTAGGTCAGTGCGCACAGGGGTGATGGGTGAACAGGATTTGCTCCAGCCCCCTGCTCTCCTGAATGGAAGACTCTTGCTTGCTTTCCGGATGGATGAATTGTAGCATTCATTGTTCATGACGACAATGTAAAGAGGCTTCAAGGGACAAGATGTGAATACAAAATGGGTGTGAGAGAGAGAGAGAGCTAAGAAAAACAAATAACATGAGCAGACATTCTTGTTATTGGAACTTAAGAGAATTATCTATACCCCTGGGATGTCTGTGATATCAATAAAATGTAACCAGTCTCCCGACAATCTGCTCTGTATCTTGTACACTCCGTCCAATCATCCTTAAAACAGCAAGCTGCTTTTTATATTTTAAATTATGAGTGGCATGATCTTTGAGTACTGGAATGTTTAAGTGACAAGACAAAGAACCACAAAGTAATGCTCCTAATCCCCTTTATTCATGCAATGAACTGCTCAAGGGGCCCTGTATCAATCACGGTAACACTAGCTGTGTATTAGCAGACATACTCATGGATTAGAAGCATGACAGGCACAAGTAAAGTCTTACTGATTCATCCAGGAGAATGGCCGACCTCTCTGAAGAGCCTGAGGCCTTTGGCTCATTAACACGGTATCTATTGTGCACTAAGCAGCTCTTGTTTCTCCCTTTTACTCAGATTTGCCTCTTTAAAATGTCTCTTGTTAGTGTTACCCTTAGATGTTGGCAATGAAAACATTTTTTTTTCACCCCCATCGGCAACACCTGTTATTCACCTTAAGTTTGCTTCTAACCTCCACCCACACGGGCAATAAAAGGGCAAAAGACCAAAGTAGAGGCATCTTACAAAATGTGAAACAGAGTTTGCAGGAAATTCAAACACCCACAATATATAGTCTTGAGAGTAGCAGAAGTCAATTCAGACTGATGGGAACAAAGGGTGGCTCGATCAGCACTGCTACCTGGCAACAAAGTACTCTTTGAGACTCTAAAGGATCCTTCGAATGGAGCACAAGGAAAATGTGCCATTCTCCTGCATAATGTTAATGATTCTTCCCCCCTCCAATGTACTTCTTTCCTTTCCCGAAGACACCACTTCTTTCTGAGTTGGGTCTCATGGGCCTCCCTCCATCACTGTGTCCCTTCTTCATGCATGATCATTGACAGTGAATGCTGGTCATCTATTCCATCCTTGTGTGGGAGGGAGGGTCGCATCCTGTCCTCACCTGATACCCACAAAAGTCCACTTTCCGACAGGGTTGTCTGGACAGAAGATCAGGAGCAGAGATCAGGAGATGACTTTCCCTGCTGAAGCCTAGGGCCACTGAGGCCAATTATAGCACTCCAACTGCAGCCCCCGGCTGACATGAAATACCTCAGCACCGATCAAGGATTGAAACGGAAATCTCCCTGCTCAGTGTGGTTTGGTACAAGATAATGCTAAACCTGTTGCATGGATAATGGATAATGCATGGACCAGTTGGGCTGAATGGCCTGTTTCTATGCTGTACGTTCTATGTAATTCTATGTACTAATCATTGGTTAGGCCACAATCAGAATATTGTGTCCAGTTTTGGGACTTTGCTGTAAGAAAGACGTCAAGGACTTGGGGTGGGTGCAGAAGAGATTTACTAAAATTATACCAGGGATAACAGGCTTTAGTTATGAGAGAGACCAGACAAATTGGGGCTCTTTTCACCAGAACAGAATAGGTTAGAAGGTGTTCTAATAGAGCTGCTCAAAATTAGGAGGAATTTTCATAACGTAAATTGAAAAAAAATATTTCCACTCATCAGTAACCAGAGGGCATAAATTTAATATCATCACTAAAAGAATGAAGGGGGAGGCTAAGAGAATTTCTTTTTACACAGAGGGTTTTAGGACATGGAATGCTTTTCCAGAAACAGAATCCATAATAGCTTTTAAAGGGAAGTAGATAAATATCTGAAAAAGATAATTTAGAATTTTAGGATAAAAGGGCAGGGGAGGGTTTTAATAATTCTTTCTCAGGATGTGGGCGTCGCTGGCAAGGCCGTCATTTATTGCCACCCTTAGTTTCCCTGAGAAGGTGGTGGTGGGCCTTCTTGAATCACTGAGGGTAGCAGTTTTCATACAACTGAGTGACTTCCTAGGCGACTTCAGAGCAACCACGTTGGTGTGGAGTCACATATAGACGAGGCCATGAAAGGACGACAGGTTTCCTTTGCGAAAGGACATTAGTGAACCAGTTGGGTTTTTATGACAATCTGACAGTTTCATGGTCACGTTTATTGATATCAGCTTTTTATTTCTAGATTTTCTTTTAAACTGAATTTAATTCTCAAACTGCCATGGTGGGAATTTAACTCACTTCCTCTGGATTATTAATTCAGGCCACTGGATTACTAGTCCAGTGACATAACTACTACACTACTGTATCCTTGGCTGTTATCAAATAGGTAGCTCTTTCAGAGAGCTGGCACAGGCATAATGGGCCAAATGGCCTCCTTTGATGCAGTTAAATTCTATTATATAACACTGAGTGATGAGGTACTTTCTTAATTAACGATAGTTAATATTTGGGTTTAAGCAACATTCTATACAGTCAGTTCTTGAAAATTACCAAGTGTCTTATTCATGGCTCAGTGCTAATGATTGGCTTTAGAAGCACAGATATTTACAGCACAGTTGGTGGGCACTTGGTCCATCATATCTGTGCCTGCTCTTTGCTATAGCAATCCCTGCTCTAACCTATGATCTTGTATCTCCCCCTATTTCAAATGTTTATCACCTCTTCCCGTAAAAGATGCAATGGTCTTGGCCTCAACTATTCTGTGTCAAAATTTGCTCCAACAGTTCTCTGTGTAAAGAAATTTCTTCTAACCTCTCTCCTCACTCTCTGGCTGACAATGTTAAATTGATCATCCCTCACCACTAACCCTCTAACCTTTCAGAACTTCTTCAATTATATATCTCACTTATTTTTTCTCATTCTTTAATGTTTTTATTTCCCCATTTTGTAAATGAATTTGCCATCCACAACCTATCCCCTCATAAATCCTGTTCACCTTCTCACCCCTGGCCACTGGCAACCCATTTCCCCTACTCCCAGTATATTGATCTCAAAATCTTTATCCTTTGCTACAAATCCATTCATGACATTACTTCTTCTTCCCTCTGGAACCTTCATGGGTTTGTATTTGAATTGAATGGCTTGGCTCTTTCCTGGGAACAAATAGCTTTTTGGATGGACTGTGAACCAGAATGAGAACTGCATGCATCCAATAGCTGTTGGAACAATACATGTGTTGCCCATTGTCCAAGCTCTCACCCTCCAATCTTCTAAGCCTGGGTTACATTTTTGGACTTTTACTTCAGATATATTCCTCACGATCAGCAACTGAGGCTTCATTTAGTATGGTGGGAAGGGTAGAGGAAATCTGGAACTCTCTCCTCCAAAAAGCTGTTGAGGCTAAATCAATTGAAAATTAATAACTGAGATTGATAGATATTTGTTAGGCAAGGGTATTAAGGGATATGGAGCCAAGGCACGTAGATGGAGTTAAGATACCGATCAGCCATAATCTAATGGAATGGTGGAACAGTCACGAGGGGCAGAATGGCCTGCTGTTGCTATATTCCTATGTTCCTTCCTATGTTCCATGTGTCTTTAGCTATCCAAAACTGCATAACTGTAGTGAGCCCAGGGTTATTCACGGTATTTAGCATACTAAATAGACTTGATCTCCTTGACTTCACAAAGTGGTAGAATAAATACTTATGCCTTGGCTTAGGATATAAACTGCAGAATACATTTATTAACAACAATTAGGCAATACGCAATGTAAAATTGAACCTGAAGTAATAACCTTACATGGCTGTTCATGGCTAATTTTCCATGGCTCCTCTTATCTATCTCTCTGATGGCTTAAGTCACATTGATGATTAAGAGAAAGTCAGCCCAAGAAATATTTTTAAAAACCCTTCAAGATCAACCTGAACGAAGAAAATTAAAAATGTATTTCTCAAACTCAAATAAAGCTGCCAATCAAACAAATACTTGGAAAAGTATCCACAGGATGTTTGCATTCAAATTGAATTGCTTGGTCCCTTCCTGGGAACAAATAAATACTTTGGATAGACTGTGAGATGTTTCTTTATCTCAAACTAATGCCTATCTAACAGCTGCTGGAACAATCCACTTATTGTATAGTATTGTATAAACTTTCAACACAATAAACAAACCTGGTAAACATCTGGGTATCAATGCTGATGAAATGGCGTTTTGAATACCTGATCCTAAGGTGTATTCTCTACAGCGTGCAGAAGTAACTAGTGGTAAGTCACATACAAAGTGCCTGTCAAGCTGCTAATCAAACATATTAAGATATGGAGGCCCTGAAATTGCATGGGTTGTGATCCCAGCACTTATAACAGGGTTGTGCCCATCAGGGACTCCAAAGTTGACCCGCGGATAGGAGATAAAGTGTGGCCTTTGGGTCCCTTTGTAAGGGGACCAATAACAGCAATTAAAACAATGAAGCTAGCTTTCTTTAAAGGTCCAGGCCACAATCCAGGAATAATGATGGGAGCAGGTTGTACCATCAGAGATGGGACAGTCTTGATGGATCAGCTGGTCATTTCCTGTCCCTTTTTGTACGTAAGTAACTTCTTTTTAAGGGCATGATTTAATGTAGCATCAACTCCTACACATCATCCCCTCTTACAATCAGACTTTAAGTAGAAATCAGCGTTTCGTCGTGCAGTACCTGTGTCTGGCAATAGGTGTCGCTAACGTGCTTTGATCATTACGGCACACTTTCCTAATGAGCGGGGCGGGGGGGCAGAGGAGGTCAGCTCCTTTCTTGAACTAAAGTGGATTTAAACAATATTAAAACAATGTAGATTAAATTAATGTCCCCTAATGGTGGAAGAATAGTACTACAGCTCAAGCGGTTGGCGCGAATAAAAACCCAACAGAGTAGCAATAACCTGACTGTAAAAAACGAACAGTTGCTTATTTTCACTGCACTAATATTGCTATAAATAATTACCACATTTAATACAAAAGCTGTCACACTACTGTAATAATGAATGCTTAGCGCTATATCAGTGGAAGACTAAAGTGTAGAATAATAACCAATTTATAACTCTTTGATATTTTGCATTATCAGTTTGTGGTAAAAGCTGGTTATGAAATGACTGCAAATGTGCTATCCTCACAGTTGACACCTCCATCCCAATCTCTTCATCATAAAACGTGTGTAATGAGTCAGTGGACTGGAGTGCCAGCAGATCACAATAATGGATATGGATGAGGAAGTTCTTTCGGTCCCTCCCATCGCTCACCCATCCAGAAACATTTGTAGTCCCCTCATCACAGCATCCATCTGTTTGTTAAATAGTTCCCATTATCCTACCCAGATGTCCATTCCACATGTTGATCACTCTTTTGGGGTAGATCTTGACATTGTGCGATAATGTAAAATGGGTGATAGCGAATCTGCAGCCCGTTTTACGTCTCTCCCGATTTTTATTTCCATTGATTTCAGCAGAAATAAAAATCGGGAGAGATGTAAAATGGGCTGCCAGTTTGCTATCACTCATTTTACACAATCGCACAAAGTCAAACTCTACCCCTTCGTGTGATGTAAAGCTTCCTGATGTCAGTCCTAAACTTGCTTTTGGCCAGTTTGTACCTGTGTCCCTTGTTATAATTTAATTTGAAGTAAGGTTCTGTATTTTACCTTTCTATACTCTTTAACATATACCTTTCTGTGGTTCTTTTACCTTCTTATACAGCTTTCTCCAGTCTCAATTTACTCAGTCCCCTGACTTTAGCGATCAGTTTAATGGCTCTTCTGAGAGACTTTGACTGTCTCGCTGTGCCTCGATGGCCAGAACTGGATGCAGCACTCAAGGTATGAGCCATACACAGCACTTGCACCACTCTTTCCATCTCTGTAAAAATGAAGCTTGAGACAAGAGCATCTTCCCGCCACTGCTGTGACTCGCTGTTACTTCATTTGTAAATCTTGATATATTTATTTCTCAATATTCTCCCCTTCTCCGCTAAAGGTGGCGACTCTGTGCCGTATGGTTCCATGGCACCAGGAGCCCACTGGTACCTCATCCTACGCCCTGCTTCTTCAAGTCTGTGTTGGCAGACTGTAAGGCCGAGGCCAACTGCTTCCTCACATGATGTCCACACACGTGCGTCTTTGTGCAGTGGTCACTGGCGAGTGATCAGGAGCAGGAGCCCTGGCTGATTCTCGCCCTCCCTAGCGTGGGGACAGTGAAGCCAACTGTGGTTCCTCTGCCACCACCCTGACTGGGACTAGTTAACTCAGCACAGACCAGCAATCCAACCTGGGGCCTTCCCTGCTCTACATTGCATATTACAACCGATGAGCAGAACCTCCCACGCCAGCCACCCCATGGTCTCTCCATAGTTGCCAACTAGTCCACGTTATGTTCAATTTCGTGCTGTGGGCACCCACCTGGAACTGGGCTGCTGTCACCTTCTAGGAACCTTAAAACCAGCAGGGGCAGGAGACCGTCCCAACAGTCCGGGCTAGATTTCAACTAAGATAGCAGAGGTTCAAAGGATAACGTGCTAATCAGATGCCATTACATGAAAGTATTAGCACAGCGCCTCACTCCTCCTCCCAATTCCTAGCCCCGGGAGGCTTTGGGCTCTCTTGCCTTTGCATTTTAATCTCACTGAAATGAATTGCTGGAACTTGGCAACTCTGCTATTGTACAACACAATTACGCAGCCAACACTGAGTCTGGGACATTCTGTATTGTACAAGAGCGATGTCAAAGACAAGTAGTAATTCACTGAGTAAGCAAAGCATTAATACACTTGAGTGGATTGCTGCTTAATGGTTTGCACCGCGGAGTGTTTCTTAAGGGCTTTAAAACACCCTGTGAGTGAGTCGTGGTTTATTGGTTTCCACATTCAAATATGTGCCGTTTCCTGTTAATTTCCAACCCCTCGGTCTCTAATATATATCACACTGAAACGGGAAAGCACCCATCCATGCCTGAGGTAAACGACTCATTTTCTCAGACTGCTCAAGTTACTCATGTGAGACACATTAACAGGCAATACCCTGTCTGCACTGTTTGAGGTTGGATACAAAAGTGTGCTGCTTCATTTATTTTTGCCTTGTTTTTCTCCATCCTGCTCCTGAAAGCTGCTATTCCTGCTGGCGTATTGGTTCCCTGGAAGTCGGTAGCCATTCTTCCTGCTGACCCTGGCCAGTGTTACCAGGCTCTTTGACCACTGGGGGCATCACATCCAAGCCTGGTCCTGTCCTCACTTGACAATTCACAGGTGTGAATTTTCCCAGCAGACGTCACTGGATGGCGATCAGGAGCAGAAATTCTTGCTGATCTTGCTCAGACCTATTTTAGTGGCACCACCACTGCCAATTTCAAATCAGCAAATTTAACACGCAAGGGGGACTGAACATGAGACCTTCAAGGCCGCCATGGCTCAGTACCACACTGGCAGAGCGATTATACCCTCAGCCATCAGAGATTCTGTCCTATTTATGTTTGATGACTTTAAAAAAGATGACATTCTGTATTTATGAGATGATTACTTATGGCATTGCATGTATGTAAGAAATCTTACAACACCAGGTTATAGTCCAACAGTTTTATTTGAAAATCACAAGCTTTTGGAGATTATCTCCTTCGTCAGGTGAGTGAGTGAATGAAAGGTTCTCAAATCGCATTTGCGATTTGAGAACCTTTCATTCACTCACTCACCTGACGAAGGAGATAATCTCCGAAAGCTTGTGATTTTCAAATAAAACTGTTGGACGATAACCTGGTGTTGTAAGATTCCTTACATTTGTCCACCCCAGTCCATCACCGGCATCGCCACATCATTGCATGTAGGTAGTCAGGATCAAATGCTGTCTTTGGGTCAAGCAGGGTTCGAGGGTAGAGGTACCACTCAACCGATGCCGAGGAAGGGTGAGGCAGGGGTGAGGAATGCAATCCTCATCTGCTGAGATATTTTTCAACCCCCCACCCAGCTGAAGTTCTTTTCCTACTTCCACCTCATTGAGGTAGTTTCCCCCACCTCTATCCCCCCCCTTTACTCTATTCCCATTCTCTCTTCCTCTCCGTTTCTTTCCCTCCTCTTCCTCCTCCCTTCTCCCCCAACCCTTTCGTCCTCCTTCTCCACTTCCCTCCTTCCCCCTTCCCCATCCTCCCCTGCCCTCCTTCCTTCCCTCTTCCTGCCTCCTTTCTCCTCTTCCTTATCACTGCCCCCTTCCCATCCACCAATGCCACCAAAAATAAAACAGGTTAATGTAGGTGGGACATTGGTGCCGCACAACGGCTGTTGTGTTTGCAGTCTACTTCAAAAATTGTCTGAAATGCTTTCAGACATTTTGATAACACGATAAGGCGCCATCTAACTGCAAGGCCGTCTATAGGGGACAAATTTGAGAGCACTTGGAGCCAAAACCCATTCCAGAAATGCTTATGTAGAAGTGGTTTTGCAAAGTAAATGCATGCCTCCACCCAACTGTTCCACCTCACTGGCTTAAT
Organism: Heptranchias perlo; assembly: GCF_035084215.1. Lineage (NCBI taxonomy): Eukaryota > Metazoa > Chordata > Chondrichthyes > Hexanchiformes > Hexanchidae > Heptranchias > Heptranchias perlo. The sequence goes on along the minus strand of NC_090353.1, from coordinate 12,395,836 downwards.
GACCGCTCATCTGAATGGAAATGCCGCTGTTCTCAAATGATTTTCCATTTAGTGGTTTGCATCATAAATTACGTCTTGCAACTATTGTTCCAACGCAATGGCCTATAGAGTAAATGTCGTGTTGCCAGTGAGGCATAAATTAAAGCTGGATTGAGGCATAGTGCCAATTCAAGAACTGAATTAACTCCAGCACAGAAACAGACATCAATCCCAGATCATGTCAGTTCAACAAGGCAGCTCCTTAAGCAGATCTTTCAACCTGACAGTACTTTTCTTCGAGTGAAAGTCCAGGCCAGCACTGAAGGTGTAAAGGTCTAACAAAACCCGTTGGGCAATCAAGCCCCCAGAAACTGTGGATCATCACAAACCCTTCATTTATCCCCTGTACTCGCTGAGCTACATTGGTACCCAGTCCGGCAACACCTCAAATTTAAAATTCTCATCCTCATGTTCAAATCTCTCCGTGGCCTCACCACTCCCTATCTCTGTAACCTCCAGCCCTATAAACCTCCGAGAACTCTGCGTTCCTCCAAGTGTGGCCTCTTGTGCATCCCCGATTTCTTTTGCCCCACCATTGGTGGCCGTGCCTTCAACTGTCTAGGCCTTAATCTCTGGAATTCTCTGCTTAAACCTCTCTGCCTCTCTCTCTTCCTCTAAGACACCCCTTAAAACCTACCTTTTTGACCAAGCTTGTTAGTCCCCCGTCCTAATATCTCCATATGTGACTTGGTGTCAGATTTTGTTTGATGATGCTCCAGCGAAGCACCTTGGGATGTTTTACCATGTTAAAGGCGCTATATAAATGCAAGTTGTTGTTGTTGAGAGAGTCATCCATTCAGGGATTGGAACTGCCAATTATCTCTCTCCCTTCCTTGCCCTTTGTTGAGTTCCATTAAAGGGACCACTTCCACTTCCCAAGTCTGAAGGAGAGTTGACCCCCAAAACATTAATCTGCCCTTAATGAGAACAGAACATTTTGGAAACACAAGCTGGTCAGTCAGCACTTGAAAAGAGAAAAGACAAGATGGTCTACACCACGATCTGGAGCTCACGTTAATTTTAATGGGTGGAAAATCACAGACTGCGGGATCTCCATTATTCAACCTGGGCTCCCCGCAAGCACCAGTCCTCACTGGGAGTACCAGATCTCGGAATCATTCCCAAAGTCAATGGCATTGATATTAACCCCCCCCTACCCATGATGGGCGTGAGAGGGTCGGACGGGGGGGGGGTTAAAGAGTTAAATATGGGGAACACGTTCCCAACACACTGCACACATGCCCACCATCTTTTTTACGGTGGCGGATATCGTGGAGAGACGGGACACTTCATTAACATATTTAAATCGGGCTCACACAGTGCAATTGGAAGCCGGATTTAAAATTCACTGCTACTGCGTGGGTTTCCCAGGGGTCAGGAAATCCAGCAATGCAAAGGGAGGCAGCAGCTTGGTGTTTTTGCGCACAGATCACTAAAGGTTCACGACAAATGTGGAGAAACTGTTGTAGCTAAAGCTAACAAGGTTGTATGAATAGAACCATTAAGTATAAATCAATGGACACCGTTTTGACACTATACAAGTCATTGGTCAGACCGTGTCTGGAATACTGGGCCCAGTTTTGGTCCCTCCACATGGTGGGTGATACAGCGGCCTTGGAAAAGGTCCAGAGGAGAGCTACAAGAATGATTCCTAGCTTCGAGAACCTCAGCCACTCAGATAGGCTCGTGGACCTTGGTCTATTGACTTTAGAGCAGCGTAGATTTAGAGGTGACCTGAGAGAGGTCTATAAAATAATTAAAGGGCTGGATAACATCCCTATTGATAGATATTCCAGTTTAACAGGTTGGGGAGGATCAGGGTTCACACATTTAAACTATGTAAGAGTAGGAATAGACTGGATGTTAGGCGGTCCTTCTTTTCCCAGAGAATTGTGAACCTCTGGATTATATTGCTGGCTGGTGTGGTGGGTGCTGACTCTCTGCAGGTCTTCAAGAGGGAGCTGGACTGGTTCCTGACTGGGGCAGAGATTGCATCATAATGAAGGTAAGTGTCTTTATAGATAACACTTGGTCCATGTGGTCGCCTGGACTGGTTTCATCTGAGGGGGTCGGAGAGGAGTTTTAGAGAGTATTTTTTCCCTTGTTGGCCCTGGGCTTTTTCCTCTGTTTCTTTGCTTCTCCCAGGAGACTACATGGCTGCGGGGGTGGGGAGGTGGGGGTGGGTGATGGGGTAAGAGTGGAGGGAGGTCGGGGTTGGGGGGGATAAATGTTTAGCCATGATGGTCCAGCCATCATGGTGTGGGGCAGGCTTCATGGACCAGCTGGTCTTTCTTCCCCCAATTTCATATGTACCTCATGGTCACTGGTATCTTCTGGATCTCATTTTTGATCACCTTTGGGAGCTGGAGAGGGATTTCCCAGAATTCGTTATTCCCTGAATTGGCCTAAGGTTTTTTATCAGGAGATTGCATGGCTGCTGGTGGTTGGGAGTATTGGAGGCCATGTTGCTTGGTTGTAACATGGCTGAATGGATCAGACTCGATGGAGCAGCTGAACTTTCTCTGTCCATCATTTTTGGATGTTTGTAAAAAAAATTCCCATTTAACCCATGGGTAGTAGCTACAGTAGCAGCTAAATGGATTTGTCCATTTAATGTCCAGACTTCCCAACTTGGCCACATTTGACCGGAGCCTCAGGCGGGAGACAGGGTTATGACCTCCTATGCAAGAAAGCTAGAGAAAACACATGCAAATCCAATAGCGAGGTGAGCTGTGAGGAGAGAAAGTGAAATGAAGAAAAAAGGGAGACAGAAAGAGAGGAAAGAAAAAGAGAGAAAATCAAGGATAAGGAGCATCAGAGAAAATATCCCTTTTGCCACCCCTGTTGTCAGAAGCAGCTTGATGTTTTCAGCCATGTTTATGCCTAATGAGGTGGTGCCTCAGGTACGTTGATTGCCTTAGGTCCATCCATGTTCTCACAGGGTCAATGAGCACCAATTATACCTCATAATCCTGGCCCAGCAATCACATCCACATGAGCAGATTAAAATGACCTGCGTGCTGGGTATATTCTGGGCCTTTATCAAATGGGCCTGTCTTTTGTACACTTCAATGAACCGGTTTATCTCATGAAGTATTACTGACAGAGGGAAACATTGAGACATGCCCCATATGTTGCAGTTCTTCCAGTCCCAGGGATTTATTTTCGGGCGGTCAAAGTTGGTAAGGAACAGGTTTAGAAGCTTACAATACAGAAGGAGGCCATTCGGCCCATCGTGCCTGAGCAATCCGAAACGAATCCCACTGCCTCGCGGTCTCCCCGTGACCCCGTGTCTTCCTCTACTTCAGGCCACACACACACAAAAGTAATAAGCTCACCAAATGAAATGAAGTTTAGCTTTGAAATAAAACAGCAAATGCTGGAAATACACAACAGCATTTGAAAAAGAAAGACAGGTTAATGTTTATTTTAGATTTTGAGCATTTGCAGTTTTACTTTTCATCCAGACTTTAAGCTTTTTAAAAAATTTCTCTCTGTTTGGAAGTTGAACCATTGCGGAAGCGGACAGGCAGACTGCAATATTGCACTTGTAAGACAACTGGGATCCAGAGCTACATTTTTAATGACATAATATATTTTGCTATCAAAACGCAATACGATATCTTGGAGAGAAGGGGAAGAGTATCAAAAAGGCTATGCTGGATGTCAAGTACATTTTAATGCTTATTTCACAAAGCCTCCTGAGGAAATAAATAAGTATTACTAACATAAGTCATGAGGTAAAAAGGATTTAGTTAGGGCCCACCACACAGCACAGAAAGGCAAGAGGCCTGGGCTATGGTCCTGATCTCAGCCACTGTAAAGTGAGGAGATGCTGAGTGGACCTTGAAGTTTTGCCTGAACAGAAGAGGAACTGTATCTCTGAGTAGCATCGTGGGGAATGCTGCTGACTGATGCCAGGATGACTGGTGCTTCAGCCATGGATCATGTGTGGCACCAGGACAGTGGGGAAGAGCAACAACAACTTGCATTTCTATAGTCCCAAGGCGCTTCACAGGAGTGTTGTCAGGCAAAATTTGGCACCGAGCCACATAGGGAGATATAAGGACAGGTGACCAAAAGCTTGGTCAAAGAGGTAGGTTTCAAGGAACATCTTGACGGAGGAGAGAGAGGTGGAGAGGTTTAGGGAGGGAATTCCAGAGCCTAGACAGTCGAAGACGAGGCCGCCAATGGTGGAGTGAAGAAAATCGGGGATGGGCAAGAGACCAGAATTGCAGGAAGGCAGAGATCTCGGAGGGTTGCAGGGCTGGAGGAGATTACAGAGATAGGGAGGGGCGAGGCTATGGAGGGATTTAATAACAAGGATGAGAATTTTAAAATCGAGGCGTTCCCGGACCGGGGGCCAACGTCGGTCAGTGAGCACAGGGGTTATAGATGAATGGGACTTGGTGCAGGTTAGGAAAAGTGTAGCAGAGTTTTGGATGAGCTCAAGTTTATGGAGGGTGCAAGGTGGGAGGCCGGCCAGGAGAGCATTGGGATAGTAGAAGAGCAGAGGAATTTAATTAAAGAGATGGAGTGATACCTTCATCTGAAAAGGGGGCAATGAACTAACACTGAGGGTGCAGTTACACCGGCATTTCTGCATCAGGGCAAAATGCTTTTTTGGCAATCGACAAGAAAAACATAAATATAACTTTAGTCTCAGCCCTGATCTGGTGCCCAACTGCCCCAAAGCCAAGCGGTTTGAGGCCTCATCCAAGAGGGCGTCTCATCATACTATCTGCAGTATAACTCCAGCTCAGTGCAAATACGCACTTCAAAAGTGGCCGGGAGGTCAACTAAAAATGTGGGGAAGGTTTGGAGACTGAAGGTGAGAAAAGTTCACCCATTAGTCAAGAGCCCTTTTACATGCGCAGCATTTATGAGGAACACTGGTCACTAGGGAAGATCATGATGATGAACTGGATTGAGAAAAATGTGTAGTTTGGATCCATCAGATCTATTTCCAGAAGATGACAGTTTTGAGAAGGTAAATAGAGTAAAACTACTTCCACTGACTGGTTATCTGGTATCTAGGGGTGCGGGGGCGGGGGGGTGGTCATAAATTAAAGATCATCACCAAAAGAAGAAGGAAGAGGTTAGGAGAGTTTTAAAAAATTTTGTTACACAGAGGGTTGTGCCTGCCAGAAACAGTGATGAAAGCAGAATCCATAATGGCTTTTAAAAGGAAGGTGAATAAATATTTGAAAAATAAAAGTTTATAAGGGCATGGGGAAAGGGCAGGGACAAGATAAATGGAATGAAATGGTTAGCTCTTGCGGAGAGCTGACACAGGTGTACTGGAACATATGGCCTCCTCTTGTGCTATTAAATCCTATGATCCTATGATGGGAGGTCTGCTTAGATAGTCTCCTTGGTTTTGGCCTAATTGGTCTATTTCTGATCTCAGCCAGGGTGACAACTGACCACAGAGTTCCTAGGTTAGGGAAGGTTAAAATGAGCCAGGGTTGCGACTCCCAATTCCATGGGCATGATTTTGACCCCGAGCTGGGAAGGGGCCAGGGTGTCAAAGGCCCGGACGTCCTTACAATTTTGATGTCAGGACGTCTTTTATTTTATTTTGTCAGTTTGCTGTCCGGCTGACCGGCCTGATTGACAGGCTGGTCTCAGTTGGATGGGAGACCAGGCAGGGAGAGGGTGCGTTTAGGTAAGTCTTCAGATAAGTCTTTGATTGTATGGATAGGGGGTTTACGGGGGGCATGGGGGCATGGGGCACCGATGGGCATGGGTGGGCATGGGGCACCAATGGGTATGGGTGGGAATGGGGGTCATGGGGAAGGGATTTGGGGTCAGTCACGGGGGGGTGTCGGGATCAGGGGTCTATGCGGGGGTCCGCGATAGTTGGGGGTGGTGTTGGGGGTCATCGCGGGGGTCTGCAATCGCTGGAAGGGTCGGGGTCATCACGGGGGTCCGCGATCATTGGGGGGTGTCGGAGATAGGGGGGTCCATGATCGTTGGAGGGTTGCTGCAGGTAGGCTTGGCGGGCCTGGGGGAAGCACTCCTGCTCCTCCGGGCCCAAACCTGTGCCAGACAGGCACTTACCTGCAGTTTTGGGCCTTCTCACCTCCTCTCACGTGGCATGAAGGAGAAGGTCCAGGAATCCTGGCCCCCAGGGGTTGAAATTGCAAAATCTGTAAAAATGGAGGCCAGCAGCCTCCTTGAAAGGCTTGAGTCACCAGTCGGCCTCCTGGGAGCTGGTTACCCACCCCTTGTCCCGCCCTGGTGAAAACCGGAAATGGGTGGGTTGGAGGCAGGTTGGGGGTGCATTGGGGGCAGGTCTGAAGTGGGTGCGATTTTCAATGCTCCCCTGTCCTCAACCACCCGATTTTCAATGTTAAAATCATGTCCCCATGAGTCATCACTTCAGGAGAGGGTAGAAAATTGGGAAAAAAGAAAATTGGGAATATACCTGCTTGTAAGGATAGTTCAATTACATCAGAAAACTCCTTTTGCTAATAATATTAATACCTAATATTATTAGGTAAATTCAGTTGGCTAAGATCCCTTCTGCCCAATGGAAGGGTATCTGCCAATTAGACGCAAAGGTCAGCGTATCCCATTCGTTGTGCTCCTGAATTTCTGGTCGTTAAAATAAACAACCCGAAAATCCGGATCGGCAAGTACCGGACAATATTGAATCAGCAAGGATTCTCCAATCGGTACTACCATGGAGCAAGGCTCCGTGCCGGGAAGTGTAGCCTGGCTGGATTTACCTTTCTACTTTAGCAAGCAAAAAAAGAAGTAACTTTCGTATGTTTCCTGCAGCGATCACCATGTGGAATTAAAATTCAGGAAGGAGGTGGCCTCAGAAGGAGCAGCTTGATGGTAAAGAACAAACTGTTCATTTCCACCAATTTCATGCAAGGGAACAATATAATAGATGGAGATAATTACATTTGTTGCACACTAATTTACAATAATCACATTCAGACTTGCATTATTTACGCAAGTTTTCTGCTGCTTTGGGACAGAGGGAAACCCCAGGGGTCAGCCAATTAAAATGGCAAACATCCTAGATTATCAGCAAAGATGGTTTACATTCAGTGTTGAAGCCTGTCTATTCTGGTGTAATTGTACAATGAAAGACATGTTGGCCCAGAAATTCATGTTGTTTGCAGTGTAATTTCAGTGTATAAGGGAAGCTGGTAACTTACTTTGGCAGCACTCGATGGCACCAATGTTCCTTTGCAAGCTTCCACAGAAAACCAGTCAGGCTTCCAGTCCCTGAATGTACAGATGGTGTGTGACTACTTGCAAAGGATCCTGCACGTCAACATGAGCTATGCTGGGAGTTGTCATGGTAAATTCAACTTTTGAGATTCGGATGTCCCCGCCCTCTTCAGGGAAGAAAATTGGGTCAACGGAGGGCCTGTGGGTGACAAAGCCTACCCCTAGCTCCCCGGAAGGATGACCCAGCTAAAAGTGGCCCAAACGGCAGCAATGGAGCACTGTAATGAAGCAGATGCTTCTACAGGAGCTCAGGTGGGGCTCTGCGGTGAGCTCCATTTTGTGTCAGCCACGACCCACTGGCAGCACTCTAGCCTCAGAGGCAGAAGGTTCAAGTCCCATTCCAGAGACTTGAGAACAAAACCTAGGCCGACACTTCAGTACAGTACTGAGGGAGTGCTGTACTGTCGGAGGTGCCGTCTTTCAGATGAAACGTTAAACCGTCCAATGGTTCTATTTCAAAGAGCAGGGGGGATCTTCTGGTGTTGTAGCCAACATTTATATCCCTCAGCCAACATCACAAAAACAGGTTATTTGGTCATTATCACATTGCTGTTTGTGGGACCTTGCTGTGCACAAATTGACTGCCACGTTTCCTACGTTACAACAGTGACTAAAAAAAGGGGCAGGCTTGATGGACCAGCTGGCCTTTTCCTGCCTGTCAATTTTGTATGTTCATATGTAAAAGTACTTCATTGACTGTAAAGCACTTGGAAAGTCCTGAGGTTGTGAAAGGCACGATATAAATGCAAGTTCTTTCTTTATGTAATCTCGATTTCCTTGCAGTTCCTTTCAGCCCCCTTTATGACTTACCTTGACAGAAGTGCTGACAATCAATTATTAGGGTAATATTTTGAAAAGCAGTTACAAAGACGTCAGCACTGGATTGGTATAATGACAAGGCAGTGAATTGCGTACAAATCATGGGATTCCTATCATAACACTTTATAATGGGAATTCGCAGATGCCTCAGTCAATTTTCAGAGTGATTTAAAACGCTTTCCTGCGAGCGACACGTGCACTTGTGATACTAAATCTCGTTTTCCAGAGCCTTTAATTAATATGCAAGTACAAGTTCTGTTCTTTCTTAATTACTGTTTGTTAATATGCAAATTCACACATCAAAAATGAAAACGGTGACAATGGGCCAGAAATCGCTCCCAAAATAACAGAGGAGCTTAACAGCGCTCTCCATGTTTAGTGGTGAATTGAAGGAGAAAGTTCCCGCATTCGCACATGCACAGTAAAACGCGGAAATCATGAACTTGCTCCCAGTGATTCGTCAGTGATATGACATCACACGCTGCAATCAGAGAAATCATTGAAAAAGCACAAACTTGCTTATCTGCCCAGCTGGAAAGTAACTAATTCCATCACCAAACATGTATGCTTAAAAATACCAAGTCTAAACTAAGTTTTAAAAGCGCAGTTATTCTTAATGACTGCCAAATAACTAAAAATTAACTTTTAAAAATGTGGAGTCTTATATTACTCATTTTAATCATTTTTGGTCATTAAAAAAACATTTAAAGATTAAAACATTTTTTTATTTTGCCATTCTGTCTCTTTTATTTAATTCAATTATTTCTTTGATTTTTTATTTAAAAAATTTAACATTTTTATTTACAATGACATCCAGATTATTAACTTTGAATGAATGAAGTCTGCTCGCCTGCTTGAGCAATGCAGCCTGAATCTGTGGGCATGTCTTCTCTTCCTGACAGATTTTGTGGGCGTGTCTGCTCCTCACAGACGTTTCCAGCCACGTGGTAACTCACGCTGCTCAGAGGCTGGGTTGATAGCGCACATTTTGTTGAAACTTCAAATCCAAACAATTGGACGCCATAGAGCCCACAGTAGGTATTTTCGTTAATTAAGTTTGCAGGAGCTGCGGTGAGTGTTGCCTCGCTGCTCTGGCCCTACATTGAAATGTAAATGAAATGGCAAAATGTGGAGAAGATGTAGAGGCTGATTCTCCAGGTAGGGTTGTCCAGAGACAACAGTGCTGGGCACTCCGAATGACTCATGTATTGCAGTATCATGCTCCTGTGAAGTGCGTTGGGACATTTTACTATGTTAAAGATTGGTTAAGGTCACCTGCGTCTGATATGTCGTTAGGATATTGGAAGAGGAGATGTGAACCCTCCGTGAACATTAAAGTTGCAGCCTGGGGGATCTTGGCAGTTCGAGCTAACTGCACGTTGCTCTCCTGCAATTATCTTTCCAACGTGCAGCTGGTCTTCTTGGAAGCTAGTTGCTCTATGGAGGTGGCATTCCAGGCGAGCGCAGACCAGATGTGACATTTTGGTCCCCGCGTACACAGCGGAATAGGGAAAAAACAAACTGCAGAGAGAATAGCAGTGTGTGTGCGCGATGGTGCCATGGTGCCTAATATCTCTTTATGTGGCTCGGTGTCAAATTTTGTCTGATAACGCTCCTATGAAGCATTGTGAGACATTTTACTACATTAAAGGTGCTATATAAATGCAAGTTGGTGTTGTATCCTAACTCGCACCAAATCCCATTCACCCATCACCCCTGTGCTCACTGACCTAAATTGGCTCCCCGTCTGGCATCGCCTTGATTTTAAAATTCTCATCCTTGCTTTCAAACCTCTCTATGACTTCGCCCCTCCCTATCTCTGTAGCCTCCTCCAGCCCTACAACCCTACAAATCAAGTGGCTCAAGTGCCTCTCAAGATCAGTTTCCAAACATAAACCGGTGCCAATGGCAGCACTGAACATCACCAGCTACCATTTCTCTGGATACCGATGATTTGACCACTCAAGCCACCCATGCAGTCAGCAATGCCCATTTTACATTTTTGACCTGTACTGATCGATCTCCAACATCAGGGAAGGTCCACAGCAGTACTCTGAATCCACTCCATGAGATAAGCAAAGTGAATTCAGAGCGCCAGCAAATGTTCATGCATTGTGGATGTTCTCCAATATAAATACAGCCTGAATCAGGCCACGTTGCAGTTGTTGATCATTGAAAAGGCCTTGTACTCATATTGTCCAGGGCAAAAACCTCACCAAACACAGCCATGTGGTCCCATAATAGTCACAAGGACAGGACGATCAGTAGAAGAGCATGTCAGAATGCCACACTTAGGACTACCAAACGATCAGTGTCCATGAAGGTTGAGGTTTTCCAGAGAAGCAATTACTGAGCTGTATCAAATGGTAGTGGGTTATTTGAAAGCATCATAAGTGACTAGAACCACATTGCTTGTGATTGTTAAGGTATTAGTTGCGCTGAATTTTTCTCACTTTGGGCACATTCCAGTCACATGGTAATGATTAAGTGGGTAATAGCCTGAGTACAACATCCCTTTTCATGCAAGGCATGACCGAGCCACAGTTACACAGGAGTTGCAGGTTAATCAATTGCCACAGTGGTAAGAGCAACAGTTGGAGAGATAGCAGCTATCCTGTGTCATTGCTGGCTTCCCCAATGTGTTGGGTGTCATTAGCTGTAACACAGAGATAAGGATCCCTCAGTCAATCCAATGGCCTACATCAACAATAAAAGCTTCTACTCGATCATTCCTGTATGTTCAGAGATTGCTTTCCCCGCACAACCAATTAACCCATTAAAAGGTCAACAGCAGGAAAATCACCCACATAGTTTTATTTGTCAGTGCCGATTCCCACCCCCACTTTCAGCCATCTCCATTTGGCAGGTCCACAAGGAAGCACAGCAAAGATCAGTGATTAAGAGCTGAGCACCAGAATTGAATCCTGTCAGTCCATGTTTGCCCTCCCAGGGGGAGAAGCTTCTTCCCTTGCCCTTGAGAAGATTGCATAGTATTGCATAGTACATAGTATTACATTGTATTTACAGCAAAGAAACAGGCCCAACGAGCCTCCTCCCACCTTGCTTCATCTTACCCTATCAATATATCCTCCTATTCCTTTCTCCCTCGTGTACTTACCTAGCTTCCCCTTAAATGAATCAAGATAGAGGGGTGAACCACGAAGATGAATCAAGGTTGTTTATTTTCTTTGGAAAAGAGGAGACTTTGAGTTTACCTAAGTGAAGCTTTCAAGATTTTGAAGAGAATCGCAAAACTAATCAAGGCAATGGGTTCAGGAACACAGGTCAAAGATGAAAAGGTTAGGAGTAAGAAGGGAAGTCAGGCAGAATTTTTTCACTCAAGTCGCAAGATAACTTACCAAGTAGGCCATTGAAGTAAAGCGTAGAAGGGGGTTCCAGACACAGTTAGAAGTGTTTCTGGAGGGAGAAGGAATGAGGGAGATGTGAGAAGATGGGTTGGTGAATAGATTTTTGATAGACAGCCGGGCTTGTCAGCCTGTTTCTGTTCTCAGCATTAATCGGGGTGCGTGGGGAAATTTATAAAGAACAGTTTTGTGAGTTTCTTACACATGGTGCCCAGAGGAAATCTGTCCCCCAGTTCAGAACATTTGGCGCAGGGTTTTGTTTGTGTATAAACTTTTAAATCAGCGGCATTCCCTCTAATTGCGTTGAGCATATCACTTTCACCTGTCCCTTGGGCACTTCAATCATATACTTGGAGTTAACTGCCAGCAGGTGTAGTTGTGGTTTAAATGACAGTTTGATGGAATGAGTGCGGTTTTACAAGAGGTGATAGAACTCCATATAGCACTGGTTTATGGTAAAATGATTTGATGTTTGGATTGAATAATTTTATACATGCTCGTATTGAGAGAGACTAATGGGGCACCTAAAGTAAATTGTAAGCTAGTAATTTAATTGAGGGGTTGAGATGACTCTGCAGACTATGAGAACGAACCTCAAGTAGTTTGTCAACACCACCTAAACACTACGACCGAATTACTGGCTTGTGCTTCGCTGTGTAACATTGGAGCCGCTCCGTCGTTAACTGCAGGCGACCCCGGCTTGTGAAATAAATGGAAGAGGACGGTGACAGGGCAGCACAGATTTGGACACGTTGAAGTGTAACGAGCAGTTAACAATGGCACCGTACACTGAGGCTCAAATTCCACAGACAGTCCACCAGTGTTCAGCTGTAACTGTTATGGGAGGCCAGCAGATCCCCCAGGCAAGCGCCGGAAATCTCACTCCCCTGGGGGTAACCCCAGTCTCCAGTCGGAGTTACGGTGAAGTGACTACCTAGATCACACGCTCAAGTGGTGCTTGAACCCATAGTCTTCTGACTCAGAGACAAGAGCGCGACCAACTGAACCAAACTAAGCCAAAAGTAAAATAATAGAGAGAGGACAGAGAGGATAAAAGAAACAAAGGGATGATAGTCCAAGCACAGTAGCGTGTTTGCATTAATAAATTATTGAAATTTGTTTTTAGTGTATATTCTAGTAGCTTATATTACAAGGATTTCCCTGGATATATCAGCCGTCCAAGGATTAAGTGCCTTGGCTGTCTAAGACAGGTGTGGGGTGTTACTGAAAATTACTTGTTTGTATATTGACACTTCCTTTATGAAACTTCCTCTTTGACACTGGGCTGATGTCTATTCCTTCTAAGGCATGGAATGGAGTGTCCAGAACACTTGCAACATGCAAGTAACTTCGCGGTTAGCCCACGCCCGGTGGTCCTGACACAGGCAGCATGTTAGATTCCTGCTGCCTCTTCATTTAGCTGATAGTAGCTCAGCACCGAGGCCAGTTTCAGCACGTCTCATCAGCAGGGGGACCCAGATATCGCGTGAGTTGCTCGCACCTCTTAAAAGCAGCCTGCACCATATATATAAATGCAAAATATAAGATACGAGTCTTCACGGAGTCTGAACGGAGATCAGACATCGCACATGCAAAATACAGATGTAGGTCCCATGCCTATGTTTACAAACTGTTGAGTTACGTTAAAACATTGAATAAAGGTTGCGCACTACTAAATCCCACATCCTCCAATCTGTACGTCAGACCTCAGCAATCTGCCGATCTGAGTTTGTACCAGGCCTGTGAGAGAGCGTGCACCAAGGTTCTCTGATGATGCACTAGAGGCCTTGGTGCAAGAAGTGGACAGAAGGAGGGGCATCCTATATCCACAGAGGGGCAAGAGGTCCTCCAGACATTTGCTCAAGAGACAATGAGAGGCAATAGGGGACGAAGTTAATGCCAGGCACCTAGCACCACGAACATAGATGCAGTGCAGGAAGAAGTTCAACACTTTGTGGTCAAGGTGAGAGAGGTCAACTGTCAAGAGTCATCTCCTACCAACTGCACCACTAGCCGCATCCACTGCTCCACACACCACACCCCCCCATCACCCACCTACCAACAAACTCTTTCAATCAGTACTCAACTCTTCCAATCAGATGCGTCCTCTCACACTCACACATTACCACTGTTTCAAACCGTGTACACACAACTCACAGGTCACACACACTGGCAGCTATTCAACCATGACAGGCACATTACCCAAACATCTTGCTGGACACTCACCGATACACATCCCGCTTTCTTGCAGGAGAAAGTGGCATATAACAGGAGGCAGCATTTAGCCCCTCGAACCTGTTCCGCCATGCAATGATCTGTGATGTGACTCCAAATACCCAGCGTAGCCCCATATCCCTTAATGCCCTTGGTTAACTAAAATCTATCAATCTCAGACTTAAAATTAACAATTGTGCAAGACCAACTACTGTGGGAGAAGAATGTTCCAAACTTCTCCCACCCTTTGCGTGTAGAAGCAATTCCTAACTTCGCTGCTGCACGTCCTGGCTCTAAATGTTAGGCTATGTCCCCCAGTCCTAGTATTCAAGTATAGGAGACCTCCAAAAACAGGTACAACTGCATCAGCAGCCAGAAGCAATAATCCAGCAACTAACCTGTAAATCCTGCATGGTCCCTTTAAATAGCGCTGGTGGGAGGCCCTCCAGCCATCTACAACATGTTCAGATGGTCGTGGTTAAGTCAGTGCGTTGACTGCAGCGTTAAGTGCCAAAATGGTGTCTATCCCTTTAAATCAGCGTTGCACACTGATCTAATGCATATTCTCCTTACTTTACATGCAGCCGGTGTTCGTTACCTGCGCCTGTGCGAACCCTTTTACCAAGATGGCGTCCGGCGCACGTAAATAGGCGCTACACGGCCGAATTTCTAGCCCATTCTAACTTATATCTCAGTCGTACCTGGAGGACAATTTGCAATTCTATGCTCCTTGCTTCAGTGGGGCATTCCTGGTTATGGAAACACAACAAAGATGGCAACTAAATTAATACCAGGAAGTAGGTACCTGAGTTATGAGGAGAGACCTATCAGAGATTTAAAGATTCTAAAGGGTATTGATAGAACTAATAAATTATTTGATGCAACCACGGACTCTGTAACCAGGGAGCACAGACATAAGCACAGAAGAGGGAAGGTGAACAGATTTGGCTAATTCACACAGAAGGGGAGATGAGGAGAATTGGTTTTAGCCCCGAGTTGTTATGATCTGGAATTCACTGCCTGAAAGGGTGGTGGAAGCAGATTCAATAGTAACTTTCTAAAGGGAATTAGATAAATACTTGAAAAGGAAAAGTTTGCAGGGCTATGGGGAAAGAGCAGGAGAGTGGGACGAATTGGATAGCTCTTTCAAAGAGCCAGCACAGGCATGTTGGGCTGAATGGCTTCCTTCTGTACTGTCTGGTTCTATCATTCTATGAAACAGAGGGGGTGAATAGTACCAGCAAATTCAACAGGCAGCTGGACTGTTTTTCTCAAAGGAAGGGATTGAGGAGTGTAAGAGAGAGAGCAGAGTATGGGATTTTCTTTAAACTTAGGGATCAGCTGAATGGACCATAATAGTCATTTCCCAATCCTGCATCTTCCTCTGTACATTAGTAGGTTCTTCATTGCTATTGATGATTACAGCTACCCATTGTGAAACCTTTTATCATCCTTTGTACATAACAATACACTCTGCTTGTCGCTCTATGTACCTCTTTGTGCTGGAGGTTGGTGACCAGTGCACTTCACACTCGCTACCACCGTATGGATGGGTTGTATCAGCCCTATTGTTTCACCTGTCCATTCCATCACATCATTTAACCTCATTCTTCCGTTTCTGCCTCTTAATCTATTACCATCAACTGTGCCATCCCTGTGACTGCCAAATAAGGTTCCTGTCCCTCAGACCCTCCCTGGTATAACAGAGAACCATTTGGTAATTGGGCTGGACTTCACTCTCCCATTCCAGCCACTATCCCACAATTTGTCAAGAGTAACTTCACTTGGAGCACAAAGTATGAATAATTGGTTCCCCTCTCCCCCTACCCATTCAAAAAATAATGCTAGCGCAAGAACGTCTGACTTGTAACTTTGGGTGATCTTTACTCCGAGATCTCTGCGCTCCTCCAATTCTGACCTCTTGCACATCCCTGATTTTAACTGCTCCACCATTGGCGGCCGTGCCTTCAGCTGCCTAGGCCCTAAGCTCTGGAATTCCCTCCCTAAACCTCTCCGTCTCTCTACCTCTCTCTCCTCCTTTACGACGTTCCTTAAAACCTACCACTTTGACCAAGCTTTTGGTTACCTGTCCTAATATCTCATGTGGCTCAGTGTCACATTTTATCATATTACTATCACAGCACAGAAGGAGGCCATTCAGCCCATCGTGCCTGTACCGGCTCGTTGGTAGAGCTATCCAATTAGTCCCACACCCCTGCTCTTTCCCCATAGACCTATAAATGTTTTCCCTTCTAGTATTTATCCAGTTTCCTTTTGAAAGTTATTATTTTGAATCTATTTCCACCGTACTTTCAGGCAGCGCATTCCAGATCATTACAACTCGTTGTGTAAAAAAATGTTTCCTCATGTCGCCTCTGGTTCTTTTGCCAATCACCTTAAATCTCTGTCCTTTGGTTGTTGACCCTTCTGCTGCTGGAAACAGTTTTCCCTTATTTACTGTATCAAAGCTGTACATGATTTTGATCTCTTAACTACATTTCTGAGTTTCGTGTTATCTGCAAACTTTGAAATTATACCCTCTATACCCAAGTCCAGGTCATTAATATATATCAAAAAAAGAAGTGGTCCTAACACCCAACCCTTGGGGGACACCAATGTACATTTCCCTCTAGCCTGAAAAACAACCGTTCACCACCACTCTGCTTTCTGTCCCTTAGCCAAAACAATCATTTTGTCCAATTAAGCTCCTGTGAAGCACCTTGGGACGTTTTACTACCTTAAAGGCACTATATAAATGCAAATTGTTGATGTTGTAGAGCAGGGGATCAACAAGACTTGTGGAATAATCATTCATAGAGCCTGGATGGAGTGGGCCTGGTGCATCGAAAGGCCTGTTCTCGTTCTGGACTTTCTGGTGTTCTCAGTGAAAGGATATGGTAAATAAAAGGTGGGAAATGGTGTCTGTGTGTATGAGAGAAGCAAAAAGACTCTTTTGGATGGTAGGCTGTTTCAGCATCAGCACCATCTTGTTGACTCTATCCTGGAAGTGACACCTTGTGTTGTCCAAAGAAAAGTAAAGGCTCTTTCACTTTTATGGCTCAGGGAGCAATTCCCTGTGCATCACTCTCCCATATTCATATTGTTGGATTGTTCTGTCTTCTATGTCGGCCCACTGGGGAGACCACTTCCAGAGACAGGCCTGGTAATATTACCCCTCGAATTCTGTCAGGGCTTTCCTGCCCTTGTAACACCAGTGGGAGGCTGGCTGAATCCCCCAAAGAAACGGTGTCAATGGTCTTTTTTAAACCGTTTTATGCCATTGCTCTGGGGGTTTCACTGGGCTCCTGCCAAAGATACAGCAGGGGATCCTGGGAGAATTCCCATGGAAATTCAGCGCCATTGCATCATGTTGTAGTTGTGGGTCATGGTATCCCTTGAGCCAGGGCTGTGCATCAGCCTGCTCATGGCATGACCCTATTTTGCTTCATATCATAAGCATTAAGGTGTCAGCCTTGGTTCAGTTGGTAGCACACTTGCCTCTGAGTCAGAACTGGTTGTGGATTCAAGTCCCACTCCAGAGACTCAAGCCCACAATCCAGCTCAACACTCCAGTGCAGTACTGAGAGAGTACTGCACCTTCGGAGATGCCATCTTTTGGATGAGACATTAAACAGACACCCTATCTGCCCTCTCAGGTGGATGTGAAAGATTCCATGGCACTAGTTTGAAGAAAAGTAAAGGAGTTCTCCCCAGTGTCCTGGTCAATATTTATCCCTCAACCAAAATAAATTATCTGGTCATTATCATATTACTGTTTGCGAGACCTTGCAGTGTGCAAACTGGCTGCCATGTTTCCTATGTTACGACCTTTAAAAAGTAGTTCATTGGCTGTAAAGTGCGTTGGGACATCCTGAGGCTGTGAAAGGCGCTATATAAATGCAAGCATTTCTTTCTTTCTTTTCACTGGATCATCTCAGTGTGTTTAGCAGACCAGAGGAGGGGGGTCAATGTCCCAAAAATAGATTGCCTAAACTCACCAGAAAGTGGGTTACCGCTGCTGTTGTGTTTGCAGGGGTCAGGTGATCTACATGCGTGAGTGTCAGTCCCGATGTGAGACCTGCACGTCAGCAGTCCGTGGCACTATGGGGAAGTGAAAGGTGCTTTAATATCCTGTTTAGGTGGGTGCATGTCAAAGGCCATATTACTATTGTGGAACGGTTAGTTCTTTTAGCTCCCGGTGTCAGGAATTTTCCTCCCTCTTATTGTGGGCCAGATTCAGAGCTCCATTGGCCATGCTAAAACAAAGTCTGCATGTGTGCAGCTGCTCATGAATCGCTCGATGATTTTGGTGCTGATATCCCAACTGGGCGCTCCCAGCGAGAAGAAACGTTCTCAGGGAGCGCTGGTGGGAAAAATCACGGGCCTGCAGGCCTCTACGTGTCTGTCAGTTTAAATGAATGGGTGGAAACCAGGGCCTGCCCGCTCGCAATTTTCTGACCAGTGCTCCCTGTGAACTCTGCTCTGCACTGGGAGCCCCCCCAGTTGGTGAATGAGCCCAGGAAGTTCCTTACTGTGGGCCATCCTCAACAACAGGGCAAAGTCTACAACAATGGCCAACAGCTTACAATCCAACTGCCGGCCAGTGTGGTCAGTCTGAAAGCTTAGGTCACCCGCTGCTGGAACAAAATGGCAGCCTATGCCACGCAGTCTATCCCGAGACAAGAGTGCCATTTTATTTATATTACGGCATTGCTGTTGTATATGAGGCCCCCTACAGAGGCAATACTGTCATGTAAATGTTCCAAAGGGAATCCGTAGAAAGGGAATCTTTTGACATGAGAAAGTTTCATCTTTATTTGCTGACTCTCTTGCAAGTTGACCAAAGAAAGTAAGAGGTGGGGGATTGAAGAATAAAGCTGTTACTTTTTTTGATTAATAACTGAAATATTCAGTGGTGTTATCCAAATTTTCGTGAAGATTCCTCACTTGGAATTGCTGTTTAAACAGGCTTCACAATACAGTTTCAGCAATGTTTATCAGAGAGAAAAAAAATCACATTAAAAAGTTGAAGGAAACCTGTACCGACGGCAGTAGTACAGTCAAGCGGCCTCATTTGGTTAGACCCTCACCTCTGAGCCAGAAGATTGTGGGTTCAAGCCCCACTTCAGGACTAAAGCATACAATCTAGACTGATAGTCTACTGCAGTACTGAATGTTGCATTATTGGAGGCACTAACTTTCCGATGAGATGTTAAACTGAGGTACCTCTTGCCTGTTGATCTTACGGCATTATTTGAAGAAGAGCAGGGAGTTCTCTTGTTGTCCTTGTCCAACATTGCTCCCTGAACCAACGCCAATGATTATTTAATCATTCATCTCATTTGCTGTTTGTGGGACCTTGCTGTTTGTGCATACAGAACAACAATGAATGCACCTCAAAAGTAATTCATTGGATGTGAAATGCGTATGATTTCTTAAGGATGCAATAAGGTCCCCACTAAAGGCAAGTACCTCCCAACAGGATCACTATTGGCAGGTCAAGTCCGAAGGTAAGGTTTGGATTAAAGAACTTGTATTTATATAGTTCCCTTCATGACCTCAGGACGTCCCAAAGCGCTTTACAACCAATGAAGTACATTTGAAGTGTTGTCACTGTTGTAACATGGGAAACGTGTCAGCCAATTTTGCGCACAGCGAGGTCCCATAAACAGCAATCTGATAATGACCAGATAATCTGTTTTAGTGATGTTGCTTAAGTTGGTCATCATTATTCTAGAATGGCAAGGCTCAGTGGTTAGCACTCATTCAACTTTGACTCGGACGCAAAGCACCCTTCGGAAAATGAGGTGAGGTGTATAAACGGGCGGATAATTTGCTACCGCTCGTTTTGCGTCCCAGCTGAAGTTGAATTTCACCTCCATAATTTCCATTCCAGGATGTAAGCATACAATCCAGGCTGATACTCCAGTATGTGGCATTGCTGGAGGTGACGTTCTTCAGATTAGATGTGGGACTCCAACTACCTGTTCAAGTGCATGTTGCCGCTATTTGAAAAAGAGCAAGAGTTTTGGCCAACACCACCGAAATTAGATTAAATGGTCATTCTTCACATAATAATGTCACTGCACTTTAAGGTAATTAGTTGCGTATCAAGTGCTTTGAGATGTTTCTGAGAGATTAGGTACGATTATAAATGTAGGTCTTTCTTTTAAGCAGCTGAAACCATAGAGGTTCCCATCAGAGGGCACTGGTAAGTATCCAGCTGATTGACCAGCCAGAACCACCTTACCCAATAGCAGGGTGGCTTGCAGGTTATCTGGAGCTCAGTGGAAAAAAAGCCTTGTGATTGGTTGACCCAATCATGGCCCATTAATGAACCAAACCTGATGGCCAGTCATCACTGCACAGACGCACCTGGCTCAGCAATAGGATTGTCCAGTCTTCCAAGGAGGGTTGAATTATTTCCAACCTTCCATTTCTTGGGAGACAACTTGATCCCAAAGAGACCCTACCTCCCTCCCTCCATGGAAGAAAGACTATAACCAATAACCATATTTGAACCCTGAATGGTGGGCAGCGTTCATGAGAAAGTCCTGCTGAGCAGCATGATGAGCAGCACAACTCACTATAAGATGTGTGAGTGCATTGCCACTGTCATCCTCCTGACTCACCATGATCCAAGATAAATATGATTAGGGAACCATTTATCCCATTTTGGCTCATCCAACTAAAAAAAACCTAACGTTTCCGTATCAAAGCTTCCGACTCTCTCTTAAATGATTCCAAGGTTGGGCCTCGGACCAGGAGATGGGTCATTGTTGGCCAGGGTTGGAACGATCGGGCCTCAGGCAGGGAGCAGGGGGATCAGTAGCTGGGATGGAGTGGGGAGCATTTACCAGAAGGGAGCGATCATTGGCCGGGATGGGAGCGGGAGCATTGGCCAGGGGGGAGCAATTGGGCCTTGGGCCGGGGTGGAGGGGGGAGGACGAACGTGCATTGGCTGGTGGGGAGTGGAGAGTGTTGGCCAGGGGGAGCGATCGGGCCTTGGGCCGGGGCGGGGGGGGGGGGGAGCAGTCGGGCCTCAGGCCGGGAGGGGAGGGACCGATGGTCCAGGGGAGGGGGTTTGGAGTAGCTGGCATTCCTGCTCCTCCCGGCTCCATACTCAGGGGCCATATGGGGCCTTCCTGCCGGTTAGTGCCACCTTATGCCGTGCAAATTCAGCACGTGGCGAGTGAAGCACTGGGGCGATCGAAAATGGAAAAACAGGTCCTCCAAGACACACAGGGCCTTAAATTTGAATACATTATTCTGCAATTAAAATATGCCGGCAGCATCTACCTTCACCAATATGGCAGCCAGCAGACTATCAGTACTCAATGCTCGAAATAGACTTCCAGGTGGGGTAAAATCCTTGAAATCATGCAAGACATAGTTGGCTGCTGTGAAAAGTTGGGAACTTTGACCTCTGCACCTGGTCCTCTGACCCGCACTCCTGTCATATGAAGCTTCCCGTTGGGAGTGGAGCTTCCCAACGTTTACCCTATTAAGTCAACTTTTGTATTCTTTATTAATGCAAACACTTTAGCGACTTCATTCAGGCCGATGAACTATTAGGGCTATTATCAGCTTCAATTACACAGCTACACAGGCAGATAGATATTGTGCTGGCAAGCGAGAAAGACTTACGTTTATATCGTGCTTTGTCACACCTCTCAGAAACAGCTCACAAAATGAATTGCTTTTTCAAGTGCATTGACATCATTATATCGTCACCATTTTGAGCAGAGCACAAACAGCAATGAGATAAATGACCAGCTTATCTGAGAATTTTTGAGGGGAAAAATGATAGCCAAGATAACTCCTCACTTTTCTTTATATAGTAGCTATGAGATTTTTAATGTCTGCCTGAAGTATTGATGAACTACCCATCTTAACATCTCAGCCGCAGCACAGCGCCTCTGACTGTGCAGCACTCGCCTCGTATCAAACTGCATTATATGCTCAATATCAGAGTGTCCTATCTTATGAATCGGAGGTAAGAGTGCTGCCAACTGAGCCAAGCTGACATTTATAGATCTGAACATAAATTCAAGGCTCTGGCATTATGGTACTTTCAGGGAGGATATTTTACAGCATATCTTGGACTGGAATTTAATTAAAACAATCATTTTAGAGTATAACACCTTCATATATTTAAAAGAATTGCATATTAAAAGTTACACTGCCATTTCTTTGGGTCATCTGTAAAACTATATTGAAATCTACATAATAAGATTATGTTGTCAACTGTAGAAATCTTTGTAATTATTCTTGCAGAACTATTTTCCCGTTAAACATTATTTAAATGGTATTGCTGTAACCTTTTCTTTATTTATAGTCCTCAGCCTCAGTACATGGCCTGCATTTATGAAATTGGGTAATTTGGATAAGAGTCACTGCAGCTTGATGGTGTTTTAGAACCTGTTCTGAAGTGGAAAGATCTCTCTCTTCCATCGTCCTGGACTGTACTGGGCTGGTTTTCAAAACCGATTTCCTGAAGGCAGTCACCCTTGCTCAAGTAAAAAGACTTGCATTTATATCGTGCCTTTCACATCCTCAGGATGTCCCAAAGTGCTTTACAGTTGATTTATACAGCCATCTTTTGAAGTGTAGTCACTGTTGAGATGTAGGAAACGTGGCAGCCTAATTGCAGACAGCAAGGTCCCACAAACAGCAATGTGATAATGACCAGATAATCTGTTTTTGTGATGTTGTTTGTGGGATAACTATTGGCCAGGACACCAGGGAGAACTTCCCAGCTCTTCTTCGAAATACAGCGGTGGGATCATTTTACTGCCACCTGAGAGGGCAGATGGGGCCTCAGCTTAACATCGCATCTGAAAGATGGCACCTCTGGCAGTGTAGCACTCCCTCAGTACTACACTGGACTGTCAGCCCTGAATTATGTGCTCAAGTCCCTGGAGTGGGCCTTGAACCCATGACCTTCTGACTCAGAGGTGAAAGTGCTACCAACTGAGCCAAAGTTGACATCTACCACTGAGTACAGTGACACGAGCACCACCTGATCCCTGGTACACAAGACACGTAACCGCCCCTCATGCTGTTGCCATGACAGCGAGTGTTGCAGGCTATTTGCCATTGGAGGGCATCGCAGCTGAGCCCAATCCTGTCCTCGCCCATTGTCTACACACCCTCACTTTTCAGCAGGGCTCACTGGATAGCAATCAGGGCCTCCTGGGCCAATGGTATTGACACTAATTACAGCGTCAACTCTGGCTGAGATCAGTGAACTCCACATAGGCCAGCAATCAAACCTTCAATGTTTGGGGACAGTTTGATGCAGTAACATTCTGGAGAATACGTTCTCCCACAAAGCTATCAATGGGGCTATTGAGTCCAATGTAAGTGACTTCAGGTCGGTGATGGACTCCATCTTGCAATCTGAATGTTGTGTACACACACACATTTTCTTTTAAAAAGTCATCCTCGTCACAATGAGGGAAAGTGCTAGGGAGTGGAGCACCTTCCATTTCAGTGCTAGCATCAGGCACTCCCAGATCAAGGATAGCATGGCCAGAGGAAAAGGAGAGCTCCCTCTACTCCACCCAACAATGCACCTTAAGGTTCCAAAGCCAGAAGAATGTTCTCCGATGCTCTATTGTGACACTTTCCACTTCCCACTAAGCCCTGTGGCCTCTCTCAGTCAGATTTCCAATTTAGTGCCAAATTAACACTGAGTCTCTTTTAATAGGTTTTTATTTCAACCAGCTGGAGATCAATTTCGCAAAGTGTAGCCTTTCATAAGATTGGTTTGGATAAAGAAAGCCCTTCAGCTCGTATGATACTTGCAGAATGTCAACCCTAATTGTCTACCTGTTACAGCATTGAACTACT
This sequence comes from Heptranchias perlo, assembly GCF_035084215.1. NCBI lineage: Eukaryota > Metazoa > Chordata > Chondrichthyes > Hexanchiformes > Hexanchidae > Heptranchias > Heptranchias perlo. Next base: position 12,372,293 of record NC_090353.1, on the reverse strand, counting down.
TCTTCCGTGAGTGAGACCTGCGTCCTGACTTCAACCACTTCACCGAGGAACTGACGATCACAGCATGATTATCAGTCAGAATCTCTGAGATACCGAGCTATCAGAGCAGTAGGAACTTTAAGATGAGAGAAGTCCAGTACAGCCCGTATGAAACAGAAGAGAGCCTTAAAGGAGGGTAGGTGCTGCGTTTGGAGAGGGAATTTCAAATGCTCATTTTTTGGAACTGCCTCCCCCCCCCCAAAGGCCCACTTCATCAAGACATTGGGGTAAAGACATTTAGGACGCTAAATTGGGCCGTGACGCGCCCGTTGTTTCAGCGCTACGCGGCCTCTCGAACATCCAAGATGGCGTCGTGGCTGCACACACACGTTTCCAGCGTGACGTGCGCCGGACGCCATCTTGGTATAGGAGTTAGTGCATGTGCAAATACCGAATGCCAGAAGCATGTAAAGTAGGGAGAAAATGCATGCAATCAGTGCGCAACACTGATTTAAAGTGATAGACACCATTTTGGACCTTCACTCTCAACTCAACGCACAGCCATAATCATGCATGTGTCTTAGAGTGCCTGGAGGACTCCTCAGCAGCGCTATTTAAAGGGATCATGATGGATTTACAGGTTAGTTGCTAGATTATTGCTTCTGGCTGCTGGTGGAATAGGAAGTGTTTTTTGAAACTCTCTATTCTTACTGAGAGTTCCTAGACTACATTTGAGAGTGGTTTAGGAGGTACTGCCTTACAGATCAGAAAGTTACAACCGTGGTTGAACAACATTCCTGGCAACCATGGGTGATCTGCTAGGGCTCCTGCTGGGCATTGAGCATGGCTGGAAGCATGCAGAGAGGCCATGCACACCAGGTCAAGCTGCGAGGAGACGGAGGACGAGGGCACCGAGCAGGATGCCTTATCCAATAAGGGCCTTCTGGGACCAATTCTCTTACCTTAACATGACCGAGGAGGATTGCATCCGACGCCTGAGGTTCACCAAGGAAGCCGTCACTGAGATCTGTCAACTGGTGCGGCCACAACTGCAGCCTCAGAGCAGCGCAAGGACATCATTGCCTGTGGCTGTGAAGGTCACGATGGCACTGAATTTCTACGGCTCAGGATCATTTCAGGCCTCTGCTGGCGACATGTGCAACATCTCGCAGTATGCAGTGCACTGCTGCATAAGGGCGGTCACAGACACACTGTACCACATGAGGAACAGGTTCATCACCTTCCCTCTCTACAGAGACAAGCAGAACGAGCGAGCACGGGGGTTCGACCGCATTGCTGGCTTCCCCATGGTGTAGGGTGCCATTGACTGCACGCCCGTTGCCCTGCGTGCCCCGCATATCAACTCATCCGTATACGTCAACCGAAAGGGCTTCCACTCCCTGAATTGTCGCTGGTGTGCGACCACACACATCGAATCATGGAAATCGATGCCCGCTACCCTGGGAGCAGTCACAACGCCTTCGTCATGCGGCAGTCCAACCTGTCAGCTAACTTTCACCCGCCTCGGCAAGTCAAAGGCTGGCTACTGGGTGACAAGGGCTATCCCCGCACGCCATAGTTCATGACTCCGGTCAGGAACCCACGCACACGTGCACAGCAGGCCTATAATGAGAGCCATGCTGCCATACGCAACATCGTGGAGCACACCATGGGCCTCCTCAAACAACGCTTCCGCTGCCTGGACCGGTCTGGAGGAGCCCTGCAGTACTCCCCTGAGCGGGTGGGCAGATTCGTGGTGGTCTGCTGCATGCTGCACAACCTCACCATCATGAGGGACCAGCCTTTGCCACCAATGATCAGGGAAGACCCAGAGCCAGAGATGGAGGAGGAGGAGGAGGAGGAAGAGGAAGAGAAGGAGGAGGGGGAGGAACTGGAAGAGGAAGTGGAGGAAGACACAAGGGTGCAATAGGGACCACACGCCTTGTCTGCGAGGGCTTTGCGTGCTCGCCTGTTTCGTGCCCGTTATCAATAATGTCAACCACATCCCCCAACTCATCAACAGTCCTACACTCCCCACCTTTCCACTCCCACAAGACAATCAAATCGCCCTCCACCTGATTGCACATTGGTTTCCCCCTCAGTTCATCATACAAATAAAAACCACCACCAAATGCAAATTCAAACTCACATTTATCAATAAACAAATCAAATTATGGAATGCTGTGGTCCTGAGAGAGGACATCAGGTCTGATTGCCATGGCGCCACTGCTACTCTCCTGAGGCGGTGCCTCAACAATCCTTTAAGAGGTGCAGGCTGCCGATGACGTGCGCTGAGCACGCCCCACTTCAGGCTTCCTCATTCTCCGTGCAGCCTCTCAGTAGCGCAGGTAGTGCTGGCTGCACGGAGATATCATGGTAAAGAACAGGCAGCTCAAATTTCACGTGCTGCCTGCGTAGGGGCCATCGAGCACAGGGTAATAGCGGATCACACCACCCGCGCCCGAAAATGGGCCTATCGAATTTCTTTCCCCCTTAGTGTTCCTGGTGCACAATACAGAAATTCAGGCACAGAAGTCAGCACGCTGATTCCCAGCTGACAAGATTTTTCAGTAATCCCAAACCACTTTACATGGAGAATCTTGCAAGCCACAGATCAGGCACTCTAACCTTATGCCTGAATTTACAATGCGTCTTCCTGTCATGCAAAGCTAAAGCCAGCAACACTAACTCGTAAAAGTTACTCTAGTGTGCGCACGTGCTGCACTGCACCAGAACGTACACCAAAATAATGTGCTCAAGTCTCTGGAGTGCGGCTTGAACCCAAGACCTTCTGACTCAGAAGCAATTAAGTCAAAGCTTCATCAGAGGTGATGATGCTTTGATGGAGGCGATGATGCTTTGATGATGTAGATTGTCTTTCACAATGCGAGTGATGTTGTTGTGTTGGATGGTTAGAACACATAAGTTTTAAAGTAAATAAATGCAGTGCCTGGCATGATCCTAAGCTCTGGAGATCAGCAAGGTCCTAAGTTCAGTCCCTGGTGTGTGCTGACTTAGGTCTCAGCTGGTGCAACAATGAATGCTCAACAATTGACCTTCACCTAGTTATGTCAAGCTTGCCATGCTATCTTCCATGGACAATTTTTGAACTCTTTTGAACTAACAGCAGATCCAATACTTCAAGTGTGGCACCAGCAACTCATTTTTTCAAATCACCAACATTGTTGCTCTAAACTCTGACACATGTAAAGCAATGCAATGCGAAGAAACTTAACCTCAATCTTAATGATGCAGTGATACCAGATAATGTCTTAAAAGTTACACTTGAAAGCTATGTGCTATGTCACCTAAATGTTTCTGAGATGGTGTGAATCAGGCAATATGGGAAAGAGCTGAGAATCTGAATGAAGTAAATGACTTGCCATTATTTTTTTACGCAGCGAGTTATTATAATCTGGAATTCACTACCTGAAAGGAAGCTGATTCAATATTAACTTACAAAAGGGAATTGGATATATACTTGAAAAGGGAAAATTTGCAGGGCTACGGGGAAAGAGTAGGGGAGTGATGACTAATTTCAAAAAGCCAGCACAGGCACGATGGGCTGAATGGCCTCCTTCTATGATGTATGATTCTTTGATTCTATAGTGCTGTTACAAATTTCTCTTTTGATATTCTATCGGGCTCAGCATCACCAGTTTCTCTTATAAGCAGATCCCGTGTTCTTTGTGATCAAGAGTTTACTTTTACTGCCCAACACCTGGTCTTACAATGACATGACCAGGGGCCGTAACAATGAAGCCTCTTGTTATTTGAACTAAAAACAGAAAATGCTGGAGAAGGTCAGCAAGTCAGGCTGCATCCGTGGAGAAAGAAACAGAGTTAATGTTTCAGGTCTTGCTATTTGAACTGGATACAATAATCCCACACATGCCATCATGTGCACCACTCCAATCTTCTGAAAGGGGGTCTGATCAACGCTTGCATGAAACAAAGTGTTTTATAAATCAACAGGCTAATTTATTTTACAAACAATAAGAGAATATAGTAAATCTCATCATCAACTTATTTTCAACTTATTATGACCAGAAGACTCTCTTAAACTGGTGGGACCTAAACTTAAGGAGAGAGGTTTCTCTCTCTTGGTCAAGTTTCCCTCCCGGATCAGACAGACCAAGCTTGACCTCTTTGGTCTCATATTTCTTAGGTGGACAGAAAGCCAAGAGCTTGACCTCTGATCCTCTCCTAGTTCTCTGTGTCTGGTATTGGCCAATTGAACTGTCAATCAAATCCAACTACTGCCTTCCCAGATGTTGGCCCCAAGCAACTAACCCCCGTTGAGCTCAAATGAAGGTGTGAATGTTTACTGGGATGTTTTTAATGAAACTTGATTGTCTCAGGCAATCTGGATAGGCACAACGTCTGAATTCTAATTCATACCCCCAGCACATGGCTGTTCTGTGGACTTAGTATTCTGGGAGTATGCTAAATTTAATTTTGCAGTAATATAAATTACACCAAAATTCTTCCATGGGCAAATAGTCAAAAAAAATCCTAAAATATGATGAGCACCTTATCACAGTCTCACAACATACCAAAGGCCTTCTCAACCAAAGAACTACTTTAGAAGTGTTATTATGGCAACAGCCATTTTGTGCGCAGTAAGGTCCCACAAACACAGCAGGTGAGATGCATGACCAGTTAATCTATTATTGGTAGTAATGGTTAAAAGAAGAATGTTACCCACGGCACAGTCTAAGTAATGCAATGGGCTTTTTATATATCCATTTAAATAGACAGACAAGGCCTCGATTTAACGCACCTTACAAAAGACGGCATTTCCAACAACACCTGTGTCATTAGAAGCAGGTAGCTTCTATTCTCATCCAAATAGATGATTACTCAGTGCAGAATTTTCATGAGATTTTAATTCCAAATCTTTCTTCTCTTGATATTTTATTCTCGTTTTCTCTTCGTTTTTTGTGAACTTGCCTCTTTACACTTCTGCTTTCATCACTCTATCACCTTCTGTTTTTACTTGCTCCATCTGAGCAGAGTTGAAGATTTGCTTTCCTGTGCTGGAGAGTTGGAACTTTAATCTCCTAAGATTTCTGCTCAGGTCTGAAACCATGGTGAAGATATGTGTCAGGGGTTATGTGTCGGTTGGTAGCACTCTTGCCTTTGAGTCAGAAGATTGTGTGGTCAAACCCCATCCCAAGACTCGACTATACTCTAGGCTGACACTTGGGAGCTGTATTGTTGTGACATTGGGGGCTAAATTGGGCCACGAAGTGCCTGTTGTGTAGGCACTATACAGACTCCTAAGGACCCAAAATGGCGTCCGAGATGTGCGCACACACTTCCAGCGTGACGTGCGCAGGACGCCATATTGGTAAAAGCATTTGTGCACGCGCACTTAACGAACGTGTAAAGTAGGGAGATTATACGGTTGATCAGTGTACAACGCTGATTTAAAGGGACAGATGCGATTTTGGAATTCCACCTTCCAGCCAAAGCACTTAACCACACACAGCTGAACAGATCTTAAATGGCATGGAGGACCCCTCCCACCAGTGCTATTTAAAGGGATCATGCAGGAGTTACAGGTTAGTTGCTGGATTATTGCTTCTGGCTACTGATTCATTTGTGCCTGTTTCTGGAGGTCTCCTATACTTGAATACTAGGACTAGGGGACATAGCCTAAAAATTAGAGCCAGGACTTGCAGGAGTGAAGTTAGGAAACACATCTACACGCAAAGGGTGGTAGTAGTTTGGAATTCTCTTCTGAAAATGGCAGTTGATGCTAGCTCAGTTATTAATTTTAAATCTGAGGTTGGTAGATTGTTGTTAACCAAAGGTATTAAGGGATATGGGGCTAAGGTGGGTATATGGAGTTTGGTCAAAGATCAGCTGTGACCTCATTGAATGGAAGAACAGGCTCGAGGGGCTAAATGGCCTACTCCTGTTCCTTTCTTCCTATGTTCCTATAATAAAGTTTCAACATTCTACAGGGAGTGGGCTGGCTAACTGAGAGGCAACAGCAAGGGCACTGGCGGAGTGGCAGGTGTGGGACAGAAATGTCATCCTGCGAGAGGACAGCAGGTTCATGTTCATGGAGCCACTGCCACTTGCTGCCTCTTGTTATGCGCCACCTCCTCCTGCAAGAAAGCGGGAAGTGTGTCGGTGAGTGTCCTGCGAGGTGTTTAGGTGATGTGACTGTCATGGTTGAATAGCTGCCAGTGTGTGTGACCTGTGAGTTGTGGGTGTGAAAGGAAGCATCTGATTGGAAGAGTTGAGTTCTGATTGAAAGAGTTTGTTGGTAGGTGGGTGATGGGGGGTTTAGTGCTGAACAACCTTTATCCAATGTTTTGAAGGAACTAAACTATTTGTAAACATAAGGACAGGATCTGCATCTGTGTTTCACGTGTGCGATTTCTGATCTCCATTCAGACTCCGTTCAGTCCGTATCTTATATGATGAAAATATAAGAATCCCACAAACTTTGAGCAGCCAAGTTGTTGCTCATTAAAAATCCCAGAGTTCCCATCATCACCATGCTTCACTATATTGCAGCACAGATTAACTTCACCATTGACTTCCACCACTTCCTGCAGCCACAGTGCACCTTCCCTTTAAGAGGTGCAGGCTGCCTTTAAGTGATGCTAGCCGCTCGCGATATCGGGGCCCCCTGCTGGTGAGCAGCCACTCAACAGCGCAGGTAGGGCAGGCTGCACGCAGCAATCACTGAAATCACCAGGCAGCACCAATGTTGCGTGCTGCCTGCATCTCAATGAACGAGTGCGGGTTAATCGGGCACCGTGATCCCAGTGTCCATTTTCAGAGGTTAACCAATTTCACCCCCATTGTGTTTAAAACTCTTCATGGCCTTGCCCCCCCCTCCCCCATCTCCATAACCTTCTCCAGCCCTACATCGCCCACAAACTCTCTGTTCCTCTTACTCCGACATCTTGTGCATTGCCCTTCCCTTTGCCCCACCATTGGTGACCGTGCCTTCAGTCGCATTGACCCCAGGCTCTAGAATTCCCTTTGCTTCTCCACCTCCCTCTCCGCCTTTAGGATCTTCCTTATGACTCACCACTTTGACCAAGCTTTTGGACACCACTTCTAATATCTCCTTCTTGACGTCCATTTTTTGATTATGGCTGTGTGAAGTGTGTTGGGAGTTTCTCTATGTTAAAGGTGCTATACACGTTCTTATGTTGTTACTTGTCTTTTAGAATTACTCATGGAAAAACAATAAATTCTGGTATTCTGGCCAATATCCTTCGCCCAACATGGAAGACAGGTTAAGGGTCCACACCCAACACATTAACCTGCCTTTCCTGTTTACAGATGCTGACAGTCCTGATCTGTATTTCCACCGAGAAATGGCTGGCTTTATTTCTCTTTTTTTTAATAGATTATTTTGCATCTGTAACAAATTATCAATTAGACAACTGGGATCGACTGCCCCAGGAGGGGGTCCGACTGCCCTGGGAGGGGTCTGACTGCCCCGGGAGGGGATCGACTGCCCCAGGAGGAGGGCGACTGCCCAGGAGGGATCCAACCACCCCGGAAGGGGACCGACTGCCCCAGGAAGGGACTGAATGCCCCAAGGAGAATGAAGATGGAGCTCTGTTTGCAGAGGATGAATTGCTATGGCTATTTTTAAACCTGAATTAAGTTATTCTTTTTCAGTCAGACTTGAATTCCAAGTTCCAAATAAGAACGTTGCTGTCACTTCAAAGTCTCTGTTAGTTACGCTGGCACATATCATTGAGCATCTCCTGCGAGATGCAGTGACCAAAGCCCTCCCCGCCTTCCCCTGCCCCTCCACGGAGGTGTGGGGTACCTAAAAAGGAAAGGAGACAACAATTTAAAAAGGACAGAAATCAAATAACTTTGAAAACAATCTGAAATTCGTCAGACGTCACCGACAATTCATGGCCTGAAGATCTCTGTGGTTGGAATGTAGTGATTTATATAAACACTGGAACCTTTTCTCCACTTCCCTACTTACACTAAATCCCTATAGATCCTAATGAATAGCAATGTCCGCTTAATCTGTCAATTTTGACAGGTATCTGTGTGTGTGTTTTCCTCCATCAACACTAATTAACTGACGGATGCCTGACTCTTGCCATGAGTCTGCTCAGCATGTTGAGAATAGCATCTACTTGTTCGGCACTCTCCACAAGGAGTTCTTTTTGCCAAATTGCACCGAAGGCTTTGACTGACACTACATAGTCCCCCTGTGCAGCACACCTGTAGGTTAGACATACAGTGGAGCCTGGAAAAATTCATATTGAATCCAAGCACAGAATATGTGATGTTAGGTTGTGTACCCATGACAAGTAAAGGCCATCAGGCCCATACCTGCTCGTCCCATTTTTTGCCTGATCACATTCCCTTGTACCAACCCTTCCTCTCCTTTCACCTCCTGGAGAGATAAACAGACAAAGACCTGTAGCCAGTTCAGGAATCCTCTTGTCAAAAACTCCTTTCAAGCCCCGGGAGGTCTCAACCCATTAGTAATTGGCTGCATAGAGTGATACCACAAGTCCCGGTCAGAATGGAGATGATTGGGTAATTCCTCCGTCAATCACACTGTATAAGTGATTGGGATTGATTTTACCCACATAATTTGTATTACGTAACAATCCTCCACTCACTGCATTTTTCTGGAGAAATAATCTTGCTTTTATTGGGAGACTTTTGCTGTAGTGCTTGGCGACTGTGGTTATCTGGCTCTGCCATAAGTCCCACCCCACCTCCAACTCACTGATAGACACAGTGGTGTCAATAGACAACGTTAGACATTTCCAGAATAGTTAGTCTTACTTCCCACATGCCGTAAACATCTCACCTTCTCTAACCACTGCATTGAAGTTTTGACAGGAGGACAACCATGATCCAGGACTGTGACCTAGAAATTGGATCGCGGTGCGGGCATTTTTCAGGCGTAAAATGGACGGCTAAGGGTACAAGATGGTAGGTGGTGTGTGCGTGTGCGCATTCCGCGCCGGAAATGCGCCGCCCGCCATATTGGTAAAGGCTCCTGCATAGGCCTCCAGGGCGTGCGTGTGAAAACAGGGGGCCGAACGCCTGTTTGAGGCCCCGGTCGCTAAATTTGTTCGCCACTGACCGCAGCATGTGCTATGCATTACTCGCAGAGGCTTGGAAGCTAAACCAGCGGTCCTTACTGTGGAGCTGGGAGCCTCCTTCCCAAAAGTCTCCTACCCCTGGACTCTCCTTATGACCTCAGCCGGTTCAGAGACCTCCCAGGACCAGTGAGCTCTGGGGCCAGTGGACCAAATTCCCCATATCCCGCCATCGGCCCCTTTAGGCAGGTGGAGCGCGCGCAGTGCTGGGGCTGTGTCCCTATTCAGGTACGACCCAATTTTTATAAGTTGTATTTTTTTTAATTGAAAAACTTGAATGAAGTAGGATACCACCAAGCTCAGAAAGAATCAAAAACTTCTACAAGAAAGAAGGTGGCCGTTCGACCCATCGAACCTGTGCCAGCTCTCTGAAAAAGCTATCCATTTAGTTCCATTCCCTTGTCCTTTCCTCATAATAACTCCTATCCCTAAGAGTTGTGGAAAAGTTGGGACAAATCAACAAGTAGCAGTTGGATGATGCAAGCTTAGGTTGTAAAAGCCACGCGCGTCTTTTAAGGTAAAGTTAAAATTTATGGAATTAACGGAAAATCAACAAGTTGGATTGAAAACTAACGTCATGCTAGGAAGGAAAATGGGACAGTTGTTCAAAAAATTCTCTGAAGGAGGAGTAGAGACAAATGGAGTTCATTCAGGGGTTTGTTTGGGGTCTTCTGTCCATACTGTCCATATATAATGGGCCAGATTTTGCTGGAGCTGGGCATCTCGTTGGTAAGACTTGTTTGTGCACCTTTAGGTTTTAAAAATTTTGCCCACAAGGTTGCTGGAAGTGCGAGCTGATAACGGTGCAGCCAAGGCAACAGGGCATCGGGGACCCTGGTGAACAACGGGACAAACAGTGTCTCCTTAACCAATGAGATAAAAGGTTTGAGAAATAACCAGAAGAAGGACTGAGAAGGAGAGTGAATTAGAATGGGTGAATTCAGTGTGAAATCAGGTACAGAAAGAAAAATAAAAAGAGGGAAAGAAAAATTGGATGGAGAGAGAAAAAAAGAGACAGAAGGGAAAAGTAAAAAAAAATTAAAATTTGACATTTTTAGAATTTCCTGGAACAACTCACAACCTGAAGGAGGGTGACTTCACACTTATATTTGTTTACTTTCTGGGCAAGAGAAGTTGATTGGCAGTCATTAACGATTATCACATTGTTAAAAGGGTACTTACACTGATAATTACTAAACTTAACTTCCTGTGGCGAGTTTAATGGGCAATTAATGTGCAAATGCAGCAACTTCATGAGAATCACGGGGAGGTTAAGTGCGAGATGCCATTTTCATGAATCTAATAGCAAAGCGGCGCAAAGCGGCCAGCAACTTGTGGTGATGCACAATTCACGGGGTGTCTCTTCCTCGCTACCAAGTTGCTGGCAGATTTGCGCATTAATAACGGCGAGCATGGTTCAGACGCCGTTATTTTTTTCATCAAAACCTGGCCCACATACTGAAAGTATTTCCTGTAATCTTCAAAAGCCATTTTGCCACTGACAAGGATAAGGGATTAAAAAGCATTCAAAAAGATCTGGAACAATTAAACAGATGGGCGAAGGCATTGAAGGTGGGTTTAATGTAGATAAATGTAGGATGATGTGTATCAGAAAATAAAACACCAAACGTGTGCACATGATGAAGAGGTTCCATTAGTAAGGGTCAAGATGGAAAAGGATTTGATCATTCACTGACAGTCTCCAGGCAAACGGAAGATGTTACCAAGAAAGCTAAGATGTACCAAAAGAGTATTTGACTATAAATTCAAAAAAGTCACTCTTGACACATGTATGATCCTGGTGCAACAAACTTGGAATATGAGTTCAGTTTTGGGCACCCTCCATTTAAAAGGATATTGATTTGTTGGACGAGCGTTCAGAGAAGAACAGCAAGAACTCTAAGGTGTCAGGAGAGGCTCAGAGAGTTGAAGCTGTTTCAATGGAAAAGAAGATTGAAGGAAGATATAATCCAGGTGTTTAAAATGCAGAGACATACGTGATACAAATGTAAACAGATTATCCAATTTGGGACTGTGAGCACTCGAGGTTCAAAATTAACCAATTAGAGTGACGAGAGACAGAGAGGCATGGACTAATAGATATTCTGCAGTTTCATTTATTACCTTGGGGGTTTAGGGAGTATTTATGCAGAAATTTCTCTCGGAAGATTAATAGTTGAGTTAGAGTCCATGAAAGAGTAGATTGTAAGCTGTCTGTGCGAGGGCCGAGTGGCCTTTTTTCATTCCATACTTTCTTAAATATCTTGTTTCTTCCTCCTTAATGTTGGACTTCTAACTGGGTATAAAAGTAGACATGATAAAGGGCCATGCACTGATGTTCCAATACATTAACACGATGTTGTGTTCCGAATTGAGTCCAAAAGTCTAGCCTACCTGAATGATTCAGCCAGGTCACACAGCAGAAGTTTTCACAGATACATAAGCAAAGATTTGGGCTGGATGCGAGGAACTATTTCTTTTTTCAGAGTCATCGCCCTCCGGATCACATTACCTGCACATGTGATGGGTGTGATTCATTATTGTCCTTTAAAAGGAAATTTTGCAGGTACCTGAGTGAAGAGTATAATTCCAGTTATAGAGGGTAATTCTCTGAGATAAGGGCCCCGATATTTACTCGGGGCCAGGAAGAGAGCGGGGGTGGGGGGAGGGGGTAGGATTTCCAGACGGGAACCCTGGAAGTATGGGTTTCCGGACATCCTTGTAATTTTGACATAAGGACATCTTTTTAATTTATTCTGCAGGTCTCTCGTGTGACAGCCAGATTGACAGGCTGTGTCTGTCGTATGGGAAAGCAGCCAGGGAGCAGATGCCAGCAGGTAAGTCTGAAATTGGGGGCTTGGGGTTGGTCATCTGAGGGGGGGAGGGGGGTCATCTGAAGATTCAGTCATTGAGGGGCTCGGTCATTGGCGGCCCGGACATCGGGGAGGTCGGATATCAGGGGGCTCAGTCATCGGGGGGATCGAACATCGGGGAGGTCAGACATCGGGGGGATCGGACATCGGGGGATTCAGACATCAAGAGGTCGGACATCGGGGGCTCGGTCATCGGGGGCTCGGTCATTGGGGGGTGTCGGAGATCATGGGGGATCAGAGATCACAGGGGGGTCGGAGATCGTGGAGGGGGTCAGAGATCGTTGGGGGGGGTGTCGGTCGTCGGAGGGGAGGGTCAGTCATCAGGGGGGCGTCGGAGATCGAGGGAGGGGGTCGGAGATCATGGGGGGTCGGAGATTGTTGGGGGGTTGGAGATCGTGGGGGGGTCAGAGATCATGGGGGGTCGGAGATCGTTGAGGGGTCGGAGATCGTGGGGGGGTCAGAGATCGTTGGGGAGTTGGAGATCGTGGGGGCGGTCGGAGATCATGGGCTGGGAGTCGGATATGGGGGGGTGGTGGGGTCCGCCAACCGCATATGTGGGATTGCGGTAGGTAGGCTTGTTGGGCCTGGAGGAAACACTCCTGCTGCTCCTTGACCACGAGCAGTGCAATAAAGGCATTTAACTGTTGATCTGGGCCTTCTCGCAGAATCCCGGCCGCCCAAAGTTAAAAATAAAAACCTATTAAAATGGAGGCCCGCAGCCTCCTTAAAAGATTTTACTGATCGACCTGTCTCCTGAGAGCAAGTTGGTCGCCCACTCCTCGACCCGCCTCCGTTAAAACCGGAAGTGGGAGGGTTGGGGTCGGGTTTTACATTTTCACAAATTTTACCTTCCCACCCGTCCACAACCCACCCGTTCTTGGGGGTTAAAATTGATCCCATGGTTTCCTGGGATTTTGCTTGACTACCACAGAGAGTCGGAGAGGAATTTTCCTGAGGTTTTCCTGAATTGGTCAGTTTTTGTTTTCCTCTGTTCTTTTCCGTCTCCCTGGAGATTGTGTGGTTAGTGGGTGGGCCAATGGTGTACTTGATTATGCCATGTTTGGATAGGGTAGGCTTGATGGGCCCGATGGTTTTTACCCAACCTTTTTTTCACATTTTCAGATTGGCTTTCACCAGAGAACACGGGAGAAATTCCAGGCTCAGTCAAACTGGCCCAAAAGTCCATAGCATACAGGAGGTCAGTGGGTAGTGTGCTTAGAAGAAACTCAAAGCAGTAAGCAATGTGGTAAAGTGTGGCCAACCTACTGAGAGTTGCCATTCGGAATAGATAAGCACAAACCAATTCGGCAAGAAATGTTTTAGGAGTTCTGTGAGCTGTACGTGAGAAGTGAAAAATAGTGAATGCAATTTTGATCCTGCAAAAAGCTGCTGGACATGAAATGGGGAATTACGCTGCTTTCTTGCAGCAGCAACATCAATAGGTTTATTTTTAAATTTGTTCTTGGGATGTAGGCAACACTGGAAAGGCAGTATGCTTTGCACATTCTTTATTGAGAGTCAACCACGTAATGTGGGACTGGGGTGAAATTTAGATCAGATTGGGTCGGGGTCTCAATTGAACCAGTTGGGTTTTTACAACAACCCAACGGTTCTATGGTCATTTTCTCTTAATGTCAGGGCACAAATAATCTGATTTATTGAATTCAATTATAACTTGCCAAGGTGGGATTTGAACTCATGATTTCTGGGTTACTAATTCAGTACCATAGCCACTTGGTTACTGTACCCGTTTTAGATGTGGTGCGAGTGGAGAGCTACAATGCTGTAGGGCAGGAGACAGCAATGTTATGCACATGCATATTCAAATTCAACACACTGCAGCATTATTTCCCATATTGAACACCCAGTTGATGTCAGCATCGAAGTAGAAGGTCAGTAAAGTTCCCTGTACTCTGTACAACAAGATACTCCAATCCTAATTAGCCCCAAAGTTTCCATCCCCATGTCAACTATTCTTATGGTCTCTCCGAGCGAGATGCCAATTTAGTAACAGAGGATGGATCCGTTCAAGTTCCTAATTATAAGGGGGTGCAATTGGTCTTGGCCTTTAGTGTGGAAAAAGGCAACTGCCAATGGGCAGCCCATTTTACACCACATTCGATTTTCTCTTCTACTGACTTCAATGGAAACGATTCACTATTACCTGTTTCCTGCTACTGGTCAAAACCAATTTTACCCCCGAACAGACTGGATATTCTTTACTGATATTCTAGTAGTCATGAATTGCAGTGTAAAGCCAAGCAGGATGTAGCAATAGCTGGCAGACACATTGAGGTAGAATTTACGCAGGGGTTCCTCGATCTCCCACTGTAACTTCAGCAGGAAGCCTGGAGACACGGTGTAAACAGAAGTTTATGTGGCTTCCCTGGTGTTTCCACCAAAGTTACAGTGGGAGATCAGGAGACCCCCCCCCCCCACAGCGGAAATTACCGGTGACTGGCTCTAAGGAGGCCTAGCGAAGCAAAATATTATTTGCCACACTGCCACCGAGACTACGCTCCTCTTAGGTTGTGGTGAAGGCACATTATTGGGTCGCACAATACACTGTATCCAGCTTCTGTTGTATCTGAGTGCATTTTCCTGACAGACACTAGCTACAGTGAGAAAGAATCCTGTGGTCCTGATACTGTGAACCTTCACCTTAAGCAGTACAAATTAAAGCTGTGTGACAAATGAGAACCGACCCAATACATTGGGGAGAAATTGGTTAGTGCCCAACAACAGGCGCAAAACAGTCGGTGGGCCCGTAGAGGTCAGCCAGACGATGGCCCAAAATTGTACCTCGGGCCTCATTGCTGTGAAACTGGCAAGTTGCGGGCGCCAATTGGGCCTCCCAATGCAGCTTGCTAGTTGGGCCCAGCACTAAACCAGTTGGTTCAGACACTGGCAACAGCCCTCAGATAGCTCCTGCTCCTCTTGGCTCCACGTTAAGGTAAATGAAAATAAGTTTACTTGCCTTGTCTTTAGCGGCCTCCAGCAGCCCTTTAAGGATCGCACGTTTGGCAACTCTAGACCTGGAAAAACTAATCGGAGCCCGGGCAGTGCAGTTTTTGACCAATTTCAGATTGGGATCCTTAAACAGGGGTTCGGTGCCTCAGTAGCATATGGAGGGGTCTGTCACCTGTATAAGGCAGCCGCCAGGTATGCCTGAATATAGCTCAAACCAATATGCGTTGGACGTATTTCAGGCACTCTTGGGGCGCAGGACATTGACCTGCAAAATTGGGCACCTTTTTGCCTCCATTTGGCGCCCAAGAAACGGGTGAAACAAAGTCCAATTTTACATCCATTGAGCCGTCTCATACAAGACATGCTTCAAAACTTTAGGAATATTTGATCATTGTTGTGAGAAATAGGGTCTGGAAGAAATTCTAATAAAGCTTTGCTGATAACTGATCCCAGTGTTAGGACACAGAAGAATCCAGAATGAGTTCTGTTTAAGTGTTCACTCAGACTTGATCTAAATTCATACGCTCAAACAGTTTGATGTCCTTGGACATTAAATCATTTCAATTGCATCTGGAGAACTGAGCTGGTGTTCTTAGGGGTTTAGCTAATGAAATGAAGTTTGTACAGCACCTACCTGTTGCCCCCTTGATTGTTCCCTCCCTTCCTCCAGCATTGTTGGGAGTCTGTTCCCTTCCCAGCACTGATGGGGTGCACTATGTGGGTTCCCTCACTATCCAGAGTTCTCTATAGATACATACCTTATATTGCCACACATACTATTTATCTATTCTCTGGACAAAATGCCCAGGCATTCCAAATCCTTCACCATTGGTACTGGGTCAACGTTGAAGTGGATTTATATGTAATTCAGTACATAACATGCGCCACTGTTGATCTGTAAAATTTCTTTTTTACACAGGTTTCAAACGTCAAACCAAGTCCCTCTCTATTGTTTAAAAAACTTTAACTAATAACTAATCTTGAGGAGAAAAAATATCTGATGGCTTAATGGGTAAATGCACTAAAAGACCAAAAAACTCTCAGGTCTCATCACTCGGTCTTTGCTGAGAAAGCTGATCTCAGCTAAAATGACAGCAGAGACGCTATAATTGGTCTCAACGCCTCTGTGCTGGGAAGGGGGTGAGAAAAACCAGCCAAGGTTCCTGCTGCTACTCACCAGCTAGTAACTCCCACTGGAAAGTCTCCATGTGTGGATTTTCGGAAGAGGGCAGCACTGAGGTCAGTTGTGATTGCACTTATGAATGAATAGCCCTCTGAGACTAACTATCGAAACTCACAGAAATAATGGACGCTGGACTGAAGTATTGGAAGCCTCCACTACCCAATGAGCCTCATTGCAGTATGATTCAGACACACAGAATGAAATGCCAGCAACTGCAAATACGTGGAATAACTAATGAGGATGCTATCCCTGAAAAGGTGGCCAAACAAGAAGTCCTGTAGATGGTGTGGCAAATAAGATCATTATGCAAGACACTGCAGCTCTAAGCTACTAGAAGACAGATTGCAGTACAAACTGATCATGCCCACGTCTCTTGAACAAAGCACAGCCAGAGAACGATTTGACCAAACAAAGCCACATGGACATCACCTCACTCAGCACAGATGATGAATATTTTTACATTGGCCTAGAGATATGACGGGGTGCAGGGATATATCTCTGTACCTGAATGGTGAGGCCCGAGGTGCCCCCGATCGTGGGCCTCGGGCCTCAGTTCCATTGAGTCAGCTGGTGGCCGAGAGTAATGGGGGGATTGAAGATTAGGCCGATGCCACGCCAGCAGCACCCTTCAGGTAAGTGAGGAAGAGGGGGCGATCGGGTCAGGCTCGTAATGAGGGTGCACATCCTGCCCACCATATTGAATGCTTAGGAGACTGTTCAGCACTCGAAAAACGGGCGCTGCACAGCCAAATTTCTAGGCCATCGTGTGCAATGTCATTCTACTCCACACAACTGAGGTTATTGTATGCAACACTCCTGTGAAAGTTACGGTTGACTATGGAGCCTGTGTAAAAAAAAAGATAGGGAGGGGCAAGGCTGCGGAGGGCTATGAAGACAAGGATCTGGTGCTCCCACTGCAGTTATCACATTACAGGAGCCCCAAATGGAAATTTGGCCAGATAGGTCAATAGGCCTGATTCAAGGCCCTGCCCGGTTTTTTTTTATTCGTTCATGGGATGTGGGCGTCGCTGTCGAGGCCGGCATTTATTGCCCATCCCTAATTGCCCTTGAGAAGGTGGTGGTGAGCCGCCTTCTTGAACTGTTGCAGTCCGTGTGGTGACGGTTCTCCCACAGTGCTGTTAGGAAGGGAGTTCCAGGATTTTGACCCAGCGACGATGAAGGAACGGCGATATATTTCCAAGTCGGGATGGTGTGTGACTTGGAGGGGAACGTGCAGGTGGTGTTGTTCCCATGTACCTGCTGCTCTTGTCCTTCTAGGTGGTAGAGGTCGCGGGTTTGGGAGGAGCTGTCGAAGAAGCCTTGGCGAGTTGCTACAGTGCATCCTTGATGTCAAGGGCAGTCACTCTCACCTCACCTCTGGAATTCAGCTCTTTTGTCCATGTTTGGACCAAGGCTGTAATGAGGTCTGGAGCCGAGTGGTCCTGGCGGAACCCAAACTGATCATCGGTGAGCAGGTTATTGGTGAGTAAGTATCGCTTGATAGCACTGTCGACGACACCTTCCATCACTTTGCTGATGATTGAGAGTAGACTGATGGGGCGGTAATTGGCCGGATTGGATTTGTCCTGCTTTTTTGGACAGGACATACCTGGGCAATTTTCCACATTGTCGGGTAGATGCCAGTGTTGTAGCTGTACTGGAACAGTTTGGCTAGAGGCGCAGCTAGTTCTGGAGCACAAGTCTTCAGCACTACAGCCGGGATGTTGTCGGGGCCCATAGCTTTGCTGTATCCAGTGCACTCAGCCGTTTCTTGATATCACGTGGAGTGAATCGAATTGGATGAAGACTGGCTTCTGTGATGGTGGGGATATCGGGAGGAGGCCGAGATGGATCATCCACTCGGCACTTCTGGCTGAAGATGGTTGCAAACACTTCAGCCTTGTCTTTTGCACTCACGTGCTGGACTCCACCATTATTGAGGATGGGGATGTTTGCAGAGCCTCCTCCTCCCGTTAGTTGTTTAATTCACAACTGGATGTGGCAGGACCGCAGAACTTTGATCTGATCCGTTGGTTGTGGAATCGCTTAGCTCTGTCTATAGCATGTTGCTTCCACTGTTTAGCATGCATGTAGTCCTGAGATGTAGCTTCACCAGGTTGGCACCTCATTTTTAGGTATGTCTGGTGCTGCTCCTGGCATGCTCTTCTACACTCCTCATTGAACCAGGGTTGATCCCCTGGCTTGTTGGTAATGGTAGAGTGAGGAATATGCCGGGCCATGAGGTTACAGATTGTGCTGGAATACAATTCTGCTGCTGCTGATGGCCCACAGTGCCTCATGGATGCCCAGTTTTGTGCTGCTAGATCTGTTCTGAATCTATCCCATTTAGCACGGTGGTAGTGTCACACAACACGTTGGATGGTGTCCTCAATGCGAAGACGGGACTTCATCTCCACGAGGACTGTGCGGTGGTCACTCCTACCAATACTGTCATAGACAGATGCTTTTGCGACAGGTCGATTGGTGAGGACGAGGTCAAGTAAGTTTTTCACTTGTGTTGGTTCGCTCACCACCTGCCACAGGCCCAGTCTGGCAGCTATGTCCTTCAGGACTCGGCCAGCTCGGTCAGTAGTGGTGCTACCGAGCCACCCTTGGTGATGGACATTGAAGTCCCCCACCCAGAGTACATTTTGTGCCCTTGCTACCCTCAGTGCTTCCTCCAAGTGGTGTTCAACATGGAGGAGGACTGATTCATCAGCTGAGGGAGGACGGTAGGTGGTAATCAGCAGGAGGTTTCCTTGCCCATGTTTGACCTGATGCCATGAGATTTCATGGGGTCCAGAGTCAATGTTGAGGACTCCCAGGGCCACTCCCTCCTGACTGTATATCACTGTACCGCCACCTCTGGTGGGTCTGTCCTGCCGGTGGGACAGGACATACCCAGGGATGGTGATGGAAGAGTCTGGGACGTTGGCTGAAAGGTATGATTCTGTGAGTATGGCTATGTCAGGCTGTTGCTTGACTAGTCTGTGGGACAGCTCTTCCAATTTTGGCACAAGTCCCCAGATGTTAGTGAGGAGTACTTTGCAGGGTCGACTGGGCTTGGTTTGCCGTTGTCGTGTCCGGTGCCTAGTGGTCTGATGTCGGGTGGTCCGTCCGGTTTTATTCTTATTATGACTTTTCGTAGTGAGATTTTACAACTGAGTGGCTTGCTAGGCCATTTCAGAGGGCAATTAAGAATCAACCACATTGCTGTGGGTTTGGAGTCACATATAGGCCAGACCGGGTAAGGACGGCAGGTTTCCTTCCCTAAAGGTCCATTTATTTCAATGGATGGAAGAACGTGCTGGCCACGTATCAGTAAGTTGATCTCCATGCTCAAATTCCCCATGTGCTCTTCTCTCAGATGGAGCTCAGTACCGGGAGCCCAAAGTTGTAGCATTTATCCCGGATCCCCACAGAGGTTCCCAAACATCACCACAACTGGTGCACTTGTCTACGCAATTAACTCTGTTCCAACGGCACAAAATGCCTCTGCAATGGACAAGTTGATCACTGACTACCTTGCTCTCTTCCAAGACATCGGGCTCGATTTTCGGACGTCCGAGACGGCGGGTTCGTGGCGGGGGGGGCTCCGAAAATCGGGGAGTCCTGGGGCGGGTCCGGAGCCCGGCTCCAACCTGCCCACTTCCGGGTTTCCCAGTGACGCGCTTAGATGCGTGCGCAGCCCCTGCATGTGGGACTCCCACCGGCAATTAAAGCCAGTTGAAATGGACGTGTTGCAGCCACCAGCCTGTGGCAGCTGCAAAGGTCCATTTGACAGGTCGGGGTGGGGGAGACCCTCACTCATTGCAGGAGGCCACCCTGTCACTTTGGACAAAGTTTGGCCTCCACCACCCTCCTCCTAACAATAAAATTCACCAACTTGGAACCTCAACCCCGGTGTCCAGACACATTTACCTACCTTGCGGACCCCCTCAAATGTACATCTTCCTGATGGGGACCGCTATTGCTGCAGTCATGACCTCCTTGGAGGCCGAACAGCATCACCAGCCTCGCCGGCCACGCCGTCCACCTCTGACACGTGGAGCTCCACAACAGAGTGCCGTGACACATCCACCTGCACAGCAGGAGAGAGGGCAACCGCAGAGAGAGATGCGTCGCAGAGGGCACTACCCTCGCCACAGGATCTACAGACTGAGGCTCAGCTTCCTGGACCTCTCTGAGGAGCAGTGCACATGGAGGCTCAGAGTCACTCGACATGTAGTCGTGGACATCTGCAGCCTCCTTCATGCCGAGCTGCTCCCAGCTGGCCTGAGCACCATATTCTTACCTGTCGCTGTCAAAGTCACCACTGCCCTCAACAACTTCTCCTCCGCATCCTTCCAGGGTGCCACCGGGGACATCGCCAACGTCTCTCAGTCGTCTGCACAAAAGAGCCCTGCAAATACACCTACACCCACTCTGCAATGACACAATGGGTGGCATCAGTTGTGGGTCTTCATAGTGATCCTCAGGAAAGGGCATTATTGCACAAACCAGACAAGATTTGCAAAGACGTGGCAGTAGTGGTGACAATATAATATGTAATGTGAGTTGGTCAGAAATCAAATATAAGTAAAAACCATGACAAACCCTCAAACACCCTTGTGCATCCCCTTCATGCTCACGACACGTTTGCCTTACGTTTCCTACTGCACATATGTGATGCATGCCCTGTGGCTGCAGCACAGGTAGTGGCAGGTTGAGTGAGGCTGACCGTGAAAGAGATGCATGAGAGGGTGAGTATGAGATAGAGCCATGAGATTGTATGAGGATTGGGTTGAGTGGTAGTGGCGGGATGAGTACTGGCAAGGTGAGTAAGTGTAGGTAAGATGAGGATGAGCTTTGAGTGGGTGTGAGGAGTGATGTGATAGAGTAGTGTTGGCAATGCAGGAGGAGATGTGGGGTGGGGGCGGTGATGTGGCAGACGGAGTGTAGGGGAATGAGTAAGTGTACTCACTTCGGCTGACCTACTTAGGTGATTGAAGCGCCTCCTGCACTGTGTGCAGGTGCGCGATATGTTGGTGGCGCTGGCGACCTCCTCTGCCACCTCGAGCCAAGCCTCCGTGGTGGCAGAGGCAGGCCACTTCCACCCATCTGCCAAGAAGAAGATCTCTGTCCTCCCCCTCCTCCTCACCCCATCTAGTACGACCTGGAGTGAGGCATCTTTAACCTGGGAGTAGCCTTCCCCCTGGGCTGCTCCATGCTGTAATTTTGGCTCCTTTCTGCAGCATCAGTCAGTGGAGGACTGCCCCTTTAAATAGGGCTCCTCCAGCTGACAGCCTATGATGCGGCTGCGCAGTCCGCCCGCTGCGCAGCTTTCCAACGCGAAACCCGGAAGCAAAGGTAAGCGCCTTTAATTAGGCTGCGATCGCGTGTGGAGCACCCCGAATTCACCGAGCACGTTACCCACACGCCCAGTCGACCCCCCGCTGCTAACCCGCCTCCCTCCTAATATCGAGCCCATAGTCACCTCAAAGATTTTCAGGTCCAACTCAAATAGCCAGAGCAGCCTTGCTGGTAATAACTGGTTTCTGCAGGCCTGGTACACTTCCTACCTCTAACCTCCTAAGGCAGATAAGGTGCAAAAATTAAGCCATTTGTGTCATAAGTAATAGGATCAGGAGTAGGCCATATGGCCTACTCATTGTACTCCCACATGGATAGTAAAAATATACCTTGATTCTAGAACACATTCTAGTGGATGATATCCAGCATTGAATCAACTTTTGAGAATACTGTAGCTGCTTGAAATTAAATTTTCATCACTAGCCTGACTTACTTTGAAGCAAAGCTCTGGGTTTACCTCATCTGTACCATTTAATGACTTATACAGCTCAGTGAGGTCTCCACTTAAGCTTTTCTCTAGACTGTACAGCTTGAGCTCTTTAATCTTTCCTTACAGTGGTCGTACATTCTTTATAAGCAACAGCAACTCCATTTAGACGGCAACTTTAATGTAAAAGTTGTCCAAGGCATTGTCCAAAATAAGCATATGGAAACCAGACGCTGAGCCGGGAAGGGAGAAATGAGGAGAGGTGACCGAAAGCTTGGTCAAAGACACAGCTCTTGAGGAGGTTTCTAAAGGAGGAGAGAGAGAGAGATGGAGAGGTGGGAGATTTAGGGAGGGCAAACTGGAGAGTAGGACCCAGGCAGCTTTAGGCTCAGCCCCCAATGGTGGGGCAAAGCACAATGGGATAGACTTTGATTGTGCGATAGTGTAAAATGGGTGATAGTGAGTTGGCAGCCCGTTTTATATCTCTCCCTACTTTTACGGAAATAAAAAAGATGGAAATAAAAATCGGGAGAGATATAAGATGGGCTTTCTCTCATTTTGTACTACCACACAATGTCTCCTGCTTCCAGAGAAGGTTTTTTTTGACATTCTTTTGTTAAGCAACCTTGTCTGTTTAATAGATCTCATGATTTTTCTCGAGCAGAGTCCAACGTTTACTCCATAAGGGCCTATTGAACAATCCCATTGTTAGTGAAACACCAGTTGAGCTGTACGGAGTTGCTTGGTAGCTTCTGAGAAACCGATAAAGAATAGTTGAATGGGCTTGGGCTCCTTGTGCAGAGCTCCACCCATTGGCGTTTGAGCACTGAGGTCAATGGGTTCCATAGGATTCTCCGTCCATTGAAAGGGTCCATTGATCCCCACGCTGAATTCCAAATATGCGCTCCCAACAGGCAATGTTCAACACCAGGAACAGAAAATTTACCCCACAGAATCTCTGGCTCATGGTTTTCCTTCCATCGTAATGGTGCAAAGTGCTTCCTTAAACGTGGTACACAACCTTCTGGTTACCCCAGCTTCTTGCTATGGCTGCCTAACTTTATAGATTTCAAAGTCAAGATTTCTTTTGCAGGAGCAAATTATTGGGGGTAATTTTAACCCTCAAGAATGGGTGTGTGGGGGTGGGTATGAGCTTTTTGGAGCAGGATCGCATCCCAGCTCCAACGCGCCCACTTCCGGGTTTAACCCAGGTGCGTTAGGATGTGCGCGCAACAGAAACCTGAGAGTCCCATCCTCACTTAAAGCTGATAGTTAAAGGGGCAATGTACCTCATTGCGATGATTGAGGCACTTAATCTTTTTGTGTATTACAAATATCAAACAAATTTAACCTCACCTGTTGGGATTTCTCATCGCTTCCGATTCACGTCAGGTGAAAGCAGGTGGGAAGGGCCGGATCCGTGAGGTGAGTGTCTTTATTGCACTGCTTGTGGGCCCGGAGGAGCAGGAGTGCTTCATCCAGGCCCAACAAGCTCACCTGGCGTAACAGGAACCCGTGATCGGTCGATACCCACCCCCGCCGCCTTGATACTGGACCCCACCAACCCCCCCCCCGCCTTGATACTGGACCCCGCCCCCCCCCCCGGCCGATGCTGGAGCCCCCTGATGCTGGACCCCCCGATCTTCTTCAAGGCCCACCCGATGTTGTCCACGTCCCCCACCCTTCCGATTTCTTCCACAGCCCACGATCTCTCTCCCCCCTCACCAATTGGCAGTTCCTTTCACTTCACCAGCCTGTCAATCTGGCTGCCCGGTGCGTGGGAAACCCGGAAGCACAAATACTTACCTTCGATTGAGTTGCGATCGCAGATTGCCACGCACTCATTTGGCTTCTGGGTTTCCCGCGGGAGAGACGCTGGGTTCCCGGCTCCCAGCTAAAATCATGCCCATTGTATCAGTGACATTTGAACTTGCTCACACTCTCTACCATCCCCCGCGTTCAAGTGAAACAAAAGAACATTGTTATGTATTTGGAGTTTGGCAGAGAATTTCTCCTGTAATCCTCAAATATTAATATAACTCAAAAATATCATATTAATCCCCCTGACTAATGAAGTAACCTGCTCCGCTTTCTGTTGTCACGCTCCATAATCTAAGTAGGAATTCAAATCTCTTTATCTGCTGCTCTCATCATGGTCCAACTGTGATGTGCTATAATGCAATATCTTTCAATGATTCACCCTTTTCTTTTCCTGTGCCAAGTACGTCCCCTTGGAACTATATTACTGGGATCATTGAGACTAAACCTTCTGGTTCTCAGAATTTTATTGTTCCTCTGAATTTCTCTCTCTCTTGTTCCTCCTAAGCTTCAACTAAGTAATCCCACAAGCTCTTCCTTCTTTCTGCATCCTTGCTTTGTTGAAATCAAGATTCATTGCACCATCTCCTACTTCAACTCATTCTCCCCCAGCCACCCGAGACTATAGGATTCCTTACCTCCCTCGGACTTCCCTTCCTCCTACAGGTTTTTAGAGCCCACATCTGGTATACAAATCGCTATTTCTTGTTTCACCTTCTCTCCTTGCTCTTTTCAACCTTGATGTTGTCTTCCTCCCTGGCCGTACACCTAAGCTTCTCAATTAAAAATAAATGAGCAGCAGGTCCTTTTGGGCTTCAAACAAAAATAAAAGTAATCTTGAGTTTGGCGGAGAATTGATACTGTAGTTCTCCGGGGTTAATATAAAGTCAAGGCGGGCTGGAGCAGTCTGCTGCCATCTTTGATGTGCGCAAATGGCTGCTTTGTCAGCAGTAATGTCCTTATAGATTGACATTTTATAAGCAGAGATTTCTGTCTTTCAAGCAAGAAATTCCGACAGCACAGGACTGTAAGATTAAGCTGGACTGAAGGGACTCTCCAGTTTTGTTTTAAATCTGATTCAATTGTCTACCACTCGTTGACTAACAGATTGCCCCGGAAGTGGAGGCTTTTGCTGATTGTCCGCTTTGGTCTGTCCAACATTGACACCATTTTAGTGTGGCTATCATTTACCAACCAGCATCACATCAAATGATGCTCGTGAATGGCAGTGGCACCAAAGTGATGTTAGTTTTAGTTCTGAAGTGAGCTCCCCCCTACAACATATTTTCTCCCCTTCCCTCATGCAGGGGTAAAGTTCGACCAGTGTCAGTAGCCTCCCAGTACCTTGCGCCAATAGCCATTTTTCATTTATGTTTTTATGTGGACAAATGCAGATGCCAACTTGGACACAGCAAGATCCCACAAACAGCAAATAAGATGAATGGCCAGTTAATGTGTTTTTTATGGTGTTGGTCAAGGCAGGAATGTTGGTCAGGGCTCTGGGAGAACTCCCGGCTCTTTTTCAAATCGTGCCAACTGAACAGGAATAGAAAACAACACAAAAAAGTATTTTAACATGCTATATGTGTGTGTGTGTTTGCTTGCGTGTGTGTGTGTAAGTGTGTGTGTGAGTTTGTGTGTGTGCATGTGTTTGTGTGTGAGTCTGCTTGTGTGTATTTGTGTGTGTTTGTGAGTGTGTGTGAGAGTTTGTGCATATGTACATGTTTGTGAGTGTATCTGCGTGTGTATATTTGTATGAGTGTGTGTGCCTGCATGTGTGTCTGCATGTGAGTGTGTGTGTCTGTGTGTGTGTATTTGTGTGTGTGTCTGTATTTGTGCGTGTGTGTATTTGTGTGTGTGTATTTGTTTATGTGTGTCTGCATGTATGTATGTGTGAGTATGTGTGTCTGCGTGTGTGTATCTGTGTGTGTATTTGTGTGTGTGTGTGTCTGTGTGAGTTTTTGTGTGTCTGCGTGTATGTGTGAATGTGTGTGTCTGCATGTGTGTGTGTCTGCGTATGTGTATGTGTGAATGTGTGTGTCTGCGTGTGTATTTGTGTGTGTGTGAGTTTTTGTGTGTTTATGTGTGTGTGTGTCTCTGCGTGTGTGTGTGTGTTAGTGTGTATGTGTGAGTGTGTGTGTCTGTGTGTGCGTATGTGTGAATGTGTGTGTCTGCGTGTGTGTATGTGTGTATGTGTATGTGTGTGTGTGTGTGTCTGTATGTGTGTGTGTGTGTCTGCGTGTGTGTATGTGTGTATGTGTATGTGTGTCTGTGTGTGTGTGTGTGTATGTGTGTGTATGTGTGTGTGTGTTTGCGAGCACGAGAAATTCCAGTTTGATCTCGCTCAGTGATGTCACCACTAGTTAAATCATAAACTGTTACCCTCACTCGATGCTGTTAGCATTTAATATTGTTGAGTAAAATGATCCAAATCCCGATAAGTCCACCCCTAGCATCTGACTGTTTTTTAAATAGTTATTACTTTATTGATTATATTTTACATCAGTTCGACTGTTCATTGTAGTCTCTAATTAATTGTAAATACTTACGTGGCCCCATCTAAAAGAAGGAAAGGAATCAGTTATTACTGCCACACATTTCCACACTGGCAATGCCTTTCACAGGGAGCTGGTTTTATATCAATGCTCAGTAGGTGGTGCTCTAAGTACTTAGCAACCACAGCACAATACAGCTCCTAGTCAGCAAGTTGGAGACGGAAACCAGTCAGTGACTCAAGAGGGAAGCAGCTTTCTACAAAGAAATAGTTTAAGGCCATTGTTGTTGATGGTTTAGGCAACAAAAGAATCTGTAAGTTACCATCTCCAGGATTCAACAGTTCTTATTAATTTATTCCCAATGTGCACTGTCACCGTGGAGATATAAAACAAACCCAGGAATGCTGGAAATGCAAAATTGAACAGAAAGTGCTCCAGGTACACTTCAGGTCAGTCAGCATCTGAAAGAGAGAAAAAAGGTCAGCGCTTTTGGTGTCAGAACTGACTGAGTCAGAGTGGCCTTAGCTGCTTTGTAGGACTGACCAGAGAGGAATAAAGAAGGGAACGAGAAATTGAAGCTAACGATAAAGAAGGGAAGCTGATGTGAAGGAAAAGGAGGAGCAGCAGAGAGAGAGAAAGAAAAAGAAGCAAAGGAGGGGAGGAGGAGACAGAAAGCGTTTTGTTTTACTAAACTTACCAGTGTCCTTAGCGAATGAGGAGGGGGAGGCTATGAGAACTATTTTGGTAAGGCCTGTCCTGACAATTTGAAATGATCGAGTTCAACCCAATAAACAAAGTTTGAGGCCACCGATATAACCAGCAATGGCCCAAATGTGCATACGTGCAGGAGTTTGCCTCCAAGGAATAAACTGACCATATTTATTTCAGACAGAGTCTGGGAGGAGGTACAGAGGTGGGTGGTTGACTGAAAACTCACTCATTCATTAAGTGAGAACAACACCGAGCAGGTGCTAAAAATCCTCTTTTGTTTTAATTTAGTTGCACTCAGTTGGCTGGGCAAGAGTGAGAGGGAGGGAGAGCAGCAGGAAGGAAAAACAGGCAGAGGATGAGGGAATAAAGAGAGAAAGGGACTGACTAACAAAATGACAGGAATTAAAGGCTAGCAGAGAAACCGAGAGGGGCGGGGAAAGCAATGACAGAAACTGCAGAAAGAGCGGGATAGGAACAGACACCTTAGGATATATTTTCCAGTCTAAATACTGAACGTGACCAGAACACGATAAAACTTTCACTTGCACGACTCGTGCAGGATCGACCCCACTGGAATCCTCCGGATTGGTCCTTATTTTAAAGGACAGCTATCGGCTTGCACTGGGCCTAGCATGGGTGCTTGTTAAAGAAGTGGGGGTGAGGGACTTATTCAGCATTTAAAAGGTCAGTGCAGCACAATTAAACAGATGTAGCCACTTATCTTCACATGGGGGGAAATTCTTCTTCAGCCTTTCTAAACGTTATCCGGGGCAAAAGAAAGGGCTGGCAAAATAAACATGGAGGCAGGAAATGGCTGTGGGCAGGTGATGGAGGGGCAAAGTACCCCAACTCATGTTTGATGATGGCAAAGCGCAGGTGCTGCTGCATGAGGTGGTTGCAAAAACGGTCTCCCTCTTTGGCACCCCAGGGTGCCTTCCCTAGAGAGGGCAGTGCAGCATACCTGACAGCAGGTGGCAGTCAGCTCCAAGAACACTTAAGAAGCTCGACACCATCCAGGACAAAGCAGCCCGCTTGATTGGCACCCCATCCACTACCCTAAACATTCACTCCCTTCACCACCGGCGCACCGTGGCTGCAGTGTGTACCATCCACAGGATGCACTGCAGCAACTCGCCAAGGCTTCTTCGACAGCACCTCCCAAACTCGCAACCTCTACCACCTAGAAGGACAAGAGCAGCAGGCACATGGGAACAACACCACCTGCAAGTTCTCCTCCAAGTCACACTCCATCCCGACTTGGAAATGTATCGCCGTTCCTTCATCATTGCTGGGTCAAAATCCTGGAACTCCCTTCCTAACAGCACTGTGGGAGAACCTTCACCACACGGACTGCAGCGGTTCAAGAAGGCAGCTCACCACCACCTTCTCAAGGGCAATTAGGGATGGGCAATAAATGTTGGTCTCGCCAGCGATGCCCACACCCCAAGAACGAATAAAAAAACACCACAGAACCTGGGAAAAGAGTGAATGATGGCACACCTTAAGGAATCTGCCAAGATAAGACTACCCAACAGTGCCACTTTCCATTTAGATGGCCCAGTTATGCAAGCCACAAGGTATTGCCCATTTACTGTTGGCCCATGCCAAGCCTTCACGCAATCCTACAGCTCTTTCACTGCTCTGCATGCATGCCATACTCCAGCAGGGCACGCATTGAAGCTGCAACTTACAGTTGAAAGCCTTGGCACAATGACATCTCTCAAGAGCTTCACGTATCAAATCATTATGCATTGTTACTTATCAACACACAGCATGGGCTGCAGGTTGGGCACATGTCTATGTATGTCAAGACTATTCTCTGATTTCACAAAAAGATTGAATGTAATACAAGGGAACAGACCCAAACTGGAGAGGGGGCTCAGAAATCGCAAGCCATTGATTCCCTTGGAGGTGGGCATCTTGGACAACCTTGTAAATAAGATAATGGAGGGAGTATGAGGAAGTGTAGCCACAGGCCTCCCTCAATCTTAGAGCTAGTATCATCCTGCTCTTATGTCTTCTCACACCCTCCCACACAGACATACACACACCATGCAAGCACCGCACGGACTGCAATGCAATCTATGTTGGAAGATGTGTCATGCAGCCAGCATTGTAACATTTGTCCCTGTACTCTCATTGTAGGTCTCAAAGTTAGTAACTGCCAATGGTCGAGAACAAGAAGCATTCTCACAGTGCATGAGGGGCTAGAAATTCGGCCGTGTAGCGCCCATTGTTTCGATGCTACCCCGCCTCCTGAAGTTCCAAAATGGCATCCAGGATACGCACGCTTCTAGCGTTACGTGCACTGGACGCCATCTTGGTAAAGGGTTTCGCACACGAGCAGATAACGAACGCCGGCGGCATGTGAAGTAGGGAGAATATGTGTTAGATCAGTATGCAATGCTGATTTAAAGTGATAGGCACCATTTTGGCTCTTAAAGCTCGACTCAATGCATTGCTTAACCACGAACACCTGAACATGTCTTAGACGGCCTAGAGGACCCACCACCAGCGCTATTTAAAGGGACCATGCAGGATTTACAGGTTAGTTGATGGACTATTGCTTCCGACTGCTGATGCATTTGTACCTGTTTCTGGAGGTCTCCTATACTTGAATACTAGGACTAGGGGACACGGCCTAAAAATTAGAGTCAGGTCTTGCAGGAGTGAAGTTAGGAAACGCTTCTACAAACAAAGGGTGGTAGACGTTTGGAACGTTCTTCTGCAAACGGCAGTCGATGCTAGCTCAATTGTGAATTTTAAACCTGAGATTGATAGATTCCTGTGAACCAAGGATATGGGGCTCAGGCGGGTATATGGAGTCAGGTCATAGGTCAACCATGATCTTATTGAATGGCGGAACAGGCTCGAGGGGCTAAATGCCACTGCCACTTGCTGTCTCCTGTTATGAGCCACTGTCTCCTGCAAGAAAGCGAGAAGTGTGTCGGTGAGTGTCCTGCAGGATATCTGGGTGATGTTCCTGTCATGGTTGAATAGCTGCCTGTGTGTATGACCTGTGAGTTGTGGGTGTGCGGCTTGCAACAGTGGCAATGCGGAGGGTGAGAGGAAGCATCTGATTGGAAGAGTTGAGTACTAATGGAAAAAGTTTGTTGATAGGTGGGTGATGAGGGGTGTAGTGCATGGAGCAGTGGATGCGGCTAGTGGTTTAGTTGGTAGAAGATACCACTTGACAGTTGACCTCACTAACCTTGACCACTTGTGTCAAAGTGTTGAACTTCTTCCTGCACTGCATCCATGTTCGTGAAGCTGTGCGCCTGGTATTGACTTCGTCCCCTACTGCCTCTCATTGCCTTGGAAGCATCTGTCTGGAGGGCCTCTTGCCCGCCCCCCCCCCCCCACCGTGGATATAGGATGTCCCTCCTTCTGTCCACCTCTTGCACCAAGGTCTCTAGTGCATCATCAGAGAACCTTGATGCACACACTCTCGCAGGCCTGGTAAAAAACTCAGATTGGCGGTGAGGTCTGGCATGCAGATTGGAGGATGTGGGATTTAATAGTGCGCAACCTTTATTCAATGTTTTAAAATAACAATTCAGTTTGTAAACATAGGGACAGGACCTGCATCTATATTTTATGTGCGCGATGTTTGACCTCCATTCAGACTCCGTACCGACCCGTATCTTAATTTTTGCAATAAGTGGCGCAGGCTGCCTTTAAGAGGTGAAGACCGCCTTTAAGAGGTGCGAGCAAATCACGCGATATTTGGGCCCCCCTCCCGTTGGTGAGAAGTGCAAACCTGGTGCAAGGCCTGATTGCTGCGCTTGGATGAGGTAAATGACCAGGCACGATTGTCTCGTGCTGCCTGCATCGGAACCACTGAGCGCAGGTCAATCGCACACTGTGATGCCCGCACCCGGACTCGGGCCTTATTCAATTTAACCCCTTACATTTCTCTCACCACTGTCTGTAAGCACCAGCACAGCTATACGCATTCGGGAGTATGCAGGGTAGTAAGCTTGAGGAGTTAGCATTGGGTGAGTCACATTGCACACGTGAATAGGACTAAGTGGGGATGGCACAGGAGGAGCAGGAAACTGCGGAATGGCCACATGATATCCCACTGCACTTTGGGAGTTGAAGCAACAAGATGACATTGAGCAGCCATGTCATCTTCCTGTTGTTATTCAGTGGGAAAGGACAAATGCACCTGTCATCTGTTTGACACATATTGAGTGATGCTGCAAATGATCCTGATGATAACCTGGAAGGAGATGAGCCAAAGGGTTGAGGAGGAGGTAGGGGGTAATCCTGACCGTCACTGACCGTGCCATCCCTATGGTGAAGATTGACTACTAGTCTTTTTGCAGTAGATATTACAGCCCTGCAAATGGCTCCCAGCTGACCCAGAACATGCGGAGGCAATTGGCCTTGGTCATTGTTAAGCAGGTGAGCCAGTGCCTGCAGATATAGTTAGTGGTACAATAGCGGGTGTAGACAGTCGATCTCTGGTGCCTGCTGATCTCCCTGGCATGCCTTCTTTCATTTATGTAAGGAGTCACACAACACCAGATTATAGTCCAACAGCTTTATTTGAAATCACAAGCTTTCGGAGCTTTGCTCCTTCGTCCCGACGAAGGAGCAAAGCTCCGAAAGCTTGTGATTTCAAATAAAGCTGTTGGACTATAACCTGGTGTTGTGTGACCCCTTACATTTGTCCACCCCAGTCCATCACCGGCATCGCTACATCATTCTTTCATCCAGTACCTCTTTAATCATCAAAAACTGCAATTGGGATATTTTAAAACCAACCTCAATCATTAATTTTACTTTGACTTGGTGACTGCCACCAGACTGTGTAGCTTGCATTTAGATGCCTTGTCATCCCAAGAACTCCCATGAAAATTTGTAGGAAAGCCCCTTTATATGCTCCTCTATATTTAAGGTCTTCCCAAAACACTAGAGTCTCGTTGGTGCTTCAATTACAGTCAGTTTTCTGAGGAACGTGCAGACGTTCAGCTCTTGTTTGAACACAAACATTCCTTACATGTTCTGAAAACACAAAACAAAAATTCTGAGACCAAAGCAAAAAATAAAAAGAACAAAAACCAGCACTGGAAAGGTTCTGGAAAAATGCAAATTGAAAAATTCACATAGAAAAGAATCTGATTTTAGATCTTATAGCACATGGAGCTTCCTCTTTTGCCCACTCCAGGCAGGTGTGCAGAGCGCACAGGTTAATCCTGCCCCAAGCAAACAGGAATTTGAGCACAGCTTTAATTACATGGATTATCATTCATTTAAACATTTAAAACAATGCTCCACACATGATGCCAACGACCTATAGAAGAGTAAATATACCGCCAGAGAAAGGGAGGGAAAATCTGTCAGAAACTAGAGAGAGACAAAGAAAAAAAAACAAAGGAAGGGACAAATATTACAGCGTATGCTAACTCTTTGCTCTGGAATTCCCTCCCTAAGCCTCTCTGCCTCTCTACTTCTCTTCCTTAAAACCTACTGCTTTGACCAAGCTCTGTCCTAATATCTCTTTATATGTCTCGGTGTCAAATTTTGTTTGGTAATCACTCCTGTGAGGCGCCTTGGGATGTTTTACTACGTTAAAGGCGCTATATAAATGCAAGTTGTTGTTGTTGCTTGAGAAATCCAAAACAGAACCTATTGCTCCTCCCTCTCCCCACAGCCCTGTATCTTTCTCTGCTTCAATTATTTATCCCATTTTCTCTTCAAAATGGTCACTACTCAACCATTCCCTGTGACAAAGCATTTTATGCTTCAACATAGAATTTCCTCCTAATCCCTCTCCTCACTCTCTTCATTTTAATTTGATGACATCTCTCCAAAATTGTCTTTTCCCTATTCACTCTAAATGCTTCATCATTTAAAAATCTCCATTAAGTCTCCTCTTAGCCTTCTCTGCTCGAATAGAAATAGTCCCATTATCTCAAGTCTCTCCTCATATCTATAGGTTCCCATCCCTGGCATTATTCTGGTGAATCTATGTTGTACACTCTCTGTCGTTTTAATGTCCTTTATATAATGCGACAATCCAAACTGCACGCAGTGCCCGAATTGTGGGCTAACCAATGCTTTGTGCCAATTCATAATAACTTCTTTACTGTTGTACTCTATGCCCCCATTTATAAAACCCCAAATTCTACTGGCCGTGTTGGCTTCATCTGGCTGCACTCGCTCATTCGGGGAATTACGTTTTTGAACCGATTCATGTTGGAAAGCAGTCAACAAAAAAAATTGTAAAATAATTTTTAAATAAAAATAAATCTGAAGAAAAAATAGGAGAAATCGACCTCAGGACCAATTTAGAGCATTCCCCATGGGGAGTTACCTGAGCAATGGGACAGGCCAGGTGAGCAGCTACTCATCTCAACTAGACTCCATCAGCAGTGCCACCGGGGATCTGCTGGTATTGAAAAAAATATATTAGCTGGTGATCATCCCACCGCTATAATGTTAGTCTCAAGGAGTGATATTTTTTCATAGGACATCAGAAGGAACCTATTTTTTTTTGCGTGTCAGGTCATGAGATCTTTTAAAATTTAATTGGTTAATTCTGTACTGTAGTAAATTTGTGTTAAGATCATTGTTAGAAAACTGTGATTTCAGGGCAGACAGAAGGGCACTTTTTACTGCTCTCTCATATTGAACTGAAACTTTAAAACTGCACGAAGTAGTTATGTGAAGAGGAGATTACCTTAATTAAGAGCCATTGATTGCTGACGCACAGCTCTCCTACGAGCTAGGACACTTCAAAATAAATGGGCCCAGCTCCACACAGCCTACAGAGGCACAGACCCACTGTGTTCAAGGCTTTTCTGATTTTCCATTAGGACAATGGTCTCCTCCTGTAGCTGGTCTGGTCTCCATATTATAGAAAGCATATAGATGCATTGGAGAGGGTGCAAAAAAGAGTCACATGGATGATATCAGAACTGAAAGGATATACTTATCAGGAAAGGCTGAACAGGCTGGGGCTAAGGCTGGGGGGTGACCTGATAGAGATCTTTAAGATAATGAAAGGGTTCGATAGGGTAGATGTAGAGAAGATATTTCCACTTGTGGGGGAATCCAAGACTTGAGGTCATAAATATAAAGTGGTCGCTAATAAATCCAATAGGGAATTCAAGAGAAACTTCTTTACCCAAAGAGTGGTAAGAATGTGGAACTCGCTACCACATGGAGTAGTTGAGGCAAATAGCATAGATGCATTTAAGGGGAAGCTAGATAAACACATGAGGGAAAAAGGAGTAGAAGATTATGCTGATAGGGTTAGATAAAGTAAGGAGGGAGGAGCATAAACGTCAGCATAGACTAGTTGGGCCGAATGGCCTGTTTCTGTACTGTAGTTCCGACGAATCTAAACACTGAAAGTTGGTACAGTGCGTTGGCATGCTAGTGTCAGCCATGACTCATTTGGTAACACTCTCGTCTCTGAGTCAGAAGGTTGCGGGTTCAAGGTCCACTCCAGAGACTTGAGCACAAAAATCTAGGCCGACACTCCCGTGCATTACTGAGGGACCGCTGCACTGTTGGAAGTGCCATCTTTTGGATGAGATGTTAAACTGAGGCTCTGTCTGCTCTCGTATGGGGACAATAAAGAGTTCTCGCTGGTCAACATTCATCCCTCAATCAACATCACTAAAACAGATTATCTAGTCATTATCAGATTGTTGTATGTGGGACCTTGCTGTGTACAATTTGGCTGCCGTGTTTCCTACATTACAACAGTGGCTACACTTCAAAAGTACTTAATTGGCTGTAAAGTGTTTTGGGACATCTTAAAAGGTGCTATATAAATGCTCGTTCTTTCATTCTTCACGCCCCCCCCCCCCCCACCACATGTGATTGTTGAGAAATCTTACGCATGTGCGACAGTTGAAAGGTCACGAATTGTAACTTTCTGCCGGCCAGACCTTCCTCGATGACTGAGGAACATCTCTACCCGCCAGCGATGTTCAAACTGTATCTGTGGCCTGCACGGACCGGCTTTGCACTTGGCCTGCCCGCTGGCCAGGAAAATGGCATTTGGAGTCAACTAGCTGCTCTGATTCGAAAAACTGATTGGCTCAAGGCGACAGAAATTTCCCTGGCAGCCTGAGGGTTGAGGGAGGAAAAGGGGAGATTTGGTGCATCTAATCCTGCTTAAATACTGATCATGGAGCAACATTGATAGGACAATGGCCAAAACCTTCCATCATCCCTGGACAAATAAGGAAGCATTGTTATGAGAGAAAGCAGTGAGTAACTAAAGGGGAAAAAAAGGCCAAAAAGATGAGTAGAAGGCCAGTACTACTGTCAAAATCTAACATGCTACAGATACTTAACCTCAGTATGTAATAGTTTTCTCAATGATATAAATGGGGTACATTCTGCTTGCTTTTCTAGCTTAACATATTTACTGGGCAGCTTTGCTGAGAATAACGTCATTAAGGAATGCCAATTTGATACCCGTTTCGGTGCAAAAATACATAAGACGATTTACTGAGGTAAAGGTTGAGCTTGTATTTTGAAAGAACGCTGGAATTAATTTTCCCTCCTGTTCTCATGGACTGCAGCTTGTTTCCATTATTATTCTCTCTCAGGGGAACCTCATCTGTGGCTGCAATCTGCTCAATCTATTCAGTACATCACTTAAACCACAACATTGTACATTCACAGCCAGCTAACCCCCTTAAAGCCACTGGAGTTAAATTTCACTCACTTAACATTAGCTTGTAGAGAGATGCACAGACTCTTCACTCCCATCCATTAAAGGGGCAGAATATACGAAAACGTCAGACAGGAAAAGATCAGTTGGTCCATCTAACCTGTCCCATACAGTCTTGATGCCTCATGCATTATGTCAAGAGACTTCTTACCCCCAAGCCTATGTAGGTGCCATGTAGTCTCCAGGGAGAAGTGAGAAATATCAGATCAAAAACCCAAGGCTAATTAGAGGCGGGGGGAATTGGAAAATTCCTCTCCGATACCTCTAGGCGATCAAACCTAGTCCAGGTGACATTGACCATGACTTATATTATTTGATACCTAGCTCTTGTATGATGTGATCTCTGACCCCAATTGTCCAGTTCGCTCTTAAAATAGCACTCCAAAGGGTCTTCAAGAAATAATGATGGGCTGACATTTCTGTCGGGGAGATGCCACGTGCAAGAGATATAATGATAGCTCTGTGATTTTAGTGTATGAAGGTTTAAGGTTTTCATATGAAATCATTTTAATGGAGATGCTAATACTTGTTGGAGGCCTAATTAACAAAGTTGTGAATTTGTCTTTGTATGAGCTGCACACTATTTTAATAAATTATTAAAGAGGTCAGTTTACAAGATTCCGCCGCCAGGGCAGAGGGCAGATCAGTAGTTCGGGCCTGATCTCTGACTTGTGTCTAACAAGGCTCCTTGTCGACACAGGATCTTTGCAAAATGACTTCTTTCATCTACGAGTCCATTGCACTTTAAATGCTACTTTTTTCACATTTTAAAGGGGGCCAAATTCTTCTTTAACCCATCCAGGCTTCCCATTCTTCATTACTTCTGGGGTTTCCGTCATGACTGAATTGCTCAGTTAATTACGTGGGGTGGATCTGGAAACAGCAGCGCAACTGCTAACGTGAACGCGATTTACAATCTAGTCATACTGGCCACCGGAGCTTTGCTGATGTCAAGGAAATGTCCTACACACTGGTAGTGAAAGCCAGCCACGTCATACAAAACGGGAGCACCAACCCCCGATCCCTGTATGATTCTTTTCATCTGTCCTGAAGGTGTTCACTCCTTTACTGGAGAACGGACCGCTCTTCCACCAATACTTCACTCCATGTGTGGGTCTGGGCAGTGAACGCTGGCAGGCTGTCCAACTGCAGCAGGCAGCACAGCAGAGCCCAATCCTGTCCCTCACCTGTGTCCACATCCAAATGCAAATTTCCAGCAGGGGTAACTGGATTGTGGCTGAGAGCAGGAGAAGAAACCCTGGCAGGTATTGCCTTTCCCAATGGAGAGGGGCTGCAGCATTTGTAGCAATCCTACCGCCGTCCTGGCTGTGATCACCGAGCTCAGAAGTTAACATATAACTTTATGATGATAGTCTAGGTAGCTATATTTAGCATTTTTCCCTAATAAGGTGTCTGACTGTCAAAAAACCAGCTTCAAGTAGAATCAGTGCCGTATTATGCTACTAACATCGCTAAAACAGATTATCTGTTTGTGGGACCTTGCTATGTTCAAATTAGCTGCCGCGTTTCCTACATTACAACAGTGTCTACACTTCAAAAGTACTTCAATGGCTGTAAAGTGTTTTGGGACATCCTGAGGTCATGAAAGGCCCTATATCGGCCTATCCGACCCCATCAGCTTCCCCCAGGCGGGTTAGTTTAAAATTTCCCCAATAAGCCCGGTTGATGAGCTAGATCCATTGAGCTAAATGGTGTTCCTTTGTGCTGTCAGTTCTATTTATCAGGGGAGTTAAATTGGATACATCCCGAATCTCTCCAGTTCTCTCCAGCTTCGCATCTCTCACCAGCAGGGGGGCCCAAATCTCGCGTGAGTTGCTCGCCCCTCTTAAAGGCAGCCTGCACCGTATATATAAATGCAAAATATAAGATATGGGTCCGCACAGAGACTGAACGGAGATCAGACATCGCACATGTAAAACATGGATACCGGTCCCGTATCTATGTTTACAAACTGATGAGTAATGTTAAAACATTGAATAAAGGTTGCACACTACTGAATCCCACATCCTCCAATCTGCATGCCAGACCTCACCAATCTGCCGATCTGAGTTTGTACCAGGCCAGCAGGAGAGCGTGCACCAAGGTTCTTTGCTGATGCACTACAGGTCTTGGTACAAGTGGTGGACAGAAGGAGGGACATCCTATATCCTCAAGGGGGCCAAGAGGCCCTCCAGACATTTGCTCAAGAGACAATGGGAGGCAGTAGGGGCAAAGTCAATGCCAGGCACATAGCACCACAAACATGGATGCAGTGCAGGAAGAAGTTCAATGCTTCGACACGAGTGGTCAAGGTGAGTGAGGTCAACTGTCAAGTGGCATCTCCTACCAATTGCACCACTAGCCTCATCCACTGCTCCACACACTGCACCTCCCCATCACCCACATACCAACAAACTCTTTCAATCAGTACTCAACTCTTCCAATCAGATGCTTCCTCTCACCCTCACACATTATCATTGTTTCAAGCCGTACACCCATAACTCACAGGCCACATGCACTGGCAGCTATTCAACCATGACAGGCACATCACCCAGCCATCCTGCAGGATACTCGCTGACACACGTCCCGCTTTCATGCTGGGGAAGGTGGCGGGTAACAGGAGGCAGCAACTGGCCGTGGCATTTAGCCCGTCGAGCCTGTTCCACCATTCAATGAGATCATGGTTGACCTAACCACATATACCCGCCTTAACCCCATATCCCTTAACATAGAAACATAGAAAATAGGAGCAGGAGTAGGCCATTCGGCCCTTCGAGCCTGCTCCGCCATTCAGTATGATCTTGGCTGATCCTCTATCTCAATACCATATTCCCGCTCTCTCCCCATACCCCTTGATGCCTTTTGTATCTAGAAATCTATCCAGCTCCTCAAATATATTCAGTGATTTGGCCTCCACAGCCTTCTGTGTAGAGAATTCCACAGGTTCACCACCCTCTGAGTGAAGAAATTTCTCCTCATCTCAGTCCTAAATGTCCTACCCTGTATCCTGAGACTGTGACCCCTCGTTCTGGACACCCCAGCCAGGGGAAACATCCTCCCTACATCCAGTCTGTCTAGCCCTGTCAGAATTTTATATGTTTCAATGAGATCCCCTCTCATTCTTCTAAACTCGAGTGAATACAGGCCGAGTCGACCCAATCTCTCCTCATATGACAGTCCTGCTATCCCAGGGATCAGTCTGGTGAACCTTCGCTGCACTCCCTCTATGGCAAGTATATCCTTTCTTAGGTAAGGAGACCAAAACTGCACACAATACTCCAGGTGTGGTCTTACCAAAGCCTTGTATAACTGCAGTAAGACATCCTTGCTCCTATACTCAAATCCTCTTGCAATGAAGGCCTTCCCAACTGCTTGCTGCACCTGCATGTTTGCTTTCAGTGACTGGTGTACAAGGACACCCAGGTTCCTTTGTACATCAACATTCACCAATTTATCACCATTTAAATAATACTCTGCCTTTCTGTTTTTCCTTCCGAAGTGGATAACTTCACATTTTTCCACATTATACTGTATCTTCCATGTATTTGCCCACCCGCTCAACTTGTCTAAATCACCTTGAAGCCTCTTTGCATCCTCCTCACAACTCACGATCTCACCTAGTTTTGTGTCAACAGCAAACTTAGAAATACTACATTTGGTTCCCTCATCCAAATCATTGATATATATTGTGAATAGCTAGGGCCCAAGCACTGATCCGTGCGGTACCCCACTAGTCACTACTTCGAAAAAGACCCATTTATTCCTACTCTCTGTTTCCTGTCTGTTAACCAATTTTCAATCCATGCCAGTATATTACCACCAATCCCATACGCTTTAATTTTGTACTCTAACCTCTTATGTGGGACTTTATCAAAGGCCTTCTGAAAATACAAATAAACCACATCCACTAGTTCTTCCTTATCTATTCTACCAGTTTCATCCTCAAAAAACTCCAGTAGGTTTGTCAAACATGATTTCCCTTTCATAAATCCATGTTGACTTTGTTTAATCCCGTTGATATTTTCTAAGTGTCCTGTTATCACATCCTTTATAATAGACTCTAACATTTTCCCTACTATTGATGTTAGGCTAACCAGTCTATAGTTCCCTGTTTTCTCTCTCCCTCCTTTTTTAAATAGTGGGGTTACATTTGCCACCCTCCAATCTGCAGGAACTGTTCCATAATCTATAGAATTTTGGAAGATGACAACTAATGCATCCATTATTTCCATGGCTACCTCTTTTAGTACTCTGGGATGTAAATTATTAGGTCCTGGGGATTTATCGGCTTTTAGTCCCATTAATTTCTCCAGCACTTTTTTTTACTAATGCTAATTTCCTTTAATTCCTCCTTCTCACTAGACCCTTGGTTCCCTAGCATTTCTGGGAAGTTATTTGTGTCCTCTTCCATGAAGACAGAACCAAAGTATTTGTTTAATTGCTCTGCTATTTCCCTGTTCCCCATTATAAATTCTTCTGTTTCTGACTGTAAGGGACCTACATTTGTCTTCACTAATTTTTTTCTTTTTACATACTTGTAGACGTTTTATAGTCCACTTTTATGTTCCTTGCAAGTTTACTCTCATACTCTATTTTTCCGCTCTTAATCAATCTCTTGGTCCTTTTTTGCTGAATACTAAACTGCTCCCAATCCTCAGGCTTGCTATTTTTTCTGGCAACTTTATATGACTTCTCTTTGGATCTAATACTATCCTTAATTTCTTTTGTTAGCCATAGTTGGGCCGCATTTCCTTTTGTGTTTTTGCGCCAGAATGGAATGGAAAATTGTTGCAATTCATGCATTTGTTCCTTAAATGTTAGCCATTGCCTATCCACTGTCATTCCTTTTAATGAAGCTTCCCAATCTATCATAGCCAACTCACTCCTCATACCATTGTAGTTTCCTTTGTTTAGATTTAGGACCCTAGTTTCAGATTGGACTACTTCACTTTCCATCTTAATGAAGAATTTTATCATGTTATGGTCACTCTTCCCTAAAGGACCCCGCACAAGAAGATTATTAATTAACCCCTTCTCATTGCACAATACTCAATCTAGGATAGCCTGTTCCCTGGTTGGCTCCTCAACGTACTGGTCTAAAAAACCATCTCGTACACACTCCGGGAATTCATCCTCCACAGTATTATTGCTAATTTGGTTTAGCCAGTCTATATGCAGATTAAAGTCACCCATGATTACTGTAATACCCTTGCTACATACATCTCTAATTTCCTGTTTGATCCCATCCCCTATATTACCATTACTTTTTGGAGGCCTATAGACAACTCCCACCAGTGTTTTCTGCCTCTTGGTGCTTCTTAACTCCACCCAGACTGATTCTACATCTTGATTTTCTGAGCCAATATCCTTTCTCACTATTGCCCTGATTTCATCCTTTACTAACAACTCCACTCCCCTCCTTTTCCTTTTTGCCTGTCCTTCCTAAATATCGAATACCCTTGGATATTCAGCTCTCAGCCTTGGTCACCCTGCAGCCATGTCTCTGTAATTGCTATTATATCATAGCTGTTTACATCCATTTGAGCTGTTAATTCATCTACCTTATTACGAATGCTTCGTGCATTCAGATACAGTGCCTTTAGATTTGTCTTTTTAACATTTTTAGACATCTTAATTCTTTTTGTACTGTGAATAGTACAATTAATACCTTGGTTAACAAAAATCCATCAATCTTAGACTTAAGATTAACAATTGAACTAGCACCAGCTATCCTTTGCGGAAGAGCATTCCAAACTTCTAACACTCTTTGCGTGTAGAAACGTTTCCTAACTTCACTCCTGCATGTCCTGGCTCTAAATATTAGGCTACGTCCCCTAGTCCAGTATTCAATTATAGCAGACCTCCAAACCAGGTACAGCTGCATCAGCAGCCAGAAGCAATAATCCAATAACTAACCTGTAAATCCTTCATGGCCCCTTTAAATAGCATTGGTGGGGGGTTGTCCAGGCCGCCTAAGGCATGTTCAGATGGTCGTGGTTAAGACAGTGTATCGGCTGCTGCGTTAAGTGTTAAAATGGTGTTTATCCCTTTAAATCAGCGTTGCACACTGATCTAATGTATACTCTCCTTACTTTACATGCAGCTGGCATTCGTTATCTGCACCTGCGCAAACCCATTTACCAAGATGGTGTCAGGCGCACGTCACGCTAAAATCGTGCACGCACATTCCGGATGCCATTTTGGAACTTCAGGAGGCCGCACAGTGCATATACAACGGGCGGCACACAACCAAATTTTTAGCCCGTAAGACATATAGGTACGGTAAATTCTGAATTACTACTTCGAACCAGACCAGGCCAAGACATTTGCCAGGAATTTGTTCGGAGCTTCTCCCACTCTGCTGGTGCAGCTTTGGCGTAAATCCCATTTGGACCCAGAGAAGCTTCAAGGAATTCCCAGCCAATAGAATGAGGGACACAGGCTAGGACTAGGTCAATCTAGGACTGATGTCAAGAAGAATTTAATGCAAAGAACGGTCCAGTAAGGTGGCGTGATGGGGCCGTGGGGGGTGGGGGGTGGGGGTTAACTGTTAAGTTTGTTTCTGGATGAATGGTTTGAATCCATCTGAGTGTTGACTTGGTTCCAATATCCCATCATTAGGCATATCTCCCTTCATCTGTAGTTACTTTATAATCTTGTGACAGCAGCATCTTTTGGGCAATGGGCTGGTGTATCAATGGGTGTTGGAGAGGTGATGGATCAGTCATGTGCTGTAGTGAGCTCCTGATCTCAATTACATTGTGTGAGGTGGGGTTCTTATTCCAGGTTAGTTTCCTGGACCTGATCGACACTCATTAATCCCCCTTCTGTGAAC
This sequence comes from Heptranchias perlo, assembly GCF_035084215.1. Lineage (NCBI taxonomy): Eukaryota > Metazoa > Chordata > Chondrichthyes > Hexanchiformes > Hexanchidae > Heptranchias > Heptranchias perlo. The sequence goes on along the minus strand of NC_090353.1, from coordinate 12,329,824 downwards.
ATCAGGATCATTGGTGGAAAAAATTTGAATATGCAAACTCACTTTTTCCCTCAATTCACTTTCTTTTCCTTCTTCTTGATCATCCATATTCCTGGATATAGTTTCCTCATCTCTCCATGTTCTTCTGTGTATGTTCCTGAACAAACCAAATTCCTGCATGTATCGCTCTGGGTAGTCCACATTCCTTGATACAATGCCTGTTTTAAGTGTACCATGGTGTGAATATATCTTTGATGTGGAGATGCCGGTGATGGACTGGGGTGGACAAATGTAAGGAATCTTACAACACCAGGTTATAGTCCAACAAATTTATTTTAAAATCACAAGCTTTCGGAGATTATCCCCTTCGTCAGGTGATAATCTGGGGATAATCTCCGAAAGCTTGTGATTTTAAAATAAATTTGTTGGACTATAACCTGGTGTTGTAAGATTCCTTACATTTGAATATATCTTGTTATGTTCTTGGTCATATCTCTTGATTTCATGTATCTCACACATTTTTCTTTCAGTCAGCCAGATATCTGACCTGCACAAAAGCCCATCATATTTGATTCACCAAACCAACCTGATACACAGTCCACATTGGAACATGCCCTACATACTGAAGCCCAGAGAATTTGGGAAAAGGTTATCAGAACCAAGGCTTAGGAGACATATTGGCACTACTGGTGTTTCAATCAGCTAAAACCATGCAGTTTACTAATACAGAACACTGGTAGGCTTCCTGCTGCTTGACAATCCAAATTGCTAGGGCATTGGTTTGCAGGGGTACTTGGAGCTGAGCAGAAAGAATTCCAGCCCCCAGTGACAGGTCTACTCCTCCTGGTGCCATTAGTGAGCCAGGAACGCAGGGCAACCATTAAAATAGAATTGTGGGCCTGCCTGGCTCTAATTATTGGATTACGAGTCTGCTACTTGATTCCAATCTCCCATCACCAGGCACATCTCCCTCATTTGTATTGCTTCCTGAAGAATTCTTAACCTTGTAAGGAACAACTAGTCTTGTCTCATTTGACTGCAAATCACTCCTTAACTTGTGTGAGCCTTTTACAATTTGTTGCAAGTTAATCTAAGAATGACTTTTCAACTCTCCCTCTGGCAGCCCTTGGAAAGACAATAGGAGGTCCTCAAGGTGATGTTACAGACCGTGTACATGCAAGCACCCCTGAATCTGGCAATGGAGCACTTTCTCTTGGGATCAAAAAAAAAGCAATTAAGATGTTGATTCTTTTAATGGGGGGGGGCCCCCTTGTCTTACTTGACTAAATTCACCAATCCCACACTCCCAGTGGGGACCTGTAGTTGAAGAGTGCCTGGGTGGGAGATAGGGTTTTTATCGACTCTACGACCCGTGTTCCCTTCGAGTATGGCTCCCCACTGGGATGACAGGATCATTAAATTTACCTGACCTTTTTTTCATGTGTTTTCCTCTTTCCTCACCAATTTTGAAAGCATTAGTCCCTTGCTGGGGTTTGGTTACATGGAAGCCAGTCACCCTCTCGAACAGTGTGTGCCGGCAGACTATTTAACCACAAGAAGCAACACAACTGACCTTGACCCTATCCTCACCCAATGTCCACACACAAGCATTCCCAGTGAGGGATTGTTGGATAGGGAACAGGAGGGGGAGCCCTGGCTGATTTTCTCTCTTACCCTCCCTAACCCAGAACTGAGGCCAATTGTAACGACTTGACTGGTTGTGTGCAGCAAACTCAGGACATAGCAGGCATCAAACCTAGGACCTCTCTAATCCATGTGGCTTGGCTACTCTCTAGATAAACTCACTGAGCCACCAGAGCATTTTGCCCTTCCTCGCCTGAAGGACTGACAGTGGGGGAAAGTTCTACGTTCTACACCCCTACAGTAGCCGGTCCCAAGTGACCATTCTTCATGTGTGAGCCCAGGTAGAGTGTGCGTTAACCACCAGAGGGCATCACAACTGAGCCCCATCTTGTCCTCACTCAACATCCAATGTGAATACAATCCAGCAGGGAGTCACAGGATAGCTGTCCAGGTCAGGAACCCGAGCTAGACCTTTCCTCCTGTCTAGCCTGCAGACGCCGAGAACCAACGGCTTAACGTTGCTACGCTGAAAGGAACCCAAGACTCAAAGAAACGTTGAACGGGCTCCCCCCACCCCCTCTCCATAGGAAAAAGAGTCATTACCTTCATCCACTTTGTGAATTATTTATTACGCCCAAATCCCTTGAGGAATGCATTGAAGAGACGATGAAGTGTTTATGCATGCAAACCTTGACATTTTTGAAATTGAATTGAAAAAGGAGGTATGGAGTAAAAATAAAAATAAAAAAGTTCCTGCATTTGATATCGACACCAAACGTTCACCTTTTTGATGTTAATGTTTACTGTCTCTGCTCGCCTGGGTTTCGGAGATAAGACAAGATATTTTCAACAGTGTCAGGATATGGAGTGTAAATTGAAGCAAGAGGGAAAATGGCATCATTAGTGCAACATATTGGGGGTTATATTGGATAACCCCCAAAAACGGGCGCTGGGATCGCGGTGCGCGATTAACCCGTGCCTGTTGGTTGTGATGCAGGCAGCACGTAACATTCATGCTGCCTGATGATTTCTGTGTTTGCTGCATGCAGTCTGGCCTACCTGCACTGTTGAATGGCTGCACTCACCAGCAGGGGCCCCGATACCGGGCGTGGCTAGCACCAGTTAAAGGCAGCCTGCGCCTCTTAAAGGGGAGGTGCACTGTGACTGCAGGAAATGCTTTAAGTCCATTGGGAAGTTAATCTGTGCTGGACTATAGTGAAGAATGGTGATGATGGGAACTCTGGAATTTTTAATGAGCAGCAACTTGGCAGCTCAAAGATTACGGGACTCTTATATTTTCAAAATATAAGATACAGGTCTGAACAGAGATCAGAAATTGCACAAGTAAAACATAAATGCAGGTCCCGCCCTTATGTTTAAAAACTGTTGTTTTATTTTAAAATATTGAATAAATGTTTCACGAAACTACATCCCACATCCTCCAATCTGCACGCCAGACCTCACCAATCTGCCGATCTGAGTTTGTACCAGGCCTGCGAGAGACCATGCACCAAGGTTCTCTGATGATGCACTAGAAGCCTTGGTTCAAGAGGTGGACAGAAGGAGGGGCATCCTATATCCGCAGAGGGGCAAGAGGCCCTCCAGACATATGCTGAAGAGGCAGTGGGAGGCAGTAGGGGATGAAGTCAATGCCAGGGATATAGCACCACGAATATGGATGCAGTGCATGAAGAAGTTCAATGATTTAACATGAGTTATGAAAGTGCGTGAGTTCAAGTTTCAAGTGTCTTATCTTACTAACTGCACCACTAGCCGCATCCACTGCTCCACACACCACACCTCCCATCACCCACCTACCAACAAACTCTTTCAATTAGGGTGCAACTCTTCCAATCAGATCCTTCCTCTCACCCTCACACATTACCACTGTTGCAAGCCGCACAGCCACAATTCACAGGTCACACACACTGGCAGCTATTCATCCATAACAGCCACATCACCCAAACATCTTTCAGGACACTCACCGACACACTTCCCGCTTTCTTGCAGGAGAAGGTGGTGCATAACAAGAGGCAGCAAGTGGCAGTGACTCCATGGAACATGAACCTACTGCCCGCTCTCAGGATGACATTCCTGTCCCACACCTGCCACTCCGCCAGTGCCCTTGCTGTTGTCTGTCAGCTAGCCAGCCCACTCCCTGTAGAGTACTGAAACTTTACTATAGGAACATAGGAGCATGGGAACAGGAGTAGACCATTTAGCCCCTTGTGCCTGTTCCGTCATTCAATGAGATCATGGCTGACCTGTGACCTAACTCCATGTACCCGCCTTAGCCTCATATCGCTTAATACCTTTGATTAACGGTAACCTATCATTCGCAGATTTAAAATTAACAATTGAGCTAGCATCAACTGCCGTTTGCGGAAGAGAGTTCCAATCTTCTACCACCCTTTGCGTGTAGAAGTGTTTCTTAGCTTCACTGAATGTTACATGCTGCCTGCATCACAACCAACACTGCGATCCCAGCGCCCATTTTTGGGGGTTATCCAATATAACCCCAAATATGTTGCACTAATGATGCCATTTTCCCTCCTGCTTCAACTTACACTCTATACCCTGACACTGTTGCAAATATCTTGTCTTATCTCCAAAACTCCGGTGAGCACAGTCAGAAAGTCCTGGCTTTAATTTTTAGGCTATGTCCCCTACTCCTAGTATTCATGTATAGGAGACCTCCAGAAACAGGTACAAAGGCATCAGCAGCCAGAAGCAATAATCTAGCAACTAACCTGTAACTCCTACATGATCCATTTAAATGGCGTTGGTGGGGGGGGTCCTCCATGCTGTTTAAGTCCTGTTCAGCTGTGTGAGGTTAAGACCGTGCGTTGGCTGGAGCGTGGAGTTCCAAAATAGCAGCGGTCCCTTTAAATCAGCATTGCACACTGATTTACATCGGAATCGCCAGACTATACAAGTTGCTGGCAATCGTTAAGTGTGCGCGTGCATCTCAGATGCTATTTTTGGGGCTTAGGTGTCTGTGTTGCGCCTACAGAATGGGAGCTACGCGGCACAATTTAGCCCCATTAACTCTTTGATGACTAAATTGGGCTGAAGATCAAAGGAAAACATTCGCCCAAAAAAAGGAGCAAGGTGTTATTGACTACGAAAATTTGAAGCATTAGTAAATCTGTGGAATATTTGTCCAAAATAATTCCTCATTCTGGCTGGCTTTGTCACAGAATGTTGATTTGCTTCAATCTGTCATGATGCGTGTAGATTAAGATGATGTAAACTGCATGAATAATCGGATGTTGTTATGTGGTGTTTGACATGACAACAGTGCTGCAGTTAAAGCTTCCTATCCACAGGCTGAGGACCTAACAAGGGTTGTGCTGGAGCACGAAACATTACTTTCTGCAAAATAATAAAGTATATTCCTAATTTGTGATCCATTCTGAAGCCCCTTTGAAGCCCCTGCGAAGCCTCCATAGTCCAAAAACGCAGATGGTGTGGTGAGGGGTAATAGTGACTCTTCATAGAGGTAGATAAAGGGTTATTTTGCCAGGCAAGTTTCCTGTAATTTTCTTCCCTTAATACATCCATGCCTTTGTTACCTCCAAACTCGACTATTCCAATGCTCTCCTGGCAGGCCTTCCACCTACCACCCTCCTTCAGCTCATCCAAATCTCTGCTGCCCATATCCGAAGTCGCACCAAGTCCCGTTCTCCCATTGCCCCAGTGCTCGCTGACCTACATTGGCTCCCAGACCAGCAACGCCTCAATTTTAATATTCTCATCCTTATGTTCAAATCCCTCCATGGCCTTGACCCCCAGGTGCCATTTGCCAGCAAGTACGCCTGCTTACACTCCGCGTACCAGCACGCAATATCCTGCCACGTCAGGGGTGAGGAACCTCCTGGCCCAACAGTCCCCTCACCCAGGCACATCCCCACCTAAGCCGCTGACATTGGTTGGGGTGTGCAGAGGCTCCGCCTCCCCAACAAAGCTGCAGGCAATTGCTAGGGAAAGCCAGGAGCCAGCCTGTCTTGGTCCCGGCCTAATTTGCGGCCCTTCCGTCAGACTTACACCAGAGGTGCACCAGAAGGGCCACCGATTTTCCGGTCCCAGGCGAGGACAGATTGCACTCAACCTGTGGTGCCACCCACAACTGAAGGTCCTGCTAGACACAGACATGAGGAACGATGACATGGGTCAGGTACCAGAGGGCTGCCTCCCCTGCCAGGAGTCAGTGCCTTCAAAGAAGGAAAGAAAGACTTACATTTATCTAGCGTCTTTCGCAACCTCAGGACATCCCAACGTGCTTTACAGCCAATTAAGTACTTTTGAAGTGTTGTCACTGATGTAATGTAGGAAATGCGGCAGCCAATTTGCGCACAGCAAGATCCCACAAACAGCAATGAAATAAATGACCAGATCATCTCATTTTAGTAATGTTGATTGAGGGATAAATATTGACCAGGACACCGGGAGAACTCCACTGCTCTTCTTCGAAATAGTGCCGAGGGATCTTTTACATTCACCCGAGAGGGAGGATTGAGGCCTCGGTTTAATGTCTTATCTGAAACACTGTGCCTCTGACAGTGCCGCACTCCCTCAGTACTGCACTGGCGTGTCCGGTTGGATTATGCGCTCAAGTCTCTAAAGTGGGACTTGAATCCACGACCTTCTGGAGAGGAGGGACAAAACGATGGAAAAAAAAATAATAGACTCTAGTTGTTGGAAAGTGTCAAGCGTTAACAATTTCAGCAAAAATCAACAGTTGCTTGGCACTAAGCTGCTTTAAACATCGCATGGAGGAGTTCTGAGCACACGTCAATTCAAACTGCTCTTTCATCCTTACTTGTTATGCAACCCACCTCTGAGGCCTGTATATAAAATACTTCCTGACCTACTGAGACCTCAGTCCTCCAGGGGGCCATATGGAGAGCTGCCCTGAGTCAGTTCACGGCCCAGGAGAGATTCAATTTTGTATTTAAATTATTAAGCGACTTTTGATTTCAGTTCAATCTGTTCAGGAGATTCACCATCAGGTATTTAGACTGGTCTGATGTCAACCTCCTGCTTTAGGGAAAAAAAAACAAATTGGATGCAAGGAGATGGGAGAAGAATCTTTGGGAGAATTTAGTGATCTAAACTGAGACAGTTACACATTGATCTCATATAGCAAAGGCTGCAGGGCTGCAAAAGAAGTGAAAAGCTATTCCAAGCTATTTTAGCTCTTTAAATATTGTGTGTGAGCCAACCACTGTGCAGAATTTATCGCATTTCCTCAGCTCCTCTTACTAGTGACCTTTGCTGGGATGTTCAGACTCCCCATGTATCTATTTTCTGACACAGTTGGTCCTGGTCTATGCTGTGTTTTTAAAATCAAGGCCTGCAGTTATGAAATTCTGCTCTTGGTGGGGAGCCTTCCCTCCCAGGAATGTATATGGGAAAATCACATTCAGGGACCACATGATGCTCCATCCATGCATTTTTAAAGGAGATGACCAGCTCTCCCCAATGCCTCACTTGGTAGGTGTACTCTCCATACAGACCAGGAAGGTCCCTTGTTTGATATCCAGACTGTGCTGAGTCAGTTGATCTCAGGAGTGGAGAAAGGGTTTTCCCCATAATTTCTGAATAAATTTTCTCAATGATCCTGCGCTAGGGAGGAGAATGACGCAACCAAACTTACCACTTCTGATAAGTGTAAAGCACTATTACTGGAAAGTGTGTGAGTGTGAGTGTGAGCATGTGTATATATATATATATATATATGTATATGTACATATATATATACTTTGGGTAAACGCAGGATCAGACTCAGCTAAGATGACCTATATGGAAGAATAGCCACCTGACACACAGTCTAAGTTCACATGAAGAATGATCAGTACAGCACGAACAGTTCCATTCCGTGAAACCCGACCTAGCACAACTGTGTGCAGCCCACGCAATCCGACATTACTAAGTAGAATGATTGTGTTAAACCAACACACTGTCCAATCCCAATAAACCCACATATTGTCCAATCCCATTAAACCCACATAATGTCCAATCCCATTAAACTCACATACTGTCCAATCACATTAAAACCACATACCGTCCAATCACATTAAATCCACATACTGTCCAATCCCATTAATCCCACATACTGTCCAATCCCATTAAACCCACATAATGTCCAATCCCATTAATCCCACATACTGTCCAATCCCATTAAACTCACATACTGTCCAATCACATTAAAACCACATACCGTCCAATCACATTAAATCCACATACTGTCCAATCCCATTAATCCCACATACCGTCCAATCACATTAAATCCACATACTGTCCAATCCCATTAATCCCACATACTGTCCAATCCCATTAAACCCACATAATGTCCAATCCCATTAAACTCACATACTGTCCAATCACATTAAAACCACATACCGTCCAATCACATTAAACCCACATACTGTCCAATCCCATGAAACTCACATACTGTCCAATCCCATTAAACTCACATACTGTCCAATCCCATTAATCCCACATACTGCCCAATCCCATTAAACTCACATATTGTCCAATCCCATTAAACCCACATACTGTCCAATCAGATTAAACTCACATACCATCCAATCCCATTAAACCCAAATACCGTGCAATCACATTAAACTCACATACCGTCCAATCACATTAAATCGACATATTGTCCAATCCCATTAAACCCACATACTGTCCAATCCCATTAAACCCACATACTGTCCAATCCCATTAAACCCACATACTGTCCAATCCCATTAAACTCACATACTGTCCAATCAGATTAAACTCACATACTGTCCAATCCCATTAAACTCACATATTGTCCAATCCCATTAAACTCACACATTGTCCAATCACATTAAATCCACATATTGTCCAATCCCATTAAACTCACATACTGTCCAATCAGATTAAACTCACATACTGTCCAATCCCATTAAACTCACATATTGTCCAATCCCATTAAACTCACACATTGTCCAATCACATTAAATCCACATATTGTCCAATCCCATTAAACTCACATACTGTCCAATCAGATTAAACCCATATACTGTCCAATCCCATTAAACCCACATACTGTCCAATCCCATTAAACTCACATTCTGTCCAATCCCATTAAACCCACATACTGTCCAATCCCATTAAACTCACATACTGTCCAATCAGATTAAACCCATATACTGTCCAATCCCATTAAACCCACATACTGTCCAATCCCATTAAACTCACATTCTGTCCAATCCCATTAAACCCACATTCTGTCCAATCCCATTAAACCCACATACTGTCCAATCCCATTAAACTCACATTCTGTCCAATCCAATTAAACCCACATACTGTCCAATCCCATTAAACTCACATATTGTCCAAGCCCATTAAACCCACATACTGACCAATCCCATTAAACTCACATACTGTCCAATCAGATTAAACCCAAATACTGTCCAATCCCATTAAACCCAAATACTGTCGAATCCCATTAAACCCAAATACTGTCCAATCACATTAAACCCATATACTGTCCAATCCCATTAAACCCACATACTGTCCAATCCCATTAAACCCACATACTGTCCAATCCCATTAAACCCAAATACTGTCCAATCCCATTCAACCCACATACTGTCCAATCCCATTAAACCCACATACTGTCCAATCCCATTAAACCCTACCTAAGTCTACGGGAAGCCTTTTGACAAACAAAGATCACATCCTTTTTACTGACGGTTAATTTACACAATGCTTTAAATTGTTGCCAATTCCCTTGCATCTAAACTGCCAGACTCCACTTTCAGCACGCAGTCTCGTTTGATGGTACCGCAGATCTGGGAGTCGAGCACGAGGGCCACCAGCACATCCACTTCATAGCGTTCCTGATTTTCCACCATTTAAATCAATGCTTGGAAATGCAAAGCGCCACGCATCCTGCCTGATTTTCCAATCTGCTCTCCTGTCAAACAAGTCTCTGCAGAGAAATCGGATCTCCCAAGTTAGTGGGTCCATGATCAGTTTGAATTATTAAAGGAACACACTCATGCACACACACACATTCAGGGGCTTTGCAACTGTTGATGATCTCCAAACCTCAATTGATCATGAATGATAATGGATTGGTTTGTCAAGGATTTGTACCCAAGTTGGATAGGATAGCAATGAATGCGGTGGGAAAATGAGGCACTGAGACCTACTCCAACTGCCCCACCTAACCTGGATATTCCCCCCCCCCTGACTTGGCCAGCCACCCATTCCTGGCCCATCGCATACAAATGCCAGCAGGGGCACAGGGCCCGGGTTCCCAGCACATTTCCCTTCCATCCACCCTATTGTTGCCATTCCCCATCACCGCCAGGCGAAAGGTGGCGCTCAGCTCAGGTTAGCGACAGGAAGGCCCTGAAATTTTCCTAAATGGAGGGAAAAGATTCGGGTAGAGGCTTCCTCTCCCTCCATCTCACTTTAGTCTTGGCCAAGGCTTAAAAGAAAACGTTCTCTTTTTTTCTCTTCGGGGCTCTCCTGCTCTTCTACGTCCCTGTTCTACCTCTTCTGGTGTTTTGATGGTTTTTCCACTGCAGCACCATCAGGAGTTTGCTCACTCGCAGCGGTGGGTTCCCTCTCGCGGAGTGGAGTCCATCCTATAGCGCAAGTGACAACCTCCAACCCCACCCAGGGATTGGGCTTGCGGTGGCCTCAGGGCAGCGGGCAGATATCCTGCCCTGCCGCTACATTGCTGCAAAGAGGAGAACACAGTCCTGTGTGGCAACAGGCTAGTTAAGTGTTGGGTGAGGTGAGGGAGAGAGACGCATCACAGCTGAGCTCAGTCCTGTTCCAATGTTCATGCACATGTACTTTCCAGAAGGATAGATAGCAATTAGGACGGAAAGAACAACAACAACTTGCATTTATATAGCACCTTTAATGTAGTAAAAATGCCTCTAAGTGCTTCACAGGAGCGTTATCGAGCCACATAAAGAGATGTTAGGACAGGTGACCAAAGGCCTGGTCAAAGAGGTAGGTTTAAAGGAGCGACTTAACAGATGAGAGAGAGAGACCGAGAGGTTTAGGGAGGAAATTCCACACTGGTGAATACTTTCCTCTTCCTAGTTCAGGGATGCCTGAAGCCATTCAAGCAACCCAACCGCCACCCCAGTCAAGATCGCCTAACTCAGCTCAGGCTTTGGTCTGTGTGGCTTTGCAGCATATTTGACAAGGTGCTGATTCACTGAGCAAGCAGGACTGTTTTCCTTCTCCTTTCATGTCCTAAAGTTGGCACCCTGTGAGATTGAGTAGACTGGCGCCTGGGACGTTGGCTTTTACACAAGGAAAGAGACAGAAGTAGATCAGCACCATCATTCTCTCTGACTACTAAGGTGGAGCCTCAGTGAGAGCAAACAGAGCCACATAAAGGTTGTGAAAAGATATTTATAGACTTCTTTAAACTCTTTTAATGATTATCCTAGAATTTTGTGCCGGTTCCAAATTATTAAAAGGTTGCGGTAATTACACATGATATAAGATATGGATTAATGACTCGTGTGTTTACTGCTTGCTGAAGGCAAACATCTTCATATGTAATGTCAAAATGAATACGAACCCAGCATATTAAAAGGAGCAAATTATCATGAATGTAAATGAGGTGAAATCATGTGCCCCAGACAGGACATTTTGGACCGGGCTACCAAGCCTGTGGTTGACCCGACCTTGTTATTGGATCACACAAATAACCGACAAAGCTTTTTGTTGCTTATTTATGCTGCAAAAAAATTCCTAAAACACTACGTGTTGCTTGGCATGCTTTAGCTGGCATCTATAAATCTTTTATGAGGCTCTTGTTAGAATACAGTTTTCCCTTTGGCCATTCTGTCTTTACTGGAAAGGAGGCCACTTATGTTGAATATATTCACCAAAAAGACCGTTATAGCCCTTTCAGGGTGATTATTATTAAGATTATAAGTCTGGTCTCCAGTTCCTCAATTTGAAATGCCCTTTTCCTTTCAGTGTGAGTTAAGGGTGACCTTGTTTTCGTTTGATCTGTACTCAACACTGCTTTGGTTCCAATCTCCATTTAGCTGCCAATCCCTCAAGGTACATTCTTTTCAGCTCTAATCTCCTGACTCTGATTTGTCCTAGTACTGCTGTCTATTAAAAATACTCCCTTCATTGCTATGGTTAAACAAGTTTCATCCCATTTCTGCCCAAATTGATGAAACATTAACATAAAGATATTGTTAATTTTATTACTAACCTATTTTCCTGAAGGTCCCAAATTCATAGCAAATGTTTTTTGAATGTTTCAAGGTTTTTTTTCAATATTGTGAATGAATTACTTTTGCAAATACTAGCACGTCTTCAGGAGATTGCTCCTAGCAGGTGAGCCTTGGCTCAATGGTAGCACTCCTGCCTAAAAATCAGAAGGTTGTGGCTTCATAGGCCCTTCCAGAGACTTAAGCACATAATTTGGGCTGACACTCCAGTACAGTACTGAGGGACTGCTGCATTGTTGGAGATGCTGTCTTTTGGATGAGACATTAAACGGAGGCCTCAGGTGGACATAAAAGAGCTGGGGAGTTCTTCCTGGTGTCCCGGCCAATATTTATCCCTGAACTACTTCTAAAAACTGACAATCTGGTCATAAAAGTACTTCATTGACTGTAATGCACTATATAAATGCAAGTTCTTTCTTTAATGATTGTGCATTATGTGGCATAACATCCTATGTGTTACACTACTGCTAAGTGGAGCTGAGTTATTCTGGCCTTTGCAATTTAGGCTAGAGAGTCCGATGACTGTAAATAGCTTCATGCTCAGGTCAATTAGAGGTGAATTGCTGTTGGTGAGGAAAGTTTGCAGAATGGCAGGTGCTTGTAAATTTCTGGCTCCCAGTCAGAAGAAACCAGTAGAAAATGATTGGCTTGCTTTCCTTATTTTTAAATAATAGTTCTGACATATTGAAGTGCGTCTTCTGAAGTGTGACAAGTGCACACCAGGCATAAGGCAGTTTCCATTATAATTGCGGACATATAAATTTGTAATAGAAATATAAAAATAAGGACACGTAAGATTTTAAAATGGGGACTGAATAGCATCTGTGTGCGCTTGTCCAATTCTCCTCTAACTTGCTTTACCTGATTCCTCATCTATAATGCGATAGCAGACTGGCTATTAATCAATTAAAAGTGTTGTTTATAGTATGCATTTCCTGTAAGTGTTTCATTTACTTCCTGTAACATTTTCTTGTCACACTTCTCCCATCATGCTATTTCCACTATCACAGTTAACCTTGATGGCCCTAAATTTCCATGTGATGACTTGCACTACTGTTACACCAATGAAAGATTTGCACCAGTGTTACACTAAAGAAAGACTTGCACCACTGTTACACCAATGAAAGATTTGCACCAGTGTTACACCAATGAAAGATTTGCACCAGTGTTACACCAATGAAAGACTTGCACCACTGTTACACCAATGAAAGATTTGCACCAGTGTTACACCAATGAAAGATGTGCACCAGTGTTACACCAATGAAAAAATGTTTTTACCAACTGGTGGTTTGGAGCAGTAATTACACGAGAGGTTTCTGGATCAGCCCATTTGCATACCTATTGCAGTAGTCCTTGGCATGAATCCTGTGTAAAATGTATTTAATTAGCTGGACTGCATGGAAAATGGAGTGCAGCCTTTACACAGGCAGTTCAGTCTGTGGACTTCAGCAAGAGATTGAGAACAACCAGTTAAGGAAGGAACAGTTCTTGACTCACTCGTCAGAGAAATTCACTGCATGTCTCAATCTTTTCATGATACTTCTGAAGAATATGTTTACAGCAGGACCCTCTGGATCAACCAGCCAAACAAGGCAACGGAACATGGAATCCAAGCACAGGAGAAGAACAAAGAATGTTTCTGACTCAGACTTCTAAGACCTCCATGAAGAAATTGAATTAGGGAGGCACAGGCTCTGGATATCCGTGCCCGTCAACCTGCCAAGAATGTCCCTCGTGCCACCTGGAGGGAGGTGGCACTGGCACTGTATGCTAACTGTCTCACCTCCAGACTGCCAAACAGTGCCACAAGAAGTTCAACGACCTCCTAGAGGGCAGGCAACGACTGGACCCACTCCTTTTTCTTCCTTGGCCGCCACGGGCACCAGCATACTCTTGATCTTCTGAAATGAACACTTTTACAACTACCTCTCAGGGCAGCAGGGCGTGCCAGGTCTCCAAACTCCTCCTGGCAGTAGAACATGGGATCTGACACCAGACTGGCCAGGAGCAATCTCCAGAAATGCAGGCAGCAGTGGCTTCCTGCCAGGAGCCAGCTACCATGAGACAACAGCCATGCCAGCCCCATGCGAAGAGGACCACCTATGTCCCATGGGGTGACCGCCACCTCGGTCCCATGGGGTGACCGCCACCTCAATCCCATGAACCTTCTGTACAGCCTGAGGAGCTAGCCACCTCCCATGATCCTGGATCTCATCTGGCATCCAGAAACTCGAGAATAGATTATTAAAAAGGCGTCCAGGGAAAGCGCGGTGTTAAGAATGAGCAAGTAGATTGTGGTCATCATCTCATGGGAATTCACTGTAATAAAATAGAATGTACACTGACATGGCACTTTGGAGGTTAGAGTCACACAGGAAAGGGTCCACTCATTTGGTGCCGACCTATTCACTCAGGTGATGATTATTGGCGCACTCATGTAGAGGCAAAGAAGGCTGATGTGTTGTCATGTTCTAGGATGGGTAGTGAATTGAGGGAATGGCCCTTTATTGGAAAGTGGGGGAGAAGGAGGTAAGGTTCTGGTGTCAAAGGTAGACTTTGTTCCACAGAAGAGAAGACCAGTGATGAGATGTTCTCTGATGGCCCTTCCTTTAGTGATATTTGTGGGGGCTTTCTGTGCAGGGCCACAAGCAGTGTGGGTGCCATCGGTTGCTCCCTGGACCTTGGGGAAGCCGGTTATCCCTATCAAACTGGGTGGCCCTACCTCACTGCTGCCTTGCTGTGATGCCAAAGGTGATGAATTCATCTACTGTCCTCTAAAGAGCACCGATAACCTGTCGAATATCTGCCGGTGCTGTAGCTTCGCTGGTATTACAGAGACTGCCTAAAATGAGCTTGTGACACAAATGTTGAGCATAGTGGTCAGCTTCATGGCCGTAAAGAGAGCAGTGCATGCAGATAAGGGCGGCTGAGGAACTCATGCAGTAGGTGACAGATTAACCTATTACCTATTTGGTGAAGCACACTCTACTTATACAGATCTCCTCAGATGACCTCTGTTGCCTGTAAATCCTATGGGGGGGCGGGGGGATGCGGGGAGGGCGGGAATAAGACCTGGCGGGCTACATTCTTCTTAAATGTTGCGTGACGCTCCTTTGCTCCACTTTGTGCTGCTTCTCCTCTATGATAATAGCATACAAGGTTGTGCCCATAGGGAATGCCGTACCTGCTCCTGAGAAGCTCTCACTTCAGCTGGGGATCTGAAAAGTTTGTGAGAAGCAATCAAAAGCAAGGACAGGTGTCTGTAAGCAGAAAGGCAAAATAAAACACTTTAAAAGTGTTCCACAGCTGCAGAAACCTGTATTTAAAATCTCCAATCCCTTCTGTGTCACAAACTCCTCACTTCTGCCTCGATCAGTCAATCCAGACAGCTGCTGCATCTCATAAATCCCACTCTAAGTTACCCGGACGCCATTCAGAGTGTTAAACCAGGAAACTGGGAGCTGCAGCTTAATCGGCCTTCACTTTGATATATGCAAAAGAGGTCAGTCAGGACTCGGTGGATGGAATAGGGGAAGTGCCAAGAAGAGGCTGAGAGGTTGTTTCCCCGGGCTGGAGAGTCCAGAACTAGGGGACATAGTTGCAGGATATGGGGCCGGCCATTTCAGACTGAGATGAGGAGGAATTTCTTCACTCGGAGGGTTGTGAATCTTTGGACTTCTCTACCCCAGAGTGCTGTGGATGCTGAGTCATCGAACATACTCAGGACTGAGATAGATAGATTTTTGGACTGTAGGGGAAACAAGGAATATGGGGATTGGGTGGGAAAGTGGAGTTGAGGTCGAAGATCAGACATGATCCTATTGAATGGTGGAGCAGGCTCGAGGGGCCGTATGGCCTACTCCTGCTCCTATTTCTTATGTTCTTATGTTCTAAACTTGAGGGAACTCACTCTAGAGATAGAAATCCCAGAGATCAGAGTGACTCATATGAGGAACAAGAAGCTAATTAGAGGTCAATATAAGTAATTTGCTTAGAAATATTGGGGGTGAATTTCCTTGTCATTTTCACTGTATTGACGGTATATGGACGTGCAGGAAATAGTTTAAGGCACGAAAATTGGACGGAAATTGTTTCCACCTGATTTTCGCTTTAAAATGCCTCTCTGGAGATCCCTGAAACCCAGAGTGAACTATTATACCATTCACCACAGTCCCCAGAGTGAACTATTATACCATTCACCACAGTCCCCAGAGTGAACTATTATACCATTCACCACAGTCCCCAGAGTGAACTATTATACCATTCACCACAGTCCCCAGAGTGAACTATTATATCATTCACCACAGTCCCCAGAGTGAACTATTATATCATTCACCACAGTCCCCAGAGTGAACTATTATATCATTCACCACAGTCCCCAGAGTGAACTATTTTACCATTCACCACAATCCCCAGAGTGAACTATTATATCATTCACCACAATCCCCAGAGTGAACTAATATACCATTCACCACAGTCCCCAGAGTGAACTATTATACCATTCACCACAATCCCCAGAGTGAACTATTATACCATTCACCACAGTCCCCAGAGTGAACTATTATACCATTCACCATAATCCCCAGAGTGAACTATTATACCATTCACCACAATCCCCAGAGTGAACTATTATACCATTCACCACAGTCCCCAGAGTGAACTATTATACCATTCACCACAGTCCCCAGAGTGAACTATTATACCATTCACCACAGTCCGCAGAGCGAGCTATTTTACCATTCACCACAATCCCCAGAGTGAACTATTATATCATTCACCACAATCCCCAGAGTGAACTATTATACCATTCACCACAATCCCCAGAGTGAACTATTATATCATTCACCACAATCCCCAGAGTGAACTATTATACCATTCACCACAATCCCCAGAGTGAACTATTATATCATTCACCACAATCCCCAGAGTGAACTATTATATCATTCACCACAATCCCCAGAGTGAACTATTATACCATTCACCATAATCCCCAGAGTGAACTATTATATCATTCACCACAATCCCCAGAGTGAACTATTATATCATTCACCACAATCCCCAGAGTGAACTATTATATCATTCACCACAATCCCCAGAGTGAACTATTATACCATTCACCACAATCCCCAGAGTGAACTATTATACCATTCACCACAATCCCCAGAGTGAACTATTATATCATTCACCACAATCCCCAGAGTGAACTATTATACCATTCACCACAGTCCCCAGAGTGAACTATTATACCATTCACCACAATCCCCAGAGTGAACTATTATACCATTCACCACAGTCCCCAGAGTGAACTATTATACCATTCACCATAATCCCCAGAGTGAACTATTATATCATTCACCACAATCCCCAGAGTGAACTAATATACCATTCACCATAATTCCTAGAGCGAGCTATTTTACCATCCATCAGTAATTCGCTTATAAGACTTCCTTCCTCCCCAAAACACTTTCAATCTCCAAACAGTGACCTAAATTCCCACTCTTAAACAGTAAATTCGTCTTTATAATGGATTTATTAGCAATTAGCAAAGTGCACTTGAGCAGCCCAATGGCTAAAATATGCACACTAAATACACAAATGCAAATAACTATAACCATCATAAATTATTAAGTACAATAAAAGTCAATTCTTATTTAAAAAGGCAATCCATAATGAGAGTTGGAAAATTTTAACAATAGCTTGGAAAGGAAAGGAGGACAACCTAATCTTGCTGTTGAGAATTGTTAAGCAGAGATTGAGTGAAACGGGGGGGGGCCATTGACTCACGTCAACAAAACTGAGAGGCGCAGGGGGGTAGGGGGAGGAGTTCCAAATTTAGAAGCTGGAAGTGAAACCTCATAGTTTCGTTAACTGTTGCCACCGATCATAATGAGAGCCTATCGCTGAATAGTTTCAATGCCAGAAGCCTGTTCCTCAGTTAAATCAGAATATCAAATTGGAAAGCAATATCCAAACAAGGGCCTCATAAAAGATTTATAGCCAGTAGCTGCGGTGAGGACCACAATTTTATTTTTTTGTGATTTTGCAGCATATATAAGAAAGGTAATGCTTTGCTGTTTATGTAACTGGCCTGACTGCTGCAATTTAGATCTTGAGAATGCGGGAATCTCAAAAGCTTGCAGCATGTCGCCATGGGGAGCTGAGGTCCCATTGATATTCAGATACGAATATGTTGGAGCACACCTAAATCATCTCAAGTCCTTTTTCTGTGCAGCATGTCCGTGATGCTGGGTTTCCATTATTTCTAAAGGGCCAATCAACAGGCAGGGGGTACATCAGCGCACTTTGAACTGTGAGGATAATCAGGTGCCAGATGATTGACCAGTTTAATACCTCAGTACAATGGGTGTTGGGATAATCAGACAGCATTGCACTTACCTTAATAAGCTGCCTGGAATCTAACATTCTTCCAGGGAGTGCTGGCATAACTCAGTCTGAAATGGCTTTTATTTCTCAAGAGGAATATCAGGGAGCTTGTAAACCCTTGCAAAGCTGAATGCTTTACTTTGATGCCTCTGGACACATTTTATGCTTTCTTACCTATTGGTTGAGAACTTTTGCTGGTCTGTGCATTCTCAATGGTCTGTGTGGGTGTAGCTATTGCAATTTAGAGCATTTTTATTATTTAGCCTTTATCTATCCAGCTCCTTCAGTGGCTTAGTGTCAGACTGAGCCATCCAGATCAGAGTAAATTTCTTATACTGAACTTGTTTCAGGGTTTTTTTGTAATCTAAGATTGAATAAAAATGGAATAACTTAAGATTTAACACTTTGGTTCAGTCTCTGTCTCCAGAACTCCATCTTCAGTATGCTGGCCAGAATGGTCTGCTTTAATTGGTTGCCTTACTGATACATTATCAGGTACTAAATGTTAAGAGACTTTCTCCACATTACACACACAAATTGATATGAAATACTCACACTGCCTGTAGTAAAGGAATATTTTACTCATCCAAAACTTTGCTGTCCATTTCCTAACTCGCACCATGTCCCGTTCACCCATCACTCCCGTGCTCGCTGACCTACATTTGGCTCCCGGTCCAGCAACACCTCAATTTAAAAATTCTCATCCTGTTGTCAAATCCCTCCATGGCCTCGCACCCCACCCCACACCCCCCATCTCCGTAATCTCCTCCAGCCCTATAACACTCTAGATCTCTGCGCTCCTCCAATTCTGGTCTCTTACGCATCCCAAATTTTCTTCGCTTTACCATTAGTGGCCGTGCCTTCAGCTGCCTAGGCCATTAGCTCTGGAATTCCCTCCCTAAACCTCTCCGCCTCTCTATCGCTTTCTCCTCCTTTAAGACGCTCCTTAAAACCTACCTCTTTGGCCAAGTTTCTGGTCCTATTATCTCCTTTTGTGTCTCGGGGTCAAATTTTGTTTGATAACGCTCCTGTGAAGCGCCTTGGGATATTTTACTGTGGTAAAGGTGCTATAAAAATGCAAGTTGTTATTGTTTTTGTTGTCGCTACAAAAGGCCTCACACCCTGAGCCAAGGACAGGAAGTGGGGTGGGGGGAAGGGGATCAGAAAAGGTTTCCATTCTTGACATTGTTTCGTGACCCCTGCAGAAAAGTACCTGTGAGAATGTTGAATGAGGACAGATTGGGGCTTGGCTGTAATGACTTTCATGATTAAACAGAAATCCCAGCAAACCAGTTGTTATATTGTTAGAACAACAATATTGTTGTAATATATTGTTGCACAAAGGTCAGCAGGTTTTGAATTGCACAAAATATTTCCTTCTAATAGATAGGAATGGTAAAATAGATTAACAGCATAATAAAAAATAATGAAGTCCTACTTTATATGGTTGCATAAAATATGTTTGCCAGCTGTCAGCTTGGCTCTTATCACTGAGTCAGAAGTCTGTAGATTCATGCTCCACTTCAGGACTTGAACACGATTCCCAGGCTGATATTTCAGTGCAGTACCGAGAGAGTGTTGAGTCAGTAGATCTGTGTCCTTCAGACGAGGTGTTAAACCATAGCCTCGTCAGCCTGTTCTGGTGATTCAAATGAAAGAAAGATTTGCATTTATATTGAGCCTTTCACGACCTCAGCCAATGAAGTACTTTTTGAAGAGCAGTCACCGTTGTAATGTAGGAAACGCAGCAGCTGATCTGCGCACAGCAAGGTCCCACAAACAGCAATGAGATAATGACCAGCTAATCTGTTTTTAGTGATGTTGGTTGAGGGATAAATTTTGACGAGGACACCGGGGAGAACTCCCCTGCTTTTCTTCAAAATAAAGTGCTATGGGATCGTTTACGTCCACCTGATAGGACAGGGGTGGGCTTGATTTAATATCTCATCTGAAAGACAGCATACTCCAACAGTGCAGTACTCCCTCAGTACTGCACTGAAGTGTTAACCTACATTATATACTCAAGTCTCTGGTGTGGGACTTGAACCTACAACCTTCATAAAACATCAAAGGCAAGATTGCTACCACTGAGCCACGACTAATACAAGCAGATAGCAAAGATCCTAGTGGTGCCATTGGAAGAAGAGCTGGACTAACATTCTTCCTTCAACTGACATCACCAAAAAAAAATGTACAGATTAACATTTATTCAAGTTGGCTGCAGTGTTTCCCTACATAACAACAGACTGAGAGATGTGATAAGATGCTATATAAATCCAAGCCTTTCTTCACTTTACCAAACCTTTTTTGGATCATTTTCCCCCTCCCCCTTCCTTTTATGCTTGAAGTAAGGATAAGTTTGGGTTTTAAAAGCCTGGAGGAAATAATTACAACTGTCGAAAATCAATTATGTATTTCTTTATTGCTCATATAACAGTGCCTCTGTTGCATTACGGAGCTTCATTAAATATTGTTTCTTTCTTGCTAACAAGAATTAATTTAAAGAAATCAGAGCAATTATGCCTTGGAGCCTTAAAGTGACTCACACCCACTCCTTAGTAGCAGAATAATTCACTGTGTTTTACAAGGTATAATGCTCCCCTCCGACAGAACAGTAAATCTCTGACTTAGACTCATTAGTAATATAAAAACCTGTCTGTCACACTTTACGCTCAGGATAATACAAATGTCTGTGTCACACTTGAGAAGAGTATAAAGAAACAAAGGCCGTAATTTAGAATGTACAGAGAAAACTTCCAACAACGAAGTATACCAGAGCCAGATTATCTGCCACCTCCAAACCTCTGTGTACGACATCAGCCAGTGTTTGCTTATTAATTAGAACTTTTTAAAAGGACACACACCTACACTTTAGCTGCAGAATAATACAATGGCCCCGAATATCTGAGTGCAGTGGGGCACGATGGTGGCAGGAGACTCAATGTAGGAATGCAGCTCGGGATGAAACCGGTTTCTGCCTGTTTTTTGGCCACAGAATATCCAGTTTGAGAGAGGGGGGAGGGGCTTTCCCGCCCCTTTAACAGTGCAAATATTTAAATTAGATGGAAATGATGGATGATGTCATGCATCCAAAATCCTGTCATTTCTGCCAGGATTTATGGCCGGATAAAATTGCACTAGTAGAACTGCTACATTTAAAGGTGCTCATTGCCTGGATAACTTTTGTCTATCTCTCAGGTTTGCTGAAATATTTTTTTGGAAACTTTTTCTTTTCTTGGGAAGCTACTAAGCTGGACTTTAACTCGTTAGAGTGAGGGATTTTCTGGCCGCCTACAAATTTGTGACCTCCCTTCCCACCCACAGTAAAGAATATTATTGAACAGCCCGAGCAGCTCTGTCAGTGACTGTCAAAGTGAATACAGAACTCACCTTTGATTTTGCTTTCTATGAAGCCAATAAAGAGTAAATTCGGGCGAACAATCTGATGTCATCGATTTTCCACCAGATGGGTTAGGTTAAAATTGCCCCCCACCCCGCCCCACAGCTGTTCTCCAGACCCAATGAGTAATGCCACGGGAGATCTGCCAGTCTGAAGAGGAATGATAATTAACAACAGCCACCTTACCTTACATTAAGAGCACTTGCTGTCAGTGCAGAGGAGCAGTGGTCGTTGATGTGTCGGTGAAGGTGATCACATGGAACCAAGAGCCCCTGAGCATAAAACATCAAGAGAGCATATATTACAGTGCTAATAATAAAAAAACAAATTGCTTTCAAGACTGATACCATTATCAGCACCTTGCAGTCTTAATTTTGCGTAAAAATCTAATATGTACCTGTACTTTTGTTCTGATGTTCACGCTATGTTCATTTTTTATTTCTCCAAACAATTAATAAGCCTGTAGAGCTACTGGAACAATTGAATATTAATGGAATATTCAAACAGTCATTACATGAGTAATATTAGCAGTAATTTGTATTGTAAATGAACCCCCTACTCGAATTATCCAAGCCACTGCATTATAAATTATATATCATTTAAATCCCTGGATTAGAAAGATTCCATTATTATTTATTAGCTGCAACATTCATTTTTTATAAGAATAGTCTTTTAATTTCTCAACGAGGCCGTGGTTTGCGCTGAAGGTAACCCTTGCCCCACCAAGCATGTCATTATTGTGTGCACCCTCCGTATAGGGAGTATATTTAACTTGCCAGCTGAAACCTGATGGTGATGTGTGGGATGGTAAAAGTGTCATTATTCCTGGGAGGCCCATTTTATTCCCCAGTACTTTTTTGTATTCATCGGGGTGAAGGTGACAGTGCTGGTGTCACAGCGGGGATCGATTGGCCACTTTGACTTGTCACTTTGAATCTGGCCACTTGTAATCGGTACTCTGCGTTAATGGTTTTCTCCTCCTAGTTTGTTTCTTTTTCTTTTCTCTCTCGGCATGAGAGTCAGACGAGTGTGGTTATAAACAATTTTTATTCACCACCGAAGTGATCTCAAGTCAGTCAACGATCAGACAAACCAACTACAACAGTTACTACAACTTACATTTATATTGCGCCTTTAACGTAGTAAAACATCCCGAGGCGCTTCACAGGAGCGATTATCAAGCAAAATTTGACACCCGGCAACATAAAGAGATATTAGGACAGGTGACCAAAAGCTTGGTTAAAGAGGTAGGTTCTAAGGAGTGTCTTGAAGGAAGAGAGAGGGGTAGAAAGGCGGAGAGGTTTAGCGAGGGAATTCCAGAGCTTGGGGCCTAGGCAGCTGGAAGGTAAGCATTTTCTTGGACAAAGCGAATGTCCCAGACATTAAATAATCTGCCTCACGATTCTTTCAGTGTTCCTGCAAGGCTAGAGATACAATCTACATGCTACGAACAAAATTAAAGAAACACCCCAGATGGTAGGCAGGAGCTGGAGTATCTGGCAGCGTGGGGCTGTGAGAAGCAGTTCCTACTGCACTGGTGGGACAGTTTTCCACTTCAGAGAGAGGATAAATCTAGGCTGTACCTTAAAGGCATCAAACAAGCAAACTGTTCCACTGGGCTAGAAGGTGGGTTTTTATAATAAGAACTGAAACCCCAAAAGGATTAGAGTAACTTGCATCTTTCCTACTTCTACTAACAGCTCTGCACTTGGACTTAGTGCTATCCAGGAGTGCCTCCTTATTGTACCATGTCTAAATTCAGATCTTTTTATATAGACTACCCTTCTTTACTTGGATGATAGTACAGTCTTTTCAGATTTTCCTCCTTTGAGTTAGCCTTTGTTGTTCTAGCCCTTGTGTTCTCTCAGATGCACATAAATAAAAGAGATTCAACCACCCTAACCACTCAGAATATATTGCAAAATAAGCAAGTAATGAAAACAAGGCCACTAACACAAGAAGGGGCAAGGCAAAGTGTGGGGGTCCCTAAACTGGGAGTTACTGCTTCCTCCTCCCTAACAGGACTCAATGTATGTTTGGTACGTTACAACTTATGTTTATATAGAGTCTTTAAGGCAATTCACAGAGGTGTAATCAAAAAAATGGAAGCCGAGTCAAGGAAGGATATATTAGGAGGGGTGAACGAAGACTTGATCAAAGAGGTGAGTTTTCAATAGGGTCCTAAAGGAGGAGACGATGGTAAGAGGCGGAGGGGTTTAGGGAGAGAATTCCAGAGCATGGGGTCTAGTCAGCTGCCAGTATTGGGCGAAGGGAGGGCACAAAAGGCCAGAGTCAGAGAAATGGAGAATTCAGGGGGACGGGTTACAGGGTTGGAGGAAGTTACAGAGATAGGGAGGGGTGAGACCATGAAGGGATTTAAATGCAAGGATGAGAATTTTAAATTTGAAGGTTTGGGGGATCAGGAGCCAATGTAGGTCAGCAATGGTCGTGCCCAAATTTCTAGTGTTTTTATGGGGGAGACTTTTGGATCGGGCTCCAAATGCACACGATGTTGGCAACGCGGCCCTGGTGTCCACTCAACACGGCAGTCGGGAGGCCCGAAACACATTCAGGTTCGGGGCTCATTAACATTTAGTGGGCGGGCTTCTGGGCTACAGCTCACCATTTTCCTGCAGTAGAAAATAGCAAATCATCCTGATGTAGCATGCCGTTAGCGGGCAGGTATGGCCTGACAGGGGGGGTTTGGGTCGGGGGGGGAATGGATGTCCAGGGGGAAGGCATGAAGGTTGGCAGCGGGCCGGAAGATTTTTGTGAATGTCCTTTAAGGAGCGCAGGTTAGATCTGGAGCAATGGGATTGGCATACGCCGTGCATGCTCTGCCCATTCTCTTTGAATGTTGCTACAACAGGGGTAGAACCCCGATTCGCATAACTAAACATCACTTGGGTGGGAGTGCTGTGCGCCCAGTTAAAGGCCTGACTGAATGTTGATTCATGTGGGCAAGTGGGCATACAAGGTGCCCACTAGACTTTCAATTGCCCATTTTTCAGGCGAGAAAGGGACGGCCAGCATTTGAAACTCTCTCCCTACGGCTGTTTATTTATTGCCTCCTGATAAAACAATCCAATTAATTTCCCACTTCAATGGGACTCCCAGTGGCTCAGTGTTAAATGCAGTGCAGCACTGATCCTTATTGATCAGGGAGCTCCCAGATCTGATCCCTACCTGTGCTGAGTTTGCAGGTCTCAGCCGGAGGGTTACATTTGGCCTCAGGGAAAATGGCCTGATAGAGGGAAGGAAAAATCAGGCAGGGGGTTGCTGCTCCCAATCACTATCCAGCGGGCCCTGCTGAAAAGTGCAGGTCTGTTGACATTGTGTGAGGAGAAGGTCATTTTTGGCCTTGCTAACACTGGCACATGCATTGAATGGTCACTTGCTTGATGTACTGGGACTCAAAGAGCACATGAGAAAAGTTACCCCAATGCAAGTCAGTGCCTACAGGAGAAGGTTGAAGAAAAAGTAGGAAAATTGGAACCTCCTGTTTAAATTTCCACTTCCCTGGCACTGATGTTGTTGGGAAGTTGTTGGTTTTCTGACATCACCATGGAGCTTCTGCCGTGCCGTAAAGTTCCAATTTTCCCTTCCAGTTTGATTTGCTGTACACCGGCAATATTCTACATGAAGGTGCTTAAAATAACCTGTTAATGAATGACAGATGCATAGGAATCAAACACAAGCGACACTGATGGTTGTGTTATAAATGTTAGAAAAGTGATTCTTACCATCTGGGCTGGAGGGAAAATAGCAACAATGGCGCCAAGGAGGCCCAAACTGGCTGGCAATTAGTGCTAATATCTATTTAAGGGTTATGAGGTGGGTTTTCCTAATTGAAGAAGCCCTGAAACACACATACATCAGGAAAGATATGGGAGACTGAATTCTTTTACTCCTATCTGCAAGATCGAGAGGGATGCGGTGGGCTAGAAAGATTTTAATGAGGCCCGCAGGAGGTCAGAGGAGAATCGAGCAGGCATCGAGCACTCTCTGAATGTCTTGTAGGGTGCCACGATATGGCTGATAGGAGGAAAAGGTTGTACAGCTGTTGATTTTGAAGCCTACACGATGATGAGAGAGAGCGGCTGAACCATGCAGAAAAGGAAGAAGATTAAGGCAGGAAGGTAAGTACTTTAACAATTACTGATCACTCACTCTTCAAAGCAATAGTGGGATGTTGGGGAAAAAAACAAAATAAATTACATTTATATAGGGTCTTTCATGACCTCAGGATGCCCCAAAGCTCTTTACAGCTAATTAAGTACTTTTGAAATGTTACTGTTGTAATGTAGCAGACGTGGCTGCCAATTTGCACACAGCAAGGTCCCACAAACAGCAATGTGATGATGACCAGATCATCTGTTTTAATGATGTTAGTTGAGAGATAATTATTCACATGGAGAACTTCCCTGCTCTTTTTTGAAATCATGCAATGGGTTATTTTATGTCCACCAGAGAGGGCAGATGGGGCATCAGTTTAAGATCTCATTCGAAAGACGGCCCCTCTGACAGTCCAGCACTCCCTCAGGTCAGCACTGGAGTGTCAGCCTGGAATTTGTGCTCAAGTCTCTGGGGCGTGACATGAACCTGCAACCTTCTGACTCAGAGGTGAGAGAGCTACCACTGAGCTACGGCTGATACCTAAGCCTATTTCTTAAGGTTATATTCTGGTAAGTAGTGCATCTCTATTGGATAATGGACATGTGTAAAATGGAAATACAATATGCGGTCCAATCACTGAAGTAGCTTGATAAAACCACGCTGGGCTGACCTTGGTCAATATTGCAGGGTTGCTCTGCCTCATTAATTGTGCATCGCAAATCCCCAGCCTGGACTGGGCTTACTAGTGGCAGCTCACCATCAGTGAGAGGCAGAAAGTAGCTCGCAGCTGCAGCTCTTAAAGTCTGCAGCACCTCTTAAAGGATCTGCTAACACATATTTGGAAATGGCTGGCCAATGATTCTGTGTACCTCTATTTTCTCAGGCTGCTTTGGAGGTGCTTCTACAACAAGTGCAGCAAAGGAGGATTGGCCTTGCTTAGGTTCCCCAGGGCACCCTCCCCATAGAAGCACTCATCACTCCGTGGACAGAGCAAGAGCTGTGTCCAACATCCAAAGCAGAAGGAAGCAAATGAGGAAACTGCTTCATAGCTAGGTTAAGTCTGCCAAGGTCAGACTCGCCTGTATTTCACCAGAACAAGAAGATGTGAAATTGGTGTCAGTCGTGGCTCAGTGGGTGGCACTTTCACCTCTGAGTCAGAAGGCTGTGGGTTCCAAGACTTGAGCATGTAATCTAGGCTGACACTCCAGTGCAAGTACTAAGGGAGTGCTGCACTGTTGGAGGTGCTGTCATTCAGCTGAGATGTTAAACCGAGGCCCTGTCTACCCTTTCAGGTAGATGTAAAAGATCCCATGGCACTATTTCGAAGAAGAGCAGGGAAGTTCTCCATGGCATCCTGGCCAATATTTAGCCCTCAATCAACATCTCAAAAAAAAATCAGATGATCTGGTCATTATCTCATTGCTGTTTGTGGGATCTTGCTGTGCGCAAATTGGCTGCCGTTTTTCCTACATTATAACAGTGACCACACTTCAAAAAATACTTCATTGGCTGTAAAGCACTTTGGGACGTCCTGAGGTCATGAAAGGCATAATATAAATGCAAGTCTTTCTTTTTTTTTACGCCGTAATGAGTTTCCTTGTGACTATGACTGCATGCTGATCCCTCGGAAAACACCTCCTACTAAGCTTCACATGCACGCCCCACCTTGCAAGGCAGACTTTATTACTGCTGCTTCACACAAACTGTTGCTGCCTTACCAATGAGCAAGGTGAGCCCACAACACCACCTGCCTGCATGATGCGTGGTCATTTACTCGCACACGAGCTGGGAAGCTGGGCGGGCAACATGGCATCTCTGCTTACAGGACAAACAGAGCAGAGCTGAAGTGTTGGAGGACCCCTAATTTTAGACCTTTGAGTCAGTTGGGAGCAGGCCGTGTCACAGCCTCCTGGAGACTGAGAATATGTGGGGAATGAGTGAGCCAAGGCAAAACTGTGATGTGGAGATGCCGGTGATGGACTGGGGTTGACAATTGTAAACAATTTTACAACACCAAGTTATAGTCCAACAATTTTATTTTAAAATCCACAAGCTTTCGGAGGCTTCCTCCTTCCTCAGGTGAATGTGGAAATGAAATCATTTCCACATTCACCTGAGGAAGGAGGAAGCCTCCGAAAGCTTGTGGATTTTAAAATAAAATTGTTGGACTATAACTTGGTGTTGTAAAATTGTTTACAAAAGGCAAAACTGGGCATGTGAAATCCGTCTTGGACAGAAGTGAATCATTAGTCGGTTTTACACTCTACCCATTTTGTTCTACCGCCCATGACAAATTCCATCCCCTGTAAGTCTCCCCCATAAATCAGGACTAGTAGCATCTTTTTCCTGTTATTCTTCCTTCCATCACTCACTTACTCACTCACATGCATTCCAGCACACCGCATGTCATGCTATTAACTATGTAACCTCTGTGTGAAGGGATAGCAGCAATCTAACATATATTCTACTTCTGTTTCTATAGGCTTCCCCCAAGAACCAGGCACCTTGGACCTCAAAAAGCAAGCACCATTCCTTCCACAGCCATCAACAACACCCACTCTGGGGATTTAGATAAGTGGTTTGAGAAATGTGGACCTGGTGAGACACAGACCATGAGTGAGCAGGAGCAGATGGAGGTGGTGGTGCAATTGCAGGAACCCGATGACCAGAGGCCCTGCTCGCTTCCTGCGTAGGCTGCAGAGTCCTCATAAGGTCATCATTTAAAAGGGGGATCTTACACGAGCACCATTTGCAGCAATCATTAGAGATTGCGCCCAGCACTCTGCAAGGAGCGGGGAAGGAGTCTACTACCCTCATCTGTGCAGTTGTACATGACAACTTACCTGAGATGCAGAGCACCACGAAGCATGTGGAATTCTAGGGCCTCTGGCTCAGAGGCCCCAGTGGCAAAGGTCCCTCACACTGTCGGAGTCTCTCTCCTGAATGCTCACACTGCTGGTATACATGTCTTGGGTTGTGATCTCCAGGAAGCTATCCTATCTGCTTCAATATGTTCAGGGAGAGAGCCATTTTTCAGTGATTGT
The DNA here is from genome assembly GCF_035084215.1 of Heptranchias perlo. Taxonomy (NCBI): domain Eukaryota; kingdom Metazoa; phylum Chordata; class Chondrichthyes; order Hexanchiformes; family Hexanchidae; genus Heptranchias; species Heptranchias perlo. The sequence goes on along the minus strand of NC_090353.1, from coordinate 12,301,055 downwards.
CATCCCTGATTGCTGTCCTATAGTGTGCTCTCACACTGATTTCTGGGGCTGCTAAGTCAGTGCCCAGAAGCAGGGGCAATGACTAGAGTAGGCATGAGTGAGGCAGCAGTCCCTCGGGCATCACCCAGTCATTGTAGGAGTCATTTTATGTACAGCCAAGCCCAACAAACAGCAATGAGGTGAATGGCCAGATAATCAGTTTTTAGGGGTGTTGGGGTTGAGACAAGAATTTTGGCCAGGACACCTCTCTGCTCTTCTTCAAATATTGCCATGAGATCTTTAATACCAGTTGACCTCCTGAACAGACAGACAAGACACACAGAGTCTCAGTCCTCTTAAGGACAATGTGGTTCTCCTTGAGCTGATACTGCACTGAAGTGTCAGCCTAGATTAAGTGCTCAAATCCTGGTGTTGGACTTGAACCTACAACCTTCTAACTCAGAGGGGATAGAACTTCCAACTGAGCCAAACTAACACTGAGGAGATGGATAAATGGAGCTAATCTCTCAAAAAGAGGCAGGCTCTTTGGGCCTAAAGGTCTTTTCCTAAAAATTCTTCTGTTCTTGTCTTTTTTTTGCAGGGGATGGGGGGGTGGAGGCTTGAGGTCAGCACACACAAATAAAGCAAGTCTTATAATATTCAATTTTAAGATTAGCCACAAATCCACAGTCCATTTGAGGTAAAACAACTTGAATGCTGAAAACCTGAAGTGAAAACAGATAGAAATGTGCAGTAGGTTGGTCAGCATCTGAAAGAGAAAGATAGGTTAATGTTTCCAGTCCTGTTGTAGGGTCCCACCCAAACCAATAATCTAGCGTTCTCTCTCAGAGGTCGATTGAGCTGCCATTTCCAGAATTTAATATATTGACTCCATGTAACATGGATGCTGCATTCACCAAAATAGAAGAGTATAAGCCAGATTATAATTTTTTCTCTATAACCTTCTCTCCTCCCCTGCTCGTCCTTCGGTCTCTCACTGTGGTAAAGCTCCACAGGCAGCAGTCGCCTTCTAGTACCTTACCCAAGTAGCCATTACTCGTATGCGCGCCTTGACATTTAATGTCGGCAAACTGTTTAGCTATGGACGGTATTGCGGCCGTGCCAGTTCCTATCCTTACCCATTGTTCACACCTGTTCACACTGGATCAGGAGTGGAAACACTGACCAAATTTTCCTTACCTCAACCCGGGAGCCAACTGCAGCACTTTTGTACCATCAACCAGGATAAGATTGACTAAATCAGCAGAGCTTGGGGATCAAACCTATGTACACCCTGCTCTGTATTGCTCAGAGATGGTGACTTAACCTTTGAACTATTGAAGGGAGGACCAACCGAGTTCAAAATGTTACCAAACGTCTTCACATTTGCAAGCAATCATCAAAAGAATGGAGGAAGAGGATAATAGGTTATTTTTTGATGCAGCAGCCGATTAGGACGTGGAATACCCTACCAGAAACAGCGGTGAAAACAGAATCCATAAAAGCTTTTGAAAGGGAAATGGATAAATATTTGCAAAAGAAAAATTTAAAGTGGTATGGGGAAAGGGTAGGGGAATAGAACTAAGTGGATAGCTCTTTCAGAGGTTCAGTGAATGGGCCGAATGAGCTCCTAATGTGCTATATAATTCTGTGATTCAATACTACACTTCAATATTGTTGTAGAATACAATAAAAGAAAGACTTGCATTTATATAGCGCCTTTCACATCCTCAGGACGTCCCAAAGCACTTTACAGCCAATGAAGTACAATCACTGTTGTAATGCAAGTTAACACAACAGCTAATTTGCGCACAGCAAGGTCCCACAAACATCAATCAGATGAATGACCAGATAATCTGTTTCTCGTGATGTTGGCCAAGGGATAGATACTGGCCAGGACACCAGGGACAACTCCCCCCCTGCTCTTCTTCCGATAGTGCCACTGTTATTTTTACATCCACCTGAGAGGCCTCGGTTTAACATTTCATCCGAAATACAGCACCTCTGACAGTGCAGCACTCCCTCATTACTGCACTGGGAGTGTCGGCCTGGATTATGTGCTCAAGTCTCTGGAGTGGAGCTTGAACCCTTGACCCACTGACTCAGAAGCAAAAGTGCTACCCACCGAGCCACGGCTGACATAGGAGAAGTGTACAGCTCTTTTATTTGAGAACATTGAACAAAAGTAAAGTCACTGAACAGGAGCAGCCTCCACTTTGCAGTCTGTAGATGTGCTTCAGTGCAGCACGACACAATCCTCTCCAGACCCGTTGTCAGTTTAATGGGAATGCTTCAAGTCAAACGCAACAAATTCAAACAATATCTATCATTTATGCTGTTTTGGAAGCAGAACTTATTTGAAAATGGAAACAAGTGATGTTTCCACATGTATTTGCATGAAATATTCAGGATGACTCGTGGCTCCTGCTGAGTTCCAGGGCTGCTATTCCGTTGGATGTTGCTGTCTTTGGGAGGCAACCAAGCGAACTCATACATACCGCAAGAAACGTGCTGAAAGAAAGAATTAAACATGATAGGCGCAAGATCTGAAATCAGATCTGATGCCTGGCGGTAAACTGTTCCCAAAATGTGGCACGCAGCCAATTAATGACAATTGTCAAAATAAGAAAATGAAACCTCAGGAAGGCTGTGTGGAAGACTTGGGGCCAGCTTTTACCTCCTGGGAGAAGGTTGTCCATAATTTGGTACAAATTGGCAATTCCTCAGCTTTCTTCTGAACTTTTCTCTCTCTTCCCCCTAAGTGCCAAATAAACTGTCTCACACTTTTCCTTCTCTCCACCGCCCCCCCATTGTTTTGAAATCAAAACCCATCGCACCATTCCCAAACTCTAATTATTTCTGAGGATCTCAAAACTATGGAATTGAGATTAAAAATATGCATAGGAACATAGGAATATAGGAACAGGAGTAGGCCATTCAGCCCCTCGAGCCTGCTCCGCCATTTGATAAGATCATGGCTGATCTGTGATCTAACTCCATATACCTGCCTTTGGCCCATATCCCCTAATATCTTTGGTTGCCAAAAAGCTATCTATCTCAGATTTAAATTTAGCAATTGAGCTAGCATCAATTGCTGTTTGCGGAAGAGAGTTCCAAACTTCTACCACCCTTTGTGTGTAGAAATGTTTTCTAATCTCACTCCTGAGAGGTCTGGCTCTAATTTTTAGACTGTGCCCCCTACTCCTAGAATCCCCAACCAGCGGAAATAGTTTTTCTCTATCCACCCTATCTGTTCCCCTTAATATCTTATAAACTTCGATCAGATCACCCCTTAACCTTCTAAACTCTAGAGAATACAACCCCAATTTGTGTAATCTCGCCTCGTAACTTAACCCTTGAAGTCCGGGTATCATTCTAGCAAACCTACGCTGCACTGCCTCCAAGGCCAATATGTCCTTCCGAAGGTGCAGTGTCCAGAACTGCTCATAGTACTCCAGGTGCGGTCTAACCAGGGTTTTGTATAGCTGCAGCATAACTTCTGCCCCCTCGTACTCTAGTCCTCTGGATATAAAGGCCAGCATTCCATTAGCCTTCTTGATTATTTTTTGCACCTGTTCATGACACTTCAATGATCTATGTACCTGAACCCCTAAGTCCCTTTGGACATCCACTCTTTTTTAACTTTTTACCATTTAGAAAGTACCCTGTTCTATCCTTTTTTGATCCAAAGTGGATGACCTCACATTTGTCTACATTGAATTCCATTTGCCACAGTTTTGCCCATTCACCTAATCTATCAATATTGCTTTGTAATTTTATGTTTTCATCTACACTGCTTACAATGCCACCAATCTTTGTGTCATCGGCATGACACTTAGATATAAGACTTTCTAGGCCTTCATCTAAGTCGTTAATAAATATTGTGAATAATTGAGGCCCCAAGACAGATCCCTGCGGGACTCCACTAATCACATCCTGCCAATGTGAGTCCCTACCCATTATCCCTACTCTCTGTCGCCTTTCGCTCAGCCAACTTCCTAACCAAGTCCGTACTTTTCCCTCGATTCCATGGGCTTCTATCTTAGCTAACAGTCTCTTATGTGGGACTTTATCGAATGCCTTCTGGAAGTCCATATAAATAACATCTATTGACATTCCCTTGACCACTACTTTAGTCACCTCTTCAAAAAATTCAATCAGGTTTGTCAGGCACGACCTACCTTTCACAAATCCATGCTGGATGTAGAGCTGCCTTGTCTGAAAAGAAGTACCAAAGTGAGCTCAATGGGTTGGAAACCATATTCCTATTCCTGTCAACTCCTTACCTCACTCAGTCTTCCCTTCCTCCTATAATCCACGGGCGTTTAAAACCCAAGCTTGGTGTCACCTTACCATTACTTCATGATTTACCTTATCTCTCTTACTCTTGTTGAATCTTTGTGGTACCCAGCACTCTGGGCCAGGACCCTTCACCTGTGTTTTTCAATTGAAAACAAACTTAATTTAGAAAGTCTATACCAATGGTTACTTTTGGGAAATAGAAATGTCACATTGGTGCAGAAGGGGCTTCCCATTGGGATAAAACCTTGGTGCAGATAAGAGGGACTTTCATTCTCAATCTGGCCCATGTTATTCTTTGCCTGGGAATACTTGGTGCCAAGAGTGGAAAAATTCTCCCCTCCACAGCACTACCATCCCTCACCGTGACAAACACTGGAAATCACTGGCAAGTATATATAGTGAGCTATCTGTGATTTGCTTTTTGGTTGACTCTTCTCCTGCCTTGAAGGCAGTGATTTGTGCTGAGATACAATTTCATGGGCACCAGCAGCCCAAATGACCAATCTTCATATGTGTGCCAAGGCAATGAGCACTGATAGGCTATTCAGCGATAAGGGGCATCACCACTGAACCTGACTTCCTCCAAAGTGCACGCAGCTTCCAGCAACAAGGAGCAGGAACCCTGGCTGATTTTTCCTTTTCCTAACTTGGGGACACTGAGGCCAATTGTAGAGCTTCATAGCTACCCCAGTGCAGATCAAGGATTGAACCAAGTCTGTACTGCTCACTATTATAATATATGCAGTTACATTCTAAAGCTATCAGGTGAATCTTGCACCTACCATGTTGAAATCTTTCTTTATTCAAATGTAAAGTTTTATTTTGCTGATATTCATGAAGCTTTCAGTCTTCTGTCACAGACTACCTGATCTCCATAACATTGCTCACAGATAGTCGGAGGTCAGGAGCACAATTCTGGTATTTAGCAGTTTAGATGGAGCTGTGTTTAAACTTGCCTGTCCCTTTGAGGTATGTCTGGGCACTTACGCTGGAGGAGATTAGGGTGGACTGAGGACATGGAGGGATTTCAGACAAGTCAGTGGAGCTTGGCAAGGACTGTGCGGGATTTTGTGAGGCTGGGGTCAGGTGTTATGGCATTTTGAATTTGAGTTATAATCCATTGAAGTCAATAGGAATGAAATTCTGGAGACATATATAACGGGCGACAGAATCAATTATCGCCTGTTTTATGTTATCAGCCAGAGTCAAAATTATCCCCAATGATTTACACCCATCCGATGCTGGATGGTCAGTGTGTGCCTCACGGCCATCTCTCATTTTATGTGAAGTAGGTATATGCTGTCACCTGGGTTGAGATCCACGTTCACCATCATAAGGGTTGAAGAAGCCAGTATCTGAATAAAGACTTTACTGTGGATAACAGAGCAAATATTTCAAGATGTGTTGGGCTGTGCTGGTGATAGAACATTTGACACCAGCACAGGTTTGTTTGGGCTGGAATTTGAGAGAAAGGCAGGCTGTTTGGCTGATAGAAGGCTTGTGCACTTGAAGATCTCAGACATTGTAAACCTCCTGTACAAAACGCAATAGCCCTCCATTGTAGGTGTCCATTGTATTTGAAGCAGTCTTCCCTTTGACATTATAGATTTGCTGTTAAGATTCACTGGCTGTGGGCTGTCATGGTGCCTGAGAGCAGTAGATCCTTTTAATTCTGTTGGTGTGTACACTGGTAAAAAGCCATTAAAGGAACCGCAGGGAAGAGTCTAATTTTAACACTGTTCTAATATGTTATGTCACACATTATTTCCCAATGTTGTGCTAAATTATGCTTTAAACATATGTCAGTGAGCTCACGGTAAAAGCTGAAAATCTTTCAGCTGAAGGTGAAACCCTTCTATACATAGGATACCAACTAAGCTCCCCGCCTATCCGATCGAGGTTCAGCAGGTTGATCCAATGGGTAGTTCAGCTCTACAGACCAGGAAGATGCCAGATTCCAACCTCACCCTGTGCTGAATCAGGGGATCACAGCCAGAGCAGCACTAGAAGTTGCTACAATTGGGTTGGGTTGGGGATCGGGGAAATCAGCTTCTGATTTCTATCCAGCAAACCCCTGCTGAAAGTAAGTGTGTGTGGGCATTGGGTAAGGACAGGCACTCTCCTGGATGAGATCAAATAACTGGACAAACTAGGGACCTTCATTATTGATTGTTACTGTGTGATCCTGAAGTATCCTGAGACATCAGTGACCAAAGGCACCATTTTCCACACCAGTTATTTTTGTTTTATTTCATTAGAAGTTTAGGTTTCCATCCTGTGTGGCAATGCAGATGGGGACACATAATTTCAGATCTTAATTTCTCCCAGATATTCTTACTCTTTTGAAGATGAACAATGTTAGTGTGAGGGAACAGAACATTTTCAGCCTTGGTTCAACAATAGCACTCTCATCTCTGAGTCAGAAGGGCATAGCTTCAAACCCCACTCTAAAGCCTTGAGCACATAATCTAGGCTGACACTTCAGTGTAACACTGAGGGAGTGCTGCACATTCGGAGGTGCCAACTTTCAGATAGGAACATAGGAACAAGAGTAGGCCATTTAGCCCCTCGAGCCTGTTCTGCCATTCAATGAGATCATGGCTGATCTGTGACCTAACTCCATATACCTGCCTTAGCCCCATATCCCTTAATACCTTTGGTTAACAAAAATCTATCAATCTCAGATTTAAAATTAACAATTGAACAAGCATCAACTGCTGTTTGCGGAAGAGAGTTCCAAACTTCTACCACCCTTTGTGTGTAGAAGTGTTTCCTAACTTCACTCCTGAAAGTCCTGGCTCCAATTTTTAGGCTATGTCCCTTAGCCGTAGACTCCTCAACCAGCGGAAATAGTTTCTCTCTATCTACCTTATCAGTTCCCCTTAATCTCTTGAAAACTTTGATCAAATCACCCCTTAATCTTCTAAATTCCATGGAATACAATCCTAGTTTGTGTAATCCCTCCTCGTAATTTAACCCTTGGAATCCAGGTATCACTCCAGTAAACCTTGCTCAAAGCAAACTGGCTGTCGCATTTCCTATTTAACATAATGATTTTCAAAAATTCATTCTTGGGATGTGGATGTTGCTGGCAAGATTGGTATTTATTGACCATCCCTCGTGTACGAATTCTGGGAATTCACCTTTTCCCTGAGTATGGAAAACTTTGGCCATTGACTAAAATTCTAAGATGGAAGGATAGGTGAAAGGTCACCAGACGAATCAACAACACACACAGTGGAATGTGGGAGAATTACTGCTTCAGACATGACTCTGTTTTAATGCAAAACCTACAGCAGGTGGTCACGATCAGAAAGGTAGTAGGCCATTGAAAGAGGCAACTGCTCCAGACATGGTGGGGCCATGTCTTTGTTTTAAAGCAAAACCGATCAACACCTAGGACGTTGGATACAAAAGGAGCCCTGTATAGCAGGTGATCAACAATCGGAATGAATCATAGAAGAACAATGGTCCATCAAGAAAAGCAATCGCAACATGATAAGAGACCATCCATCAAAGATACTTAAGGACTTTGTAAGAACTGTTTAAACAGATATGAAGTGCCTCATTTAAGTGCCAAAGACCATTGTAAGAGGAGGGGTATATAAGTGGAAACTTGAAACCCCCCCTCTCTCTCTTCTCTCTTGCTTTTGCTCTTTTTCTGCCTCTTGCTTGTTTTGCAGCCTTGCTTTTTGCTGTCTCTTGGATTTGCAGCTCTCCAGGGTGGAGAGCAGCTTCCAGCGAAACCAACAAACCCTACGTGAGAGAACCGGTCAGCCAGACCTGCAAGTGCAAAGGATTGGTGAGCCTCGACCATACGTGTGTGTGTGTGATAGGTGTCTCCAGGGTCCCCACCAACCTCTTAGTTTAGCGGGATAAAGTACTGTAGTGGGTGTGTGTAACTCAATGTACTGTGTAGGACCGTTTGTTTTCTTCATGTTGACGGTATAATAAAACCAACATTCCAATTCAATTCAAACACCGAGTTGGTGTGGTCTCTGTGCTATTCAACTACATGATCCATCACAGGGTGCGTTAGTGTAAATCCCGTTTTCCTGAACCCCTGATCCGTAAGGTATAAGTGTTCCTTGGCTAGACTGGGGACCAGATATCTGCACCGATCAATAGGGTGAGAACACCCCCAAAACGCCCTACACTAGTTGCCCTTGAGAAGGTGCTGGTGGGCCTTCTTTTTGAACCACTGCAATCCATGTGGTGAAGGTACTCTTACAATGCTGTTAGTTAGAAACATAGGAACAGGAGTAGGCCATTCAGCCCCGCAAGCCCATTCCACCATTTAATTAGATCATGCCTGATCTGTACCTCAATTCCTGCCTTTGATCTTTATCCCTTGATACCTTACCTAATGAAAATCTGTCAATCTGAGTTTTGAAAATTTCAATTGACCCAATATCCACAACCTTTTGGGAGTGAGAATTCCACATTTCCTCTGCCCTTTGTGTGAAAAACTGCTTCCTGATTTCACTCCTGAATGGCCTAGCTGAAATTTTAAGATTGTGCCTATTTTCTAGATTCCCCCACCAGAGAAAATAGCTTCTCTTTTATTGAATCCTTTTATCATTTTAAATACCTCAATTAGATCACTCCTCAACCTTCTAAACTCAAGGGAATACAACCCAAGTTTATGCAACCTGGTCACATAATTTAACCGTTTAAGCCCCGGTAGCATTCTGGTAAATCTGCACTGTACCCCCTCCAAGACCAATATTTCCTGCCTGAGGTGCAGTGCCTGGAACTGAAAGCAATACTCCAGATGGGGTCTGACCAAGGCTTTGTACAACTGAAGCATAACTTCCTCACTTTTGAATTCCAACCTCTTGAGATAAAAGCCGACATTCCATTAGCGTTTTTGATTATTTTTTGTACCTGTGTACTTGGACACCGAAATCACTTTGCTTCTCCACCATTTCTAGTCTTTCGCCATTTAGAAAGTATTCTGATTTGTTTTTCTTGAATTCCAAGTGGATGACCTCACACTTCCCCACATTGAACTCCATCTGCCACAGTTTTGCACTCTCACTTAATCTGTCTATGTACCTTTGGAACTTCATGCTCCAATCTACACAACTTACTGTTCCTCCTAACTTAGTGTGATCTGAAAACGATAAAAAGCTGAGGCCCGGTACAAATCCCTGGAGAACAACACTTGTCCCATTTCCAGCATTTTGACCCAGCGACAATGAAGGAATGGTGATAAATGTCCAAGTCTGGAGGGTATGTCACTTGGAGATGAAGGTGTTTCCATGCATCTGCTGCCCTTGTCCTTCCAGGTGATGGAGGTCTCAGGTTTAGGTGGTGCTGCCGAAAAAGCCTTGGTGACTTGCTGTAGTGCATTTTGTAGATAGTACACACTGCAGTCATAGTGCTCCGGTGGTGGAGGGAGTAGATTTTTAAGCTAGTGGATGGGGTGCCGATCAAGCTGACTGCTTTATCCTGGACGGTGTTGAGTTTCTTGATTTTGTTGCAGCTGCACTCATCCAGGCAAGTGGAGAGTATTCCATCACACTGCTGACTTGTGCCTTATACATGGTGGAGAGGCTTTGGGGGAGTCAGGAGGTGAGTCACTCGCTGCAGAATACCCAGTCTCTGACCTACTCTAGTAGCCACGGCAGTTATGTGGCTGGTCAGTTGAGTTTCTGATCAATGATGACCCCCCCCAGGATGTTGATGTTGTGAGAACTAGCGATGGTAATGCCGTTGAATGTCAAGGGGAGGTAGTTAGGCTCTCTCTTATTGGAGATGGTCATTGTGTGGCACAAATGTTACTTGCCACTTATCAACCCAAGCCTGGATGTTGTCCAGGTCTTGCTGTATGTGGGCACGGACTGCTTCATTATCTGAGGAATTGCGAATGGAGCCGAATACAGTGAAATCATCAGCAAACATCCCCACTGCTGACCTTATGATGGAGGGAAGTCATTGATGAAGCAGCTGAAGATAGTTGGGCCTAGGACGCAGCCCTGAGGAACTCCTGCAGTGACATCCTGGGGCTATGATTGGCCTCCAACAACCACAACCATCCTGGCAGAACCCAAACATCGGTGGGCAGGTTATTTCCTTCGCCCCTCCATTGGTGACCGTGCCTTCATCCTTCTAGGCTCCAAGCTCTGGAAACCCATCTCCAAACCTCTCTGCCTCTCTCCTAGTTTAGGAAGCTCCTTAAAACCTACCTCTTTGATCAAGCTTTTGGTCATCTGCCTTAATATCTCCTTATGTGGCTCGGTGTCAAATTTTGTCTCATAACGCTCCTATGAAGCGCCTTGGGATGTTTTACTATGTTAAAGGTGCTATATAAATACAAGTTGTTGTTGCCCAGTGCACTCAGTCGTTTCTTGATGTCATGTGGAGTGAATCAATTTGGTTGAAGACTGGCATCAATGATGGTGGGGACTTCAGGAGGAGGTCAAGAAGGATCATCCACTTGGCTGAAGCTGGGTTCAAAAAGCTTCAGTCTTGTCTGAAGCACATAACATAGCAGTTTGGGATGTCATTAAAGATGCTATACAAATTCTTTCTTTTTCAAGCATCCAGTGCCAAAAGCTAGCACTCCCAGGTCAGGTAGAACACAGCCAGATGCAGAACAAAGCCCCCTCTACTCTGCCACAACCCCAATCTAGAGTACATACATAATTATATCAATATACTGCAGTTCTGGTAGATTGCCTTAGGGGAAATGACAATTAGTACCAGCTTACTTTCGTGAAGAACTCATATGAGATGGCCCAAACTCATTTCACACAAGATCCATGCAATCAGTGGACTTTTAACCCATCGGGATTGGGCTAGATTTGAACCCAGCCCCCACAGATGGGAATCCAGTGTCTAACGCACTACCCCACCCAGTTCCCACCATTACCACCCCTTTAATCTCACTGAGGTGGTTTTCTATTCTCAACTTTCGCTAACTTGTCTCAGCTTCTGTCTTCTTTGTTGGTGCAGATGCTCTGTGCAATCTTTATTTACCGTTCTGCATAGCAATGAAGCCAAGGTAAGCAAAGCGGTTTACTATCTCCGGGGCTTCCTTGCTCACAGCTCCATGACTATCACCTGACAGCAGCCTCCCGATTTGCATAACTTTGCTTTTCAATCGTTATTTTTTTGGGCTGTACAAAACGAAAGCAATTTCGAAGCTCAAGGAAAGCTCGTGCTGGCCAGTAACTGATCTGTGCACCGCTACCTTTCACTGCTTGCTGTCCATTCTCACTGGTATGTTGAGAGTGCCTGTCTGGAGAGATTCAAACACTATCTGCTTAAGTTAGCTTAAGTTGGAAATTGCGCAGGTACATACCCAGATTCTGAAAAATCAGAGTTCTCTATCTTGAATTATTGGACATTAATGAATAGCACTGAGCCAAAGGTCATGAATTTATGTTTAGGTCATGTTTTGAAAAATGGAAACAACAGAATTTTGCAATATTTTTATTATATATTTTAATTTAATGAGATGTTTCCCAATGGCTCAGTTGGTAAATGGACTGTTCCCACAGAGAATGGTCAAAACATGGAATGGACTTCTGGGTAGGGGAGGGGTGAAAAGCCTGGAATCATTTAACAAACCATTGGATGTCAAAGGGACGGGGCAGTAAGTTCCCTCAGGCTGGATGAACAAAAATGGGCCGAATGCCCTTCTTCATTCGTATTTATTTGATGATCCTGTAATTCCAATATACTCAGTTTAGATAGAAACCAGCATGAAACACCACACACTTTTTAAAATCACACACTTAAATGAATATTTCCTTTTCTCATTACATTTTTCAACTTATCAGCCTTCCTCTTCTTAATAAACTCACCCTACACAGCACTGCTCCATTAAACTTATCCCTTTTTACTGTGTCTTTTTCTCATTTTTTTTTAAGGCCCACTGCTCTTCAAAAGAACCTTTTCACTTAATTAAGCTCCATATTTTAACAGCTCCAGTCCCAGTAAGATCGGTGTCATCAACAGGGTAGGTTACAAATGTTAGAGGGACTGGACCCTGGTGCCCGAGACTGATCCCTAGAGGAAACCAGTCCTTTCCTCAGTTATGCCAATGCTCCTCCCTTTGACATCCAATGGTTTGTTAAATGATCCCAGGGTTTTCACCCCTCCCCTACTTAGAGATCCATTCCATGTTTTGACCACTCTTTGTGAGAACAATCCATTTCCCAACTGAGCCAGCCTTGCCTCAGCCTTAGTAAGATCCACCTCATTCTCACTATGATTGGTTGTACTCTCAAACAGCTGCAACGGGCTTCAAATCGTGGCATGCGATATTAGCAGCAAATATGTTAATATGCTTATTTTAAATGGCTCTATGCCTCTGTTAAAATAACAGTCAGAGGAGTTTAGTACAAATGCGGCAATGTAGAATTCCAACGTGCTAAACCTTTCACTCCCATTGCATAAAACTCCAATGGAATCAAATCCTTCCCCATTCATTCCGATTGTACACAATTCCAATGGATCATATCTTTTCCCATCAACCCACATTGTATAGAATTCCACTGTAATTAAACCCCTTCCCGTTCACTCTTGTTGTATAAAAACCCCAAGGAACCGGTCAATTTTCTGTTTATTTGATTTTTTAGAATTTTTAATCCAGCTTTGAACTTTAAATATAAAATCTTCATACAAGATGATGTTTCTTAATTATCTCTTTTTAATTCACCACACACTCTATCCAATGCATCCACTGCTAAATTTCATCACATATATACATGTTATTGAAGTATTTCTGTTTTGTCTCAATTTGAATGTCGCATTAGTGATTAAATGGGCTGTGATGCAAAGACTTCCCAATTGGCTGTTCTTATCTACACGCTCTACAAATCCTGATCTGAGCATAGTCTTCGTCCAAGCAAAACATTCTCAGGAGAAAACTAGTTCACATATTCCAGGATTCAATTCTACTTATCTTGCCTTGGCTGTTAGCCCAAAATGAAAAGTTTCATAAAATCCACTTTCATGGGACTTGAAACACAATTTATAAAGGGTAAGATCATAAAGCAAGGAAGAACATGGGTGGAAAAATGTCACATGAAGAACATAAGAAAATTTGGGATATGACAAGCCCATTTCCCAATGATAACTGGTCTTTGTGCAGGAGTTGTACCTCTGATTAAAGTGCACCACACCTTGACAGAGTTCTGGGTAGTCTGATACATGGACCTCCACACTAGACCCAACACTAACCTATGACTTTTCAGAAGTGATAGCACATAATTGCAGCCACATCCAAAAAACTGCCTTGACTGGTGGGCTGAACCAGTTAGGGTAGTCAACAGTATTGCAAAAACAGGAAGGGGAACCTTTCCAATTGGTCAGTGGCAGCAAAGGCACAACGATAAATATACAACTTTGATGTCAAGTAGGTCATAACCAGCCACCAGAGAAGGGTTGTAAGGGAGCATGAAATGTAATTTCCCCTCCTCACCCAGACTTCACATCAAGTGTGCTGATCACCAATCTGCAGAGTGGAAAAAGCACATAAAGAAAACAGACCTATTGGCTCCTCTGACTCCTTCCTTCGCAAACCATGACCAACCTGCCTTATTGAGGATTCTTCCCAATTTAATTAATCTGTTGAGAGGTGACGAGCCACAGATAAAACTTCTGAAAATATAAAACTATATGAAATTTCTCCCTGACCCTAAGGCAGTCTACCAAAGCTGCAGTATATCTATATAATTATGTATCAGCTTGGCTCAGTTGACAGCAGTCTCACCTCTGAGTTAGAAGCCCCACTCCAGAATTTGAACACATAATCTAGACTGACAATGCAGACTGATACAAAGGGAGCTCTGCACTGACGAAAGTCCTAACCTGTGAAGCTCTTTGGGACATCCTGAGGTTGTGAACGATATTATATCAACGCGAGTTCTTTCTTTTCTTTGGTTAAGGGAATAGACCAAGGCCTTGACTGTCTGTCTGCTCAGGTCATCTTAAAGATCCCTTGGAATTATTAGAAGAAGAGCAGGTAGTTCCCCTGGTGCCCTATCCAGCAATCCTCCCACAAAAAACACCACCAATATATACAGATTAACTGGTCATTAATCTTATTGCTGTTTGTGGGATCTTGCTGTTTGGGAAATGGCCACCACACATAATAACAGTAACTGGACAATGTAATTCATTCTCTGCTAAGTGCTTTGCAATGTTTCTGATAAATGTGATAAAGTGTTATCTAAATGCAAATATTTCCTGCTCACATTATTCCTTGGAAAAAATGGACAGTTCTGTAAAGAAATCTGTGGTACGACCCATGAATATTTTAAAATAGATGTAATAGGTTCTTTGTTTCCTTGCCTGCATTAACACTATAAAATAATTTCCTCCCTCATAATACCTTCATGTGAAACATGCAACAATATTATTCTGTAGTTATCACATCATAACAGATAGTTAGAGTGTTTAATCAGTGAAATGTCTACATTAGGAATTCAGTTTAATCTCCTGCCTCTAGACTTTATTGTAAATATTACAAAATACTGCAAATTAACAGCAAGAGATTAGTAGAGTTCACATTATTTAAAATGAGAGCAATTTAGTGTAGATGATGTCCATGAATAGGCTGAACCGTGCACTCACTGACTGACATCAGCTAGACCACCCCTTGATGAAATTATACACGTGTTACTCATTCCCAATGAATAACTAGACCAAATCCTACTGTAACTATCGTGATTGCTCATCTGAACTTTCCTCCTTTATTATGCCTAAGCTCCAAATAAGCCATCTACATGCTCTTTATTCTCTCTACATTCTTAATGTGCCAAAATTAAGTCTCAATGTACCCTCTCCAACTCTAACCCATTCTTTCCCAGGACCTCAAGCTCCTTTCCTCCCTCACTCTTCTCATCCTCCTACAATCCACAGACTTTTTAAAACTCAAGGTTGACATGATGTAACTGCTACATATTGATTTACCTCATTTTCTGCCTTGCACTTTTCAGTCTTGGTGGTGGCCTGTAAAAGGCATCTTGGTCCCTCACTTAGATTTACCAATAATAAAAAAAAAAATCCAATTTTCTTCCATTGTATAACATTCTATTAGACCAAACACCTCCCCAGTTAATATTGCTTAGAACATCAATGGACCAAATCCAGGGTTCATGGTGCAGAATTCCAATGGACTCTTCACTTCCTTTACATACAATTACATAATATTTGAGGGCAAACTCTTGATCAAAGCAGAACATGTTTGCTCTTTTATAACACTCAGCTCATTAAATTCAATCCATCACTTCACTAGAGATGGCTGTACATTGTAGAAGTCTAACGGAAAGATCTTATTTTCACTATCGGTATTTTACAAATGACGATTCTAATGGATATGGAAAGGCCAAAGAGGTTACAAGCATTTTTGATGGCTGATTGGGTAGTGCAGTAAGTTAGGTGCTGGCCTTTTGGGGCATGGGTTCAAATCCAGATCAAGCCTAATGGGATGAAAGTTTAATCTGTCTGCTGGCTATTTGTGTTCTACAAGAAATGTGTTTGGACAGTTGCAATCCAGCTCCTGGTGGGTACGTGGGGGCCCACAGCACAAAACTGTCCTAACTTTGGTGAAAAATTGATGCTCCTACTCTGAGAGACCACAGATTGGCTGATGTACACTGTCGCAATAAGGGGCCACTCTTCTGAGGTTGGGACTGAGGCACATTGTTGGGGGCAGAGTAGAAGGTGTCTGAAATGTAAAATGTCCCATTAGCCAGCACAGCTCACCTCGAAGAGCACAAGATTCATACAATTTGTTTTAAAATATGTTTTATTCAGTGCGTACCATCAGTTGCAAGATTCCTAATTCATTTGGTCTACCCATGTCCTTTACTGCCAGAACCAGTATTTATGTCCTGGAGCATTGAATAGCAATGATCAGACATGTCAATAGGACTTAAAGGGACATTCCCCTCTAACTTGGCAATGTTTTAAGATACAACATATTAATTGCAAATGACAATAAGCCACTGCTTATTGCAGGAAACTTGCCAAGTTATGGGCAAGCTTCCTGAGGCTGCTTATTTTTCAAGCATTGAAAATAGAAATGACAATATCACACCAGCCCTAGGATGGCATCGCTGGTTTCATTGCTTGTGCAGTAGCATAAAAGAATGACGTTGTTGCCACAATATTTACCATATTGAAGGAGATTTATCTGTTCGTACATGCCACAACCCCCCCAGCCCCCACCCCCCCCCCACCGCAGGGCCATGGCTAGGAAACCCTGTGGCATTGTTAACAATGTAGCCATGTGACTATGTGTTGCTAGTCAACAATGGTTTCACACTCTGGATCCAAGAGCGCTTAACATCAACGTGACAGGAGTGGAATGACGCAACTTCATCCTAATAAGTGTCAATGAAGTTTCTGTGTAATGCCTCCTCTGTTTATATTGAGGTTGAATTGCTGAATCCGCTGAGGTACAGGACTTGCCTACTCACTCCAGATTATGGAAATCCTGTTCCAGAAGCAATTTCTTCTCAAACAACTTGACATTTATTGGGATTAAGTTTTGTCGTTGTAGCCCAAATGGATGACACTTTTATCCCCCCATCTAATTTCCTCCCCTCCTCTCTTGAAAGTGCTGACTCTTGGTGGTCGTCAGCAACCCTCTGGTATCTCATCCAACGGTCATTCTTTACATGTGAATTAAGACACTCCCAGTGTTGACCGGCACTTGAAGAAAGTGAGCGTTGTCTTATTTCTGACACATACTGCCTTTCAGTGTGACTCCATGCCGGGAGCACAGAATTTACCTGTAAATGCTGGCAAGCTATTCAACACTGGGTGGTATCACAGGTGACCTCAAACCTGTCCTTGCCTGATGCAGAGGTCACTGGAGAGCAAACAGCTGTAACCTCGTTTCCCTCACTGGTGAGGCCAACGATAGCAATACACAGATCAACTAATTCAGCGATTGAAAGAAAGAACTGGCAACAGGAAGTCTCAAACTTTACAACCAATTATTTTCTTCCTAAAGTGCAGTCGCTGTTGTTATACAGACAAATATGCCAGTCAATCCGTACATAGAAAGATTCCACAAACAGCAAATGAGTGAGATCATGTACGTTTGGTGATAGTAGTGCCAGGGATCGTTCACATAGTCAGACACGGGGTTGGGGGGGGGGGGTTGGAGTCGGGTGGGAGGTGAAAATATAAATTTTTTGGGTCGTGACTGCAACCCGGCTCCAACGCTCCCACTTCCGGGTTTAACGTGGGCGCGTGTGGATGTGTGCGCGGTGCCGAATTGCCGAGGTCGTGACCCCAATTAGTGCCAGCGAGTGGGTCATTAGCGGGGTAATTAAGGTAGTTAAGAGATGTTAAGTAGCATTTTTTTTTAATTGATTTTAACTGAACTTAAAATTTGATGCCTCCAGGGTGGCTTTCCCGGGACTCGTGAATCCCACCAGGTAAAAGGAGGTGGGAAGAGCCAGTTCATCAGGAAAATGCCTTTATTGCTTGTGGGCCAGGAGGAGCAGGAGTGTTTCCTCCAGGCCCAACAAGTTTACTTGCCGCGATCGGACTCCCGCGATCGGCCAACCCCCCCACCCCCCCCCCCCGATGTCCGAGTCCTCCCCACCCCAATGTCCGAGTGCCTCCCGACATCCGATCCCCCCCACCGATATCCAATCTCTCCCCCCACCCCCCGATGTCCGACCCCCCCCACTGGTTGCTGACTTCTCACCTCTGCCCCCCACCCCCTGCTGCGATCGCCCCCCTCCCCATCCAACACCCGAGGACACTGATACTGATCTCTCCCTGGCTGCTTTCCCACCTGACTGGCTGCCAGGTGTGAAACCTGGAAGTAAAGTTTTTATCACTCAATTAGGCTGCGATCGCAGATTCTGACCCACCAACTTTACTTCTGGGTTTCCCACGCGAAAATCTACCCCCTGCCAGGCTCCAGGTAAAAATCATGCCCTTGGTCTCACTTTAACATCTCAACTGAGAGATGAAACCTCTGACATCTTAGCACTCCCTCAGCACCGCAATGAAGTGTCAGCCTAGATTATGTGCTTAAGTCGACAGAGGGCCTTGAATCCATAACCTTCTGACTCAGGGTCAAGAGTGATACCAACAGAGCCAAGCTGACATTTGTGAGTTTCCTGTTCTGTAGAGCTTAGTATCGCACTACATGGCGCATTTATTGACTAGCTATCAAAGGAGTAAGTGGTTATTATAATGCTTGTTCATGTCATCTTAACATGCAGCCCAAAATGTTATTTTTCCTTCTTATGCTAATTTGTATTTCATCCCCCAGTGTGGTTTCTGCTGCCCACTCCCCATACCAGGCACCATTCCCCCAGCCAACAGGACAGATACACATCCTGCACCTAAGCCTTTGTCAATCCTACTCTGTATCTGGGTGCTGGTCACTCAGATACCTCACCCAAGGGGCTATTCTTTATGTGTGAGTCCAGACAGTGGGCCTTTTGACCATGGCAGGAATAGAGTAACAAACACAGCTGAACCTGAACCATTCGCTCACTCTACATCCAACATGGAATATTGGTTGGCGATCAGGAGCAGGAACCCTGTCTCTCTATAGCCTGGGAATGCCGAGAGTGACGCAACACCATTTACATAGAATTTTTACAGCTCAGAAACAGGCCATTGGGCCCAACAGGTCTGTGCCGATGTTTATGCTCCACACGAGCCTCCTCTCACATCGGGTTCCCAACCCTTCCGGAATGATCGGGAGTTTCCCAGAATCGGGGATACCTCCCCCGAGCACTGCTCCGGGAGATCAGCGATTTAAATTTCCCGTCGCAGTGGGTGCCCCTCCCCCCTCCTCTCTGACGTCACCGGCTGCTGTTAGGGAAGCCTCCAGCTCGGTGATATCACCCGCAGATAGCTACGACCACATGGAGTGCAGTCAGGAGGGGGCCAGAGAGTCGGGAATCAGGGGGTTTCGGGAATCGGGGGGTTTCGGGAAATCAGGGAGGGCTCAGAAATCTGGTGGTCTGGGCATTTGGAATTGCGGGGGGTCTCTAAAATGGGGGACCTCTGAAATGGGGTGTCCCCCTCTTCCCCGCCCTCGGTTTCCCCCCTTCACCTGCTTACGGGTGGCCTCCTGGTTTTTAGAACTTCTCGCACAACCGCTGATGCCACGAAACCACAAACAAAAATACTCAACTACAGGGGACCCAACCTTTATAAGGCAAATACAATAACATTTGTCGAAGTCATGAGATCCGCTGTTGTGTGATCAAACCTCCAGGAATGCCTCCAACCAAAGTTGGCAACCCTATCCTCCCACCTGACTTCATCATTGTTGCCTATATACAACTACTGCACTTCAAAGTAATTCCTTGTCAGTGAAGTGTTTTAAGACGCAAAGTAAATTCAAGTCTGAATTTTTTTCCCCCTTTTTCCTCACCTGGGATCAGATAACCCCACCCCCCCACAGCCTGCGTATGTACCCTCATGGTCTGGACGGCTCTATTGCCGATTCAACTATCATTGTACTGTATCTGGTCTCTTTCTTCATTGCGCCAAGGGTTTAGCGAAGGGGGAAGCAGCAAGTACCACCACAGGAAGGAGAGGGTTAAAACAACAACAGCGCCTTTCAATGCTTGCTGGTGAGCTGATAGACCTGTCAAGCTTGCGGAGGTTGCAGTTCTCTCTGACTGGCTTCCGTACAGTATGCAAATCGTCCCTCTGTTCAGCGATGCTTTATTTAACACAGGTCTCTTCTCTTGAGTGCATGAACAGCAGCAATTCCTCCAGAGTCCATTTTCCTCTTAAGTGGCACTGATGACTAAATGGATCTGTATACAGAGCTTCTCAGTGCTCAGTGAGTAATTGCATCTGTGCCTGATTATGGTGATTGAGAGCCTAACTGCATGGACTCCAATGGGGATGAACAAAAGGTTTGGCTTTGAGAGTCTCCTTTAAAGGTCATTTACTAGAGATGGGTTTTCTGGAAATCTGCTTTCAGTTTTACCATGCATGAAATAGCCTTGTCATTATTTCTTAGTTTTAGCAATTTTATTAGTTATTGCTCTCTTCTCCCCCCCCTCCCTCCTGAAGTGAGAAGGAGACCAGCAAAAATTCTTATTATAATTGATTTTAATGTAATTTCTTTGGTCAGAGATCACACTGCAGGGCTTATTTGCTTCAATTCCATGGTAC
The DNA here is from genome assembly GCF_035084215.1 of Heptranchias perlo. Taxonomy (NCBI): domain Eukaryota; kingdom Metazoa; phylum Chordata; class Chondrichthyes; order Hexanchiformes; family Hexanchidae; genus Heptranchias; species Heptranchias perlo. Next base: position 12,280,640 of record NC_090353.1, on the reverse strand, counting down.
TTGTATCAATTTGCAGAGTGAGTCTGGTGCAAGAAATAGTCAAGATGGCTGCTGTGAATTTTTCTTTTGTTTTATGGGTTTATCTGCTTATCAGCTTGACTCCAGTGGTGTCACTCTCGCCTCTGGATCAGAATGGCATGGGTTTCATTATTTAGGCAGACTGTCGAACAACAACAACTTGCATTTATATAGCACCTTTAACGTGGTAAAACATCCCAAGGCGCTTTGCAGGAGCATTTTCAAACAAAATTTGACACCGAGCCACCTTCGGAGATATTAGGTCAAAGAGGTAGGTTTTAAGTAGCGTCTTAAAGGAGGAGAGAGTGGTGGAGAGGTTTAGGGAGGGACTTCCAGATCCTGGAGCCTAGGCAGCTGAAGGCCTGGCTGCCAATGGTGGAGCGATTACTGAGGCAGTGCTGCATTGTGGGGAGTCTTGCCCTTTGGATAAGATGTTAAATCCTTGTGTTAAATCTGAGGTTCTATCTTTTCCTGTGGCTCATGTTGGGAATGTGATGTTCTGGACAAAATTCTTCCCTTCAGCCAACACCACCGGATACAGGTTGACTGGGCATTCATCTCATGACCGTGGGATCTTGCTGCATTTGGCTGAATAATAAGTCACTCCATTTCAATGTAATTCATTGTATGTGAAGAAATTTGAGATGTTTGAGAGACATGAGAAGGCACTATATATATGCAAGCCTTTCTTTCATTCTCAAAACAGTAGGAATTCAATTTCCTCTCTGAGTTCTATGAGCCCCTTTTGCTGGTTTAAAATTTACCACAGTGATTCCTATCCCAGCTGTATCTGACTTTACTGATGCGCCATAATTTCTCTCCTGCCTGCACTTCACATCTGCTTAATCTCTTTTGCTTTCACAATATCTCTTCCTCTGCTGTTTTACCCTCCTGATACTTTCCAGTCTGTTCCAGTTCTCCGTGGCCTTTCCCAGCTCTGTTTCCTCTCCCTGTTATTCCTACTGTATTCTGACTCTGTTCATTCCATTCTCATTTTCCTGATCCTGGTCCATCTCCCTAATTTCCCTTCCGGCTCTGTCTGCTGTCTCCAGGCTGTGTTACTGTCCTTTCTGTCTCTGCCTCCCAATTTTCTTGCCTCCTCTGCTGAAAGCACTAACTCAAGTGGAGTAAGGTTTCTCAAGGTTGCCCATCCTTCATTATCTCAACCGAGTGGTCCCCTTTTTAAGTGTGAACCCGGATAGTCAGTGTTGGCAGGCTATTCAACTGTGGGGGCATCATCGCTGAGTCTAATCCCGCCCTCACCCCACATTCACCAAAGCACACTTTCCGGCAGGAGTCACTGGACAACAATAAGGAGCAGGAACCCTGGCTGATTTTTTTTCCCCCTTTCTTTAACCCTGGAAGATGAGGCTGAGATTGGTTAACTCGGCACAAACTACCGCCTCTGCTAACACTCCATAGCGGGCTAAGCGAAAGTCAATGATAAGTCCAACATCCTTCCCGTGTGTCAGCAATATCACAGCAACATCTGTTAACAAAGTCCTTAAGTACCATGCAGTGCTCAGTCCATTGATGGAAATATATTTTTTATTAATAATTCACACTGTTTCAATGCACTTGAGACTATGTACAGGAAACAAGTGAAAGGGAACTGTGCAATTAAAGGTCTGTATGTTCAGACCTTGTTTAAACCTTACAAAGTCCAGGATAAATGTGCTGGGAGTTTGAAAATAAAAGCAATTGGACTCTGGGCCTGTTGTTCTGAAACTGCAGAAAATACTACTCTCCTTGTAGACTCATAGACCTTTACAGCACAGATGGAGGCCATTCGGCCCATCGTGGCTGGGAGAGCTACCCAACTAGTCCCACTCCCCCGTTCTTTCCCCATAGCCCTGTGTGTTTAATGAGATGGAAATAGGGTTGCCAACCCTGGTTGGACATATTCCTGGAGGTTTCATCACATGACCTCCTGGCTCCAACCAACCCATCCCCCACACTCTCGCCATTGGTCGCCCGACATGTGCATCCTTGCGGAGCACGGCCTTCCCACGCCAATTGGATAATGAATAGACTCTTCATTATCCAATTGAATGCTTCTTGACCGTCAGTCAAACAGTCTTTTCTCCCCATGTCCTAATTTTTGATAATTAGTAAACAAAAGTGTTTAAAGAAAATTTTCAAAGGAGCACATTTTTTTTTTAATATCCCTTTGATGTTTCTCCCGGGTTTGCTCGCAGCAGTGTCCTGGAGATTAGTCTTTACTTCTTGGAGAATCCAGGGCAATCCTGGAGGGTTGGCAACCCTAGATGGAAAGTACCAGAATCATTTAGGCCTACAGGGAGTGAGTTTTTGCAAGGTTTTCCTGCTCGCCGATGTAACTGTGTTTTTGGGGTTTCCGCTGGTGTTACGATAGACGAGTGGGAGACAAGCCCCGCGGAAGTTCACCCAACCTCCCCCTCCTAGCTTTCTACGTGGAGCAGGGCCCAGGGAAGTCAGCTGAAGGTGAATCCCAATGGAGATTTGAATGTTGATCCCAGTTTTCCTCTATTCCGAGCCAAGGTTTAGAATTCAATTTTTGGAATTCCGCCGGAGGGCATTATGGGGCCTTCACGTGAGGCTCTCGTTGCAATGGGAGTGGGAGCACCAGAGGTTATTTAACCTACCCGGCTTGCACAGACCTTTTAATGACCACCTGCAAACCAACATACTCAGAGTCCTTTGCCAGAGGAGATCCTGCGGTGTAAGTGACACCGATGCAGTTGGAAGCACCAAAACGCTTCTCAAACTGAGGGTTCGCTGGATGCCTCCATCGGACGTGCCACCAGCAGTATTGGCTGTGCCACCTTGGGTCTGGATGCTGACAGGCTGACCACTCGGCCGACAACGGGGAAGGGCCCGCTGACAACAACTTGCATTTATGTAGCACCTTTAACATAGTAAAACATCCCAAGGCTCCTCACAGGAGCATAATCAGACAAACAAATTGACACCGAGCCAAAGGAGACATTAGGACATGTGACCCAAAGCTTGGTCAAAGAGGTACGTTTTAAGGAGCATCTTAAATGAGGAGAGGTAGAGAGGCGGAGAGCTTTAGGGAGGAATTCCAGAGCTTAGGGCCTAGACAGCTGAAGGCACGGCCACCAATGGTGGAGCGTTTAAAATAGGGAACGCACAAGAGGCAAGAATCGGAGGAATGCAGAGATCTCAGTGGGTTGTAGGGTTGGAGGAGATCACAGTGATAGGCAAGTGGCGAGGCCATGTATGGGTTTGAACACAAGGATGTGAATTTTAAACTTGAGGCATTGGTGAACCGGGAACCAATGTAGGTCAGTGAGCACAGGGGTGATGGGTGAATGGGACTTGATGCAAGTTCGGATACCCTCCTCACCTCCCCTCTCTCCCTGTGTGATGTGCTGTCCCTACCCCCTTCCCCTAAACCCCTTGTTGTGCACCGTCCCTACCTCCTCCCACCTATGATGTGCCATTCCCGGTTGACAGCATTGGCTGCTTCCAGGCCTTTTTCAATGTTGCTCTGAAGCTGATCTCCAAGAGACGCATGAGGGTGCCTACCACCTAGGAGGAATCTCCTAGCTTCTGATCATCACATCCCTATCACAGCATGGTCACTCTCAGGCTAACTATAGCTCCCTCTACTGCCATCCCGGCTGAGATCAGTACAGAGTAGGAATCAAATCTGGGATCTGCTTGACCTGCTCAGCTCAACACTACAACTGAGCCAGCAGTAAATGCAGACGTGGAGTCAGCCCGCCCGACTAATGACCTGCACGATTTTCTACGTCTGTGCACCTGATATACAATCCTGTCATGTGAAGTTATGTGCAGCGAACGATAGAATGTAAAATCCATCCTGATGAGAAATAATAAACTGAGTGAGAAGCGAGACTTTATTCCTCCGTTTCAATTTCCTAGTTCTTCCAAAAGTTGCAAACTCACTCGGTATTTTAGTTTAAGTCTTCACAAGAAATTTAAGGGTAAATATTCCGATTGTGCAATTGTGGGATGGAACCGTGCCCATTGGGAACACGTAATCGGACAATCGTGAGTGCACAGCCATGGTTTCTCTGGATAGGTGAAGCTCCATGCTGGAAACGTGCAATTGGAAAATTTAGGCTTCCATTCCGATTTTTGTTTTGCTGAAAAAAATACAATAACTTCAGTCACCAATGATTTTCCTCCTGAGTTTAGCCCACCAATTCCCACCCAAAGTCCTCAGACTGTGTTTTCAGTCTCGCCCATCAAACTGTGGGTGAAGAGGGTAGCAATTCATCTGTCACTAACCCTCACAAGGGCTTGCACTGTATAAGAACTTGCCAGTCTGGTATGTTACTGGACACTTTTTATTTAAGTGATCTGTAACACTGGCGTCATTTAAAAGTGGAATATAATTTTACTGTAGCGTTCACATCCCCATTGAAAGCGCCTGTTCGATTTTATCTCACGATCTGCTATATTAGCGGCTTTGCCACAGAGGAGAGAGTCAAGAACATAATCTTAAAATTAGATCTAGGCCATTCAGGGGCGAAATGAAGAAACACTTTTTCACACAAAGAGTAGTCGAAAACTGGAACAATCTCCCCCAAAAGGCTATGGATTTTGGGTCAATTGGAGCTTTCAAGACTGAGAGCGATAGATTTTTGTCAGGTAAGGATACCAAGGAATATGGAGCACAGACAAGTAAATAAATAGAGATGAAGTGCAGGTCAGCCATGATCTAATTGAATGGCGGGACAGGCTCCAGGGGCTGAATGGCCTTCTCCTGTTCCTAGTGCTAATATTTTCCTAAGAGTTACAGGATTTTTGTATTGAACCTCTATGAACCCTGTATTACTGGCCCAAGTCTATATCAGTTGGCAGCTTCATATACAACTTCTTCGGTTAGACTGAACCGACAATGTTCTCATTCTGAAAGCGAACTCCATGGCACCAACAGGCCTCAAATGCAAACATTACACAGATCATTCACCTTTACCCTATATTCAGTTCCATAAATACTGCCTGAAATTATTAGAGAACCCAGAGACTTTTTTTTAGTTGAATAGCCTGAGTGAAGGGCCCAAGCTCTGCAGTCCAGGACATCACCAATGTTGAAAAGGGAAGATGAATAAGTTGACGCTGAGAACGAGCTTGGGTGTTAACAGGACTGAGCAGATCACCACATGTCTATTCATTCACAGAACTCAAATTTAAATCCAACAAACATGTGATCTCCTCTTTGTGTTGTTTACAAATTGCTGTTTGTGACACCAGTGATCAAGGGCTCAATTTTCAAATTAAAAAACGGGTGGGTTGGGGGCAGGGGGGGGCATTGAAAATTTCAGACCCGTCCCAACCCGCCTCAAACCCACCCATTTCCGGTTTTCACTGGGGCGGGACGAGGGGTGGGTGACCAACCCGCTCCCAGGAGGCGAGTCGGGCCTTAAAACCTTTCAAAGAGGCTTCAGGTCTCCATTTTTCACCAACTCCCGATTTCAATGCTGGGGGGCCAGGATTCCTGGGCCTTCTGTTTTAAGCCTCGTGAAAGGTGGCGAGAAGGCCCGAGACTAACAGGTAGGTGCCTAGAAAGGTACAGCTTGTGGGCCCAGAGGAGCAGGAGTGCTTCCCCCAGGCCCAACCAGCCTACCTGCACCAACCCCCTCAACGATCGCAGCCCCCCCACAATCGCGGACCCCCAACCCCCGATCGTGGACTCCCCGACCCCGATCCTTCCCCCCATTCCGTTCCGATTATCCCACCCCATGACCCTCCCCCTCAACAATCGTGGACCTCCGTGTTGACCCCCGATCCCGACGCCCCTCCCGTGACAGACCCCCGATCCCATTCCCTGACTCGCAACCCCCATGCCAACCTGTGCCCACCCGTGCCCCTTGCCCCATGCCCACCCAGGCACCCGTGCGCCCATCCCCATCCATACAAACAAAGACTTACCTGCAGACTTACCTGCAGACGTCCTCTCCCTGGCTGGTCTCCTGTCCGTCTGAGACCAGCCTGTCAATCAGCCGGTCAGTCAGATGAGAAACCGCCAAAAAAAAAAGACATCCTTACGTCAAAATCGTTTTAAAATCACCCCGCAAATGTTAATGCATTTCTATGCCATCTTCTGTCTGCCATTTTAATGCTGGTCCTCATGAGGATAAGGTGCTATATAAATGCACATTCATTCTTTCTGTGGTGCCTGCGTGGGCCTTTACCCCTTCATAATGGCTCCTTGATTTAAAGAAATGAAACTGGTTTGAAGATTCTGAATCCACTTCACAATTGCTAGAAATCCAAAGCATTAAAGTGTCCTGCTGATTGGCAATTATTATTCTCAGTACTTCCATACAGTGCCTTCATCAAAACTGCCTTGCAGATCAAAACTTTCCCTCTGTACTTGCCCTGTGTTTCTGTTATGCTTTTCCTATATTTTTTGTAACTTTTCAACTCACAGCTTCTCTCTTTTTAATCTCTTTACTTTTCTGATTCTATTTAGCTTTGTGCGGCATCTGTCATTTCTCTTTTTCTTTCTAGTCTCCGTCTTCATTTCCGCTGTTTCTCTCTCTCTCTTATTCTTGTATTTCTCACCATCATTTAATCCTTCTGCCTCCTTCTAGTGCTGTTTGTTATCATCTCTCACTTTGCCCCTCCATTCCTTCACCAAACGTTCTCTCTCTACCTCCCCCCTTGCCTCATCCCCACTCCTATCCCACACCTGAAGATAAACACAAGTGCAGGCATCTAAAGTCTTCAGTCTGTCAGGCCAAGTTCAAGCGTATTGCACCTAGTTAATAAGTTAATCAGGAGACTCAGTATTAGGAGTTGACAAAGCGAGAGAGAATTGATTGCAGGGGTCTGAACGCAATGCACAATTAGTGCCATAAACATTCCATTAAATTACCCAACCGCGGGAGCCTAAATGGTTCCTTTTGTCCGCGATGGGGCTGAAGGGGTTGCTTGTAAATGAGAGGTAATCAGGGCTTATTAAGCTTTATAATGTATCTTAATTGTAACAATCAGCTTCTGCTTCATTCCCAGTTTAGTCAGCAAAATCTGGGGGCCTCTGCCACACAAACACACACACGCACACAGAGTTACCTCTCATTTACCCCTCTGAAAACAAAAGAAGACAGATTGGCCCAGGATTTTGCTGGAGGAGGGCATCTCGTGGCCTGCCCCGTTAATTAGACGTTTTCCCTCCCCCTTCAGCTGGAAATGTTTTTTGTGCTGTAACTTGCTGGAAGTGCGAGCTGATAACAGCACAATGAGGGCAACAGTGCACCTGGGACCTTGGTGAATGACGGGACCAACAATCTGTCTCCTTAACTAATGAGATGTAAGGATTGAGGAAGAAACAGATTAACGACGGAGAAGGAAATCAGGTGAATTAGAGTCAAATCAGGTAAAGAAAGAGAAATAAAGAGAGGGAAAGAAAGATTGGATTAGAGAGAAAAAGGGGACAGAAAGGAAAAGTATTTAAAAATTTGAAATTTGAAAAATCTCTAACAACAATTTGCCACCTGTAGGAATGAGACGCTACAGTTTTAATTGTTCCCTTTCTGGGCCGGAGACGTTGAGCGGCATTGCAGGAACATAAATCTCCTCATTAAAGGTACTTACGCTGTTAAGTACCGGCCCTAACTTTCAACGGCATATTTAATTGGCAATGTCAAAATGCAGCAATTTCTTGAAACTCACGGGGAGATTGACGACGAGCTGTCGTTTTCGCGAGGCTAACGGTGGAGCGGTGCAAATCGTCCAGCAATTTGTGGCAATTCGCAAGTCACGGGGTGTCTCTTCCTCAACACAAGTTGCTGGACGATTTACACGTGAATAAAGCCGTGCACCATTAAATTCGCTGCTTTTTTGGCAGCAAATTCTGGCCCAATAAAATGGCCACCACAGCACTCGGAGAGTTTTCTCGTTGAATCTCAATACAATGAGACCTCCATTTTCCAGGCTCCAATTGTCGGCTTTCCCGATTATCTCCCAGAATCTTTTCCGGACAAAGCCTTGTGCGGGATGTTGTAACTGTGAACACCAACTTCCCCCTGACTCAATCTCACAGCCTAAAGTTCAAATTCATGTTACTTGTGTCGTACATGTCCTTATTCCTGAACTATATAGGCAAGACAAAACTTATCCACCAATTTCCATTGGGAAGTTTTAGGGGAACCCAAAATCACTGCAGGTGATGCAGTTCTAGTGTTCCTTTGCCTGCATCAATTTCCCAGTCTCTCTCACTTTCTCTCCCTTCTCTTGTTCTATTCTTCTTCCCTCATTTTCTCTATCCTTAGCACCTCATCATATCCCTCAGAAACAACTCAAAGCACTTCACAACCAATAAATTACTTTGAAGTGTGGTGGTTGTTGCTATGAAGGAAAATGCAGCAGCCATTTTGTGCACAGCAAGATCCCACAAACAACAATGAAATGTTTCTGGTGATGTCAGCAGTGGAGTAAAACTTAGTCGGGATACTGGGAGAACTCCCTGCTTTTTTTTCTCCAAATAATACCGTGAAGTTTTACCATATGACCATAAGAGATAAGAGCAGGAGTAGGCCATTCGACCCCTCGAGCCTGCTCCGCCATTTAATGAGATCATGGCTGATCTGATTTTTACCTCAACTCCACTTTCCCGCCTTTTCCCCATATCCTTTGACTCCCTTGCTGATCAAAAATTTGTCCAATTCAGCCTTGAATGTATTCAATGACTCGGCCTCCACAGCTTTTTGGGGTAAAGAATTCCAAAGATTCACGACACTCTGGGAGAAGAAATTCCTCCTCATTTCTGTCTTAAATGGGTGACCCCTTATTCTGAGACTATGCCCCCTAGTTTTAGATTCCACCATGAGGGGTAACATCCTCTCAGCATCTACCCTATCGAGTCCCCTCAGAATCTTGTATGTTTCAATAAGATCTCCTCTCATTCTTCTAAAGTCCAATGAGTATAGACCCAACTTGTTCAATCTTTCCTCATAAGACAACCCTTCCATACCCGGAAACAACCTAGTGAACCTTCTCTGAACTGCCTCCAATGTAGGTATGTCCTTCCTTAAATAAGGGCACCAGAACTGTATGCAGTACTCCAGGTGTGGTCTCACCAGCACCCTGTACAGTTGTAACATGACTTCACTGCATTTATACTCCATCCCCCTAGAAATAAAGGCCAATATTCCGTTTGCCTTCCGGATTACCTGCTGCACCTGTATGTTAACTTTTTGTGTTTCATGTACGAGGACACCCAGATCCCTCTGTACCGCAGCACTTTAACATCCAACTGAACCATCAGATCCAGCCTCAGTTTAACACCTCATCCAAAGTAAGCACCTCCGACAACGCAGCACTCATTCAATAGTGTAGTGTACTGAAGTATTAGCCGAGATTATATGCTCAAATTCGTAGTGGAGATTGAACCCATAACTTTCCAACTGAGCCAAGCTGACTTTATGGCTGAGGCACAATGGGGCAATGTCGAAGGAGCTTTACTCTGAATCCAACCATGATAGTGCTTGATGTTGACAGTGAGTGGAAAATGTTCCATTCCCCAACATCAACATCCCTCATCTCGTTAAGTACAAAAAAGTCAAAAAAAAATGATAGAGAGAAATGCAGTGAGTGTTAGAAAATGAGGAAACTAAAACACACACCATCCTTCATATTACGCAGGTTGCCCACCTCTTACCATCAACCCCTTTACATCACATGGTGCTTGAAGCAATGATGAAGTCAGTGCTTTACCCGGCACCTTATGCACAGAGCTTTTTATATACAGCAGGTGCTATCGGCAATCCAACACTTTTGTAATCTTAGGTTTCATCAGACTCCAGTACTGTTCATTCAGTGTGAGTTTAACAGATGGAATCAGAGTTTGAAAAATACCCAATTTTTAAATATAGGACTGCAGTAATAAGGATTTTCATGATTCATGCCAGCGAATCCATCATCGCAAATTCTCTTGACATAACATCATATCCTATAAATAGAGGCTGACAGGCCAAAAGGTGCAGGTTTGCTCCCTCGTCCGTCCTGCGTTAACTGACCTCACCCTGGGCTGGAGTTGGGCTGCTCCAATTGGCCTCAGTGCCCTTGGGCCAGGGAGGGGGGAAAACCAGTCAGTGTTCCTGCTCCTACTTACTATCCAGTGATCCCAGCTGGAAAATGCCTGTGTGTGAATACTGGGTGAGAATCGAGCTGAGTTTCGATGCCTCCCATGGTCAAACAGCCACTCACTATCTACACTCACATAGAAAGTGTGGTAGAGGCGGGCATTCAGGAGAGAAATTAAATCAGAAGCAGGAAAAATAAATACATTGAGCAGTAGAATTAGAAATTTATTTGCATGACTTATGCAGGTTTGATTCCTTGCTTATGGATTTGCTCCTTCCTCACTTGCGTAAAAGAAAAATTCTTACTAGTCCTATTCTTTCTTGTAACAAGTTTGCTTATAAAATACTCTGTGGTGTCAGCCTTGGCACAGTGGTAATACCTTCGCCTCTGATGTTAGAAGGTTGTGAGTTCATAATCCCACCCCGGAGACTTGAGCCCATAATCCAGGCTGACACTTCGGTGCAGTACTGAGGGAGTTCTGCACTGTTGGAGGTGCTGTCTTTCGGATAAAACATTAAACCAAGGCTCGATCTGCCCTCTCAGGTGGACGTAAAAGATCCCATGGCATTATTTCAAAGAAGAGCAGTTCTTCCCGTGTCCTGGCCAATATTTATCCTTCAATCAACATACCTAAAATAGATTATCTGGTTATTGCTGTTTGTGGGACCTTGCAGTGCACAAATTCACTGCTGTGTTTTCTACATTACAATAATGATTACATTTCAAAAGTACTTAATTGGCTGTAAAGCTCTTTGGGACCTCCTGAGGTCATGAAATGAGCTATATAGAACCAAATTCTTTTTTTTCCTGGTGGGCCATAAATATTAATAAGTCATTTTTGTTCTATAATTATCACCCAAGTGGTACGATTTTGCTGGTGTCAGGAAAAATGGGGTGGAGATCCATGATGCCAGTCTCTGCTCCCTTTATGTTGCTCCAGGATTTCCAATACTTCCCCAGGGAAGTGGAGCAGGACCTGTGTCTACAGGAGGTGTGGGTGAAGCGTTGGCATTTAAATGTCCAGGAGGGGGCTGAGATCAATCAGAAGACAAGTGTAAGCGTTTATAAATCTGAGGCTCTTGCTCAAGTATTGGCTTCCTTTTCCATTTTTTATTCCCCTGAGGTTGTTTTGCATCTGTAACAAAGTGTGACATTTGGTGTGTGACAGATGAATGCTGCACAGAAGACTTTTATATATAACCTACAAATTACATTTAAAATAAGTGAGTTAATACTTTTTGTTGTAAGTGTGAACTTTGACACAAATATGCTAAGCATTTGTACAATAATATCTCACAGTGTCATTTTCAGACTTCTATTTACTGTGGTGAGAAAGGTGATAGTTTTTGCCAGTTTGAGGTTGTGAGTGGGCGCAGGCAATGCACCTGGAGGTCTAGTTGTATTTTTCATATGAGTTTTGTGTCTTTTTTTGATTGACTGGCTTAATCGTTTCCAGGCAGAAATGAGTGTCATGTTGTATATGTGGAGTATCATGGGCTACGGTGTATGGGGAACTAAATGGAGGAGTGCCAGGTGTAGGTAGTGTGATATCAATGGAACGCTGTCTGGGTTTCAATCACTGCGCAGTAGGAAAGTAGTTGGCAGGTTCAAGTACCATCGCACTGATGAAATGTAACTTCCCTATCACCGCACTCTGTCTACATCAGGATTAGAAAGACCAGCCTCACATTGCTGTAATGGGTGAAGTTGTCGAACCCGCTGATTGTCGTCCTATTGATTTTAATGGTATTAAAATCGAACGGGTTCTACCACGGGCGGGCGCTCCGCCAGATTACCGCCCGGGCAGTGAAGTTGAAAATTTACCCTCATGTAGTTCAGAAGAGTTCAAATATATTGTTCAAAAACACTCACAGCCCAAACAGTACCAACCAGCTCCTGCTGGTCTTCGACACCTCTGACTTCTAAAGTGGAACTTCTGATCTGCAAACTTTACATACAAATGTTAAGTGCTCTTGGACTATGTCCCTTTGTGCGATATTTTTCTACAGGCAGTAGCCCATGTAAAATAAACAGATAACGGTAGCACGTAGGAATGTAATGCGAGCACCTTAGTGAACTTCGCAGATCAGAAGTTCTACCCTCTGAGCTCTTAGACAAATATCTCTTTTCCTGCCATCGCTAGCCTTACATACAAATACAAAACATGTAGACCATGATAAGCTATTTCTCTTTGTCCACAGCAATAGAACCAGAGGACGCAGCCTGCACTTGAAGGGGGGTAAATTCAAAACTAATCTGCAGAAACAATATTTCAACGAGTGAGCAGTCAATCTATCTAACAGGGTCCCTAGGGAGATGGTGGAAGCAAATAACATTGATTCATTCAAATGCAAATCAGATAGATTTCCTCCAGAAAATAATATTTTGAGATACGGTGTATGAGTAATTTGAGACATGACATATGGTAAGTGTAGTATGCTTGGGAGGAACAGGTGACTTTGGGCCCAAAGCATTCCACCACTGGGAGTTTCCTCACGTCATTTCTAGGTCTGTTGTAGACTAATTGATAGAGATTGATTGCTATGATTAGTCAACAACTCTATCATCATTGTATCATGTGACAACCAGGATGGTAAACTAGACGGACCTTGGTCTTTTATCATCTAGCCGTTCTTATGTTACTATGTAAAATGCAAAACATGGAATGGATCAATGCACTACATCAAATAACAGGTAGAAAACATGGAATGGTTCAATACACTACAATGCCAACTCTTCAATTTTACCCATAATCAAAAGTCGCCTTATTCCTGATCGGAATGAGGGTTGGGACAATTTCTCACAAGGGATCTAGACAGTGCACAGCTACAGTCAGTGGCAGATTGTTCTGTCGGAGGTAGGATAGAAATATACAGTTCTGGTCACTATACTGCCAAACAGAAATTAGAATTCACTGAAGGTCACCTACACCATTCAGAATCCCATTAATGTCACGGGATAACTCCTTTACATCTACTGGCACTGTTTTGGTGTTTGAAAATCTCATATTGGCTGCTTTGATCACACAATACACATAAGGCAATGTAAACAAACTTGTAGGGCAGAGTCAATATAACTTTGGACGGAGGCTTTTAATGAATCCGTGCATACCTTGTGTTATTTCCATCAAGCTGCCACTGGTATAAAAATTCAAGGCACAACATACCTGCCAGGAGCCTAGAACTGAGTGACTTTAATTGCTTTCCTCTCACAAATCCTCTTAACACTTCACCCAGTCCTAAAATACATGTCCTTGACAATCTGTACTTACCGATTATCTCATGGTCACTGGAAGCATCAAATCGGTTACATCTGTCTCAAAAATATCCTTTCCCTTCAACTCTGTTGTCTATCGTAATTATGTATAATGTCTTGAACATACAAAGGAAATTATATGCTGCATCTTAGATTATCCAACTTGTATTGTCAAACATAGTTGTAGTCGAGACTGATCCAGTCCCTCCAGCTAGGATCAACATCGCAAGGTCAAGTTACATTTGTGAACCCTTGTCCTTTTAATTTTAACATTCTATCTTTGAATTCGTCATGGACTTTTATTGCAAATCCTTTTGTAAAACCTGTCCTAAAACCCACAACATTTTCCGGGTGTCAATCCAGAACATCTATTGTACTGTACAGTGTCTTCGCACAGCCTTAGCACTGAAAGCAGGGATGTCCAACCATGAACTGCCCAGACTATTGTATTCATTCTTATTTTTAACTCCTCTTCCCAGTGAATTTTGTGTGTAACTAAGTAATGGCCCTTAGGGAGACGTCAGGCACTCCCGGGTCAGGTGTGGCATGATTGGACGCACAGTAAACCTACTTATACTGTAGCCTATCAATGTACCTCATCCTCAATCTAAGAATGACTTGCATTTATATAGTGCCTTTCACATTCGCAGGAAGTCCCAAAATGCTTCACAGCAAATGAATTGCTTTTGATGTGTACACTTGTTATTTTGTAGACAAATTTGGCAGCCAATTTTCACACAGCAAGCTCCCACAGACAATAGACGACCAGTTAGTCTGTTTTTGAGTATGTTGATTGAGGGGTAAATGTTGGCCAGGACACTGGGAGAATTCCTCTGCTTTTCTTCAGAGAGTGCCAAGGGATTTTTTGGGAACAGCCAAATGGGACCTCGGGTTAACGTCTCATCCAAAAGCCATCACCTCCCACAATGCAGCACTCCCTCGGCTTTGCACTGGAGTTTCAGCCTAAATTATGCGCTCAAATTCTGGAGTAGGACTTGAACTCACAACCTTCTGACTCAGAGGTATGCATGCTACCACTGGGCCAAGCGTACACTTAAAGAACACTATCTACTGTGACAGTGTGACATTTTCCCACTTCTTACACCAGGTGCCCCTGTGGATTCTCTGGCCCCGATAACTTCGGGGAGGCGGGGAGGGTGCAGGGGAGCCCAGTAGCGGGTGAAGAACCCGGCATGGCCGGGAACATAGAGGCCCCGCTGATCTTAAGGGCACAGCCTCATTTGAATAATTTTGGGCAGACTCCCGCCCGACAGTTGGTCAGATTGACTAACTGGCTGGCGGGGGGGGAGCGGTAAGTAGTGGCAGTCGGTGACCCGTGGGGACGGACCCTGGCAGTCAGTGGGTGGCGGGTGGGAGGGGGTGATGGAGAGGCTGCATTGAGGCTGGGATAGGCTCCGAGCTGAGATCATGATCAACTATTTTGCCTGTACGATCAAGTGGTAAATAAAGCTCCCTTTGGCCTTGGAATGGATCTCAGATCACAGCCAGAACCCAATACAGATTGAGAGATACCAGTGAATCAGTGACATTCAAACCATAAGACCAGCAATGCTGGTGATATCAAACATCAATCATAACTGTATAAAAGGGTAGTGACTGGTTAATCCAGATATACTTCTCCTTTTATACTTCTATGTTATTATTAACCAGCGATGGCAGCTGATCAATTGACTTTTCAATCTCCCATCGCAGCAACATAGATAAACAAATTTGTATGTCATTGTGCACATTTACTGATCAAGCCATCTGGGGGAGTGTATACTTCATCATGGCTGAGCAGACAGTTCCCCCGATGCCTTCCACAGTGAATGCACTGTCTGCTGCAGTACTGAGCCACACAAGCCATCAAGGTTCTAGGTTCAATCCCCAGTCTGCTGAGTTAGATAATCCCAGCAAGAATGGCTGTTATGGAATCATACAGCACAGAAGGAGGCCAATCGGCCCATCGTGCCTCTGCTAGCTTTCTGGAAGAGCAATCCAATTAGTCCCACACCCCTGTTCTTTCCCCATAGCCTTGGAGATTTGTCCTTTTTAAGTATCGATCCACTTCCCCTTTTGAATAGTGTTACTATTGAATCAGGCAGTGCATTCTAAATCATAACAACTCACTGAGTAAAAAGATTTCTGCTCATTCCCCCCTCCCCCGGCTTTTTTGCCAATCATTTTAAATCTGTTTCCTCTGGTTACCGACCCTCCCGCCACTGAAAACGGTCTCTCCTCATTTACTCATTGAAACCCCTCATAATTTTGAGCACCTCTATTTAACCTTGCCATAACCTACTCTGCTCTAAGGAGAACAACCCCAGATTGTCTACTCTCTCCACATAACTGAAACCCCTCTTCCTTGGTACCATTCTAATAAATCTCCTCTGCACCCTCTCCAAGGCCCTGACTTGTTGTTATCCGATGGTTGTTGTACCACAGTGCGCCCGGACTAGGGAGAGCAGAAATAAAAATCAACCAAGATTTCTGATGCATTTGCTCTTCAGTGACCTCGGCTGGAAAGCGTTTGTGCACGGGGATGTTAGTTGAGGGGAAGACCAGGTTTGAGTGCAGTGCCTCCAACAGTCAAATAGTCTTGCAACACAGGGAATGATTGCCTGGCTGAGATAGTGCAAGGGGAGATGGGAGGGAGGGGGGGTGCGGGGAGTTGGAGCAATGTGTTACTCGAGCTCAGGGTGACACAGAGACAGGAAGGAAGACAATTGGAAATGAAAGGCAAAATAGCATCCTTTACTCCATGTAACTAAACAGAAGAAAATAAATCCAGTGCTGGAATTCTGAATGACAAACAAAAAATGCTGGAAATACACAATGGATCTGACAGCATTAGTAGAGGGAAGAGGCAGGTTATTTTTTTATTATTCATTCATGGGATGTGGGCGTCGCTGGCGAGGCCGGCATTTATTGCCCATCCCTGATTGCCCTTGAGAAGGTGGTGGTGAGCCGCCTTCTTGAACCACTGCAATCCGTGTGGTGAAGGTTCTCCCACAGTGCTGTTAGGAAGGGAGTTCCAGGATTTTGACCCAGCGACGATGAAGGAATGGTGATATATTTCCAAGTCGGGATGGTGTGTGACTTGGAGGGGAACGTGCAGGTGGTGTTGTTCCCATGTGCCTGCTGTCCTTGTCCTTCTAGGTGGTAGAGGTCGCGGGTTTGGGAGGTGCTGTCGAAGAAGCCTTGGCGAGTTGCTGCAGTGCATCCTGTGGATGATACACACTGCAGCCACTGTGCGCCGGTGGTGAAGGGAGTGAATGTTTAGGATGGCGGATGGGGTGCCAATCAAGCGGGCTGCTTTGTCCTGGATGGTGTTGAGCTTCTTGAGTGTTGTTGGAGCTGCACTCATCCAGGCAAGTGGAGAGTATTCCATCACACTCCTGACTTGTGCCTTGTAGTTGGTGGAAAGGCTTTGGGGAGTCAGGAGGTGAGTCACTCGCCGCAGAATACCCAGCCTCTAACCTGCTCTTGTAGCCACACTATTTATGTGGTTGGTCCAGTTGAGTTTCTGATCAATGGTAACCCCCCAGGATGTTGATGGTGGGGGATTCGGCGATGGTAATGCCGTTGAATGTCAAGGAGAGGTGGTTAGACTCTCTCTTGTTGGAGATGGTCATTGCCTGGCTCTTGTCTGGCACGAATGTTACTTGCCACTTATCACTTATTAACACTTCGATGAAACCATTCGCCAGAACCTTCTATACGCAATATAAATGTTGGATATATATGACATCACAGCATTTGGGAAAGAAAATAGTTCAAACTTCAAAGTAAGGCAGGGCAGCAACAGGTTACACTTGTGAAAGTTTACAGTGTAGAGTTAGCACTGAAACTGGTACATCTTCCTTCAACAGAATGAATCATCTGAAGACTTCAGATGTATGATTTCTGGTAATATCTGTTTAAGAATGCATAATGATACTTTTCAGTACCTCAATTTGGGTACATTATAGAAGGTCCTGTATTAGTCTCTGTCCTTTTTTAATGTAAGTTTTAAATTTTAATAGACATTTTAAATTATAATGTTATAATTTATTTATTAGTGTCACTCGTGTGCCCCAATATGAACTGACTGCACTGCACTATCGGCGCTATATGATATTGTATAATGTTGTTATTGTATTATACGCTTTCTGTGGTTTATCTGTACTCTGCATGTCAATCAGTCAATTCTAAAAAGTGTCTTTCAGATGAGATGTTAAACCGAGACCGCATCTGCCCTCTCAGGTGGACGTAAAAGATCCTACGGCACTATTTGAGAAAGCGCAGGAGAGTTCTCCCTGGTGTCCTGGCCAATATTTATCCTTCAACCAACATCACTTAAAAAAAAAAGATTATCTGGTCATTATCACATTTCTGTTTGTGGGATCTTGCTGTGTACACATTGGCTGCTGCATTTCCTACATTACAACAATGACTACACTTCAAAAAGTACTTCATTGGCTGTAAAGTGCTTTGGGACATCCTCTCATCATGAAAGGCGCTATATAAATGCAAGTCTTTCTTTCCAAATGAGCACCAATCAAATTTGAAACAAGATAACGCAAGGGGCTACTGTTCTGCGTCATTATGTTCAGGTGGTTCATTGAACAAGCCTCAGTTAATGTGGAAACCAGAAAGTTTGATTGCAACTTCCCAGAGCTTAGAGTGTGGCTCCCCCGTTGGGAGTGTGGAATTAGCTCTAAGGTTTTGTGCAACTTTCCGATTAACATAACATATTGTTTGCAGCTGATTTCCCGAGCAATCAACCGACGTATAAATCCAATTAAAGACAGCAGTACAAGCAAATGGAATGGACGGCATCATATGCAGAGGTACAAAGTCAAAGTTCACACACTGTTCAAATAGTTAACTGGATCAAGATCTCAGCCGTGGAAAAAACATTTCTTCGAGTCACAAGAAACCCCTGCTACTTACTCAATACAGAAATTGAGTTTGAAAATCCCCGAGGAGAAGAAAGCAGCACCCAAGAAGGGCGGCAAGAAAGCCATGGGTAAAGTGACAGCAAAGGGTGGCAAGAAGTGGGGAAGATCAAGGAAGGAGAGTTACTCCATCTACGTCTACAAAGTGATGAAGCAGGTTCACCCCCGACTCCGGCATCTCCTCCAAGGCCACGAGCATCAGGAACTTCTTTGTGAACAATATTTCCGAGAGCATCGCTGGTGGAGCTTCCCGCCAGGCTCATTACAACAAGCGCTCGACCGTCAGCTCCTGGGAGATACAGACTGCTGTGGGCCTGCTGCTGCCCCGGGGGGAAGCTAGTCATGTACGTCGTGTAGGAAGGGACCAAGGCTGTGACCAAGTACTCCAGCTCCAAGTGAAACTCCACAATGTACTGAAAAAGACAAACTCAATACAGCCAACTGCAATTTAAATTGCAGTTGGCTGTATTGAGGGACTTGATGGTTTGACTTACAGGGAGAGGTTAGACAGACTGGGACTTTTTTCCCTGGAGAGTAGGAGGTTAAGGGGTGATCTTATAGAAGTCTATAAAATAATGAGGGGCATAGATAAGGTCGATAGTCAAAATCTTTTCCCAAAGGTAGGGGAGTCTATAACGAGGGGGCATGGATTTAAGGTGAGAGGGGAGAGATACAAAAGGGTCCAGAGGGGCAACTTTTTCACTCCAAGGGTGGTGAGTGTCTGGAACGAGCTGCCAGAGGCAGTAGTAGAGGCGGGTACAATTTTGTCTTTTAAAAAGCATTTGGACAGTTACATGGGTAAGATGGGTATAGAGGGATATGGGCCAAGTGCAGGCAATTGGGACTAGCTTAGTGGTATAAACTGGGCGACATGGACATGTTGGGCCGAAGGGCCTGTTTCCATGTTGTAACTTCTATGATTCTATGATTCTATGAAATCAGTGAACTAAACTGATCTAGAATCAAAGTGCACAGTCTAATCTTTGAGTACAAGAAACAAGAAATTCACACTTTGCAGCATCAAGTAAGAAATAGTTTGGGACAAAATAATCCACTAGATTCAATGGCCCGTTGTTGCTGGGGGAGTTGAGGAGCGGATGTTGTCTGCAGAAGGCAGCAGGGCAGGGTTGAGTAATGGAAGTGTGAGGATGGATTTCTGAGCCTCTCCACAGCTCATTGACCTAAAATCTGGAGCCAAGCTTTCTAGTAAACAGCCAGGCTGCTGTTAATCGCAGCAATATAGTGTTGCCCGCTGTTAGGCGCCAGTCAGCCTATCTATTAGCTCACTATGGGGTGGGGTGGGGGTGGCATCAGGTCCCTCCTAACAATTACGGTGTAAAGTTGGCTAGAGGACAAAATGGGACTCTTGCGGTAAAATCATTCACAGAGGGAATTTCACCCCCTGTCATTTAGGTCTAGGTCCAACCCTCTCCTGCAATGATAAAACAACATTGACATGACTGAATGAAAAAAAGGCCCCTCTACTTTACATTTCTGCCACCAAAGGGACATCTGGGGGGGTGAGGGGGGATTTTCTCCCACGATCCTGCCCGAAATTGGACAGGAATTGAGGCAGAAATGGTAGGAAAATGGGAAGGTGAGGCCTACAACCACCTTACTCCCTCAAACTCCCTCCCACGTGATATCAAGAAACGGCTGAGTGCACTGGATACAGCAAAGGCTATGGGCCCCGACAACATCCCAGCTGTAGTGCTGAAGACTTGTGCTCCAGAACTAGCTGCGCCTCTAGCCAAGCTGTTCCAGTACAGCTACAACACTGGCATCCACCCGACAATGTGGAAAATTGCCCAGGTATGTCCTGTCCACAAAAAGCAGGACAAATCCAATCCGGCCAATTACCGCCCCATCAGTCTATTCTCAATCATCAGCAAAGTGATGAAAGGTGTCGTCGACAGTGCTATCAAGCGGCACTTACTCACCAATAACCTGCTCACCGATGCTCAGTTTGGGTTCCGCCAGGACCACTCGGCTCCAGACCTCATTACAGCCTTGGTCCAAACATGGACAAAAGAGCTGAATTCCAGAGGTGAGGTGAGAGTGACTGCCCTTGACATCAAGGCAGCATTTGACCGAGTGTGGCACCAAGGAGCCCCGAGTAAAATTGAAGTCAATGGGAATCAGGGGGAAAACTCTCCAGTGGCTGGAGTCATACCTGGCACAAAGGAAGATGGTAGTGGTTGTTGGAGGCCAGTCATCTCAGCCCCAGGGCATTGCTGCAGGAGTTCCTCAGGGCAGTGTCCTAGGCCCAACCATCTTCAGTTGCTTCATCAATGAACTTCCCTCCATCATAAGGTCAGAAATGGGGATGTTCGCTGATGACTGCACAGTGTTCAGTTCCATTCGCAACCCCTCAGATAATGAAGCAGTCCGAGCCTGCATGCAGCAAGACCTGGACAACATCCAGGCTTGGGCTCATAAGTGGCAAGTAACATTCGCGCCAGATAAGTGCCAGGCAATGACCATCTCCAACAAGAGAGAGTCTAACCACCTCCCCTTGACATTCAACGGCATTACCATCGCCGAATCCCCCACCATCAACATCCTGGGGGTCACCATTGACCAGAAACTTAACTGGACCAGCCATATAAATACTGTGGCTACGAGAGCAGGTCAGAGGCTGGGTATTCTGCGGCGAGTGACTCACCTCCTGACTCCCCAAAGCCTTTCCATCATCTACAAGGCACAAGTCAGGAGTGTGATGGAATACTCTCCACTTGCCTGGATGGGTGCAGCTCCAACAACACTCAAGAAGCTCGACACCATCCAAGATAAAGCAGCCCGCTTGATTGGCACCCCATCCACCACCCGAAACATTCACTCCCTTCACCACCGGCGCACTGTGGCTGCAGTCTGCACCATCCACAGGATGCACTGCAGCAACTCGCCAAGGCTTCTTCCACAGCACCTCCTAAACACGCGACCTCTACCACCTAGAAGGACAAGGGCAGCAGGCGCATGGGAACAACACCACCTGCACGTTCCCCTCCAAGTCACACACCATCCTGACTTGGAAATATATCGCCGTTCCTTCATTGTCGCTGGGTCAAAATCCTGGAACTCCCTTCCTAACAGCATTGTGGGAGAACCGTCACCACACGGACTGCAGCGGTTCAAGAAGGCGGCTCACCACCACCTTCTCAAGGGCAATTAGGGATGGGCAATAAATGCTGGCCTCGCCAGCGACGCCCACATCCCGTGAACGAATAATAAAAAAAAAACAGCGTTTCCCTCCCCTACCCTCACCAAGAAAACCACTGTCCACTGCTTTGTTGCACAGCACATGCAAATAGTGAGAGGAGCAGTACCTGGGTCCATGAAAATATTACATCTTTCTCAATGTGTTACCGTTGCTTCCCTGGGGCCACCATGGGGAAGGTGAGGATGGCCGTCTTAGGAACCGGTGGTAACTTCCCAGAGTTGCCTTCACAACTTTTGGGGCACTTCTGCCCCCCACTGGATCTTCTGTTGCTGCGGCGGCATCTCTACTCCAAGGAGGAGAATTCCCTCCCCCTCCCCCTCCCCCATCTCTGCAGCAATGCTGCAAAGTAAATGAAGTCATGCTGCCTCAGGAGGCACCAGGACCCACCAATAATGAGGTGGTTTATTTTCAGCTGTCTTGGGAGACAGCAGGCCCTTCACCGACTAATATAAACATTATTCCTGAAGGGAAAGGCCCCTATTCCTTCTGTACCAAGCCTGGCAAAGCAGTTTTCCAGGACCAGGAATGTGTATATCTTTCCCTGCCCTGAGTGTATGTCTGCCAGTTATAAATGGAGGTGCAAACCATGACTGTTAAACAATCGCACACAAGCTTCAACATGTACACTTGTTAGACTTTTGCTCAGGGGATGTGGGATCCACCCAACTATATAAAAAGGGGCAGATTGGTCAACACATGGAGCAAAGGATATCACAGCTCTGCTTCTGAAGTGGTTATGTAACTTGAAGAAAGGGTAAAACTTTATTATGAAGGGACGATCTACCATAAAACTTCCAGTAATTTATCTCCAAATGTACTTTTCACTAACAATGTGCCTTTATGCCAAACTCACAAGAAGTCCTCACTGGGAACTAGGTTTATCTAAACTCATTTCTCAGTGGATCCAGAAGCCCATGGAGACTTGTGATAAAATGGTGTAACCATGGAATCCTACAGCACAGAAGGAGGTCATTTGGCCCATCGTGTCTGTGCCGACTCTTTGAAAGAGCTATCCAATTAGTCCCACTCCCCTTCTCTTTCCCCATAGCCCTGCAAATTCTCCCCCTTCAAGTTTTTATTCAATTCCCTTTTGAAAGTTACTATTGATTCTGCTTCTGTCACCCTTTCAGGCAGCGCATTACAGATCATAACAAGGTGAACCATTGGACATGAACCAAGGTATTAGAGGTAAACCAACCAACTCCACTACATCAGGTGACTTTCTGATGAATTGTCCGAACCTATTCCATGTTCAGTGTTTTTAATATCCATGTTATTGTATCTCGTTAAAGCTTTCAAGGTGGAAAAGGAGACTGAGAAGTATTGAAATATGGTGAAGGGTTCAAATCCCAAGGGACATAAATAAAAATTCAGAGTAAAAAGAAAAGTCAAGGGGAATATTTTTCTATGTGAAGTGCAACAAACTTGCAAAATGAGTTACCAGGGAAGGCCATTGAAGTGGACGGTATCAATAGTTTTAGATGCAGTTCTGGAGGGAAAAGGAACTGAGGAACATGAGTGGTCATTCTGCGGCCCCATGCTCCTAGCACGTAGCTATGCTCGCAGTGACCCTGGGTCGGGGAATGGGAGCTAGTGCTGCAGTCCTATTTCCATCCTGCACTCCCTGGGAGTGCGGTTCCCGAATGGGAGTACAGAATAATACCCTACGTGATGGGGTAGGGCTGAGATTCATCAAAAAAAGGACAGCCTCGTTGGGCTTATTGACCTCTTCCTGTCTCTAAAAATTCTTCTGTTCATGAATGGCACTGAGCTTTCTCTTTCTTCCTTTATGTACAACAGGCCAGATTCTGTAGCGCAGCTGCTAGAGCCCTGTGTAGCCCAATAGCATATGGTTCATTTGGAAGAGGAATGTGTTAAAATTGATTGTGCTTGTGAGTGCCTTGAGACCAAAGGGGACATAACTCAGAAGTGACATTTATATCCTCACCAGATGTAAGAAATAAGCCATGACAACAAAGAGCTGACAACGTACAATCCATTTAAGGCAAATCATGTAAGGAACACCATGGTTTCTGTTCTGTAGAAACCATGGAAATGTCATCTGTGGAAAGCAAGTGGCCTGACTTGAATGATGGAGGCATGAGTGGAGCTAGATATTGTAGAGTTTTAAACTCAACTATTTTGGAGGATGTCAGCTCTTTGTTTTCATGGCTTCCTTAGATACGGAGGTGGTGCCAGAGGACTGGAGAATTGTGAATGTTACACCCTTGTTCAAAAAAAGGGTGTAAGGATAAACCCAGCAACAATAGGCCAGTCAGTTTAACCTCGGTGATGGGGAAACTTTTAGAAATGGTAATCCGGGACAGAGAGGGTAGATGAGGGCAATGTAGTTGATGTGGTGTATATGGGCTTTCAAAAGTGCCATATAATAGGCTTGTCATCAAGATTGAAGCCCATGGAATAAAAGGGACAGTAGGAGCATGGATACAAAATTGGCTAAGTAACAGGAAACAGAGTAGTGATGAACGGTTGTTTTTTGGACTGGAGGGAGTGTACAGTGGTGTTCCCCAGGGGTCAGTACTAGGACCACTGCTTTTCTTGATATATATTAATGACTTGGACTTGGGTGTAAAGGGCACAATTTCCAAATTTGTAGATGACACAAAACTTGGAAGTGTAGTGAACAGTGAGGAGGATAGTGATAGACTGGCATGGGCGGACACGTTGCAGATGAAATTTAATGCAGAAAAATGCAAGGTGATGCATTTTGGTAGGAAGAATGAGGAGAGGCAATATAAACTAAAGAGCACAATTCTAAAAGGGGTACAGGAACAGAGAGATCTGGGGGTAAATGTACACAAATCGTCAAAGGTGGCAGGGACAGGTTGAGAAAGCGGTTAAAAAAGCATACGGGATCCTGGGCTTTATAAATAGAGGCTTAGAGTACAAAAGTAAGGACGTCATGATGAACCTTTATAAAACACTGGTTCAGCCACAACTGGATTATTGTGTCCAGTTCTGGGCACCGCACTTTAGGAAAGATGTGAAGGCCTTAGAGAGAGTGAAGAAGAGATTTACTAGAATAATTCCAGGGATGAGGGATATTAATTACATGGATAGACTGGAGAAGCTGAGGTTGTTCTCCTTGGAACAGAGACGGTTGTAAGGAGATTTGATAGAGGTATTCAAAATCATGAAGGGTCTAGACAGATTAGATGGAGAGAAACTGTTCCCATTGGCAGAAGGATCAAGAACCAGAGGACATAGATTTAAAGTGATTGGCAAAAGAACCAAATGTGATTTGAGGAAAAACTTTTTTTATGCAGTGAGTGGTTAGGATTTGGAATGCACTGCCCAAGTGGGTGGTGGAGGCAGATTCAATCATGGCCTTCAAAGGGAACTGGATAAGTACTTGAAAGGAAAAAATTTGCAGAGCTACGGGGAAAGGGCGGGGGAGTGGGACTAACTGGATTGCTCTTGCATAGACTGGATGGGCCGAAAGGCCTCCTTCCGTGCAGTGACTGTTCTCTGATTCTAGGAGTTCAAGTGGTGTAAGAAGTTTTCCGGCCGCTCTCAGCAATTAAATCGAATCTCCAGCAAATTGGTCTCACGTTATAACGTACATTATCCAACTCTGCTGAGGTACATTCCGTGAATGTATTCTAATGGACCCTCTATGGCAGACTCAATAATCCATAGCCTGGGCCAAGCAAAACCTCAGCACCCTTGGGAACTCTGAATAATTTACTGGTCGGCCCAGAAGGGTAGACCTGTCACTAGGAGCTGACATGCTCCAAGTAGCCCTGCAAGCTTATGCTATAAGCATTTAGCATGTCCTGGCTGGACAAGCAGTGGGAAGTTTACCAGTGCTGTGTTGCTCAGCTGCATGGCCTTACTTATTAACCTCCGGCAATACCCTTGTGCACACTTGGGAACACTTAAGCCTTGGATCTGCTAAACTGTGCCGAAGCTATCTGAACTTAAGTAAGTGGGGGTTTGTCCCTATGGGGAGAGAGTAGTAACTGTATATTGAGCAAACAAAAACTCTACCTGTGTTGATTTCCCAGTAGCTTGATTTGGAGACTCTTAAACATTGGACGGGTTTCCACAGGCAGCTGATCGAAAGAAAATAGTCCCAATTGGGCTTGAACCATGGTGATTCATGGAATGCTTGATCATCTGGCAGACCGTTTAACACAATGGGGTAGAAATCCATCTTGGCCAGCAGTGCAAAATGGGCAGTGTCACATGGGCTGCCTGTTATACATCTTGCCCAATATCCAGCTCGAATATCGGATGGGACATATAACAGGCAGTCAATGCGATGCCACTCGTGTTGCACTCCCGCGCAAAATGAATTTCTACCCCAATGAACCAAGCATTGGCCCTTTACTTCTGGAACCTTGGTTCAAATTTAACTCCGAGTGAACAGATGGACATCTCTCCTGCCTTCCGACTGTAAGGATCCAATGTAAAATGTGTTTAGACAACCTTAATCCAGCCCCCAACACAAAACTGTTGCTAATTTGACGCTAATTGGTAATAAATTGTCATTTCACTCAGAGAAGCCAACTGATCCCTGGTGCAGGAAAAAGTGTCACCCTGGTACAGTAAGGGGGTGCTTAGCTGAGATTGGGACTGAGGCACATTGTTGGGGCAGGGTAGAGGGAGTTTTTACCATTCATCTAACCATGTCGTATCTGACCTAGGAGTGCTTGATGCTGCCAGTAGATGACTGAACTGTTCTGTTGCCCCAGCACCATCGTTCTTCATCTTGACAAGCAGAAAAATTCACACAAAAAGTCACAAAATAAAGAATATTTGATCATCTATGATTTCCATCCATTTCATAAACAGATATCCATCCAGCTCCTTTTTAAAGCATTCCCAGTTTTTCAAGATGTATATTCAATTTATCTGCGGTTTCATGACCTATTCAGAGCTTAGAACGGGAAATCTACAAACCTCATTGAGAATGAAAGGCAGGCTTGATGTGTGCTCAAAGCTTTTGTTTTTCTTATGAAGACTACTTGGAGGGCCAAAGCCCATGATGCCTGACACCACCAACCTTGAAAAGATTAGTCAAGCAAATGAGGTTAATCGACTATGAGTAGTTAAGTAGTGTCAAGCACGGGCTTTAAATGCTTGGAGATTGTAAGATGAAAGGCAGACTGAAAGAAGATATAATAGCAATAGCAGAACAGTCAACTGGTGCCATGAACGAGAACAAACCTTGAATGTTTTTAGTTGCATGAAACTCAGTTTATGTTGCAGCTTCTGATAAGTAAATACCAGTGAGAATAAAGTTACAATACTACAGCTATAATATAAAGAAAGACCTGCATTTATATAGCACCTTTCACATCCTCAGGATGTCCCAAAACACTGCATAACCAAGGAATTACTTTTGAAGTATAGTCACTGTTGTTGTGTAGATAAACATGAATGTTAATTTGTGCACAACAAGGTCCCACAAACAGCAATGAGATAAATGGTAATGTTGGTTCGGTTGAATGTTGGACAAGACACCAGGATCACTCCCTAGTGTTCTTGGAAAAGTGGCATGGACATTTTTACATCCACTCGAATAGGCTTCAATTTAGCATTGCATCTAAAAAAAAAATGGCACCACCAACATCACAGCATCTTCTCAGTAGATTATGTGCTCAAGTTCTGGATGGGGACTCAACCCTATTGCCTTCTAACTCAGAGGTGAGAGTGCTACCAATCTGACAGTCATTAGCCAACCATCACTGTAGTAAAGGGAACTCACCAATTTCAGCAACCACAGAAAGGGTCAGTTGAAGGCCTGCTAGAAGTGTTTGCCATGAATACCCATCTTTCCATATGTGCGTGGATGGTAGTCATTTGTACCTAAAGATGATGATGCTTGTTGGAAAGAGAATCAGTCTTGATGACTGTGCTGATGACGATGAAGGCCAAGAGAGCTAAATTCTCCCTTATGTTTCACAGACTCAAACAGACCATCTGGGGTCGACAAGGTGCTGCTGCTCTCATTTCTGTGGTTGTTGCTTCTCTTTTAGGAGATCGATGGGTTGAACCTTGTTTCTTTACATCATTTTCACTGAACACCCAGCTTCTGCTTGCCCTGTTCCAACCTGTTCTGAGATTCTGGAGTGTTCCATATGGACAACATGTCCTGACCAGTGCAGCCATGCTCCCATGAGCAAAGTCTCAATGCTGGTGCTCTCCACAGGTAACCATAATCATTTAGAAGTCATCTCATGGGGTTTAATCATAGTATCAGCCATGGCTCAGTGGGTAGCACACTTGCCTCTGGGTTGGAAGGTTGTGGGTTCATAATCCCACTCCAGAAACGTAAGCACAAAAAAATCCAGACCGACACTCTAGTGCAATACTGAGGGATGCTACACTGTCAGTAGGTGCTGTCTTTCAAATGAGACATTAAACCTAGGCCTCATCTGCCACCTCAGGTGGATGTAAAAGAACCTGTGGCACTATTCAAAGAGGAGCAGGGGAATCCTTGTCAATGTCCTGGCTAATTTTTATCCCTCAACCAACACCTGAAAACAGATTATCTGGTCATTATCACATTGCTGTTTGTGGGACCTGGCTGTGTGAAAATTGGCTGCAGTGTTTCCTATATTACAACAGTGACTACACTTCAAAAGTATTTCATTGGGAAGTGCTTTGGGATGTCCTAAGATTGTGAAAGGCGCTATCTAAATGCAAGCGTTTTTTTTCTTTCTTTATTGGATAAGTGTCATGGATCCAAGCTGGCGACATTCATAGTGACATTATGTGACAGTGGGCGGCTTACAGGTGGGGTCTTTGATGTCATCACCATATAACAGGAATGGCAGTGTCAACATCAAGTGACAGGAAAAAGCTTTTAAAGAAAGATAGCGTACTCTGCTTTATGAGGGTTGAAATGATCAAACATACATATATTCTGCCTTGATTTTTAGATACTACTTAGATTTTATATTAATATTTATAGTTAAATAGCAAAACTTATGGGCAATTGGGAAGCAGAGAAGCAGAGTTGGTTGGAGCCGCAACACTGAATGACAGGTCGGGAGATGCAAAACTGAGACACCACAGCACCACTTCTGGTGGGAAGGTGTAATTATGGTGTGACAAATTTACATAGGCAGTTTCTATTATAAATGTGGACATAGGAATTTCTAATGGGAAAGTTGACATAAAAGCCTGACAACAGGAACTAAACTTTCATAAACAGGAAGTGTCTGTAGACTTAAGATTTTTTTAATATATCATAGATATAATCTTATAATGTTTGTTAAAGCAGTTCTTTGCTGTTTGGGAATGCCGACTTGTATCTAAATTTTCCAAGCGCGCTCGAAAAGCTCAGAACCTTGTCTACCGCCACACATATTGGAAAATCGTAGGCCCAAATTCAGTAAGTTTAGGCCTGCGATATTTACTCAGAAAATAGGGCTTTAGCTGGGTACAGAATTGTTGAGAGGGCTCCCTTATTAAATGTTATCCATTTTTTATAAACTAGTCCTTTCTTTAATCTGTAATTTGTCCCTCTCAAGCCCAGCGATTAAATAATTTATTATTCATTCTGGCCACTACAAGCCCTGAATTAAGAGCTAAACAAAAACAATAATCATTTGAAGCCCACAGATGCTGAGAGAATGTCTGCCAGTTGCTAAGCAACAATAGAACATAGTGGCAATGACATGGAAGCTGCCTATTCCCTCTTTGCAAATATGAACATGGAGGACAATCCTTGCGATAGGAGACCTGCATCTTGTACTGACAATTACCACTTCTGTTTGGTCAAGAGCAATGTCAGAATTAATATTGTTTCCTATGTGATAACAATCTCATTAATAAAAGTTCTAACGCCTGGCTGACTAAACAACGACTATAACCATAGCAACGGGATGTTTCGTCTGGATGTATTGGGACAATTTGCATATAACTCTTCATCTTTCCACTGGACTCATAATGAAGCAATTATGGCTCTACTTCTATTATACTGCAATAATTCTAACTCTTAATTGTCATGTCTCATAACCAGTCACTGCTGCCGTACCAGTAGGATATTAGAGCATTAATCTTCTGGCATAATAGATCTGCTTCCTTTCTTTTCTCCCTATAATTTCCTCCCCTCCTTTCCCCAAATCTACTGACTTGCGCAGGGGTGCTGTCCCACCATGGTTGGCCACCCTTGAGAATCTCACCCATCTTCCCGTTCTCCATGTGTGATCCTAGACATTTTGAGAATTTGAATTCAGCTTTAAAAAAATCTGGAAACAAAAATCTGTAATCAGCAAAAGTGACCATGGAGCTGTCGGATTGTCATAAAAACCCAACTGGTTCATTGATGTCCTTTGGCAAAAGAAACCTGCTATTCTTACCTGGTCTGGCCTATATGTAACTCCAGTCCCACACCAACGTGGTTGACTCTTACCTGCCCTCTGATATGGCCCAGCAAGCCACTCAGTCATATCAGACTGCTACACTGTAGCAGTTCAAAGAAAAGGCCCACCACCACCTTCTCAAGGAAACTGGGGACGGGCAATAAATGCCAGTCTTGCCAGCAAAGCCCTGAGAATAAATATGTTTTAAAAGACAATAAATGGCCCCAGGCTATTCAAATGTGGTCAGGTACCACAGCCAGGTCCGATCCAAATTGCTCAAACATTGGGACTGACCAGGTGGATCACAGTGATCTATTCCAATCCAGCATGAACCAAGGTTCCTATGTTGCTGACATGCTATCAGTGAATAAAGACGCCACATTCTGATCCAGCCGTAAACGTTTGGTGGAACTAACTATCGGGCAGGCAAATAACGGGCAGCCGACGAGAAACCGCCCGCTCTGCACTACCGGTCAAGGCAATTTTCTACCCCAATGTGTTTCTTTCTAGACACGGGTGATAATCGCCTGGTAACATCTGACAGACATTGTGGAATAAATGTTACGATTCAGTGCTCACGTTCAGCGTTTTGCACCGTGTTGGGACTTTGGCTGCAAGTCAGCGTGACCTACTTGGGCACATGGAAAATCATACAGACCATGAATCGGTCAGGCCGACCTCTGCACCCGGAACAATAAATGATAACATTTACCCCTACATGCACAGGAAAAGGGTTCTAAACATGAGGCCACTGCAGGTGTTTTATTATTTCGTCTAGTTCAGTTTAACACACTGATTGAAAATGTACTTGATTATGGAATTAGTTACAGTGTCCTCCTTTGTGGTGCTATTCCCTCACAACCTTCCCACTAAATCCCAAAGCAGCATTTAAATTTTTTCCACATTGCCCAATGAAAGGCGAAAGACTGAACCTGAATTGCTCAGTTATTTGATCGAGCGCCACTGATGACCTTTTCCATTCATATGGAAAGGTTGGCCAACCAATAATCCAGTAGGCCAGGCATGACACGTATCATTATTTACTATGGTCAGTGCAGGCCAAAAGCTCAGGCAACAGATGAAAATTCCAGTCAGCTGCAGCATCCGTGGCCGCTATGAGAATAATGTCTGGGGTTTGCTGTCTTCCTACACCAGATCAGGCTCTAATCCTATCACTAGTTCACCCCTCAAGAGATCTATGCCAATGCATACACTTTAACTGTAAAGAGACATTGTCATTGTCACCAGGGAGGGAGAAGAGCTGCAACATTAGGTTGTCAACATACTGCGACAAGTTGCTTTGTCAAGCAAAGGCATTTTCCCAACACAAACTGGGTCATTGCTTCAAGTGCTCGTTGCACAAACAGGAAAGGTGTGCAAACATTTACTGGTGAAGATTGTGTCACTTTAAATATATAACTAATTCATTCATTTTGTTCCTCAGTATGGAGCTTTATGTTGTAACTCTTCATTTCCTACAGTAAATATACATAATTAAAGTAGATTATCTGTCACATTTCAGGATGTCAAACTATGCCACAATGGGGGACTATGGCCTTGAGTATAGAATGTAAGGAATCTTACAACACCAGGTTATAGTCCAACAGTTTTATTTGAAAATCACAAGCTTTCGGAGGCTTTCTCCTTCGTCAGGTGAGTGTCACACTCACCTGACGAAGGAGAAAGCCTCTGAAAGCTTGTGATTTTCAAATAAAACTGTTGGACTATAACCTGGTGTTGTAAGATTCCTTACATTTGTCCACCCCAGTCCATCACCGGCATCTCCACATCTTGAGTATAGAAGGTTGAGGAGTGATCTGATCGAGGTGTTTAAAATGTTAAAATGATTCGATAGGTTAGACACGGAGAAACTATTTCCCCTGGTGGGGGAATCAAGAACAAGGGGACATAATCTTAAAGTTAGAGCTGGACCATTTAGGAGGGAAATCAGGGAGCACTTTTTCACACAAAAGGTAGTAGAAATCTGGAACTCTTTCCCCCAAAAGACTGTGGATGCTGGGACAATTGGAGCTTTGAAGGCAGAGATAGATAGATTTTTTTTCGGTAAGGGTATCAAGGGATATGGAGCTAAAAGTTGGGTACATGGAGTTGAGGTACAGGTCAGCCTATTTTAATTAAATGGCAGAGCAGGCTCAAGGGGCTGAATGGCCTGCTCATGCTCCTATATTCCTATGGTATAAAACATTTTGAAAATGCTACCACTGAGCTAAACCTAGCTCTCAAGAGGTTATATTCACAGGACTTCGGGGTAACAGGTTAGATTGGATTTCAGAGGGGAGGGGGGTTCTGAATCAGCATGTTGTAAACAATTAAAGATCGTTTGACTAAAAGCTGACACGAATGTCAGGTTTTTAAAACAGAGCTGCGAAAGCTGGAG
The DNA here is from genome assembly GCF_035084215.1 of Heptranchias perlo. Taxonomy (NCBI): domain Eukaryota; kingdom Metazoa; phylum Chordata; class Chondrichthyes; order Hexanchiformes; family Hexanchidae; genus Heptranchias; species Heptranchias perlo. Next base: position 12,248,405 of record NC_090353.1, on the reverse strand, counting down.
ACAGTTAGGTAGCAAAAGGCTGCAAGGATGAGACGCTGGAGGGAGATGTTAGAAAATAAGCTTTAAGTAACTGAAGTGGGATAGATTAGCATGTGCATTATTTTTGTATTGTGTTATTATACAAAGACAAGTTTCACTGTTGGAATGTTGTTCTATACATTCATCTGATGCAAAATAATGCAGTTTAATGTTACGAATCAAGTCTTGTCTCACTATGTGTTTGCTTAGGCTGCCTTCAGAGAGGTGGAAGAAATAAGACTAAAATAAAATATGGAAGACATGGATATCCAGTTTGGGTCACAAGGGATATCCATGTCTTCCATATTTTATTTTAGTCTTATTTCTTGCTTACAATTCCTGCTTTGTTTTGACATCCTTAACATTAAACTGTGTTCCGTAGTCTTCAAATCCTGGATCCAAATTCTCCATATCTGTAAAAGTGTTAAAGACCTCTATTAAGACCCCCTTATCCTTCTCTTCTCTAGAGAGTAAAGTCCTAGAGTTGACAATCTTCCCCCATAACTCCACCCCGCTAAGTTCAGGAATCAGCTTTGTAGCCCTGCCCGGTGTCTCCCTCCAATAATTCTACAAGTTTCCTGTAACACAGAGACCAAAATTGAACACAGTACTCCAGCTTCACCATAGCCTGGCACAACTTCAGCATCACCTCCTTAGACTTATAAATCACACTCTTCGTTATACACCCCTACATTTTATTTGCCTTCTTCGCCACTTGCAAACACTGAACCAAGTTTTAATGACCAATCCATCATAACCCCCAAAACGGTGTTACCTCAAGAACAGTGCGATTTAATATGTAATCCATATTTTTGCTTCTTCTACCTGACCCCATGACTGTACACATGTTGCACGGCATCTGTCACCTCTCTGCCCATTAACCTAGGACGTGTAGATCCCTTTAGATTATCACACGTTGGTTAACATCATTGTTTACAGCAAAATATCACATTCACAAACTTAGAAATAATGGACAATATTCATCTAAATCATTTATAAAAATTATAAACAACAGCAGATAAACACCTGTGGGACTCTACTGCTAACCAGTTTCCACTCTGTCAGCCCCCTGTCCCCTCCCCCACGTACTACCATCCTTTGTTGTCTAACTTTCAGCTATGCATCAATCCGGCCTAATATTTATCTTTCCCATGGGCACACACATTGTACATCAGTCTGTCATGTGGGACAGTGTCAAATCACTTCCTGAAATCTGTTAAATAACAGCTACTGTCTCATCCTTATCTACCAGATCTGTAAACTCCGCAAAGAAATCCAGTAATTTGCCCTCTCTGAATTCTTGTACTTCCAGATACTCCTTTATGGTTATCCCTCATCAAAGTTTCAAACACTTTCCCCATGCTCACAGTTTGACAGTTCATCCCTTACCCTATTTTAAAGATGGGAGTCACATTTGCTACATTTCAATCCATTGGGATATTGCCCCATTCCACTGAGTTTTGAAAGGTGTTGTTGAGGCGGATTTGCAATCTCCTCGGCCAACTTCACCAGCACCGTTAGATAGAAATTGTCCGAGCCTGGAGCATTGTTTACCCAGAGTCCCTATTGACACCACTGTGTCAGCCAGTGAGTTGGAAGCGGGGCTGGACTTATGGCAGAACTCACAGCAACCAAAGTCTAATTGCTCAGCAAAAAGTTTATTTAGTTGGCAAACAGAGTCTATTTAAACAGCGCTCTACAGCAAACAGTCTACAGAGTCTATTTTGAAAGAATCTCTACGAATTACATCAAACAGATCTCATGACCAAAACTATAGCAACATCAGGATGATTTCTCCAGCAAAATGCAGTGAGTGGAGGATAGTAATTATATGCGTAAAATCAATCCCAGTCACTTAGAGCAGTGCAGTCCCCAGGCATGATTGACGGGGGAATTAACCAATCATCTCCATTCTGGCCGGGAATAGTAGTGTCAGTGTATGCAGCCTTGTTTACCTTCAGCTTCCTAAATCTTTCTACAATCACTACCCTTGAGATACTAAGAATATCCAGTCTCCTCATTCCCCTATACTCTCTCAAATCTAGAACCTTATCCCCACTCCCAATCTAAAACCAGTCACAAAATAATGATTTGGTAATCCATCCCCAGATCTCCACTATTCAACCCTGGCCAGCTACCCCCACTGCCATGGTCACCTCTTCCAACCTCAGTAGCTTAGGAACCATTATGTCCTGTGAACTATTTGAGCACCTCAACTTAGCCTATCCCAATAAGTTCTAATTCTGTTCCAATCAGTTATTTAACCAGCCCCTTTTGGGAAACAGTTAAGGAACTGGTTGTCAACTGCTTTAGCTGGGAGTCTATTCCACACACCAATTACTCAATGGAATGCTGGCAATGGTTTTAGTGCCGAGCATCTGATTCACATTTTGTGGGCCAGTATTAAGCTGGGGTTTTTTCACTACATCCAAAAATCTAGGACTCTGATCAGAATGTTCAGGGTTACTAATACCCGTCAAGAAGGTATTTTAGAACTTCCCACTGGTTTAAAGGTCATCATTGTTCCTCCATGTCCATGTCTGCACTAAAGGGCTTGCTTTCCAAATGATAGAACACCAACTCATTTTTCCATTTTAAGAAGGCGCTACTTTCATCACCACAGGTACAGAAGAGCTGGAGCAGTTACCCACAAATGGCCCGATATTTGTGCCACATCAATGGGTTGCAAAGCAAACTGTGCCATCATACCAAATCAGACCAAACATAATTTGGTGTAGCATGTATCCCCTTAAAATTAATGCTCTCTTTATAACTCATCCAAATACCTATAATTGTTCAAAAATATGCTGACAATCTGTGCTTTGCATTAAATCTTTTTAACACATATTTTGTCATGTCTTCGCCATTATGTTTTGATGTCTATATTACAAATCTGACTCTTTGCTTCTCAACAGAGCAGCAGAACTGTCTAAATAATTTGCCTGAAAGAATGTGCTCCATTTCATTCCTTTTACTCTGTTATGTAATATTCAGCCTGCTAGCCTTTTATTCTAAACTTTGTTAAAATCTGCAATGGTGTAGTCACATGTTTCCAACAAAACAGATCTATCTTTGCAGGACATTGCCTTTTGGTTCAGGCAAATATTTGGACACGTCAGCTGCCATATCGAGGTGTGTTTATTTCTGATTGTTATCTAGATGTCACAATACAGTAATAGACAACCTGTATTTACATAGTGTCCTTAACGTAGAGAAACATCCCAAAGTGCTTCACAGAGGCGTTCTCAGACAAAAATCAACTCTGAGCCAAGAAGCAGATTTCGGAAGGGTAATGGTCAAAAGGGTGGGTGCTAAGGAGGATCTTAAAGGAGGAGAGGGAGGTGGAGAGACGATGGAATTTAGGGAGGGATTTTTGGATCACGGGGCACGGCTGCCAGTGGTGGACCCATCCAGTATCTAATCAAACTGTTAGTGGTCCCTCCACTGGAGACGGCAATGGGAAGGCTAATAGGCCCCATCTCCCAGTCTAATTAATTCTAATTCATTCTTTCCCATGACCTCAGAACTGTAGGCCTCCCCATTTCCCTCAATCTTCCATTCGTCCTAAAATCTATAGGCTTTTAATTCTGTACCCTGGCATCAGCTTTTTGGTTTATCTCAACTTCTCTCTCACTTTTCAACCTTGATGTTGTCCTGTTCTATGGATTTTGGCCCCATTTTGGCTTCTCAATTTTTAAAAAAAACTTGTGCAGAGCAAGGTCCCAGAGGCAGCAAATGAGATGAATGACCAGATACCCTGAATTTGGTGGTGTTGGTTAAGGGAGGAAGGTTGATTGGGACAGCTCCCTGCTCTTCTTCAAATGGTGCCACAGGGGGTAGTTTTTTGTTTTCACTGCAGAAAGGAAAATTTGGTGAGGAGCATTGTGCCCACCGGTAATAGAACCCGCCAGATTTTTAATGGAAGGAAAATGAGGTGGGTTCTGTAAGGGTGGACCTTTCACATCCACCCAAACAGCCGAACAGGACCTCAGTCTAACATCCAAAATATGGCGTCTCCAACAGTGCAACTCGTCCTCAGTCCTGCGTTCAAATGCCAGGCTGGATTATGTGCCCAAGTCATGGAGTGGGGCTCGAAATCCACAACCTTCTACCACAGAGGCAAGTGGTACTAACTGACCCAAACAATAGAGGCCAATTACACAGCTGCTAAGGAGAACGTTATAAAAGTTACAGAAGGAGGCCAACCATGGTCTCCATGTAAACTAGCATTCCCATGCACACAAGAGAAAGAAGCCGCCATATAGAGTCCACAAAAAAGTAGTTCCATACACAGTGCTGACAATAGTGGGGAAGCTTTCTTTTGTTGCATGCATTGGTTGGGACTGTGTTTGCATCCATTTGCCAACGCAGCATTTCGAATGTTTTAAGATGTAATTGGAGCAATGCGGTTGTGAATAATTTGAAGTCAACTTGCAAGAGTTGATGTGCTACTTGTGTTGCTTAAGTGAATACTTAAGTTAGTCAAAAATGAAATGGTTGCGTTCGGCTCAAATAATACAAGATTTAAGTGGGATCAAATGTATTAAGGAACCTTAAAGAGGAAGAAAATTGCAGAGTAGTGTTATCTTTTACATGGCTTGTGGGCCAACTACTGCCTCTGTTGCTGCCCTCTGCACATTTCCCTCCCCACCCACTGCTTTGATGATTCTGATCCCAATCACTAAGCTTATAAAGCGTGGCGGGCTTTGAGCATTCTGAATATGTGACTGCACCTCCCTGAGGACTGGTGGCTACATTCTGATCAATAAACTGATAGGCCTCTCTCGCAGCCTCTATCTCCACTCACACCACTATGGGGGTGGGTGTGTGGGAGGGAACTCAGGAAGCCTGACTATTGCTGGCTACTGTCTCAAACAGCCTCCATCCAGCATGGACAACGACAAAAAACCTTCCCCAATTTGCTCAGTGCTCTTTTGTGGACTCCATATGTGGGGCTGCAGGTCCTACATACAGTGTGCAGGGGTGGGGTTTACACAAAGAACATGGCTGGCTTTCTTCTGTGCTGTAAATTGCTGCAGGGGACAGATATGTGGCAGCTGGTGGACTTTACCCTCTGTGCCGACAAAGGTTGTACTGTACGCAAGTCCTCAGGGCCGCTGGTACACGGTGGCTGAATACACCAAATTTAATTTTAATAAGTGGGACTTGGAGATTTTTACGGCTGTTTTGGGGATCATATTGCATGATTCCATCCATTGTCCATGAAACCTAAAATCCAGTGGCCTTGAAAATCCTTTGTTAAAAGAGAAACAAAATTATATGAAAATTGTTCTTAAAAAACAGCATCCAAACAATGGTAGGAAAGAGCGAAGAGCCAAATACAAGGGTCTACGTTACTCTCAATGAAAAATGGACTTTGTGCTGCAAGTGGGGAGCTTCACACAAAGTCCAGGTGCCAATCGTAGAGCAACTCTTGAGCAACTCAATGCTTGGCACTGATGCCCTTCACCGAAAGGTAACCCCATTCTGGTTCTGATGAAGGGTCATCGACCTGAAACATTGGGGGGGTGATTTTAAACCCCAAGAACAGGTGGGTTGGGGGCGGGTGGGAGTTGAAAATAGTTGTTTTTTTGGGTCGCAACCGCAAAATTTTCAGACTTTGCATTCCCAGTGGGAAGCCGGCGGTTTTCCACACCGACGTTAAACCCGGAAATAAAGCCGGGCTGCGGTCGCGACCCGAAAAGCAACTATTTTCAACTCCCACCCGCTCCCAACCCACCCATCCTTGGGGTTTAAAATCACCTCCAATAACTCTGTTTCTCTCTGAGTGTTTTCCAGTATTTTCTGTTTTTATTTCTGGTTTTAAGGAAATGGCTTTTGTTCAAAGTACTGTGCCATTGTCAATTCGAAAAACATACATTGTTAAATTATGTCCTAACATCAGCAATAAGAACAGGAGCTGAATATTGGGCACACCTAGTCTTCTCCGCCATCTTTTGTTAGCCATGGGGCTCTTGGAACCCTTTCTCCATATCTTTAGTTCTCTCATTTCACAAATTAGTATCTATCGCTTTTTTAAAGATCTCAATTGATTCTGCAGCTATGACCTTCTGGGGCAGTGTGTTCCACATTCTCACAACACTTTATGTGACAGATTTTCCACGATTTGCTTTTAACCAGTTTAGCTCGAAATCTAAGATTACACCATACTGCTTTTCCCAGTAGAATATCTTACTCGGGTCTAAAGGCTGCCAGGCTGCTCTTAAGTCATAGATTTCATTGCACTCAAAGGAGAATGCTCTGGGGCATCATTGGAAAGGTCTTTAAGCAAGGAGAACCAACATGGTGGGTCTCTGCTTAGTAACAAATTTGTTTTTTTATTAACAAAAGGCAACTTTTATCAACATATCAAACAAATCCAATATAGATTGCAGTGATGAATTAAACTCTTTTGATGTGGAGCTGCTTTGAGATCACAGAAAATGTTTGTTGCTATGAAAGTTGACTTTCTAGATCCAACCAGGCCTGTTCTGTGGGAGTCTGTGCATGAGGTTTTACAGGCAATAGTCCCTGGTGTAAAATATGGGCCAGATGCATTGAATTAACGCTAGCTCTCTGAAAAATGGTCACCGTAATTTGCCTTTGGCTTTCCATCTTTCTCACCATCTGCCAGTCTGCAGCAGTAACTAGACATTAGTTCCACTTTGTTTCTGAATTAATTGATAATTTTTTGTGAAACACATTTCCTACATTTGTCTCCAAAAAACAAAATATAATCTTGTATTTTGTACATCCTGGCATCAGCTTGTGGCTGTTATTTTCCTCCAGTGTCACACGCCAGTTATCTTCATTAAAGGCTGGATTAGTATCAGCCTGACATGACATTGGGGCAAGTGAGTAATTGAAAAATAATTTGCACGTTATGTCATATATGGGGAGATTTTCCCCCCCCCCCCACTCCTCCCCCCAGGAGCACATATTGGGAAATTGCACACTCCCAGGTAGTGATTTTTCATCTTTTAAATGAAATGAGATACGAGATTTCCCGATCTGTGAGCCCGTGTGCTGAGAGCGTGCACCCAAGAGGAAAATCACCTCATAATGTTAGAAACCAAATGACACAATGGATTAGTGCCCTGCTGATTGAATCCTGCTCCCACATCTCTGGAGGGACTTTCAGCATCTTCACAGTTTTGGTCAAGATGCAAGAAAAGCTTATCAGCTGATAGCTGATCCTTTTTTCATCCATTTCCCCTTTCTGTTGGAATCTTTTTATTGCCTGTTTATTTTATCAATACTACTATGGCCATTGCTCCTCTGAACTTTCTTCTTTTGTTCCTCCTAACCTTCTAAAACATACCCTTCCTCCTCCTAGCATCCGCACTGCATTGAATGACTTACCCCAGAATACCTAATTTTTTTTCCCAGGACCTCAAATCTGTGGAAAACATTACCTCCCTTAGGGATTTAACCCCCTCTGGTAAGATGCTGGTTCACTAATTTAACACAGTCGTCATTGTCTATGACATGTCACATGTCTATTGAACTTGGTTCTGATCACCATTTCCATTGCCTAATAGCCAGGGTTATCTCAGGACAGATGTCAGGGTCATTTTGCAAGGTCTCCTAACGGTGAACACAGGTCGGAGAATCGGGGCTGTGGTATTATACCCAAATTAAGCCTACTGTAACCAGCCCACTGTTTTCTCCCATGTTCTAAGTCATTGTATTCATTTTGTCCATTTCAGAAAGATGAAAAGCTGATTGAACCGTGCCAGGATTTGAACACATCCCCTTCTGGCTTAGTCCTCAACCAACCGAATGACCCAGACCTGAATGTGAGTTTAATGGTAAGGATCATCTAGGAAGAGTACTTTCTGCTCAAAGTTTGTTTTGTGTCTTATAATTGTATTTTATAAAATATCATTGCACTTGCTGCTTCACGGAGACCTGCCACTTGGAGTGTCCCTTCCTCTTCAGCCACTTCATGGACATTGCACCTCTCCAGTTTACAGCATGCTTGCAAAAGTTGACACTAAGATGTGTGGGGTATAGTGCCTAATGGTAGTGAATTATCCACTGTGCACTATAGATTACCCGTAAGAACAAAGCTTTTATATAGGCTGTCACATTAGTAACCATAGGCCATTTTAGGGACAAGAAAAGGCTACTTGCCCCAAAAACCTTTTTGAGTGATCTCAAGCTCTCTTTTCCCATTTCCCCTATTTCCACACCATTATATCTAGTTGTCTCTTGAATCTATTTATATTTGTTATAATAATCTTACTTCCCTCACCAGTTATCCCTCACCAAGCTCACTGATTCCCTGTATGCACTGAATTGATTTAAAGGTCTTCATCCTTATTTTCCAATCCTTCCATGCTTTTGCTGCATCCTATCTAGGAAATCTTTCAGCCCACACCATTTATTGCTCGGATCTTCCAAAACCTCTTTCCTTTGCTACCTCTCCCCTTACCTTCAGTTCCCTCCTAAAAACCTATCTCGTTGATTATAACCTTGGTATTCACCTCTCCTCCCAAATTCCTTCACTTCTTATTTGGTGTCTGCCTCTACCCCTCATAAATTGCTCTCAGGTGTTTGTCTGTGCGAGGAATGCTATAAATAAGTTGCTGTTGTCTATTGCCCTTTGCGTGAAGTAACTTTGCCTGAATTTCCTACTTTATTCGTAATTTCTAAGTTATGTCCCCTGGACTTTAAAACACTTCACTGTATGCTTTGAATAGGCATAAAACAAAGCTGAATTCTATCAAGTAACATTGATCTAGTGGAACTTTAATTTTTATTCTGCATTACAATCTATCAAAGATGAAAATGAAGCAACATCACAGGGCTGATTTAAGTATTGTACAGAGAAAGCTCCATGATCTGTATTCCAGTTATACACCTTCCCAATTACTCATGGAGAAGAAAGGGGGGCATTTTTTGCAGGAAAAGCCCTTAAACACATCAGGGGTTAAATTGGTTAACCCCCAAACATGGGCGCTCGGATCGCCGTCTGCGATTAACCAGCGCCTGGTCGTTGCGCTGCAGGCAGCGCGTAACATTCGTGCTGCCTGCTGATTTCAGTGATTGCTGCGTGCAGCCAGCGTTACCTGCACTGTGGAGTGGCTGCACTCACCAGCAGGGGGCCCCGATATCGGGAGTGGCTAACACCACTTAAAGGCAGCCTGCACCTCTTAAAGGGGAGGTGCAGGAAATGGTGGAAGTCAATTGTGAATTGAATCTGTGCTGCAATATAGTGAAGCATGGTGATGATGGGAACTCTGGAATTTTTAATGAGCAACAACTTGGCTGCTCAAAGTTTGCGGGACTCTTATATTTTCAAAATATAAGATACAGGTCTGAACGGAGATCAGAAATCACACAAGTAAAACACAGACGCAAGTCCCATCCTTATGTTTAAAAACTGTTGTTTTATTTTAAAACATTGAATATAGGTTGCTCACAACTACATCCCACATCCTCCAATCTGCACACCAGATCCAGTCAATCTGCCGATCTGAGTTTGTACCAGGCCTGCGAGAGAGTGTGCACCAAGGTTCTCTGATGATGCACCAGAGGCCTTGATGCAAGAGGTGGATAGAAGGAGAGGCATCCTATATCCACAGAGGGGGGCAAGAGGCCCTCCAGATATATGCTCCCGAGGTAGTGGGAGGCAATAGGAGATGAAGTCACTGCCAGGAGCATAGCACCACGAACATGGATGTAGTGCAGGAAGAAGTTCAGTGCTTTGACATGAGTGGTCAAGGTGAATGAGTTCAACTGACAAGTGGCATCTCCTACCAACTAGACCACTAGCCGCATCCACAGCTCCACCCACATACCAACAAACTCTTTCAATCAGTACTCAACTCTTCCAATCAGATGCTTCCTCTCACCCTCACACATTACCACTGTTGCAAGCCGCACACCCACAACTCACAGGCTACACACACTGGCAGCTATTCAACCATGACTGCCACATCACCCAAACACCTTGCAGGACGCTCACTAACACACATCCCACTTTCTTGCAGGAGAAGGTGGTGCATAACAGGCAGCAAGTATCACTATATCCTCGCTCAGAATTTCTGTCCCACCCCTGCCACTCCACCAGTGCCCTTGCTGTTGCCTGTCAGCCCAGCCCTCTCCCTGTAGAGTATTGAAACTGCACTGAATTGTTAACCAAGATTATATACTCACATCCTGAAGGGGGGCTTGAACCCATAACTTATGACTCAGAAGCAAGACTGCTACCACTAAGCCAGGGCTTAACCCCCAGAGTGCGGCCTCTGGCGCATCCCCGATTTTCACTGGCAGCTGCCTAGGACCTAAGCTCTGGAATTCCCTCCCTAAACCGCTCTGCCTCTCTCCTGCATTAAGATGCTTCTTAAATTCTACCTCCTTGACCAAGCTTTTGGTCACCTGTCCTAATGTCTCCTTATGTGGCTCGGTGTCAAATTTTGTTTGATTACGCTCTTGTGAAGCTCCTTGGGACATTTCCCTACATTAAAGGTACTATATAAATACAAGTTGTTGTTGTTTTTGACTCTGACAGGAGTCAGCTTATCCTGGCTCTTTACTTCTACCTGTTCTTTCTTCGGCCTCCTTTGTCTTATTTATTTCTACAAGGAGCTTGCTCATTCTCCAGTTTCCACTTCTGAGGAAGGGTCAATACCTAAAAGGTTAACCTGTCTTGTCATATGCTTTTGGACCTGTGGTATATTTTCAGCATTTTTTGCTTTTATTTTGAATTTCCATTATGCCCCTAGAGGCTCCCCTCCATTATGGTGGATGGTGGCGGTTACACTACTTATTCCTTTACTAAAACCTTTCCTTAAATACCAGCAACTGTAGGTGACTTACCATTTACAGTGCTTTCTGTGAAAGCTAGTATTAAACTGAACAAAACATGTTGCCCCAGTCTACCGATTAAAGAGGGTAAGTAGCTCGGATTAACTCAACATTTTGCAGCAGCTGACATTTGCAGAACAAAAGCACGAGCCTTGGGTGGGAGCAGTAGTTGTGGAGAAGAGGGCTGAGACAAGCTAAAAATAGTTCACTCTGACTTTAGAGATACTGCCACAGTTGGCAAAAATGTATTATGGGAACAGGAGAAGGCATTCAACAGGCTTCATATGCAAGAATGTGGCGACAAGGGGGAAATGATTTGGCAAAAGGAACAATGTTAGGCAAAGAGCAGGAAGGATGGCACAATTATTCCTGAGAAAAATCCTGAGAATTTTGTAATTCTACAAAATAAAGGTTTGACATTATAATAATAGGCATAGATTTGTTCTAGCCTTCACTTTGTAGATTTACAAAATTTCTGTAACCATGCAACGAGAAAAGGCGGGGGGAGAACAGGAGATGCAAAACTCGGCCAAATATGGCTTGTCTCTTAGAAGCGCTGAATCCTGTTTTAAGAGAATAATATAAGATTGCATCTTCTAACATGTTATTTTTTCATTCCTTCAAGTGTACAACCTACACTTGAAAGAGAGGATTGCTTCTAGGGCCCTGCAATGTCTCGCTGAACTGGTAGCCACAGGGTGTATACATTTCTTTCTGTTCCACCCTGAGGGAAGCAGTTGGCATCTACTGGGTACCTCCTCACAATGGCATGGCCAAAATTGACCAATTGAGTATCTGGGAAAATCATCGGTCCAAAGTGCCTTCATTCCAGTTACCCATTTGTTACTGAGCACCCTGTAGCCCCCACCTGCTTGATAATCTGAATTCTGTTCCTCAGTGCTGATCATTATTACCGTTGTCAAGACGCAGCAGGCCGCAAAGTCCCTGGTTCCCTCGTCGGAGGTTCCAGCAGAGTAGGACTCCTGGCCGCCTGCAGGAGACGACATGGACCCTGTCCCAAATCCTAGGCATGGGGTGATTTACATAATTGGGGGCCTGTGGCCCATGCCTGTACAGGCGCAACAGGGGTGTACATCCCAACAGCTTGGTGGAAAACCCAGTGCAATACCCTGCTGCTCTCATTGACGAGAGGAGCCAGAGGCCCTTTTCACGCCCAAGTGTAATTGAAAAACTTTTCAAATTTTTCCTGGAGGGAAACAGGAGCCTTAAATCTAAGATAATCAATGCCCACTAACAGGATGCATGAAATGTGATAGACCCAGCGAGTGGTGAGCCAGAAAACGCACTGTTTTTACCTCAGGTAATGTTCAATATATTATGAGGGCTGTCGATTTTCAGCATTTCGTTTTATTACAGCATATTGTGGGAGCATTTGTGACTATTCAGGTTCGACCTCTAGGTTTACATATTTAGATACAGCACGTTTGGTAAGGAAATTGATTCTACAGTGCAATAGAATGGAATGCTGTGCTGGTATATTTTAGGTTTTATTTGCAATGGAAGCAATTCTAGGTCAAAGAAAGAAATGAATGTGGAGTAAATGATGGGGAGAAATTTTATGGACTATGAATGGAATCCAATTAATTGAAAAGTAAGATGAAGTGGTAGGGTAGATTTTCCCAGTCTTCGCCTGTTGCTTGTGGATTTCTGACATGCGCTGATGGTGTGCAGGTGTTTTACAATAGGTAGGGACTCCAATATCCACATGTGTATTGGAAGATTTTTTATGTAATTGTATAAACGGAATAGCAGTAATTGTATAAAAAAAATTAATGTGAAATCGTATCTTGATGTGTATTTGTACATAATAGCTTAGAAATTCTAGGGCCACCAGGAGAGAACTTCTGCTTTGACCTGGTTATGACCCCATCCCAAACCCCAAGGGCCATGTTATTTAAATAAGAAGGGGGTATCTTTGCCCATAGCAGCGATCAATGCTGCCCACACCACGGAACCAGGGGGACCAGAGCCCACCTGGGCTGAAGACCTAAAGGGTTTCTAGTGCACTCAAAGAGTGTCCCACACTGGTAGATCCAACACCTAGACCTGCTGCACCAACCTTATTACCTTTATTGGGGTGTAATGTTTGGATTTAGAAGTTCCTGGGCTTTTGTAGTGCTGGAGAGGTCAAAGTCGAGAAGCATTGGCCAAGATCTTGGAGAATTGGGAGGGGGTGGAGGTGCCAAGAGTCGGTGGGCAGAGCGAGAGGGGAAGGCACGGTGCCCGGGTTCGTGGGGTGAAAGCAGGGGGAAGAGCACCGAAAGGAAGGAACCAAAATGCAAATAACCTCATGTGGAGTGACGGAGTATGCACATTAGCACAGTACCACCTAGAAAGGCAAGTTATGAAGACTCGCGTACAGTACTGCAGCTCCTCATACCTTGGAGATAGAAGCTGGAGGACTCAAGCAAAGGCAAAGAAAATTAATAGGTCAGTTCTAATGTGACAGAAAATTATGACAGAAATAACATAGCAGAAAAAAGTGGCAGGAATAGGTACAACAGTTACAGGAAGTGTGTGCTATGCACAAGTATTTTAATATATAGATATATATTTGCAAAGCTTTTTTTTCAAATATATGATATTCCTTCTGCTACATTATATCACATAAAAAAATCCAAAAATTGTGACCAGAAATGTTTGTAAACACAGAAGCAAGTGACATTTCTAGTCTCAGGAGGATAAAATGAAGCAGTTCAGATTACAAGTAGCTAGAAGACAGTGAGACACTATCTGTGAGTAATCAGAGATAGACACAGTGGAAGGATCGAAACTGTTGGCTTTGAGTTACAGAGATACGTAAACTGTGTCAGGCACTTTGAATGGAGCACTGAATTTAACCTGCTATGATAAAGATACTGTAAACAGCCCATCCTTCACAAAACAAAGTGCAAGTACATCAGTCGTGTGTTTCCGCCAAACTTTTAAGTTATCGTTCTTTTGCCTGTGCGTTAATTAAGGATGGAATTTTTGGCACCCAGATCAGTTAGAGCACGGTTAAATGCAGAGTAAATGCTCTGCTCTGTGCCTCAGTCCCATTTTTACATTTCCCACACTAGCCATCTTCTTACATCTCTGAGCAAGATTGTCAATTTGTTTATGAATTAGGGGCGGTTTCATGCTGAGTCACCAGGAACTGGTTTGAGTTTATCCAATTCTGGCCTCTGGCGCATCCCCGATTTCCTTCGCTCCACCATTGGCGGCCGTGCCTTCAGTTGCCTAGGCCCTAAGATCTGGAATTCCCTCCCTAAACCTCTCCGCCTCTCTAGCTCTCTTTCCTCCTTTAAGATGCTCTTTAAAACATATCTCCACCTGTCCCAATATCTCCTTATGTAGTTCGGTGTCAAATTTCTTGTGAAGTGCCTTGGGACGTTTTACTATGTTAAAGGCGTTATAAAAATGCAAGTTGTTGTTGTTGAGACAAGCTAAACCCATTTCACATCAGATTCTTACAACCAACCAACATAAGAGACATTCATCCCAGTCTGCGCTGGATTTGAACCCAAGTGGTGGGGAGAAGAGCAGACAGAAGTCAGCACCATTGTCAGCAATGTCCAATGTAGCCCACATTGCTACAGCACGTCACCATCTTCAACCTGTACTTGCTTCAATGGCATTGAATAAAGTAACTTAAATTAGATGTTGGGGAGAGTAGTTGGGGAGAGTAGCCGGAAAGAGCATTTTGGTGTCTGTGTTCTGTGTTCAGTTCTGGGCACCGCACCTCAGGAAGGATATATTGGCCTTGGAGGGGGTACAGCGCAAATTCACCAAAATGATACCAGGGCTAAAAGTGTTAAATTATGAGGACAGGTTGCAGAGACTAGGCTTGTATTC